>NC_071108.1:7426250-8135000 GCF_024256425.1 Clarias gariepinus | reverse complement strand
TATCTGTTGTAGGGAGCCTGGAGGGCACCTGACCAACACTAACAGCACTAACGTTGCTTCAACTTCCATTGATTTTTCAGTAGTTAAAATTCAGCACGAAGAAAAGCTGCAATGATTGTGCATGAGGGTTTCTTTACATCTGGGGGGGAAATAATGACCTTGGGGTGGGGTGGGGTGGTTCACTAGTGTTGATTCACACGGAACGCCACACGTAACTAGCCCGACTGAATGCAGACACTGAGACACAATACCTGTCTAATTAGCTGAAAACATGAAAAGTATGCAAATAGGTGCAAACGTTTAACACGAGCCGGGTTTCATCTCCCATGTTACGTGAAAAACTGTGCAACATCTTTAGGACTCTTTTGAGAAGAAGAAGAAGAAGAAGAAAAAAAAAGCATATAAGTACGTTAAGATTTCAAACAGACTAAAAGCAGTGAACCTTCCTGCAAGAGCGGCGGTGGCGGCGAAGAGCAAAGTTTAACATTTCAAAAGGCTGGATCAAAAACCGCACCAGAACAAGTAATAACTTAAAGAGTGGGATATAAATACTGCGACTATTCCTCACGATGTCACTGCAATGAAATCGTGGTTTATTTGCTGTGAGTGCTATTTCGGTAGCCGTGTAAGAAGGTTTCTTTGGTATCGCGACAGGAAATGTCAAGGCAGCGTTAAAGACGAGGAGATGAAAAGAGTGGAAGACAGAGGAGATTGACGGCAGCAGAGAAAAGAACTAACAGTGGTGCGCTGGGGGGGTTAATTTTTAAATATCATGCAAGGATCCTGGGGTCTGGGGTGTTTTCACCATCTGATTCTCATAAATCAGGGATATGGCAAACCCAAATGACATCCAGCATATACCTCGGCAAAAACTCATTTGGATTTAAACAAGTTTGCAGCGGCCGTGATTGAACAAGGCGACCGAGGTGTGTGACAGTGCAGCACTGTTTTAATAAGATCCGAACTCTGCGCTGGCCGTTGATGAAATTACAGTGAGAAGCGCCCATCCCCCATTTTTCTCCAACATCAGCATAGCTTTGACCATAAACCATTGGTCAGAAAATAAATGCACACACCAAAAATAAATAAATAAAAGGTAAACTATCTGTGATGTCAAACAAATTCGTAAAATTTCAAATTCAAATTCATTAATTATGTATAAAATTTAGTAAAATGTTAATGTTTTTTTTTTAGCTGATCAAGCAGACATTAAACATATAAAGACAATTGAACCTTCATTTAAACATAACAATTCAACTTAGTATCTCTAGCACTGTCGCCTTGCACTTCCAGGGTTGAGGGTTCGATTTCCACCTTGTGCATCGACTTGGTAGGTTTCCTCCGGGTACTCTGGTTTTCTTCCACAAATGAATGTGTGTGGGTGTGTGTGCATCCTGCGATGGATTGGCACCCTGTCCAAGGTGAACCCCAACCCATGCCCAAAGTCTTTTGAGATAGACCCCTGGCCCTGTGAGCCATATAGACGACGAATGAATGATTGATTGAACTTGTAAAGTTTCTCAATAATTCATTTGCTATCTT
This sequence comes from Clarias gariepinus, assembly GCF_024256425.1. NCBI lineage: Eukaryota > Metazoa > Chordata > Actinopteri > Siluriformes > Clariidae > Clarias > Clarias gariepinus. Next base: position 8,133,458 of record NC_071108.1, on the reverse strand, counting down.
TATCTATTGAATTTAAACTAGAAGTGGGCCCTTAGAGAAAGAGAGAGAGAGAAGAAAACAAAAACAGGTCAGCTAGAAAAAAAAAAAAAAGATCACAAAACATACCCTGATTCAAAGTGTGAACTTCTACAGTTCCTTGTCCTCAGCTACTCTAAATTCATTGCCAGTCTCTGACAGATGCCGTGCAGGATTTTTTTGAAATGGTTTTTATCTAATGAGCGTGAGGAAGCTAAAAAACTTTCAAAACTATATTGCAATTCCCAAATCAACAGTACATAACAGTACCCAGGGAATCTAAAATATCTGAATGCTGTTGTAAAGGTGGGTCGCAGGGCTGCTGTGAGTCAGAATGGCATTCTTCAAGCACCACTTCATTATACACAAATCAGCCATAGCATTACAGCACAAATATTGACCAATATTGAGTAGGTTCCCCTCATGCCACTGGGGAAGCTCTGTTGACTTGGGAAATGACTCCACAATTGTAAGCAGATCCTTTGGGTGTTGTGGGTTGCATTGGTTCTTGACTGAATTGGGACCTGGGGTATGAGTTTGGATGCGGGTTTCAGGATTATCTTAGTGTTCCCTAAGATACGTCCCAGATTCAAACCACATCACCTACCACCAGGTTGACCATGTTGGGCCCTTGAGGAAGGCCCCTTAACTCTCAACTGCTCAGATCTATAACGAGCTAAAAATGTTAGTAAGTCGCCCTGGATAAGGGCATCTTCCAAATGCTGAAATGGAAAAGTAAGTATGGATGCCGGGAGGACGCTCTTATGCTCTGGGTGCACTGGGCTTTGCGATGCCTTTGCATCATGGCCAGCACTGACTCTTTTTTCAGCAAGTTGTGCTACATTTGCTTCTGTAAGATCAGACTGGACGGTCTAGTCTTTGGTCCCTGAGGGCATGGGTGAGCATGGGTGCCAGTGATCCTGTCACAAGTTTGCTGATATATATATATATATATATATATATATTTGATAATCAATGTTAATGGGTTAATGTTATGGCTGACTCAAGTAATGCATGAATGACTTTTAGAAAAGATTGCTTCTTAATAAGAATAGACTACATTCACTTAAGAATGATGAAAAACAAACAATAAACATGAATATATTTGAAATTATTTAAGTGAGAAGGGGAAAACCGTCTGAAAACATAATTATTATAATGTTGCATTCTTTGGGAACCTATTACTGATGCACTTCTCCAATCTCCACCATTAGCCCTGTGAACATAAATCACGATGACTTGTGCATCTAAAAAACATCATCTTTAAATAATTACAGAATTATTTATTCAATCCGAACTATGCATTCAAATTCGCTTACATCCTTAACATAAGGAATATATGATCAAAGGTTTGGCTTGCTTCCTTGCTCCTTTAACGAGGAACCACCGGACCGGGGCAAGGAGAATGTGCTCTTCTTTAAACTTCGCCTTCCTTTCTTGGCAAACTAATAAGGGATCCAAGCTTGCAACATTACACCATCAAACATTTTTCTCTAAGCAGCATATTTTCAAAAGGTCACAGTTTTTTTTTCTACTTATTCTCTATGCGTTACCCCCTCCTAGTCCTCCTCCCCTTGCGCCAAACTGATCTTAAAGCTGGCCGACCTATTAGTCCTGCCTGGCACAGCGATCGACAGCCGCGCGCTCCATCATTAACTACATAGTTGAAACATGTTGTGATAGCGAGTTTGCTGTGCTCTGATCTGGACGTTGGTGCTGGCCTCGATGCACATCATTTATTTTTTCCGACAGCTATATTCAACACATGATTAAAGCCTACAACCAGGCGTACGAGTCGAAATTTTACACTGGGAGGGGGATGTTTTTGTGAACCATTAGCCCACAGTATCCTTAGCTTTTAAAACATCAAGCTGTTAAATAGCTGTAATAATTTTTATAAATGATTTCCTATTAGCGGTGGAAAGGAAATCTTTATTTTCTGTTTATAACCTCCACTTGTTGGGATAAAAGACGAGACCGCGAGGAATTTTTTATAATTAAGTTTTACAATGACCCGATTGTACACACCAGTCCTCATTAGTAACCTTGGGACTTTTAGACTCAATGCAATAAACACGCATGTTGACCAGAGTAACACGCTAACGCTATATAAACGCCCACATGGAATAAAGAGTTCAAAAAGGTGCCTTTTTCCTTTCTTATGCTCGAGTAAATTTTCAAACTTACTGATTGTGCATGGTGTTAATGTGCACGCTCATTAGCTGTGTGCCTGTGCAAGCCAGTTGGCTCTGATATGGAAACATGTACACAGCCTTTGGCAATGTGACCTTGCAAAGGTAAATCAAGACCAGGGGCTCGAGTAAAGAAAAAAAAGCAAAAAAAAAGCAGCGCTTGATAATATTTTTGTTATATTCTGTAACAAACAGAATGCATAGCTAAGCTGTATTTTCCATGGAAAAAAAACTGCTAAGCAGTTACCTAAAAAGCAAATGTTTAGACCATCTGTTCGGTTTTATGAATATGCAACAACAGACAGGAAAACATCAAACAAGCCAGTTCATTGTAATTAAGATTTCGCTTTTAAACATTTGCAGAGTCTCATTTAAGACCTAGAAAAACTACGTAGATTTTCCGGACAACAATCCTATCCTTAATTGATTTTATAGCCCATAAGAACCAGTGGTGACACAAGTGTCACGAACCTTTAAATGTTCTGCAAAGTTCCTTATTCCTTGTTCATTATTATCTAATGAACATTCTGGTGCAGTCATGTGACAATCTGTGAATTTGTGTACCCACATAATTTCCAAAAGTAGTGGTGTGTCTGGGTAGCACATGTGACTACACTAGCTAATTTCAAAAAGTTTGTTTTTTTATTTTATTACTGAAAGTAATTTTCACCACATTTAACAATTCTGATGATTTAAAACCATTTCATATTGTATTTTTAACATGTTATGACTGTGTTTGAACAAATCTATATGAAATAAATTAATAAAATATTGCTGCGACATGTCACATAGGGCTTTTAACCCTGGTTTGACTGGCGAGAAACCCAACATTTCACAAGCTTCCGCAGTGTCCGGAAGAAAAATTGGAAGTTTGGAAACGTTATGTTTTGAAGATTGGAAATATAATCACTACGGCAAAACTCACTGTGAATAACGATGAACCGTACTTATGGTCACCGTGCCAAACCGCACTGACTCTGCATAGGTGAGATAGGGGTGTAAAATTGTCAGGGGAAAATGCAATGTGACATCCTTCAAACTGTGTTCCATGTTGTCTATTTGGTCTGTTTTACATCCCGTAATGTCCCTTAAAGTAGAAACAGGTCTGGGTTCTTCTAGATTAAAGTTTAATTGAAAAGACATTTATGGCTAGTTTCACAGAAGATAGAAAAGTTATATCAAAATGAAGATTAGAAATGAAGTGCGACCACTTAGTGTAGAAAATATCTGAGCCCACACAATGCCTGGAAGAAGAGGAAAGAGCTAAGGCAACTATTACCCTTGGAAAGGAATGCAGCTCACAGAGGAAAAAGTGGAGGATAAGGAGAAATTAAAAGGAACGGAAGGTCTAGTGAGTCGACTGCAGATGGTCAGAAAGAAGCTAAGGTTTGGAATCGATTGAAAGTGGAAAGACCAGGAAGAGTGAAAGGGAGCTGAGGCCCAGTAACAGGATTAAGGAGCTGAGAGATAAAAAGACGACAGAACTACATTATTGGCAAAACAAAAAGAAGCCAAGCCCATCAAGAGGGCAATGGAGCTGAGCACTGGAATGGAGATGAGCACTGGAAGAGGAGAAAGACAATGAGCTCTGGAAGAGGACCAAAAAAAGAAGGCATGCAATTGGGGAAAAAAAATAACTACACCCTGGAAGCAAAGAAACACGCAATCCTGGAACACGAGATAGCATCCAGGTCCAAATACCTAAGAAAGAGACAATTCATGAAAAAGCCAAATCTGAGATAAGAACAGGAGGAAAGAGGTACAAAAAGAAGATGAGGAATCGAAAAGGCAAAAAAGAATGGGGCCATGATGGGCAGAATAAAATAAAGGTTGGAAGAGGGGAAATGAGCCACGGATAGGAAGTCCTGGAAGCCAGAAAAGGATTGAAGTCTTGGAAGCCAGAAATGGGTTGAAGTCCTGGAAGACAGTTAATAAAGTCTTAGGTAAATGAACCCGCAGGCAACGTGGGTCTACAAACCGAGACTCTTGAATATTTTTTTCTGATTACAAAGTACAGCTGTGTTGGAATGATGACTGAGCAAGATGTTCAGGCATCTCTTAGAAAGATGCTCCTACTGACAACCATGGAAAAGGTTACAGCTTAAACACACACATTCCAAACCAGGAACTTTACAAACTTTCCCACGCTGGACATTTTGTTAGAGGACTACACTGGCTCGTCTCATAATTCACCCGAGTGTGGCAGCATCTGCCAAGGAGCCAGCAGGAGCCTGCTGGCAGTAATGGCTGAGGCTAACTATCTAATGTCATACCAGTGCACAAAAACAGTGATAAGCAGGATCTTAACTGGCTCAGTGTTACCCAATGTCTGTGTTCCTCAGTCAGCCGGGAGCTGTGAACGTTAATCACAGCGTTAGATGCCATTAAGTGTTCCCCCCGTCCACCCCCAACAGCCACGCTATAATTGACAGTGATACAGTGGCTTCCCTGTCATGCGCTAGAGATGCGCACAAAAACACTGATAAAAAGACAGAGGGAGATTTGTATCAGAAAGGAAGCTATTATTACTATACAGGAAAGGGAAATCTAATCTGTTGGCTGCACTTACAAAGCCCATCTGTTTTTCAAGATGGTGCACGATTGGGAAAACAAAACCCAAATCATAAAGGAAACATTTCAATCAGATTGTAAATCAAGCATTGTTTTTTTTTTTGTTCCTGAAAAATAGAAATAGTCTCATTAACATAAATTGTTGAAACTATTTCCTCTACCTGGAAAGCATGGTCAGGAGGAAAGTATTATCTTGAGAAAGCTAATCACATTATATTAGAGAAGGTAGAGGACAATAATATCTCTGTTTAGTAAAACAGGGGCCTCAGGTAGGAAGAGACCTTGAGAGTTCTCGCAACGAACCAACCCGACCGAGTACGATGCTGAGTGACAGGACGCAGCCGAGGGCTGAACATGCTTCTCTTTAATGAAATAGTTACTCTCTTACACACATGACAAAATCGATTCACACGGTCAGGTCATAATTCTGTGAAAGATTATTCACCCTTCATTTTATAAAAATGCAGCAAAGGATTTTTCATAGCCATCAGGAAAGGATTTTCAGTCCTTAAAATGCTCCTTAAATACGCAGGGAATTTGGACTGAAGGGAGGTAAACTAAATCTGGCAATAAACCATTTTTTAAATATCAAGCACATATAAACATATTACAGTTCTGACCATTCGTCTGAGACCATTTAAACACTTCATTTCAACTTGAAAGTTCTGCACAAAACAGGTGACGTCTACGGTCTTGAAGCAAAAAGCTCTTCCTGTGCATTAATCCAGCTCCTGTTGGCATGGCAGGAACACCCCAAATCAATTGTGTTTACATTAGTATGAACGTGTGTGTGTGTGTTTCAGTATGGGGGAGCGGTTGTGCTGCTGCAGTAAGAGGCAGTTGAGGGAGTATCGATAATCCTGCAGAGCATCTTTGCTCCGTTTCACCACTGGATCAAGCAGAGTTGTTCCTAACCATGTCTTAAAGCTTGTGCAGCTGTGGGGCCTGACTCTGGGTTGGGATGAGGAGGAGAAAGGACGAGTCTTTTACACCAGGTAACTATTCCAATGCAGTTACCAAATCCTATCAAGTGATGTATAGCATGAGCAGAAGTAGGTTAGAGAGCAATGGCCTTTTTCAGTGGATTCAAAAAGGCAGATCAAGCTCAACGCCTCTCGGGGGCAGTGCCTCAGAAAGGATGCTCAGAAAGCAGCATATGGTGGGCCATCAAGGTAATATACTGTACTTGGGCCACCCAAGTATATTTTCCCGCCCAAAAATAGCATGGGAGAACGATGCCATCCATTGATTAACTAGTAGAGGACGGTTCCCTCTCGCGCTACCGCTCCTGTACCTGTTTATGAGAAGCACTAAATGCAAAGGATGCCAGTTGTAGGGCATTTTCTTTTTACATTTTTTGATCAGTTATATTTGTATAGTTGATAAAATGAAATATTCATACTGCCTATGTTGCGCTGTAAAAGTCATTGCATTATACTGTATTGCATAACCCTGACGCTATATATATTTAAAACATATTAATGCAAAGAATTGCTTTAAATAGCCTATGGTTTTTAAGGACTATGTGACCTGACAAAACCAACTTTGCCAACTTGTACACTGAAGTGTGTTTAGTTGATTTTTTTTTATTACTGCATCTTACTCTTCACATAGGGGTAGATGGAAGGGAGGATTATTAGGTTGGATGTATGAAAAGTGAAATGAACATAAATATCAAATAAATCAAAATATTGTGTTAAAGGGCACATGTATATGTTGTTTGTTGTATGTAGTAGACCACTTTTGTCCTAGCAGTTAACTCTATCCCACCACAAGTATATTTCAGACCTGTGCTGAAAACAGTATAAACTGAAATATGGGTACTAACTAGTTTATGCATATGCCACCATGTGACTTGACATGCATATCCCCCCATTCAAAAATTAAGTCATGCGTCTAAAAAAGGTCAATTTGCTTTGGTGGTTAAGAAGCATGCGAGTGTGGAAAGGGGAAACATCCAAAGAAGGACTAACCACACTCGTCAGCGCACAGACCGATCAATGTATTGACACATGCCATTGATCCAACACTTTCATCCCAGTCACCCCATATCAGCTCAATGAAAACATCGCGTGCAGAGGAAGAGCGTTAGGGTTGAGCTCCATGCACCATAGATGCACAACACTAGGGCTCCAACTAATTATTTACTATTTAATTATTTAACCATTTCATTTGAGTGGAAATAAGCAGAGACCTTCTAATCAGATAAGAGACACAAGCCACAAAAAGTGTTGATTTTAAAGTATTGAGAGTCTCTCAGTATCATGATGCTGCAATTACATAGTGCTTTTATTTCTTTTACGTGGTTCATTATGGTCTTTGTCTGTGAAGTTTGTGAGCTTCTCCAAAATTACACCATTTACCATTGCGAGACCGCAAGATTTTCCGATTATAAAACACAAAGTGCACTACAGCTTTCTTAAAAGCTATCCGAAGTCATTGGTTTCAACAATGGTTTGTGAATTAGGATATAATTTTAAATAAGTTTATAGTTTTAGAAGTTTTGGCCAACAATTAATTAATGGCATTTAATATTTCAGACATGCCAACATTGCTAACATTGGAAAAAACATGAATGTATGTGGAGAGACATACATTGTTCAGCATGATATAGGTACGTTTTAATTAACAGAGACTCTATTTTTTGGGGGGCCAGCGGTAGAATGTGCATGTTGGATTGCTGATCAGAAAGTCTCTCGTTTGAGCTTCGGTGTCACTGAGCTGCCACTGTTGGGTGCTTGAGCGAGGTCCTTTACCCTCAACTCCTCAGATATAATCGGGCATTAAGCTGGCAAACTGAACCTGTAAGAAACTGCCACTGAAACAACAAACACCTCTACAAGGTTCGGGAGTATTCATCAGGGTGCACGGATGGACCTTGACCTCCAACCCCTTTTGATTTAGGATCATGTCCATTTTTTTCAATTGGCTTAGAAGATTAAAAAGGCAGTGGTGGCTTAGTTAATACTGGGGACCCTTAATCAGATGGTCACGAGTTCAAACCCCAGCAAAGCCCATAACCTTTACCTGCTCAGATAAAAAAAATAAATAACCAAAAAATAAATGCAAGCACTGTCGCCTTGCACCTCCAGAGCTCGGGTTTGATTCCCAGGCCAGGGTCGATTCCCGTCTCTGTGTGCATAAAACTTGCATGTTCTCTCCATGCTTGGTGGGTTTCCTCCGGGTAGTCTGGTTTCCCACAGTCCAAAGACATGCCAATTAGGCTAATTTGCGTTCCCAAATTGCCCGTGATGGATTGGCACCCTGTCCAGGATGTACCCCTCATGCCCTAAGCCCCCTGAGATAGGCTCCAGGCCCCCCTGCGACCCTGAATACAGGATAAAGCAGTATAAAAGATGAGTGATTGAGTGAGTGTTCTGGATAAAGGCATCTGCTAACGCCATGTCAATGCAAGTTGGCAGGAAGTGAAAAATATAATTCATCAGAAGAAAAGCAGCATCTTTTAAATTCTACATCCTTTCCTCTTCAGTGAAGTGGCTTTTTCTCCGAGGGAAATTTATGTGAGTTTAGTTGGACCGCTGCTTTGGCTGAAAAAGCAGAAAAGCATTTTCAGCCGCCTCCTGTATTACTATCGCAAGTGTTGCAATTAAATTGTAGACTTTGGCTCTTCGGACAACAAAAGTCAACTACAGATTTCTAGCTATTTGTTTATCTTTTATAATCTGAGCAGGAAATCCTGATCTAGAAAAGAATTATTTATTAAATAAATAAATAATAATAACAATAGAAATAATAATAACATTTAATAATCTATCCTGCATGTCAAGTGAAGCTGGATCACTCCATCAGGCATCCAAAAGCAACTTGCAAATATTCGTCATCACAGAAATCACTCAAGATGCCTGCGTATCCACCTGAGCACATCAAACAGAAGCGGAGTAAAAAGCCGAGTGTTCTTTAAGGAAATTTTGCAAATCCTGTTGAAAAGCACTCAGCCTACAAAAGTACTGATGATCAAAGGAGTCCAGGCACTTGGCTGTAACGGATATTGGGAAAGCGTTAAGACCGTGTTAAAAAGGTCCGCATCTGTTGCGTCTCGAGTGAGTGCGCTCAGAGGTAGGTGCCATCTGCAGACAATCAAGAGAACTGTCTAAAGGACCTTATATTACCCCAGACACTTAGAACAGGCACTTTGATTGTTTTCTGAGATACACGTGCAGTTTTTGGAGTGTGCAAGAGCAGACATTGTAGATTTTTTATTACATTTTTTTTCTTTTCTTTTTTATCAGAAGGAGAAACATGGACATCATAGTAAAGGGGAAAATGTACTAGAACAACATAACGGAAAGCGTAAATGATTTAAGATTATGAGTTTGAGTATTGTTTATGCATACTAAATGATGAGTCTGTAAAATTCACTCCCTCCAAGTGAATATTTCAAAAAGAATAATGGCCAACTCACCTGATGTATTGCTCGGACATCTTCCACTGAATGACCTCGGATAAATTATTGATAATATTCTATCGATTCAAGACATAAGTTCCATTACCAGCCACTTCTGAACTGTTATGACTGCATTTAAACTATCGAGCTGAAGTGACCAGCTGTGCAGAGTTTTTTTTTTTTTTTTTTTTTAAGTGAAAGAACTTCTCAGAAAGGAAAAAGCTAAATAGATGTATCACATAAGTAATGTAAATAATGTGGCCTTACTGGCAAAACCCTTAAACATCTGTGAAAGTGGGGATGAAAGCTTATCAGCTTATTTTTTTTTTTTTAACCTTTTACAGTAGCTTTTTCTTAGACATAGCTAAAAGGTTAAAGCTAAAAATAAGTTTATCATCTTTAATGTAATCAGTGATAATATTATTTCAGGTTAAAGCCCACAAACATGTCTGTCTGTCTTTCTGTACTGCGGAACTCTCTGCCTAACTCATTAACACAAAGAGATAACAGTTATTAAGGTCGAGTATCTTACGCCTCGGTTACGCTATGTATTATATATAAATCTGAAACTGTTCATAACATTTTGATTTTAGCACATAACACTGTGCTCTCAGTTCAGGTCATTTAGATGCCCTCACCTCGGACTGTTGCAGATATGTTTGCTCTAACGACATGTTTTATTAGTTTTAAAACATATGAGAGAAAGTGTTAAACTTCCTGTTGGAAGAATAAACATACACTGATCTGTCCATTCATCTTTGAAGGTTCACTTTTCAGTGTGTACTTCACTTTTTTTTAAATAAGCCACGCTGTGTTGCGCATTTGTTTGTGTTCAGTGAGGATTTGGGTGCCTTGTTAGTGCACTACGGTCATTTCTGTGTTCTCCACATACTCTGTTTATACACCGTAAACTATTATGTTGTTTGGATCTGTTAAATGACGCATATAGCCTTGCCCACCTTGAAGCAAAAAGCTCTATATTCATAAAAAAAAAAAAGAAAGCGCTGGATGCTGTGATGTAATCCGACACAAAACTGCTCATACCGTGCCTTCTACTCAACATTATGATTATGCAGATTTAACTTTAGGCAAACACCAAAGGACTGGCAATGTTTCATAAAATTCTGTCCAGCCAGTTTTTTTCACATGCTGTGACAAAATCGCCTGGACATACATACAGATACACAGACATGCAGACAGACAGACAGATATTTTTCTGGTCCTCCATTGTATAAAACGTAAAGTTATAATTGAAGTAATTGAGTTCTGACCAATGTACAGACAAAACCTCTCTTTTATTTATATAGATATCAGTTGATATTAGTCAGATTATTCTTAGTAATAGTGTTTTTCCCAAACTTTTCTCCCCGATTTAGACTTGGCTCGCTCTCTCTGTCTCCCTTTAACACGACAGTGACTAATCTGCGAGAGTCTAGGCTAACACATGGTTCATCAGAGTAATGTGAATCCACCCAACTGCATCTCTTTAAACTGCTGATCATGCAATATCAGGTGACGATGTAAAACCCTGAAGCCCAACCATTGGATACTGTTTCTGTGATTGATTCAGGAGCCAGAATTTGCTGAAAGCATTGCCAATTTTTTGAGAACTTTGTATACATATTAACATTTACATTTAGGCATTTGGTTTAAGCTCTTATCCGGAGCGACTTACAACAATGCTCTGTAGTTTCATTGGACAGATCCTTACACTTTGTTACAAGGTTATGAACTAGTCAAATATTGTTGGGATTTTTTTTTTTTTGGAGGGGTGGGGGGGGATTAGCCCAAGTGCCGAAGAAATAGATATGTCTTAAGGTCAACTTTTAAAGATAGCCAGAGACTCAGGACATCTAGAGGAAGTTCATTTCGCCACTTGGGCGCCAGAACAGAAGAGAGTCTAGATTCACATGTTCCTAGATCCCAGTGTTGAAGGATCTGCAGAAACGTGGTGCAGTGCGAGGTGTGATTAAAGTTGAGAGGTAAGTTGGTGCTGGGCCGTTTTTGGCTTTGTAGGCAAGCATCAGGGTTTTGAATTTACAGATTTATATACAAGAGACCACAGTAAAATATCTATAAATTGTTAAGAACATGTTCATTATTGCTGTACCAACATGTAAGCCACAACCTTTGCTATAATAAACACGAGACACTGTGGAGCACTTGGCTTACCTTGTTGGACCATTTGTAAGCCTGTAGAAGCTGGCTGTACAGAGGGGTTTTGTCCTGAACCGGGTCTAAGCTCAGTAGGCCGCTGTTGTGTAACGGGTGACTTTCTGACGGCCTGCCAACCAGGTTACTGAGACGCTCCAACTCACTACGGAGACAGCACAGAAAGCTCTTAAGTACAATGATTCCCTGCATTACTGACCATATTCAAAAACATAAATCGGATTTACAATGCTGGAAAAAGTGTGACATTTATCATCAAACATCATACATCTTTTCATTGCATTATTCCTCAAAGTCACATCTGAATAAATAAGATCAACGTTCGAAAGATTTGACTAACTCAATCACTGAAAATTCTTCAAAACTGAAGGCACAGTGCTGTAGTAGTTAGCAATGTTGCCTTGCACCTCCAGGGCCCGGGTTCGATTCCCACCTCGGGGTTTGTGCGCATGGAGTTTGGATTTCCTTCAGGGACTCTGGTTTTCTCCAACAGTCAAAAGACATGCAGATTAGGCTAATTTTGAGTTCCTAAATTGCCCATAGTGTGTGAATGTGTGTGTAAATGTTAACCAGAGGTCCAGCCACGGTTGTAAATGTCTTCCCAAAATGGGAATAAATACAGTGGTTACCAGTGGCCTCCACTGTCCCTAGCTGGACTACAGATGTTCCTAGATGGAGGGAAGGAATTAAAGAAATATTAAAAACTATGTTTGATAATGGCAAACTACCTTATCCTGGCTCGCATAAGTATTCACCCCTGAAATGGATTCAGTTACACAGAATAACTCATTAAATAGTGATTGCAAAAGAATCTGCATTTGTTTGTTGTTTTTCTGACTTATAATCTCTTTTTATCCATCCATCTACGAACCTCTGTCGTCCACCTAGTGACCATGGAGGCCAATGGTGACCACTGAATTTATTCCCATTTTTACAACCGTGGTAGGACCTCTGGTCAACATTTTACACTCTACGGGCAAACATTTATACTCAACTAGCCTTATCTACATGTCTTAGGACTGTGGGGGAAACCGGAGTACTCAGAGAAAAGAGTTCCAATCTGAGTGAATACTTACTGTACGCTCAGCACTGTGCAATTCAGTGCAATGTACAGTGCTGTGCATAAGTATTCACCCCCTAATGAGCTGTTCCACTGTTGTACAGGAACTGAAAAGTTCAACTACAGATCAGACTTTTAAATACTTTTGTGTGGTGATTCATGCATACAATTTTTTCAATTAATTTTTTCACATATACATTTGCATTTGAGAATGTTGCTGTTCCTCTATAATCCTACAAGTGGCAACTGAAATAATTTTTTTTATATCACTCGCTCACTCACTCACTCATCGTCTACACCGCCTTATCCCGTAGGGCACAAGGCGGGGTACACCAATACAGCAACACACGGGGTGTCAATTCATCGTAGGGCAAATACACACTCATTCACACACTACAGGCAATTTGGGAACAAAAATTAAAATAATCTGCATGTCTTTGGACTGTGGGAGGAAACCGGAGAACCCAGAAGCACAGACCTGAGTTGAGAATCAAACCCGGACCCTGAAATACAAAACTATTGATGGAGGCGCAAGGAACGTGCTAACCACTAAACCACCGTGTCACCATGATGTAATATTGAAACAGGATATTTATTGAATAGTGATACTTACAGAATCACAACGCAAATCAAATCAGCACTAAGGTATCGTGATAATATCGTATCGTATCGTATCGAGTGCTCCCTGGTGATTCCCATGTCTACTTTAAAATATGGGTGGAAATATATGTATATGTATATATGTATATATATATATATATATATATATGTGTGTGTGTGTGTGTGTGTGTGTTTACATTTTTCTACTACTATACATTTTTTAATGTATAGTAGTAGGAAAATGTAAGTTGCTATGTAGTGTATTTAAAACCTATGATGGTGATTTGTGTGTGTATATACACACACACACACACACACATTATACTGGAATTAAATGGTTTAACTCCAATTAAAATCCAATGATCCTGTAACATTAACACAGCACTGTGAAGAATGAAACTAATCAAAGAACTGTTTTATCTTAGTTCAATAAATGACATAATAACAACTCGGATGCTCTAAGACCTGTATAAAAGCCTGCAGGTTGGAATAAACTCAGACCAGAGCTGTTATGAACTCACGTCAAGTCACGATTCACCGCCTGCAAGTTGTCCTGAAAGTCCGAAATAAACGCCTTTTCTCGTCCTTCCAGCGTTTCCTTGTTCTTCATTCCATCTTTAAGTGAGTCGAACACTCTAGTTACACTCGACCTAAGCGCCTGGATGGCGTTAATTGCTTGAGAAAAAGCTTCCAAATTCACACCGACATTCATAACATCCGCCATGGCTGTTGTTTCCCCAGTGAAAAATCTGTCGCGTACATGACGTCATCCGCTGCGCCGACTAACCCTGGGAGTTGTAGTTCCAAGACGAGTTGCTCGTCCTTTTCCTCCTTGCACTGTGTAAGCATGAGATTTTATGCTATAAATTCTGGGTACATCTCAAAAACAATCAAACAAATAAAAAATGACTGTTGAAAAGGACTGCCATATGTGTTAGGTATATATATATATATATATATATATATATATATATATATATATATATATATATATAGGCCTTAACATTATGACCACCTGCCTACTTTTGAGTATGTCTCCCCTTTTCCAGAGATCCCACAATAAACTATAGCATGTTAGTTTTCAAAGTTCCTAATTTGTCTCTGAGCGTGAGTTGTTGTTTGTATGGAGTCTACGTATGTTCGTGTTGTATTTTTCCCTTTCTTCCCAGATTTCCTTATGCTTCCGATGGGGAATTGACCCCCAGGTTTAAAGCTCTTCATGTTTTTAAGGTCCAGAGCCAATCTTCGAAACACAATCTTGGGTACAGGATGGGAATGTTATTTCTGATCAAGGTATAGATGATGTAAGCTTGTGATCCATCAGGGTGATGGAAGCAGAAAAAATTTTTGAGACTTTGACAAGAGCCAAATTGTGGGGTGTTCCCAGGCTTTTGTGGTCAGGAAATACCATAAGTGATTCAAGAAAGGAAAACCAATGACCTGGCAACAGGGTCATGTGTGGCCTAGGCTCACTGATGCACATGGTGAGAGAAGGCTGGCTTGTGTAGTCCAATCCAATAGATTGGTCTGACCCAAAACGTGTCAGAACACAACTGTTATGAAGGAAAAAGGGGAGACCTACACAATTCTAGGCAGGTGGCCATAATGACTGATCTACAGTATGTGTGCACACATTTATCCCTAGCACCTATAGCACCCCTTTTCTGCATGTTTTTGGTGTTTGAGAGGAAACCCATACAAGGAAAACATGCAACTTGCCACAGGCAGTAACCTGAATTTTAAATTGAACCAGAACTCCTGGTTCTGCAAGACCACAACACTACCCTCTGCAACACCATGCCAGCTTCACGTGAACGTACTCTTTAATAAAACATAGTTTCCTCAAGAGTTTTTTTTTTTTGTTTGTTTGTTTGTTTGTTTGTTTGTTTGTTTTTGTTAAGGGGAGCTTTAAATGTTTTGAACCCTACAGTTTTCCAATATGTAAAGATTCCAAGCAGAACTTTTGAAAACGAATCAACCCATAAATGCATTTTAGAGATTCATTTTGAGGTCGTATTGTACCTTTATTAAAACAATTTAAATGACATTACTGGCCCTTATGGACAATGAATCACCTTTGAGGGCCTCATACCTCCATGTCTGCTTCCTGAATGTTATTCTTTTTGCATATGAAAAATTCATATGATATAAAAAACAGGTTTTACATCTGCAAATTTAAATACACATTAAAACTAGCTTAGCTTTCCCCCTTTAAGAGACTTTTATTTAAAATCAATAGAGTACAACTCTGCTGAGAGTCAATAACAGCTCTTAATGGGCTCTTATAGCACTGCAAATGCTCCACTGTAATACTGAATAATGTTTTACTTAGTTATTTATATTACTTTGAAGTGTGCAATTATTCATACATCTATTGTCTATACTGCTTATGCTGTGTAGGGTCACATGGAAACATAAAAAAAACTTGACAAGAAAAAATGTATATCTAAAAAAAATAACATGTAACATAAAATACAGTAAGAAAGCATATGGGGGAAAATCCATATGAAAATGGCAAAATTATAAAAATGAATTAATCCTATTTAAGACTTCTGTGAAAATAAACAGAATATGCAGTATGTATATGTAAATAACTATCACGTAAAAATTAATTGTGTGAAAATTATATGTAAAAATCAATTAATCATAACCAAAAATCATGTAAAAAAAATTAATAATGTTTAAGAATTACATTTAAATATAAATTGATCATACATTTTTAAAAAACACTTAAAACATAAATGATGTCTAGGAATTAAATGTGAAATCAATTCATCAAAAATGCACAAACAGTGACTCATGTGTAAGAATCACATGTGAAAATAAATAACCTGTATGTGAATAGCAAGTGAAAAATGAATCATGTGTAAGAATCAAAACCAAAAACATTAAAATTATTTGAAAAATGAGTCATTTCATAATGATAAGTAAAAGCAATTCAATCATAGGTTAAAATCATGCACAAATTAATTATAATATGTAATATGCATATTATTTAAGAATCATAAATAAAAGAAAAATCAATAAAAAATCATGTGTGAAAATAAAATGTGTGTCAAAGATCATCTAAGAATAAATCAAATATAAGAATCATAAATGCAAATATGGATCAGGTGTAAAAATCATATGAAAATGAACCATGTGTAAGAATCATTTGAAAATGAATGATTCACTTGTAAAAATATTGTGTAAAATTAACTGTGTAAGAATCAAAATTACAACAAACAAATTATAGGTAAAAAAAAAAAGACATAAAATATGACTATACATTTTCATCGTGCTTGATGGGTTTCCTTCAGGTTAGTGTGTGTATGTGTGTGCCATTGGTATCCCGTGCAGTGTGTACCCCGCCTCATATCCTAAGTCTCCTGGGATAGGCACCAGGCCCCCGGAACCCTTTAGAGTATACACAATGAAAAGGTATTGAAGATAAATGAAAGAATGAGTGAGTGAGTGATAATTATACATACTGTATTAAAGGGTATGTCAGAGTTGATGAATAATATGCAAAAAATCATGTAATAAATAAATCCTGTGTAATAATCACAAGTGAAAACCAGTCATATGTCATCGTGGAAATTACTCATGTCTAAGAATCACTTGTGAAATATAATGAATAATGAAATCAAATAAATGAATCATATTTAAAATGAACTGTGGAAAAATGACATGGAAAAAAACCCAAAAAATACTTTGGTGAAAATCACATCAAAATAAATCATGTGTAAAAATATATATGAGAAGATAAGCTAGTCAAAGTAAACAAAAAGTAAAAAATGAATCATACATGCAAACAAATGGATCATATGTAAGAATCATAATATATCAAAAATCAAAAAATTAAAAATCAAAAAATATTGTGTAAAATGAATCTAGTGAGAATCACAAGTTATAACAAACAAATAATGGACTGGCACCCTGTCCAGGGTGTAACCCGCCTCATGCCCTACCTGGGATAGACTTCAGGCCCCCCAAGCAACCCCCCCCCCCCCCCCCCCCCCCCCCCCAAAAGTGTGAGAATTAAGTTATTATACTGTACATGCAAATAGTATCTCAATACCATTTTAACAAATAATATGCAAACATTATGTAGAAAATAAATCATGCCTAAGAATCACAAGTCAAAACCAATCATATGTCCTAATCATATATATGGAAATGAATCATGCTTAAAAAAAAAATTACGTATCATATTTAAATAAATTGTGTAGAAATCACCAGTGAAAACAACAACAAAATATAATTTGGTGAAAATCACAAAATAATCTTGCATAAAACATATACGAGAAAATAAATTAATCAGATTAAAATATCATATGTAAAGAATCACACACTATGACGTCATATGTCTGATTGGGCCCTATTCAGGTTTTAAGCATCATAAACTGGATCATGTGAACGGATCACACAAGAAGAAACCGATCATCAATGAATTGTCGGCAAACATCGCGATGAATCTTGAAAGTGGGAAGGTTAAAATTGCATGAAATAAAACAGCTATGAAAAAATATTAATAAAAAGAAACACACACACGCATGCACATCATGTAATATATATAACATTCCTGATATTTATGTATTGTTGTGTGCATTATTATTGCATATGCATTATTATTGCATATGCAAACTACAAATAGAGAAATGGTTCACAGAGAGAAAGAAAAAAAGAGAAAAAGAGAGATGGAGAGAGAGAGAGAGAGAGAGAGTTGTGCTTTTTATATGATTATTTCTTCTGCTTCGCGCGCAGGGATGTGAGATTTGTCTGTGGCCCTTTAAGCAGGGCGGGATGCCTGATCTTCCACTGGGACGCTTCCAGGCTTCCAGCCGGCAGATAAACTTTGAGTACTGAGCCAAGAAGGCTAGACTGTAAGCTAGAGAGCACTAGGAAGTGGACTTACTTTCAAAGCCTTACACACGGGGAAAAAGACACCTGGCTTCAGAGGGAGAGCGTCTGATTAGACTGCAGGCTTGAGCAGCAGAAGATGCGGTGAGAGAAAGGGGGCAGAAGAAGAAGAAGAAGAAGGAGAGGAAGAGGAGGAGGAGGAGGAGGAAAGAAGAAGAGGAGGAGGAGGAGGAGGATGGAGAGATCAGAAGCGGGTGGGATGCTCCTGCGTAACGCGAGCGCTGTGCGTCCTTGAGCGCACATGCAGGACGGAAACTAAGCCGAAACACTAAAGCTGAACAATATATATATATATTTATATTAAAAAACACACATGCGCGCACACACATACACACACACACACACACATACATATATATATATATAGGCAGTATTTTACAATGTGTTGCAGATCTGCGCAGAGAATTGCACAGCATCGTGTTTAAGTGCTTGTGGAAAGGGATTACGCATCATCTGAAGTTCATCTTGCCTTCAATGCGCGCTGAAATCGTGGAACAGAGCGCGGACATGATGATCGGACAGATCTTCTCACAGGGTAAGTTTGAGGATTTGAGATTACAAAGTGCTGCAGCTTTTTTTTTTTTTTTATTCATCACCTGCTCCTAACTTTTTTCTAACCCTGAACCCGCGCGAGCGTTTTTTACGCACAGATGCGTTTCTATCATCTTAAAAAAAAAAAAATATATATATATATATATATATATAGTGAGACTCTTTGTTAAGTTTTTTCTTTTCCAATCGACAGCTTATTGCATATGATTCAACAAATATCAGCTGTTCAAGTTACATGCCAAGAAATAGAAAGGAAAGGTAGCACTTTACTTTTTTACTTGTGCATGTGCTGGTACCACCGAGGATGCCCATTGGACGATGAGCACTGGGCATGAGATGGGAATCCACTTGGGATGGTTGTACAAGACAATGTCCATAATTAATTGGACCACTGATGTTGCTAATTAAAGATGCCCCACATTTACTTTTCCAGGTGAAAGCTCCATATTCAAGGCTTAAAATATGTACTAGTAATCATCCAATGCAAAACAACAAGGAAAACCACATTTTTATTTTTTTTTTTATTTATGGATGTATAGGATATTTAGGGAAAATATGAAACACATCATGTGACATCATACTGTATGTTTTGCAGGCTGTTAAACTTTCTAATGCTTAAAATACCAAGTTATTTTAAACACATTTTCTCCCTCATTGCTTACCTTTGTGTGTAATGTATAGGCTTTATCATTTCTTTTGGCATTTTTTCGTCAAGTCCTTTTTCCCAGATGAGCAATCAGTAAATCATTATCATAATCATTATCGCAATTGATTATGACCCAAAATACATTTTTTATCCACTGTATGTTGCACTACAGTGATATAGTATCCAGGTAATATACAGTATAGTAGAGAATGCGATCTGGGACAGAGACAGCATGTTGCCTCTGAGCGGTGTGAACTTTGTGCGCTTTGAAGTGGCTTGGGATTTCGAACATTCCTAGAAAAACGATGGTATTAAACAGTACCTTGTTCCTTGTTGCTTTACTTTTTGTACCTTTATGGTATGTACAGTAAGTGCACCATATACTGTAGAATATACCTTTAAAGCTAGGTATAGAAATTCTCTAAAGAGATATAAATGAATGATATAGTTTCATATAGTACATTTTTACAAAGAGTGTACATTGTGTCTCATTTTTACTTTATTTTTTTAATCAGTTTTCAGACAGAAAGTGGAAATGAAGCAGATCGAACGCAGCTCGGAAATCCGACGGACATAAACATCGGAAATTTTACAAGCGTGAGCATTAAAAACCATACGGACCGTGAAGATGATTCCTTATTCCTGGCAAAACTCCCATTAGCAGTCTACAGCGAACCTTTCAAAGTAAATGGACCTGACTCATATCCAGTTTCCATAAATGGGACACCTTGTTCAGAGACGGGAAAAACGACGAGAGACTTGATCAAGATCCTGGTTTAGGGAAGCACAAGACTTTATTTTTTTTAATGACATTAAACATTGCATAATTGTTCTGACTTAACTGACTTCTGAATAAAGCATTAATGAAGAAAATCATATGGAGGACCACCAGCTGATGGATTTTTTGTTAAGTCAGAAGCAAACTTTTTAGATCCTGTCTTACCAGAAAAGAGTTCCAACCTATTTTTCTTATTTGGCAGCCCTCACCTTAACAGGCAAAAAAGTGAGCAAGCAGTGGATGACTAACCAGCTAATAAACTATGAAACATTCTTGGTGTCGATGCTGACAGGCTCCACCCCTTTCACCCACTTGCCCCGCCCCAAACACCCGGTCCTGGTCCGTCCTAGCGCTCCACACCATGCTCCTCCCGGTCTGCCTGTTCCTGCACTGTGTGCTCATCACTCTGGGCCAGTATGACATCTGTAAGTCGCTGGTGAGCACTGATGACGGGCCCACATGGGAGTATTACGCTTGTCAGCCCCGACCTGCAGCCATGAAGGACTTTATGCAGATCCGAGTGGAGCCACCAGACATCACGTGCGGAGACCCACCTGAGCGCTTCTGCACCCTGGTACACTCACTCACTTACTCACACACACACACACAGTTGTCATAGTTGGTGGAAATATTGGCTCAAGGTCAAATGACCTGTAGTAAAAAAAAAATGGGGGTCCACAGAGGCTACAGTAGACAATAAAAGCAGAGCCCCACTGCACTCCGACCTTTCAGTATACTTATTTCATTTCTATGGAGAATGTGTACTGTATGTGTGTTTCTATATTGTCCTGTCATGGCTCGGGGTCCCATCCAGGGTGTATTTCCTTGTTCCAGAAAAATGCTCCAGATTTACACTGACCCTGCCAAGAATACATCAGACTGCCTGCCAAACACACACACAAAAAAAACCCAGGTTGGCACAAAAGCACATTTTAATAAGCCATCATCGGCATATAATATTGAATTTAAAAAAATAGGTATAAACTTAGAAACAATACCTGTGTTATTGTCAGAAAAGTGATGAAAGCAATCATGACTGATATAATTTGATCATATTACTAAGCCCTGTGTGAAATGCAGTCTTGAATGAACACTTATTTCATCTTTAAATAAGCGCTCTAGGTCCGTGGGTCTTAATTCCAGGCCACTAACCTTATATATATGGATTTTATGAAAAATTGTATAAAATAGAAATACTAATTAAAAAAAAAAAAAAAAAACAGGAAATGGAATATGCTGACTCTACGTTAAACAAATAAAAGAATATAATCCATTGATGCACACACATGGATCACCGACGGATATGATTATTAATTCCTAACCTTAGGTGTAACCTTAACCTTAACCTCAGTATCCAGAAGGAAACATTTTGACAGCAGTGCTGCACAATTTATCGGATACAAACTGAAATTGTGGCATGAACCTGTGCAGTTATCAAATCACAAAACGGGTGCGTTTCTGTCACGGCTAATGTTTGCATGGTCAGTTTTTATATTTCAGGGGTTATACATGAAATATAGTGATCTATAGGTTCATAGAGCCTCATGCTAAAACTATCAACTAGTCATCTATGCGTTGTTTGTTTTAAACTAGTGGTGAGTGTGTGTGTGGTTTTGGTGACCAGAAAAGGCTAATTTGGTGCTTTTTCAAAATCTTAATATAAATAAATAATATGAAGTACTTGCAGGCTGCATGCCAAATGAGAAAATGTTGAAGAGGCAAGAAAATCACAGATGCTGTCACATGTTACTTAGCGAAGGTCAGGTTGTGTAAGAGGGATTTCAGAAACATGTGAGCTCCATTCTTTTCTTTTCGTTAATATAAATCAGTTTGAACAAATGATGCCATCATAATCGCAATGTGACTTTTTAATCAGATCATGCATCCTTAAATAAAACCACTACTATTTCTAATAATAATAATAATAATAATAATAATAATTTCTCATGTGGACCGGCCAAATGTCCCCCAAGGTCAAAGACCACCTTTAATACACCACATGATTTAAAATTATGACCCCCCCCCCCCCCCCCCCAACACCACCACCACCACCACCCAAGAGCGCACATACAGATCAGTACTCGCACATGACACCCACTGCCCTAAGTATAATCAATGAGAATAATTTATCCAGCCTGAAAAACTCAGATGTATTCAAGGAATGTAAATGAAGCATTGGTTTGCACACAGGAGAGGTATCGTGTAAAAAGAAGTGTGCTTGAAAAGTCCTTGAAAAACTCTGGAGCTTCATTTGGAAGCATGGGCATGATGCGGTTTCATTAAAATTTTAGAAAAAAAAAGAGTTCCTTTAAATTCTTTGGTTAAAGAGAGAGAGAGAAAAAAAAAACTCCTTGGGGGTCAGTGACAAATCTGACAAGCCTTAAGGCTGTTAAATGGAATTTAGAGTATGAAATAGAGTACATGTATATACACACACACACACATATGCGTGCGTGTGTAGACACAAGCACACAAACCACAGACTAAACTTAACATCATAATGACTTAAGAGAATAGGATTCATACAGATGTTTCAAAATGAAGCAGGGGAACATTGCAAGAACCTTTTATCACATGCAAAGGTAACAAACCTGCTTTACCTTGTTCAATAATCTATATCTAATGTGTAAAGTCCCTTATGGACTGTAATCGTGTGGTTTTCTTGAAGGCGATTATGGAATGGTAGCGATGGCAGCTATCTCCTACAGCCATCATCGTTCGCCTGTAATCTTATTTCCTTCCTGAGAAATGGATTATAATTCATAAGTGTGCTTAATGGAAAAGCCATGTTCGCTGCAGCACCATGTGTGATATTGTGACAGCGCTGGTGCCGTGCCACGTTTGTGCACTGAAAGTGAACTATATACAACCGGCTGTTTAGTAGGGAGGCGGAATAGCGTTTGATCATCCATGATTTGGAATGTATTAAGAAAGGAGTGGTGTGATGTTAAAGGAAATATTTAACAAAGGGGTGTTATTACTATCGCACAGTTGCTAATCCGCGCATGATGTCATATCCCGAAGTGTTTTATTTCGCTTACATCACAATAACTTACCAACGGTTTAATAGTTTATAAAAGGGGGGCGTTCGAGTCAAAGTGGGACTTTTTGATTGCTCTATAATAGAACACACTTTTGAGTTCACTTTAGAGTCCTTTAATAAACCAGACATGTGGAAATGGCTTGGAGTGAGGTCATGGCTGTACGGGGGACGTGGCAATAACTCCCAGCTGAGTTCCTGTAATGTACAAGTGGTGCGCTGGGCAATATGAGGTTGTGCATTGTCCTGCAAAAACAGAACGCCTTTGGTGTGTGTGTGTGTGTGTGTTTTTTTTTTTTAATAAATGACAGGGCTTTTAAAGGAGTTCCTGGGAAGCCAGCATTTCAACTGTGAAGCGGTCAGTTCCATTATGGCTCCGGTGTACTGTTTTTACCTTAACGGTATCCAAGCACTAGTGAAATGCAGGGATAAGTGCATTAGTGTAGCAGGGGATTATATAAAAGAATAAAGGTAGTTTTTACTCTTATATAAGTGTTTTTTTTTTTTTTTTTTAATAAAGTCCCGGTTTGACCTGAACACTCCTTCTAATTACATTTAATATTATAGAATCTAAGTTCTGAGCCCCTGTAACGAAGTAGATTACATAAACATAGACAGTCGTTTCTTTACTAGGCCCCCTTTTTTTATAGTAAGTAATAATAATAATAATAATAATAATAAAAAAACTGCTTTTTTATGCTACCAAATCCTCTGTCCTTAAAAATGTTCTTGTGGTGACGGATGTATTTAACATAGCAACAACTATATGTTTTTTTTTGTTTTTTTTTTTGTTAAATCAAACATTTAATAAGCCCTATTTAATTTAATCACTGATTTTATAACACACATATTTTTTTATTATTATCATTAACCATACATTACGGAGATTGTTCTCCATATAAGTCTGTGTGAATTTATAGTTACTTTAGAATTTATATTATTAGAAGATGTGCATTAATATACAGTACAACTTATTTAAGTTACAGCTGGAAGAGCTAAAGAACTGCTGTTACAGAGGGAAAAAACCTGAGACATAGGACATACAGTAGGTAGCCATGTGAGAGATTGCTTACATCATTCAATAAAAAATACTATATATATATATATATATATATATATATATATATATATATATATATATATATATATATATGTCATACTATTTATGTATAAAATCCTGTATTTGGGAACTGCTTTGTGGACAACCTGCCTACATTAATGCCACTAAACCACCAGATTCTGGTACCGTAGCATGCCCTGAGGCGAAGAAATGCGAAGTGTAAAGTCTCCGTTGTGCCTGGGGGCGTATTGCAGGACTTGAATAACTTACTAAAACATCATTCCTGGGGCTAGGATTTCCTCAGACAGAACACCCACACTGGACAGCTATGATTTATACTTATACACTGACTGCACTGATATACTACATGGTGTAGAAGCTCTGTGATTGAGGTTAGCATATCACTATGGGGTTAACATGCTCACTGTGCTGCGTAACAAATTAACATACTATGCATGTTCAGGGGAAAAAAAAACTATAATAACCTGCATTTCTTCTTGGTACCTTGATGACTATAGCTTTCTGTACTTTTATGTTTACTGTATGTACCACATGGTACAGTACATGCATTATGATTTTGGTGCATAATTGAATGAAAATGCTTTAAAAGTAAACAACATGAGCCCTCCCTAAGACAGACACCATTTTTCGATTATGGGGGAATGATTTATAGCACAACCTTAAATGTTTAGAATTGGTCATGTTTTGGTAGGGTGCTAAAGGACAGACATGCTGTTTAATCCCCATTACAGATTCGACCAACTGATGGTTTGGGCCCTTAGCCAGGGGTTTGATTACAGAATAATCGGATGGAGGATTTGTCCAGCTGGGCTGCTACTATATAGCAAGATGCAGACAGAGCGCTTTCAGAGATAGGGTGTTAATTCACACGTTTGGTGTATAGGGATAAAAGGAAGAAGTGCTTTAGGGTTGGTCTGGGCAGCGTTCACTAGGCGACGTCATTCTTTCACCAGGTACCATGTGGCACGTAGGCTGGGAAGCACTGACTAACTGGACTGTTACACGCCACAGAAATTGATTTTTCTTTAAAGGCATGTGCATTTCAATTAAAGTAGAACTATTATACAAAATGTACTTATTCAGCATTTTTAAGCATTCGGATGGGTCCAAACCAAAAACATGAGGACAAAAAAGGTCCTTTTTCCATATTTGTATTGATATTAGATTTTGCCCCTAATGTAACCTCGTATAATGTGACATCATATACCAAGATTTGCCTGCATCTTCTCCTCATGCTTGGTGGATTTCCTCCCAAAGACCAAAGACATGCAGGTTAGTCTAATTGGCATTTCCAAACTGCCTGTGGTGTGTGACTGCGTGTGTGTGAGTGTTCTTCTGCCCTGCCATTGATTGGCACCCCATTCAGGATGCTCCCGCCAGGAACAGGATAAGTTGTATTGAGAATGAGTGCGTGAGTGAGAGTGTGTAAATCAATCTTTCTGTATATATTAGACCTGTTTTAATATATTCGATTAGTGCTGGTAAGCTAGTAGGATCCAGCTCTTGCTTTATCTCTATCTAAAGGCAGCAGTACATGAGAGGTTTAGCATATACAGTATGTGTTACATCCGCATTTACAGTATACTCTGCTTAAACAGACCAGCATTCAAAATTTCAACTTTTACAGTCGATTAGCTGTATCTCGTCTTTCAACGACAATGGATACCTAAAAAGCAGTCTGGATCTTGGAGACTATTGTGATTTCTTATTAATATAAATTAAATGTTGCTCTACAATGTCAGAAATGTAAATGCCAGCTGTGTAATGTAATTCAGTTCTAATTTAAAGTGTGAAATTGTTAATAATGGAGACATGCTATTTTATTTATTTTTTATTTATTTGATAGCTTCCTTACATCCTGACCCTGAACATCAAACTTCCACGTTAATTGAGATTCTGATGTCTATTCACTCAGACACTACAGTATAGTCATGATGCATACTAACACACCATGTGGACTTGAGATGGCTTTGTCAGCTACATACACAGGAAAAGACTTTTAAAAGATGGTAGGAGACACGCATGTGTGTGTGTGTGTGTGTGTGTGTGTCAGCACTTTTCAACCCAGATCAATAAAAGCTGACTGATCATCGGACCACTCTGTATTCAGACATTCGGGGGCCAAGCACTTTTAAACAGCATAGACCTTCTGGCACTGCTCGCTTTACTCAATATCCATAAATTATTATTTTACACGCTGTATATTACAGAGCACAGAGCAAGCGCAGGGGACGTCCCGGCAATTAGAGCGGTGCCTTTATTATGAGAAAAGTCCAAAAAGTCCAACCAGGACTCGCTCAAGGACGCCCACTAGGGCACGACTTCCACCTTCTGCTCGACTAGTAATGCAAGCCATATATTCCGCGTCGTATGTTTGCTACTCCATTAAGCCGCTATTAAAGTGTGTACACTCGACGTGCCCCCCCTCACTGAAAGCGAGTTAATTGATCAGCAGAAGCCCTCCAGATTCAGTAACTTCGCTTCTTTGGAGAAGCTTTCCGGCTCATTAAAGATTTAAAGGAAATTTCAGTCACTCAGCGCCCACAGGAGATGCCGTTGCATTTTTTACTCAGCGCCTTTGCTCTTTCCTGAACGTGATGTTAGCTCCTGCTGGAAGCTCGCTCTGTGTGTACGGCTAATGAGAGAGGGGAAGAAGGAGAAAGCGAGAGATGTGAGAGGAATGTGAAGGCAGGAGCTCAGCTTAGCTAAGCAGAAAGATGAAGCCTGACCCTTTGCTGCATACATATCTGATCATCTGAGCACAGGCGGAAAGAGTTCGCCTGTGCGCGTCTGGTTTTTTTGATGTCATTCCCAAACTTCCAATGTTGAGCTTCGTACTGGAATAAAGCTATGTTTGTTTGTTTTTTTGTTTTTTTTTCCTTAACGGTAGCAGTACCATCTGAGCCGTAATCCTGCCCCATATTGAAGTTGCGCTCACAGAAGAAACTAAAAATAGCGACGAGCGAGGATCTATAGTGCAATACATAAGGGAAACATTTGGTCCAGATTTTATGAGATTTCAGTCAAGAACAAACACACTGGTGCTCACTAAACCAAAGAAGTCTGATATGCTTTAAGAGAACCTTTTGTAGCGGAACATCTCAGGTCCGGTTCAGGTTTGTTTGAGTTTTTCCCCCCGTATTCTCCACCCCATGCATTTTGCATGAGGCCCGGACTGCTGCTTCCCTGCTTTCCCATGGTCCCACAGGACGACAGGCCCATCCTGTTCTGTTTGTGTCAGTGCGCTATAATCCCCAGCTGCCTATCTTTCGTGCCTCTTCAGGTCTTTTGGGATTCTTCAAATTACTGCAGATTCATATGCTAATCCGTTGTCCAGTCAGGGCAAGGACCTGGTCGCTTTGTTTTTCTCATTACTGGGGGATTTTTCAGGCTGAAGGAATGAATTATTAAAGCAGATGACATTACCATAACAGCTCTAACTATTTATAGTATAGCAGAAGTCTCACAATATTGGGAATTCTATCCTGGGAGATTGAATCAAATTGTTTACAATTACAATTGACCTTGATCATTTTGTTCATATACAGTATTATTTGTCACATAATTGTCACATGACCAGAGGCATACAGTACATTTCTCCATGCACCTTGTCAGATTTACATAAAAGGAAATCAGTAAAACATTATCATATTAATGGTGGCACCGCGGCTTAATGGCCACTCAGTGGCTTGCACCTCCAGGGTTTCATTCCCACCTTGGCGTCTGTGTGCATGGAGTTTGCATGTTTTCCACGTGCTTGGTGGGTTTTCTCCAGTCTTCCCACAGTCCAAAGATGTGCAGATTAGGCTAATTGGGGTTCCCAAATTGGCCGTAGTGTGTGAATGAGCCCTCATGCCCTTAGTCTTCTAACTGGTGTACTCTCCAGGCCCTTTGTGACACTTTATAGAGGATGGTGGCACAGGCGGCACAATGGCTTAGTCGTTAGCACTGTGACCTTGCACCTCCAGGGTCTGGGTTCGATTCCCACCTTGGGTCTGTTTGTATGTTCTTCCTGTGCTTGGTGCAAAGTCTTAAGATGTAGAGATTAGGCTAATTGATGTTCCCAAATTGCCCTTAGTGTGTAAACGTGTGAAAATTGACCAGAGGTCCAACCATGGTTGTAAAAATGAGAATATATACAATAGTCAATACAGAGGTTCCTAGATGAATGGATAATTCTAATGCAAGTGCAGTATAATATTTAACACATTGCTTAATGATACCTTAATTATGTTTCTAATTTCCAACATTTTTAACACAAATGCAGGAGGTGCCACATGTCACTGTTCACTGGTATAATACAGTGCTTCATCCGAAATGTACATATTTTGTTGTTATGGTAACAAAAAAGGGTGCAAGTGAATATATCTTTGGTTCTGCTCTATTGCTTGTTGGTAATGTGAAATTGCATTAAACTTAATTTCCTTTTTTTTTTTTTTAAATATGCATGCCTGATGCAACCTTTAACTACAGAGTCCCACAGTTTGCAATTGAGACCTAAAAGAAAAAAAACCCCAGAATTTCATCAACGTGTGAAAAGAATGAAAAAAGAGGCATTTATGTCATGTGAATGTCTGAGGAGATAAAATGCACTCATGTGTTGAAACTGTAAGAAAAAAACAGTTTTCTGTTATTTTTAAAACAGTAACCCTCGGAGTTCCAGGGTAGTGTAAATGTAAATTATGGATTGGCGAACTGTCCATGGTGTACCCCACATTGTGCTCAAAGTTTCCCCCAGGCTTCCTGTGACCCAGTATACAGAATAAGCAGTGTAGAAGATGAATGAATGAATAACAAATATAGATGGATCTGTGTATCTATGCATTTACAAGGAATCAACTCAAAACTATGCTATTTTTAAAATTTCCATTAAAAAATCCCTGATCTTGGTTTTATGTTAAAGCCTTACTTAGAAGGCTTTTATTAAATTGGGGAAACAGTTTAGCTTTATGTACAGCAACTCGTTTGCATACTCTCAAGGTACTTATTAATTAATGCAGTGTAATTTAGAACTAGATATACATGGTTATACAGTCAAGTGCATGGGTATTTAAACAGTGACACATTCGTCTAATTTGATAAAAATCGTCACGTAATTGTAGACTTACAGATTTAATTTAAGGGGTTTAACCACAACATCAAATCTTTTACAGTCATTCATTCATTCAAATTGTCCCACAAGTAATAGGAGAACAGTTTATAGTCTGTTTCTTGGTTATTTCAGGACAAATTAAGAAGATAAAAGATCTCAAACGTTGAATTTGCGATTGGTAGCTGCTCACCTGGTGGGAACTCTCGATATGTGGTCCAAAGCGTTTTTGATAGAAGTGACGGCGGTGATCATTAGGGCTAGAAAAACTAGAGCACTGAGCTACCGCTGACCGGCCAGGATCAGGACTACGGTTCGGAAGCTCCCAGGTTCAAACCCCACAACCACTAAGTTGCCATTGTTGGGCCCTTGAGCAAGTCCCTTAACCCTCAACTGCTCAGATGTGTAATGAGATAAAAAAAAAAATGTAAGTCGCTCTGGATAATAGCGTCTGCCAAATGCCTAAAGGTAAATGTAAAAACAAAGCAGAACTTTCAGAGAACATGATAGAGAAACATAAGGAGTGGTCAAATTAACAATCTAGTATATATTTATTATTTTTTTTTAAAAAGCAGGAGGAATTCAGTGGCAGGCTCAGCATCTACAAAAATCCTTGAAGGCCACTGAAGACAATTAAAGTGGATGATTGCAGAATTCTTTCATTGGTGAAGAAAAACCCCCTTACAACATCTAGCCAAGTCAGGAACACTCTGGAGGATGTTGGCGTATCATTGTCAAAGTCTTTAACCAAGAGACACCTTCATGAACGTAAATCCAGAGGGTTTAACTCAAAATGCAAACTACTTAGCTACTGTAGTAACACTCAAGCACAGAAAGGACAGAATACAGTAGAGTTTGCTAGAAAACCTGGAAACAGATTTTTTGGACAGATGAACCCAGGATAGGAAGGTAAGAGTGTGGAGAAGGAAAGGAAGGGCTTGTGATCCAAATCATACCGCATCATCTGTCAAACATGGTGCAGGTATAATAATGCACGGGTACGTACTGTATGGTGGAACTGGGTCACTGGTGTTCATTGATGTGAATGTTGATAAAAGTAGCATACATCTGTGCTTCACAGTACAGATGGATAATGACCCAATATAGTACAAACCAGAAAAGCAACACAAGAGCATGAGTTGTAAAGTGTGCATTAAGCAGTTCCAGGTTGCTTCAGAATCCCCTGAATTCCCCTGTCTGTAGAACTTGCTGAAACAGCATCTTGGTTGACACTGCACCAGTGCTCTGGTCAATAGCAGACATGGTTGCATTGCATTGTAGCTTTTTTTGGAATGCTCTAATAGTATTTTAAGTTTGGACCGTGTCACTTTCACATTTATGGGAACCGTGCAATCGATCCCCATTTGCCCGACGATTCTATGCGAAGGCATATCTATCGCGGACCACATCACAGTTTGGTGGGAACAAGCCCCAGACCATTAGACCACCAGACCACCTCAGCTTGATGACATGCATGTATGAAAATGACCTTCTAAGACTAATGAGCAAACCAGAGGTATCAGTAGCAAAAAAAAAACACTATGTGATTAAAAAACCAGACTCAAAAAGAGAAAGTGCATGACACCAGAGAGTGTAATTGTAAATTCTTACCCTCTTTCAGCTCTGTAGTATAAAGTCAGACAGTTCTAAACACAATGAAAGGATGTTCAGCAGGGTATGTTTATACTACATTGAGAATAAGAATTTTCAGAAAGGTTTCTCAGTGATCAGATTGCTCGCTTCACGTCTGAAACGCTGGCCTCCCAGGAACTCCTTTAATGGCCCAAACATGAGGAAATGACCTAGAGCAAGGTCAGGTCTGTATGGAAGATTTCATCACAAGTCCTGGTTTGAGTCGAACGCCCCTCCTAAATCTATCCCATTGGGGAAAGGCTTTTTTGGGAGGCGCTTACCTTATAATGTGGTGTGTGTTGTCAGCTTGGTATGATTAGATCGCTGTATCGCTCTAACGTTGCATGCTGGGAGGTGCTGCATGACTGCTGGCCCTGAGGGAGGTGGTGTCGCTGTAATTAACTCACATGGCAGGAGAAAAGAGGTCTACCTCACCAGGAAGAAGACTAATGTTACACAGCAAATATGCTGCCGCCGTCCCAGTCTTTCAGACTGCATGCTGATTTCGCTCTGTGGATCGTGTCCAACAGCTGTAAAACCTACAAACTGCTGTAAAAGTCGACCTGACAAATTGATGTTATTGGGTGTGTTTGATTTAATACCTATTAAAACCGTTTTAAGAGATTATCATTATAAAAATACTACCGTGAATAATATTCGATGATATTGCCCAATCACACTGATATAAATCTTTCCTTTTTCGCTTTCTTTCCTTGGTTTGTCCTCTATCTCTCTCGCTGTACATATATTTTGAGGTCTTTGGTTTAAAAAAAAAAGAAAAACAGGTTTATGATTCTAAAACTGCATAACAAGCTGTAGGGTTCACTGAGGTTCAGGGATTCCCTCTGGAAGGTGTCTGCTGCTAATGACTCCGCTAATACGTATAATTAGGCTAAGTTTATTGGAGCATATGTGACAAAATTGATACACCTAGATATAAACAGGGCAGCACATAAAACTCTAGTTTAAACTGTAAATTAATTCATTTGACGAGATATTATTGGCAAGAAGAGCTACATTACTCGAAAGAAGTTTATAGCTATTAACTTGTTCATGGTAATGTCTCATGATGCATTCGTCTAATTCTGCTAATTATGTGGATTGATCATAATCAAAATCTCTGTGCTCTGAAAAATGAAGGGCCCCAAGAAGCTTCTTTAGCACAACACCATAATTTATGATTCAATTAAGAACATAATAATTTATGATTCCCAGAAAAGCCATTACGATTCTTCAAGCAATCTTCAGGTCCATGATTCTTTATTATTTATTTTTATAGTCACTCACTGAAGTCAATGATTGGTTTCCACAGCAAAAATCCTTCCAGATAATAGGAACATTTATAGTAGATTAATTTCCATTCCCTGTGACACCAACAAAATGGTTAAAATTTAATTTATCAAAAGATTCTTTGGGCACCAACAAACAAAAAAAGATTCTCCTATGGTACTGCTGTAAAAAAATAAAATAAAAATAAATCGCATTAGGAAGAAAAAAAAAAAAGCAATTTTTCTCAATCCAGTTGGCTATCAAGTACTAGAAACTTGAAATTCTATTTATCATCCTAAACTTTCCCCTAAACTTTTCATGTAGAACCCTATAGAAAGCAACCTTTCAGTAAAGAAAAAACATTTTTATTATCTAGTCCTCCTATATGCTATGTTGGGTTTCAGGGGCATCTCAGGATGTACCCAGGGGTTGGGTTGGGGTACACGCCCAATCATACATTACAGGCAGTTTTGAAAAGCAAATGAGCATAAACTGCATGTCTTTGGAATGTCATGGGAAACCTGAGTACCTGAAGGGACCACCAACAAGAACTGTCAGGGAACTCTTCTTCAGGTAAGCTCCTATGTAAAACCTTACAACAGAACTGGTAACTATTTAAAGAACCCTTAATAAATGTTTTTTCCTAATAGTAAATAACTTATAACGTATATTATTATTATTATTATAAGACTTATAGCAGTATAGTAGACGTATAGTTCTACATACTGTAGAATTACATCACATTAACACAAAGCTCAACCAATGCTAAAGCCGTCCAAAATGTGCAATAATCTCCTGGTAACTCTAAATGAACTTAAGTTTTGGTCTTGCTTTCCTGGGATGGTCTTCATAAGAGCCAGTTTCAACATGGTGCTTGATGGGTTCCAGCACCATGACCTTCATATCTTAAAATAACAACTGACTGTTGTTGTTGTTATTGTTACTTAATTGCCTAATTCCTTGTGTCATTTTATAGTTAAAAAAGTATTGTTCTAGAAAAGAGAAAAAAAAAAACAATAGCCCATTTGGTTTGATCCCACAGAAAAGTCAATGCAGCACAGGTCACCAAAAAAAGTACATTTGGGCACGATAGAAAGGCACCAGAACACCCAGTGCACCACAGCCTGCTGTGCATGGGACCAAGCAGGCAAAAAAAACCAAACTCTCTACATCTCAATCCAATCATGCACCCATAGGATGCACCGGACAAACAAGTCCGATTCTTGGAAGCCCCATCTTGCAACCCATAGTGGGTCTACGGAGCCACGCCACGAGGGGCCAGAGCTACCCCAGTGTCATAATGTCATAATGTTAATGGTTATTATCTTATGGTTAACTGCTGTAATTAGCTCTTTTGGAACCATAAAAGAACCATTGTTTTCTAAGCCTGTATGGCTGTAATTAGCTTTAGATAAACTACGTGCCAAAGTCATTGCACAAGCCTTGTACACGCTGAGCAGGAGGTCAACTAGACTTCCATATGGTTTATTAAACTATAAACACTAACACAGTTACTGTAGTAAAACAGCTCCAGGGTTCCCATGGTTCATTATTTTAACCTTGGGTTATTGTCTAGAGCTTAATCATGTTCGCCTCATTTTCCATCTGGTTCTTGTTTGCACTTTCCAAAAAGTAGATTTGCTCCGCTACATCACCCCTATGTGTGTGATGTACTAGTGTCCCATGCAGGGTGTATTTCCACCTCCTCCTTAGTGTTCCTGGCAGAGACTTCAGATCTTTCACAGGATGAAGATGTATAAGATGTAACCTTTCTCCAGCCATAACAGAGAGTCATTGCTAAAAAATGAACACCGTGCCGAGGATTCTATGAAAATCAGATGAAGAAGGAATGACTCAGTGTAATTAGAGCTATATTACTGGGGTGTGACCTTGTATCCGGCCATGTGCTCAATTTGGACAATCTGCGTATGATGCAAATAGAAGTGGAGGCCGCGAGCCGAGCATCGCTTGCGAGGCGGATCTCAGCTTATCGGCTAAACCGACTGACGTTGGACTACATGCGCAGAAATGAAGTTAACGCATACTTTAATTTCCGTGTCAAATGCGATTGTAAACTGTTAAGCTATTAGAAGTGTATGAAGAGCATGAGGCTGAAATAGATGGACCATTATTGTCCAGCCTGAAAGTCAGACACGCTTGATGCACAACGCATTGATTCTTGCTTATTGAATCTGTGTTATCCAGTTTTGTGTTTTGACAGCCATAGCCGCAGACTGTGTGTGTGTTAGTGTTAGTGTGTGTGTGGATCACCAGAGTGCAAATGAACGTATTGTCAAACACTCCACTTTGCACATTGTTAGCAGTGACAGGATTCCTGTCAGACTGGTGAGTGCTGGGGGTTTAGAATAAAAGCCACCCGGTGTAGCAGCTGGCATGGATTTAGCGTACAAGGTAAAGGATTGAGGAGCAAAGGTAACCTAAGGTTCGCTTTGCTAGGATTAGATGTCTGACTCGGTCAGGATTAAGCTTTAATGTTGTCTTTGAAGTACTGTACATTGTATAAGGGCATAGTGGAAGCATTCGATTTATAGGCACTGTTTCTGGTCTTAAATATAATGTTTTTAATAGTTTTAAAAATATGACCTACATTACCAATTTCCAACACTATGATCATATTTTTGCATATAAAAAAAATCCAAACATTTAGAAAAGACATAAATGAAGTATGAATGAAGTATGTAAAATATGATATAGTATATAAACATAATATATGATATAATTAATAGTCATTAAACCTCACTTAACCTTTTAAAATGTATGATTTCTCTCGGCACCGGTTGCTTTAAAAATAAAGCTGAAAGCGGCTCCGTTTTCCTCTTGCTACCTTGCTAACTTTCTTGGGACACATGGTGTTATGTCGTCACTAAATCTTCGTAAACACGCCTCCTGGCTCCGGGACATAACTTAACCGGTGTTAAGCTCTAAAATGTCCTTTTAACCCCACCCTCCCCCCCACAGATTGGCCCCATTGCGCAATCGGTATCTTCGGAACAAAGCCGCGGCGCCTTTTAATTCGAACGCGTTAGCGATCCGGCTGTATCTTAAATGGTACAGATAAATAACTCAAATGTAATAGATACATATAAAACAGGTTAATGGTGATGTGCTTGTTTTTATAGTAACAACTCATTTACGATGATTAACGGTTGCAATTTAACAAATTAAAGGGATATACTGCTCTGGTGAAGCTTTCTATAAAGAGACATTAAACATTTACGAAAAAAAACTTTAGTCTGTGTCAGCACTTAAAGTTGTAGTTAGTCTTCCTGCTGTTTCCATCAAGGAGTCACCACAGCAGACAATCCGATCCGCACACAACTTGGTACAGGTTTTACGCCAGATGCCCTTCCTGACGGGACCCTAACATTTATATCTGGGCTTGGGACTGCATTCAGTGGCTGGGGTTTTGGGTATTGGGTGGGAATTGAACCGTTATGCGCTGCACTTTAAAATGTTTCTATAAATAGAAATATGAATATGAAGTGGTGTTCATCAATAAATAAAAAAACAACAACAGCGACCTGCTACTAATTAAATAATTAGGGACATAATATCATTTTTAAAATAAATGACCTTGCTAATTTTAACTCCCAACACCCTTTTATCATCACAGCACTCAATTGCTGATTATTGTCCTATAACAGCATGCCATCTCTTTCTTCTTATATTTTAGCTACTAAAACTGTTCTTAATTTAACACCCCCCCCCCCCCAACCCCCTTTATTAAGGTCTTTATAAAGTCAATTGGATCTGACTGTTAGCTCCACAGAATGCCGTTATACCGTAAATCTCTAGGACCAACATATTAAGGGGTCAGGGTGACCACATGGCTGACCACCAGCTAATCCGTTGCGTTTCTATGTCACTAGAACGCCAAAGCAAATGTGTCCAGGCTTTACTACTCTAATGACAGAGACTTTTAAAAAATGGGACAGTGTTAATCTAGCATTAAGCAGTATAAGCCAATGATCCACATACTGCCATGAAGGGCAGGCCTGTTCGTAAAGCAGGGTGACATATTAAGAAGAGCTGAACTTGAACAGCATTTTCACAATCAGTCCTGGTGTGCTTAGTTGACCTAAAAATATTTCCCCATGTCCCCCATGCCTTAGACACTTCCTTTTTGGAATTTTATAGCAATGTATCTAAACTACCGGGCGTTCAGGTCAAACCCGAATTCGTGATGAAATTCCCTATGAATGAAGGCGTAAAACTGATTGACGTTAACAGAAGACTTCAAGCACGGTACGATGATGAGACTCTCAGCTGCAGTCAAATATTTCAATAGTGGAAACGTTCTTAAATCCGTGAATGACAATCCCGACTGATGTGGCTCTCATTCTGCGAGTGGAACACCTGATCCTTGGAAATCGACAGATAACTTTTTACCAC
The DNA here is from genome assembly GCF_024256425.1 of Clarias gariepinus. Taxonomy (NCBI): domain Eukaryota; kingdom Metazoa; phylum Chordata; class Actinopteri; order Siluriformes; family Clariidae; genus Clarias; species Clarias gariepinus. The sequence continues at coordinate 8,097,041 of NC_071108.1, read as the reverse complement.
CTTGTGAAGCAGACAGTCTGATCATGGCTTTTATGATTTTTCAGGCACTAGTGAAAACTTACTGAGATGACTGTGTTCTGTTATTCTGCACAATCAAAAGTCAAAGTTTGATTTAAGCGTCCTTTGTACAAGTGCATTTTGAAAAATTTACAATGTTCGACCCCTAACATCAAACAGGCCTTGCATTTTTAGTACCTTGATCTTATTTAATTCTGTAGTAAGTTTAAACAATGCAATCTTGCTGCAATCTTCTTGCCATATCTGAGAGACCTTGTTTGACCGATGTTGTCTTTGTATTCCTGCTTTAGGAAAATCCGTACCTGTGTAGCGATGAATGTGACGCATCTACTCCGGACCTTGCTCACCCACCACAGCTGATGCAGGACCGCGAGCGCACTGGCCTCATCACCTACTGGCAAACAGTGACATGGAGTCGCTTCCCAGAGCCACTGCTGGCCAACATCACACTGTCCTGGAACAAGAGCCTGGAGGTAGCTGACGACATTGAGATCACCTTCGAGTACGGCCGACCCACCCTCATGGTGTTGGAGAAGTCGATGGACAAAGGGCGAACCTGGCATCCATTCCAATTCTATGCAGACGACTGCATGGAGGCATTTGGCATGCCATCCAAGAGGGTGGAGAACCTTTCAGCAACCAATGTAACTCGGGTCATCTGCACAGAGCGCTACTCACGCTGGGTGGGCTCCAAGAATGAAAAGATTGTGCGGTTTGAGGTTCGGGACCGTTTCGCCATTTTCGCGGGGCCTAGGCTGTCCAACATGGACAATTTGTACACACGGATGGAGAGCTTGAAAGGTTTGAGAGATTTCTTCACGTTTACTGACTTGAAGCTACGACTGCTGAGGCCTGCGCTCGGAGGGACGTACGTGCAGAGAGACAACCTGCTCAAGTACTTCTACGCCATCTCGAATATTGAGGTTTTTGCCAGGTAAGATCTCACGTAATTTTATGTTCAGCAAAATCGTTCATTTAATCTCTTCCCCCAAATTTGGGACTCTTCCAGGTTTCACCCACCAGTCAGTTCTCCCCTGTCATATAACAAGGAATGTAGGCTAAAATGTGTTTAGGAGATACATGAAGCTGTCCAGGTGCACACTTTCTTAGTACACTTGCAAAGTAGTGGTAAAACGGTTAAACAGAGCTGGTCTACAGTACTGTGTAAAAGTCTTGAGCCACCCCCATGTCTTTATATTTTACTTCTAAAGAGCCAGACTTCTTGTATTTTTTATGAAGTCTCGAAAAATAGTTGTCCAGGCTTCCTGAAGGACTTTTGTCTCTTATTTTTGGATTTTTAGCAAGTTTTTGTCTTTCATTTTATCGTTTGTTAAGCCACAAGGATCATTTAGAAGTAAAAGGCCATCTAACTTAAGGCATGAACCAGTGAGAAACCGATGATCAGGACGGTGATTAGTATACTGGTGATGCTGAATGCTGAGTGGTTGGAACAGACGAGAGGGGAAATGAGGTCGCTGCTGAGATTTTTATATTGTGTATCTTTAGGCATTGTGTGGCAATAAAACATATGTTCCCATTTTTTTTTTTTACTTGATTCATTTTAGTTCAGTAGGAAGGAATGAGCGGCAGCTCGAGACTTTTTTACAGTACTGTATTCCTTTAATATTCTGTCTCTAGACATTGATTAAGACTTCCCATATTTTACTACTTTTTAATCAAGTTAACTCAGGTCTCAAGAGTCCCCCAAAGTGTGTCTAATAATGTTCCAGCTAAATTACCCCTCAGCATCTTTTTCATACCTCAAACTCCTCTCCTCTTCTCTTCCAAACAATGAGCTACTGCCAAGCCACACAGCGCCAGCAGAGCTGAGCAACAAGCCAGGGGAGGGGCTCTTCTTATATGAGGTCACAATAGGGGGGGGGGGGGGGGGAATCGAAAATCTATACAGCAGAACTAAAGGCAAAGAATGTTTTCGCTTTATTTATATATCGTGATTTTTTTTTTTTTCATAATAGATCGCCTTTAAATTATGTTCTCGAAAGGAAACCACAGTCGAACGTGCTTTGTCCACGATATATCTGTTAGAGAACATATACATGATAAAAATATTCGGGACGAGGGCATCGATGCACGGCGCAAACCTCCGGTAATACAAGCCTTCAATCAATAGTTATTCTAGTATGTCAAACAGGAAATTGTTTTAACGGCGACAGCGAGAGAGCTGGCTTAAAGCAGACAAATGGACCTCGCTGAAGCCTGACTGATGCTGCCTCAGTTTCATAATGACCAAGTCAGGCATTGAAAATCCTAAGCTAATACGCCGCTGGAAAATTGTTCTTGGATATTTTATTCATCCCGCAATATCGGGAAGCGTTTTAGCAGCGCTGAATAATGAAAACGTCTCGGCTTCCCTGATGGGCCGGACGGTGAGCGCTGCTCTAAATAGACTGCACGGAGTAGGGGGGTGGGAACGGGGATGAGGCGGGGGGGGGGGGAGATGTGCGAGGTGCACGGGGATGTTTCTGACACAGCTCTTGAATCAGCAGGCCCTTGCCATACTTATACTGTCATGCCTCATTTCAGCTTGTCATCGAGTGTGTAGTCATAATCGCTGGTAATTACGTTAAATGGGGTGTAACAACAAAGGCTAAGCGTCCCTAATTGAGTAAGATGTAGTGCTACTTGTTAAAAGGGATTCAGGCTTCCTGGTAATTTTTTTACCGCTGTGGTTTGTATTGTGTTTCCAATATTAGATTATGTGCTCCCTGATAAGAAAGCATGTCTAGTTATTCAGATCACTAGCCTCGGTAGAGTGCTTCTATAAATATACAGTATGTATAAAAAAAAAAGAGGCTGCATTCTGTGTTTTTTTTTGTTTTTTGCTGCTTTTGATGGCATTTATGAGTGCTGTTGTATTGTACTGTAGAGCTGCCTCTTTCAGAAGTGAAGCGTAACTTTCACAAAGCATCATGCAGTACAGTGCCGCATATGTCAAGCGGCATAACGAGGCGCTGTCACTCTGTGCACGCGCGTGTGTGTGTGTGTGTGTGTGGGGAGCTCAGTCTTCACATCTCCATTTTTGCTTGAGTATTGCAGGAGAGAGTCGACTTGTTTTTCACGCTGCCGCACCGCAGCCTGACATGTGATCCAGGCATGAGAGACTCGGTTCACAAACAGGAGTCCCACTGGATCAGGCCCGATTCGGAGACGCTGGAATAGCACGGCGAGCTCGTCCTCGAGCAGGCAAATATCCCAGAGATGTTGTGTGAATCTGATTAAAGCTGCTACGTGAGAAAATTAATTAGGGAGGCATTATTCCCATGGATTCTGTCGATTTATGCGAAGACTTCAGCTCATTAGCTAGCTGCTTTACCATGGGAGGATCTCCACGTCTCGATGTCTCATTTTCCGCACGTCGTCCCTCGTCTCCGTTTCTCCCTCTGTTTTTCATTCCGCTACTGCATGAACCCCGGCTCGAGCTTTGCGGTGCAGCTGTAGCCTGTCTAATACTAGACATCAGAATCCGCAGTGGGAATACGCTGCCGATGTTGGGAGGAGTGCGCAGCAGCCAGTAGTGCTATCTTGTCAATATGCTGAGAACTCAAAAGGCCACTCTGGAAGAGTGAGGTCGAGTGGGGGAGAGGTCGAATGGAAGCCGTCGGGGTATGGGTTCAGCCGGATTTGCGCTTGAGCTGGCTGGAAAGCAGAGGTCAGGTGGAAATGTTGGGGAGGGTTGCTGGGAATCGGGTTGGAACATTACTGGTACTGTATGTGGGTAGAATCTTTTAAGATAAAAGGTGACTCAGCTTCCGTGCATGTTTACAATGGTGGAGTAAAATGTCATAGGAAAACTTCCTGTTCTCTGGTGTGTGCACTGTATCCAAAAAGGGGGGAAAAAAAACTTTTCTTCGACATTTCTTCGATTTCCTTCTAACAGCTTTTACCCCATTGACACACAAAACCAAAACCGAAAAATAATCCTGCCAAATGTCACCACTCACCTCCAGGGTTGGTGGGCCTCTGATCTTCGCACGTTCTCCCTGTGCTTGCTGGGCTTCCTTAGGGTACTCCGGTTTCCTCCACTCCAAAGACATACATCATGGTTAGCCTACAAGTGTAAGTGTGTGTGTCTAAGTGTGTGTGAGAGAGAGAGAAACTGTGTTTGTGCCCTCCAACGGGTTGGCACCCCATCCAGGATTACCCTGCCTTGTGTCCCAAGTTCTCTGGGATCAGCTCCAGGTCCCCAGCAACACTACACAGGATAAGCGGTACAGATGAACGATGGATGGATGGATGGATGGATGGATGCCACCCTTTATAAAATGTGTATAAATGTACAGCTTGCAGAGGATTAACAGAGCTCATTAGTGCTTTAGGGGAAGATAACTCTGGCAATCTAATCTGGCAATAAGGCTACTGTTGTACGAAGCCTAGCATGCAACAAATAAACCATTTTTCCACATTGATTAGTGCATTATTGGCAGCACGGTGGAATAGTGGTTAGCACTGTGGCCTTGCACATCCACACCTCTGTGTCTGTGTGCATGGAGTTCTCTGTATGCTTAGTGGGTTTCTCAGAGGTACTCCGGTTTCCTCCCACAGTCCGAAGCCATGCAGGTTACACCCCCTTGCGCTATCCTGCGAGTATCCTGGGACAGGCTCCAGGCGTTATTATTTTCCAGACAGCGCCAAGTTAGAAGTGCCAGCATTAGCATGTTCATTTTCCCTACAGTGCCTTCCACAATTATTGGCACCCCTTGTAATGATCAGTCTGAGCAGTTGGGAAAAATCTTTTGGTGAAGTAGCTTCAGATAGCTTTAGAGAAAAACAAATCAAGAAACAACAAAGAACAAGATGTGCCATAATTATTGGCACCCCTGCGTTTAATTCAAACCCCTTTTCGGATATGTCAGGTGGAACAAAAGTTATTATTCCTTTAACAAACGGTACATTTTACCGCTAACAGAATATGGGAATGACATGGCATAAATGTAGAAGTCTCAAAATCAGCATATTATTATAAATATATATATTTTTTTGGTCATAGAAAACAACAATAGAAACATGTGATTATGTGTTTCTGAGCTATTTCTTTGCTCAGAAACTAATATATATATATATATATATATATATATATATATATATATAGTTATAGTTATATAATTATAAATTATATCCAAAGTGCTCTGAGCTTTAAGGGCTCCACCACACTCAGACTTCTCCTGTAACATTTTATAAGGTTGGAGAATACTAATCAGGTCATCTAAAACCTTTCATCTTTACAAAATCTCTCCAGATCATCCTGGGTTCTTGGCATTACGGGGTGCCAATACTTATAGAAGGCAGTGTATGTACTGTATGTGCAGGCCTTTGGGACAACCTGTATAGTGACATAAGGAGATAACGTGAATGTAGGGTTAGACTGGCGTTATGGTTGTACATTATGTCCTTATGTACATACAAGGAAACTTTGTTGAAATGATCCACATGCTACTAAAGTAAAAAAACACGACTCAGATGCGTTTAGTGCCAGGGGAGGGAAAAAAAAAACAAAAAACACAGGTTGGAAATTTCAGATGATTTGCTGCAAACACTTTTGGACTATAAATAGCTGAAACAGAGCTGTTGTCAGTTAAGCACTGATCCTATATCAGGGGTCTGATGTAGACAGCAGCCGGGCAGTCTGCGTTAAGACAGATGAATCAGCTGGAAGCGTCCGTTCTGTCTGAGAACTGGACAGAACCATTATCCTCTCCGACCCCCTCAGTCACTTCCTCCTTCAGGATGATTTTAGAAATGTCAGACTGTCAGCACAGCAGCCTGCGGATCAGGAGTCAGTCTGAGGCTTCTGATGGAAGCCGCACCGCCGTGCCTGTCTTTCGGTTGGCTTTTAATTTGCCCTGTGTGTACGGGAGCAACTGCGTGTGCATGTGCATGTGTGTGTGTGTGTGTGTGTGTGTGTGTGATGAGCTCCTGGCAGAGGAGGCAGCGCTGAGATTGGTATGTGTTGGTAAATATGTTCATGAACAAAGTGACAGAAAAGGCCGTTCTTTGTAAACTTTTAAACGTCCCAGTGTGGGTGTTGGAGAAACTTCTTTTTTAAAGAACACCGAGGCAGCGTAGACCACGCGTAAACCTGCCTGCGCTAAATTCGTTCAACTCTCGCAACGTGGGCTGGTTATTGATTTGCTCTAATTCTACTGTATGTGTGTGTGTATGTGTGTATATGTGTGTGTGTGTGTGTGTGTGTGTGTGTTTGGAGATTCATTTCCCTCAAACCTCAGCTGCTATATGGGGGAATTTCCTTTGTCCTTTCGAGCACGAAACTACATTATTATTATTATTGTACTGAAATAAAGGATTTTTTTTCTCCACTAATCGGTGCCATGATGCAACAAGCTCTGTCTCCCCGTCTCTCTCGCTCCCTCCCTCTCTTTCACATTAACCTCGTTCCCATCTGTCTCTTGCTCTGCTCTCTGGCAAGACAGACCAATGCGAGATACTTAACAGCAGACGCTAAGCTCTCGCAGTAGCGGTGGTAAGTGGATTAGCCGATGACTGAGTGAGCGCTGAGAAGAACCCAGTGCGGATGAGTGGCGGTAAAAAAAGCCGTTCCGCTGCAACGCTCCACGATTCGGAATCTTCGAATGAGGAGGAGGAACCGTTAGCTCCGATCGGTCCGTTCTGCTAAAACCACCACGTTGTTTAAAAAGGCACAGCAGATCCTAGATTTAGAACACTTACTTTAAGGGAGGTTGGTAGGTGTATTCTTTGGGTTGGCGTTCTTAAAATATCTCAGGCACAATCCAGCATTCCAGCTAAGAACAACCTCAAATCAATAGAGGAACTCTTTGATGCAAGATTTGTGTCTCAAAAAAATGCTTCACATTGTGAAATATTTATGCTGTGTACTATGTAGTATTATGGAAATAAAGACTTTTCTCATTCGTGCATTGGTGGATCATTGGTAGGTTTTTTCGCCTGCCATGTGATACTTACAGGAGCACAGTACGGTGGTGAGACTCATTTAAATGGTGCAAACCTAGCAGTACGTGCTAGGATGAAGATCCCATGAGAACATGGCAGTCGTTCTCGTGAACATTCAATGGGTGGAACGCCTGATCTTTGAAACTTGATGGATAAATTGTTGGCAACTTGTGGAAGAGACGCATCCATGTCATGCCATGGCCTTCCACTTTGCTGGCGTATTGTCTTTAAGTGAAGTGTTCTCATACTTTACCATATTGCACATCCCGAATTGATCTACCAGACATGGCACGAAAAGCTCGATTCAAGTCAAGACACACTCACAACACTTCCGGCGCCACCCTCGAGTGCCCTCAGCGTGCACCCTAAGTGTGTCACATGTCATTACGGGTGAATCCAGGGGCTGTTGCTGCTCCGATCTTTCCTCATGGGTATCGTGGTGATGTACAGAGCAGGCATGCGTGAAGGAGACCCGGCACACGTGAACACGGCCAAGTTAGCAGATCAGAAATCCTCCTCCCCCTCAGGCTCTCTCCCGGGCCTCTGACAATCTGAAAGAGCGGGGGCTCCATCATCAGCCTGTCCTCGGAGAACTGTTGCTCCAACACCTAAAGTTTTCATCCAAAAAGCGACAGAACGGATAATCAGAAGCTTCCATTTTTAATCCTTAGGGTGCGGTGCAGTAAAAGAGTATTGGATTTAATTAATTAGTTGGCTCATCACTTGTTTTTTTAAGCATTTTGGAGTTGGATCAAGTGCAATGGACAAATACAAAAGCAATCCTTAAACAAGTGCTGGAATTTAAATGCATTCTTTAGTATGCAAGGATTTTTATCTGCAGTAATATTCATCCTGGTCAGGTTGGTGAGAATCCGGAATCTATCCTGGCGATACTGGTCTTCAGGTGGGAATAGACCCTGGATGGGATACCAGTCAATTGCACAACCTTCATCATAATGAGCCGTCAATCAATTCTGGATGCACCAAATATAACATCCACATAACATTCCGTCAAGCTGAAGAACTACAGTACTGTATAGCACAGCTTTCCAGCTATCACGGTGATGTCATTACATTGACGTTGAACAAATCCGATATTCTGCCAATCCCAGTGCTCAGTGTACAGGATAATTAACTGATGCTACCCATTAGTGTGTCATACAATCTTGTATCTAAAAAGCTAGACATGCCATTGAGACAAAGCACCTAATGTAGAAAATCACTCATTTTAAATCAGGATCAGTGGATCCAGAGTCTGTAATGGGAACGTCTTGGGAATACAGTTTATCACAGAGCACTACGGACACACCAAATGGGAAGAATATATAAAACTTCACATAAACATTAACCAAAGCTCAGGATAAAACCAAAGACCCTGGAACTGTTCAATTCCATCAGGTCTGGCCATAAAAGCGGTCCAAAAACTGCTTTCAAAAGTATGCTATTTATCTCTTATCCCACAAATAATTGATTTTTTGCCCTTTTTTTTTTTTTGCCTTTTTAGTGTTCTTTAAGCAAGACTCATGTTCTGAACATGTTTATTTTTGGAGCCTTTCATTGAAGCAGCGTTGGTTACAAAGGCTAACCGGCTACAAAGTAGCACAGACGGAGATGGAGATTCTGCGCTGGGGCAGAGAAATCAATCGTCCCTGCTTAGCATCTCTCCGAGTACGAAGAACCACTCGTTTTATTTGAAATATTGAATTAACCGACTGATTCTGGGCACGACTGTCAGAGGTGACCTATTTACATCTTTAGCCAAGCAGTGTGCTGAAACGTTGCCGGGGATACGAATTTGCTACCTTTGCATGAGCATCTGTGATTTATTTATTTAGTTATTTATTGTAAGACTTGTGTGTAAATTTATTTCTTTTTGAGTTTTTTTGCCTTTTTTTCCAGTTGCTCGTGCATGATGTAATACTTGGCCTAGTTTAAGGAGGAGCTTGGTACTGTTGGTACAGTAGTAAGGTGGTGAGAAGAAAGGGGAATGTATTATGGATGGAAGGGTCGAGGGCTATATAGCACTTAACGTAACCTCTGGGGAATGGTGCGAATGTGCTGTTAAAAAGCCCTGCTCTAACAGGGCTGACCATCAAACGCGAGTCCTTGGCCTCGGTTACTCTTCCGCTAAGGTTACATAGCAGACAGCTTTGGATGAGGCATTGGCGAGAGGGCTCTCAAAACGTTCATTACGCTGACGTATGATGAGATACATAATTCAATAATGTCGAGGAAGTGTGGAGACAAGTGTTCTTGGTTATTGCAAGTGTAGGAGTTGCTGGGGCTCTCTGGAACAGCCCCAGCAGTTCTTTTGGTTGTTCATACACAGCTGTGCCGTTCCCCCACACCCCAAATCTACAACACAATGATGCATTCAAGACTTTACTTTAAAAAAAACTTTCAAAGATATCCATAGACATATCATCTTTATTATAGCGAAATGGCGCTAGAAGCAATAAAGCAGCTGGGGATTCTTTCATCTCCTGTTTCCTTTTTTATTTCGTCCATCTTGCTTTGTCTCCACCATAAAAGATTTTATTTTTTTGTACAACTTGTTGTCTGTGGCCTATCACCCCCTGGACTGGGCGCCAACCCATTGCAGGGAACAAGCACACACACATCAGGCAATTTTCAAATGCCATTCAGCTTTGGACCGTGGCACACCCATGGGGCGCGGAGAAAACATGCATCCTTCATGCACACGGACCCTAAAGGTGAGATTCAAACCCCCGACTCTGGACGTGCAAAGCAGCAGGACTAACCGTGCCGTCATTGTATTTTCTCCTTAAAAATCTTAACAAAATAATAAAAATAAAAGGCATTTCACCATGTTGCTATCTATCGCTTTCATTTTATTCCATTCGTGTGTATAACTGTTTCTAAGGAGCAGTGCTGTTATAAGAAAATAATGGAAGATGGGTTGGTATGCTGTTGTAATCTTCTTTCCAAGGACAGCACATCCAAAATGCTAACGTGTTCGATGATGACATTATGCTTTAATTCATTTATAATTATTGTGTTACATCCAACGGCGGCATGGTGGCATAGTGGCTAGCACTGTGGCCTTGTACTGTACCTCCAGCGTTGAGCGATCGAATCTCACATTAGTGTCTGTCTTTAGAGTTTGCATGTTCTATCCATGCTTGGCAAATTGCCCATATTGTGTAAAGATTGTCTAGGTTTATGTGCCTCTGTGCTGCAATGGATTGGCACCCCATCCAGGGTGTACATCAACTAGTGCCCTGGGATAGGCTCTAGGTCTCCCATGACCCTATATAGGATAAGCAGTATACAGTAGAGAGTGAATGAGTGACTGAGTGAGTGTTACATCCATAAAACTTGTTATTTTGCTGTCATGACTTACTTTGTAGGCGGCACGGCGGTGTAGAGGTTAGCACTGTCGCCTTGTACCTCCAGGATCCGGGCTCGATCCTCCGGGTCTCCGCGACCCTGAATACAGGATAAAGTGGTAGAGAAGATAAGTGAGTTAGTGACTTACTTTGTAGCAGCTTACTCACCAGCCTGTTTTTTTTTTTTTTTGACGTTAATATGACAAAAAACATGATTGGGCCCAAGCACCTGTGGCATTGCCATCCGATAAATACCGATCGTATAAATACCCTAGGAGGAGTATATCAAATTCCATTGGGTATGCTTTGCAAACAACCCAAAATAACTGACTTTTGAGCTGAAAGTTGTTCAGCTCAATGAGATCTAAATTTCACAGGTATACGTGCAAGTGTGTATGAGCTATGCAGCAAACTCTCATGTGAAGGCGCTGTGCCACGCCCACGGCCCAGCCGCTCTGGGTCCTAATGGCAGCAGATTCCAGCTGTGTGCTGATTTTCATTAGGGCTTAACCACTATGGCATCAGCCCTATAACATCATAATGTATGAAGCACCCTCTTGTTCTTCTAAAGATTTTTTTTTCCAGCATCTTAACATGCTTACAAAGTCATAAAAGCCCCGGATGCTAGAAAAAAAAATCCTTAGAAGAACACTATGATGTCATAGTGCTTGGGTTCTAAAAAAAAGATCAAAGGAACCAAAAAGTGCAAAGCCCTCTGTCAAGAAAACTGTCTTATGCTGGAAAAGTTACAGCATTATTTGACTGTTATTTGTTCCTTCCTTTCTTCCTTCTTAGATTTAGATTTTTTATACTTGAGGGTAGGAAAGTTTTTCATACGATTATTAACCTTTTGCAAACACGCGATCGCAATGACATCAGTTGCAACAGTGGAGGGCGGAAGCACCATTAACCGACATTAGACTACTGTACTATGTATTGTATTTTCATTGATAATTAAGTCCGAGGTGTATTTTGAAGCCAGAAAATTCCTTATGATTACCTGATTATGTTTTGTTCCACAGAGAAAGTCCCTGATAGCTTCTGTTCTGCTAATTATTTTCATATGCGCTTATTTAAAAGAGAAACAAGTGTGTGAAAATGAATGAAGAAGGTAAAAAGGATGTTAATTTTAAAAAGTTTGATTCATCATAAGATGATTAACTCAGATATGTGACTCCTCTTGGATTTGGTGGCATTTGTTAACAATAGCGTTAATTCATTCAATGCTTTTAGAAGTGTGCAGGACCATGGCTTATGAACACAATAAATAAATAAATCATTAATAGTTAGGATGCTAATGTTGCCAGATACAGTATTTTTCGCATCATGCATTTCCACACTAGAAATGTGTCCAGCATAAATGAGAGAATGAAAGTGTGCTTGCTTAACACCAGCCAAAACGATCTAAACTAAACCAATCTCTTGGATCTAGGACTGCAGTTTTCTTTCATGTTATACTTCCTTAGTCTTTAAAAATGTGCAGGGAACTACACTCACAGATGAAAGTTGGACCAGATCTCTTGTGAGATTCAGGATGGTTTTATTTCCAGCTCCTTTTTTTTTTACTCTCAGATATCCTCAGCTATTTTTTTTTATTTCCTGAGAATAAAGTGTAATAGACTAATGATGTCCTCGTCATTAGTCTAACAGGATTAACCCGTGCTATTAACCCAAAACCCTGCCATCACCCCAAGTCATTAATGAGAATCTGATGTCCTTGTAAAACTCTGCTGCCTGTCTAGCCTCTGAACTCAGATAATGCAATTAGCACTTGAGGGAGTCATAATTGCGAGCACATTGATACCGTGGAGTCTCCACATCTTAAGAGTGATGAAATTAGAGAAGCCTATTCTCCATTAAGTTATGATTCAGCACCTAGCTGGAATCCGATCTGAATTTTACAGCTTCAGATAGCACGCGGCGCAAAGCTTTCGGACGCTTCCAAGGGTGCAATCCAATCGCGTAGACGATATCATAAACCCTCCTTAATCGCGCGACGTCTCTTGTTCTGCACCGCTTGACATTGTGTGAATTTGAGCCGCCGCTGCCTCTCGAAAAACAGTCAGTAATGATGTAACGGTCATTATAAAAGAAGATGAGACCGTCGTCTGACCGGCGCAGTACTGTGATTAAAAAAGAAAAGAAAGAAAGAAAGAAAGAAAAAACACAGAAAGGACAAAGCACGGTGTACATTAATAGCACGTCGCATGTAATTTCAACCTGCTTTCTATACTGCACTTTGGTTACAGTTTGTAAGAATGATATGGGTTTTAATTAGGTTTAATCCATGTGAGTAAGAGAGGGAAAAAAAGAAGGGCTCCTTTCAGGCACGTGCAACGACGAAAAAGGGGAAAACAGCCTGAAGGGCTTTGCTGTGATTTGCGCCAACGTTTTCAAAAGGTTATCAAGCAGACAGGAATGACAAGTAGGAGGAAACGCAGGAATAACTCAGAACTGTCCTCCCACATCTTTCTCGGAGCAAGGGGATCTTTGAAATTTGATTAAGAGGCGTTTGCTTCCCTGAAAGCCGGCACCGCAGGGGTAAATATCTCCGCTGCCCGGATCTACGCCCCGGGGGCTGGAATAAAAGTGGGTGTCCTGGGAAGGCAAACAGAATTTTTCATCAGAACGCCGTCCCTCATCAAACTTTCATCTGCCCATTCTTTATGGTGTACTATTTCCTGCACAAACGCCACCTCGGTAGGAGATTCCTGCTTAGCCGATTCGTGCCCATCCTCCTGCACAAAAGCATATGGTGCATTAAATGCCGCAGCGCTCTGCCCACTCTCAATACCAGGCTAAACACCACGACTGAGACGCGCAGGCTGGATGCATCAGACTGAGGGGGCTCTGCGTGGCTCTGTTACCCTGCTCCGTGCTCGGGAGGTGTGAATCACACAAACGGGCCAGGGACGTTTTAAATAGGACGAAAGAATAAAAAGGGTGCTAACATTTACTTAACCTCCTGAGACCCGGAATCTGCTGTTGTGAACGTTACAACTTCTCCTCATGGTTTCTTTATGTTAGTTCCTGATAAGGATACATTAATGTCTTCAAATAGGAAGAATAATAACTGATGTTTGTTATGTAAGGATCATAACAAGGACAGTGGGGAAAAAAATCATTCACGTCCTCATATGAGGGTCTAAAGAGATTAAAGGTACTTATACTTTATATAAATATGAGGAGGTCATCTACATACTGTATGAAGGGATACATAATGAATAATTTATATATTTTTGGAGTTTTTGGTCCATATTGGCCAACATCGCAGAGTTGCTGTAGATTTATCGGCTGTGCATCCATGATATGAATCATCCGTTACACCACATCCCAAAAGAAATCTACTGGATTAAGATCTGGGAGCTGGGACTGTGAAGGTCATTTGAGTTCAGTGAACTCATTGTCATGCTCAAGAAACCAGTATGAGATGATTTTAGCTTTGTGACATGTTGCGTTATCCTCTGGTCATAAAGGACATGGACATGGTCAGACACAGTACTCGAGTATCCTGAGTGCTCGGGTGGTACTAAGGGGCCCAAATTGTGCCAAGAAAATCTCCTCCATTCCAATACACCACTAGCAGTCTGGACTGGTAGTACAAGGCAGGATGGATTCATGCTTACATGTCGTTTGGTTGTGTAGTACCAACCGAATGTTGCAGCAGATATCAAGCAAATTTCCATCGTGGTGATCACATGCAAATTGAAGTCTCAGTTTTCTCTTCTTAGATGACAGGAAGTTTTAAAGATAGTGATAATATCAAGACAAATATACAGACTAGTGACAAATTAAAGGATAAACAGCTAAAGGGAACAAATTAAATACCATCATTAAGCATCATTAATTATCTCCTGCTGTTATACTGTGTCTTGTGTAGGTGTGTGTACTATGCGTGTATACGTGTGTGTGTATGAGTGTGCAAAGGCTTGTTTTTCTGTCTTGGTGGGAAACAAGTGTCTCCACAAAGATATGATTTTTTTTTTTATTATTGTTTCCTTTTTACCTTTTCCAAAAATTGGTTTAAATATATAAACGGTGAGTCAAACGTTTAACTTAATAGCGGGACGTCAATTAAAAATGGATCGAAATTTTCTACTTGGTAATTCTTCCACTGAATGAAAATGGAATGGAAATCATGTTACACAGAACACATTACACAGATTAGGCTAATTGGTGGTCATAAATTGTGCGTACTACTGTATATGTGTGTGTCCTGCGATGTCCTGATGTTACATGCAGTGATTTCATTCTTTAATGCACCAGCTGTTCTGGGCTGATTCCTGACTTTAGATAACACGAAAAACAAAGGCGAGTCTTTCGGATTAGAATTAGTTTGGTTCTGTTTGGATCGATCTGCTACATTGTTATTGTTCTGTTCTAAAGCTATCTTGGGCTTGAAATAAAAAGATAAGGTCAAATTTAATCAAATACATTAAATATATACTGTGTGTGTGTGTGTGTGTTTAGGAAGAATAAGGTCTAGGTCTAGTTCTTTTAATTAGCTGTATTAATAATTATGTCTCACAACGAGACATGTTTGTGTGTAGAGAGTGCGTGAGGTGGATATGTAGAGAATAGTGTCCTGCAGGTCCCTGCTGAAGACAGTAGCGCAGCAGGTGATAGAGACACGTTCAGGCAATAATTGGCAGAACCCCACTGTGATGCTTCAATAGGGGGCTGAAATGAATTATGGAGGGCCTTTATTCCATCGCCTTTTCACGCTCCACTAAATACAGCTCATGTGCAGGGGAAAATTAAGAGCCCACTTCTTACTTTCTTTCTTGTACTTCGTTTTTTAACACTTTTTCCTAACCATTCACGCTTGTGTCTCTGGTGTTTCTGGTTGTCCATCTCCACCTGATTCTCTTTAGTTGTGGCTCGGGCGGTTGAGGCTCTGGGTTGCTGATCAGAGAGTCGAGGGTTAGAGCCCAACCACCACCGGGTTGCCACTTTTCGGATCCTAACCCTACTGTATCTCTAGACAAAATCATTCAAAGCCTTAATGAGAAACAAGGATGGCGGAGCAACCCAGCCCCATAAAAACCACCAGTGCTGTAGAAAGGATAGACCTCGTCTACGGCATGGGAGGGAAAAAAATCCTCGTAATGAGAAGATGAACTGATCAGATTTTGAAACGGATCCAAACAGGGTCAAAGTCACAGCAGGTCAAATGTCAACTCAAGACCCAGTTCTTGGCAAGCTATGTTCGCCACCAGTCCATCTGTGTGTCTGGCCTCGCGACCGTCTCACACCGAAGGCATTGGCATTGAGATTTATTACTTTAAAAAAAAAACTTCTTACTCCTTTCCTTTCTTTCTTTCTTTGCATCTTCCCCTTTCTGCTAACTCTTTCTCTATGACAACCACTGAGCCGCTAATGCTCCGTATGTGAAGTCGCAGCAGGTGATGCTTTACATTCACTTTTTTATTTTTTGCCCTGCGATTGCTGTAGAAATCTGCCCCATTCCTGCATCCTGTCTGAATAATTTACCACGGCCGCCGGTGCCAAAGCTTTCAAGGTTCCAGGCAACTCCAAGGGAAACGTTGTGCAGCCTCGGTGCGAGGAAAGGCCTCTCGTTTCATAGCGACTGCCCACTTTCTCCCCCTCTCACACTGTCTCGCTCTCTATCACACGTCTAAAAAAAAAAAAAAAAAAACCCTTTCAACTTTTCTGGTACTGCTCTAGAAGGTAAAGGGGAAAGGCTACTAAGGCACAGTCTCTTGTGTGCATCCCTGTTAGCATTGTGTGAGAAGCTCTTTTTTTTTTACCTTCATGTGTGCAGCAGGGGGAAAAAAAAATTTAGCACCGAACTCCGTGTGAGTGCCTTTTCACGGACTGCTTGAACATTCAGGGGACGTTTTTTTTCTTCTTTTTTTTTGCAGCTGCCCTTCAAAATGCCAGGATAATGGACAAGTATGAAAAAAAGTGTCTCTTTAGTAAGAGTAGGTCTTTCGGAGAAGCACCGCTGGAGAACAGGCATCATTAGCCTTGTACAGAGCTCACACAGCTCAAGCCATGGATTAAGACTAGGGGAAAAATAGAATTCGAAGCCAATTATACTTCTTGGTCTGAGTAATACCCCGGGCACTGCTGTTCCTAACAAATCAATATTCTCTTCCTTAGCACATGTAAACTCAATAAAATCCTATTGTCAGGGAGCTGTCATGTTCAATTTGCTCCGTGTAGTCTGAAGACACACTTAGTCGCACCGTATTTCACATGCAAAAGTAGTACTATGACACCAGGAACTTCCTGCTCGTTAACAAGACACGCTGATATCCATCTCTCGTACAGTCAACTGGCACTGATTTAAAATCCCCAGGCATTATGAGCACTAATGGGTGTGGAATCTCAGCCTGTTTCTCTCCTTGGTCCTTTAAAGCCGCAGCCATTTGGAAGTAATAAGTAAGACGTGCGGCGGTAATCATGACGGATCTCGGTGTGACTCTTGGGGTGACTCTTGGGGCACCATTTGTTCTTGTCCTTCTACCTCTGCACGTTTTGCTATGCGTAAGTGCCTTATGATCAGCCTGGCAGCATTCCTGTTCAAATGAGAATAAATGGCACATTGGGACAGCGAAGGCAGAGGAACAGGGGGCCAATAAATATGGGTCCCATTAGCAGCTGTCCCCAGGTGCTTCGCAGGATCCCGGTGTTTATGCGCTGGCCTTTTATCTGCTTTTCCACATTCATTTATTCGCTTGGATTGTTTATTTCTCTGGATGCTGTGTTCGATTCACCTGCACCCGTTCCTGTCTTTTACGTCTTAAAAGGAGTCCAGGAGCAATAAAAGCTTAAAGGAACGCACTTCATGTTGCATTATTTGCAGAGACCCCAGCTGTGCCGTATTTAAATACTGCAGCTAATATATACACACCCACACACTCCTACAGTGGAACCTTGGATTACGAGCATAATTCGTTCCGGAAGCAGGCTCGTATTCCAAAACAATCGTAAACCAAAGTGATTTTCCCCCTAAGAAATAATAACTCAAATTATTTGTTCCACAGCACACAAATCGCGACAGATAAGTGTTTCCGTTTATGCGTGCAGACGCTGTGTGTGTGTGTATGTGTGTGAAGTAAGAAGAGGGATCAGCCTTCCCCTTCTCATCTTACACAGTAAACCTTTCTCCTTTTTTATTTGAATTTCACACAAACACACACACACACACACATTAACGGAAAGACTGTTTTGTCGGAAAGATTTGCAAGAAAAACCACTGATGACACTTGCATGAGCGCATACTAAAGGAATTACTGCTGTAAAGTAAAATAAACAAACAAGTGAACCTGCACTTCACCTTTGAAAAGAATCGCGACAGAGCAGTGTTTCTGTGGAAAGCAGAGAGTGTGTGTGTAGTTTGTGTGTGTGTGTGTGTGTGTTCGAAGCCGAGAGGGGGTGGGGGCGTTAGGTGTAAAGGCGGGTGTGTGTGTGTGTGTGTGTGTGAGAAGGGGCACGGTGCCAAATTATGCGCGCACACACATAATGACAGAACGGGAAAAAAATAGGCGTGCACACATGTGTTACCAATCTAAATTTGATTATATCATACATTTTTTTTATGTTTTTCAATTTTAAAAGTATTATTATTAAAAGTATTAAAAGTGTTTTTTGTGCAGAGTGTAAAAACAGGAGCTTTTTCCTATCTTGGCTCCCAAGCAGATTTTACCTAAAAGGCGAGCAAAAAAAGAAAATACTTGTGAATCCCAGAAATGAATAGGTACGAAGAAAATAGGAATAAATCATGGATACAATAAAAAAAAGGGAATTTATTCATATATATCGCTTCATGCATGAGGCTGAATGTTTTCTATTCTACACACATGTGGGATATGGGGTAGGGTGGCTATAGGGAAGAAAACAAAACTGCCCAGCCTTCCTAAATCGCCTTAATCCATGTAGCATAATCTGTTATGGCCTAATGAGACCAAGATACAAGACATCTTATAGCATCTTGACCACCTCTTTTTAACACCAGCATCTGCCTTTAAACCTGATATAAAAAAAAGTACAAGGATAGAAAATGCAAACTATTTTTTGTTTGCTCAAATTTTGTTAATTTGATGTTTTTGATGTGCTCTCATGCCCATGGATTGAATATTAAACTGACCAAGTATACACATCCTATGATTACACTTTCTTTTTCATAATTGTAGTCTGATTAAGCTGCTCTCACTTCTATTATACTATCCTTATGGCATCCTACTGTAAGTGCACGCTTTAAACAGACAATACTATTATTTTTTTAAATATCATGTTTATGTTCTTATAATTGACCTCAAATAGGCATTCTTATGACTTTTAAAATGTATTTCCTACCTGAAACACCTGAATGTCAATTTTAGCCAGTGGCCCCGGACTCAATACTATTCCCCTCTTCCATCATTTGTAACTGAAACATACTTGTATATGACATACTCATACACAAGTATACTCAGCACAATTCCCAAATATATATAATTTGTATATACAGCACAGTGAGATAATTTTTTTTAACATATCCCATTTAGGAAGCTGGGGTCAAAGCACAGGGTCAACCAAGATCCATAACCCCTGGAGCAGATAGGGTTAAGGGACTTGCTTAAGGGCTCAACAGTGGAAGCACGGCGGTGCCGGGGTTTGAACCCCTGACCTTATGTTCAGTAATCTACAGCATTTCCTGATTAAGCCACCACTCGCCTCACTTGAGAAATAGTGCCTTAAAAGGGACCTGTTATGCAAAATAAACACATTTATTTTTGGACGTTCATATGAACTCCTTCATGTGCGACTGTAGTGTTTTTTTAGTTTGCTGGTTTTTTTATTTGCTGTTGTTTAAAGAAAGCAGTTAGTTTTTCTTCCCCTAATGTGACCTCATATAAGAAGTCAACCCCCCCCCCACAACCCCTCCCCCAGCTTCTTATTTATCTCTGCTGTTCCTTAGGAGGGTGTGGCTTAACAGTAGCTTATATACACAGACACTGAAATGGCATGCTCGGGAAAGGAGTGAATCATTTTTACACACACTTTGGGGAATCTCTGAGACCTACTATGCAAAAGTTTAAATTTTATTCATTTTATTGACAGGCTGCAAAGTGCCTAAAGATACAAATTAGAAATGGGTGTACTTGTGTAAAAACCTCAGCAGCGACCTCATTTCCCCTCTCATCCGTTCCAACCACTCAGCATTCAGCATCACCAGTATACTAATCACCGACCTGATCATCCGTCATCATCTGCACATGTTTCTCACTGGTTCATGCTTTAAGTATATATATTTTTTCAAAGCATAGGTCACTGTGAGGCGTAACAAACAAAAAACATTCCTCTGAAACTGCCCAGGTACAGGGACTGAATGTGAGAATCAAAATCTTGCCAAAAAAAAGGGAGCCAAAAAAACCTTGCTCTTTTTTTGGAAGCAAAACATAAAGTATATTTAATTGTAATTTATATTAAATTGTTAAAGAACTAGAATAATATGTGCCGTTTAAGTACCAGCTATGTCTGTGATCTGCATAAATACCACACGTAATGCAAACTCCAACATCAATATACCTCCAATTTCAGACAGAGTGGAAAGACTGGCCTGCACCTAGGTTTTAAAAACAGCTTACACACATGATCAAACTGTCTCATGGGTACTATAAATGTAGCTTGTGTTGCCTTGATTGATGACTAAAGCATGCTTGGTTAATTCAAATAAATTGAATTGAATTACCAGTGCTACTTGCTACATTTGAAGCGGTGAGACATGCATTATAGACTGACTGCGAATTAATTACACTGGTTACAGATTAAAGAGCCAAATGAACACGAGCTTGGCGAGGTTAGTTAGTGAAAGCGCCCTGTGGCCTGCCTGTGGATTGAGAAATGAGTGGAATAGGCCCCATAGTGCTGGATCAATGCTTCATTTTCCCTATAGTCCATATGTATCAAAGGGAACTGGTGCTGGATCAGCATCCTGTGGATCAGTTTAATTGAGTTCAGTATGATCTGAACTCGATTGAAAAAAAATAATAATAATAAGAGAGATATAGCATGCTTCCTGAGATGTTTGCTCTACCCCCCATCGTTTTTGATTCGAGTCTGAGCGAGATGTGCGGAACTTATTCTCATCATCATCCATTCACAGAAATCGGTTAGAGAGAGAGGTTAGAGATGTCAACACTGGCACCGTGTTCGCTCGTGAGTTCTTTTCCTGTGTCAGTCCGTGGGGTGTCCACACCGTGGCCTTGATATCGCTGAGCTGGATCTGATCTCCCTGAGCAGACCATGTTTATGCAGAACTTGTTAAACCTCAGTTCACACCCCAGAGCTGCAGCCGTGGCAACAACCATCCTTTTAGGCTCCCTGCTGTGTATGTGTGTGTGTGCGTATGGTAAAGAAATAGCAATTATGCACTCATGTTCTCCTACACCTGCTTAAAGCAGGACAGTGCAGGACGGAGTAAAGCTCTACAAGCAACAAGCATTACTGCCCTTTACAGTGAAGCAAATGATGTATTCTGTCCTTGGTTTTTAATCAAGCGCCTATAGTGTCCACTTTGCACTTTTTTTATGAGGTGTCAATAATTTCGAATATTCATGACGCCGGCGGTGCATACCAATCTCGGCGCTGGTACGCATTCTGCATGTGCTTTCGCACCCACTAGCCAAGCAAATTTACAAAATGCCAGCAGGCATTTATTCAACTGTCAGAGCAGACAGATTTCTTTTTTTTTCCCGGCGCTTTTTCCCTCCTGTCTAAACAGTGATTGAATCATTTACAGCGTGGCCTCTTCCCGGGATGGAGGTGGGGATAGGTGACACGAGACGCATCAAGAATATTTGCAGCTTTTTAGGAACGGACCACACTGTGGCCTATCTACGTTATGTGTCTGTATTTGATGCTTCTAGCAATCACTTTCTCAGATTTAATCACACATTTTCCAATGTCGATGACTCATCATATATATACATATGAATCATTTCTTGATTTCGCAAAAGCCTGTTGTTTGGAAATTCATTAAACTGACTTTCATCTAAAACAGTCTGTCTTTATAACTGCATACCTTTTACAAACCTTCACCAAAAGAATGGGCAATCCTGTACAGTAAAAGGTGACTTAGTGGTTATCGCTGTGGCCTCGCACCCTTAGGGTCCAGGTTCGATTCTCGTGGGCATGAAGGTTGCATGTTCTGATTTAGATTGGGCCAAGTGGCGTTTCCAGGTTGCCCATAGTGTGTGAATGTGTGATTGGCACCCCCATCCAGGGTGTACCCCGCCTAGAGTCGTAAGTCTGCTGGGATAGGCTCCAGCCCCCCGTGACCTTGTATACAGGTTAAAGCAGTATAGACGATGAGAGTGAGTGAGCTATGGTAAAAGTGTGCTAAATAGCTAAAAGTAACAAGCATCACATGTTGCTATACTAACATGGATGATTAAACAGAGCTACACTAGCTAGACATTAACCTATTAATGGACTGATGGAAATAAATAATTATAATAAAATAATGTTTTTAATAGTCATTTGTCAAGATATTCTACTGTTTGATAGGAAAGCCTAAGGGTGTTCAAATTAATAAGTACTGTAGCTAATGTAGCTAATCAAGCTAATCAAGTCATGTAGCTAATGTAGCTAATCAGTTCGAATGTAGCTAGGTGGCTAAAATATACAATAGTGTGATATGTAGATCTACACTAAATTTTGATGCGGATCTTTCTGTAACAAAAGACGATCCATTCAATACACTGGACAACAATATTTAGGACTTTCTTTGTATCAGAGAGGAAAGCTGCTAATTATTATGCGTTTTAATGAACTTTACAAAATGACAGTTAATAGTTTGGGTTTTCATTTTAGGCTAATGTATACAGTAGATTATATTATAATAAGAAATTGAAAACAGGCATTTACATATATTGCTCCTTGGCTCATCACCACAACTGTATTTCTATATATGGGTATAATATGTACGGTTATAAATGATATGTTATTTCTAACGTTTTTCTTTTATTCATATTTATTTCTTATGTATTAGCTTTTATTTTTTGAGGTCACTGACAGTCGTATAAGCATATCGTACTGTGTATGACTGTGTATGTGACAAATAAAATTTGAATTTAAAGATTTTTGTAATTACTGTATAAGCAAAATGTTATGTAAGTTCTAAAACAAAAGAGGAAGGACAAGTTTTAGTATTTAATGCACCTATTTGTGTGTCCCTTATAAGAAATTGTATTATACAGTATGTACAGTATAGTGAATATAGGCCTAAAATGAAACCCCAAATATCTTGTAAAGTGTAGTATTAATTGTCGTAAATACACCAATCAGCCATAACACTAACATCACCACCATGTCAATTGAATAACATTGATTATTAATTACAGTGACGGGATCATACGCACCCAAGGCCCATCTGTGCCTGCAGGGATCATAGGCTAGCCCATCCGATTCAATTCCACAAGCTAATGTAGCACAAAGTACTGAAAAAAGTCAATGCTGCTCACAATAGAAAGGCGCCTGCTGTATATGGGGCTTAGCAGGCAAAGAGTTCAAGGTTGTTGATTCAACAATCTCAGTCTGACCGAGCAGCCATGTGATGCACAAGACAAACAAGTTCGATCCATGGATGCTCCACACCACAACCCACAACACTGAAAGGATTCACTGCTAATGTCCTGGTGCCAGACACCACAGCACACCTTGTGGTGAAGCCTTGTGGAGTCATGCCCCGAGGGGCCGAAACTGCCTTGTAGTGGAAAAGAGAGACAAAAACCTAGGTGGTTTTAATGTTAATGGTTTTAATGTTATATCTGATTGGTGAAAAACTAAACATTCATTTGCATTAACTGACTTAATAGGGAAATATCCCAGTACTAGTTGAAGCTAGACTGTATTCACTGGGAGCACAACACCCACTTAACAGTACGTCCGGTTCTAAAACGGATGGTACGAATCTGCGGACCGTTACACCCCACTTACAACTATGCTTTTGGTCCATATTGCTCTCCATCCAATAGAACAAGATTATGGATAATGCAAAATAAATACATAAATGTAATAAATAATAATAATAATAATAATAAAATTATTTTTATGCAAACATTCTAGTAGTACACTGCACTGGAGACTACCTCTATGAATAAATAAAACAACCATCCTCTTTACGATAATCACCTTTATGGTGATCATAAAACTTTTTTACGTATTACATTAAAAAAATCTGTTAATGGGTTGTTACTTTTAACAACAATCTAGATGATAATGTAAAAGAATGAGTGCATTAATTAACACCATTATAAATGAAAATTGATCAACACCTTCTGACCAATCAATCAGATTCACAATTTCAACAGCGTTGTAGTATAAGTATGTATATTATGTATAATTTTCTTTACAGACATAATATGCGGGTGGGACTCGTGAACGAGATCATCAGACCCCGGAGATCTCTACACTTTAATATCTTTCCTGCTTAATAGGATTGTGGCGCCCCCTCCCCACTGTAGATTTGGTCCGAAATTGGTAAGGGGCCCGCAGCTTTCTGTAACTGATTAATGCCTTGCTGAAGTCGTGAATCGTCCGATCGCACTCCGTTGTCCCAGAAGACATGGAGGGAGCCGCCACTGATTAATATGTTGTGATAGAGACTTGATGGGCATGTGGTCTTGGAAAAATCCCTGAATGAAAGACATTGTGATTGACATCAAGTTTTAATTATGGCTTCAGGGCCCTGGAGGGCGGTGTTGGTTTAGCTCTAGAGGCCTTTGAGAAAAAAAAAAAATTAGACAGACTTAATTAAAGTAAATGAAGTGGAATAAAATCCCACTCTGTCAATTATCCAGCGTTATCTGCCATGTTGTGAGTGTCTGGACATGAAACGATGCAGTAAGAGTGGGATACAGATGGAACGTGGACACCAGAGCCCATGAGAGGATTCTGTAGCTGTTAAGTCATCATTGAAATCTGAGTAAAAGTTCATGTATATTAAAAGCAAGTTACAGATTGAAATACGCCTTCTTTGCCAAAGAATTGACGAATACGGTGTATTGTGTTCTTGGATAGACATGCTGTTTGGCTAAAATCATAAAGCAAGAATGAATAAAAGTATCTTATTTGGAAGAAACAGATTGACACAAGCAAGATGCATACATGTACAAGTGGTGCATGATTTTTTTTTAAGTGTACTGGAAAGGGCATACAAGGGGGTATCAAAAAGTTTCGAGATTCGCGTCACGTATCCAGTTGCTTTCTCCGTACAGTATGTCCTCCCTAATACGCCCTAAAACCTGGCAGTAGATTTTGCTATTGATGGTCTGGCCCCTGGGGATGAATCTCTGATGCACAATGCAGCAAATTTCAAAAAGAAGATGAGCATGCACTTGGTTGAGGTGTAGACCTGCTTCGCTTTTTTTCAGTTGTGGAGATGATGGGCTCTTCCATTGTAAAGGCTGTTGCTTCGTCTCAGGGTCGTACCCATACAGGTACACCTAAGTTTCATCACCAGTAATGATCCTCGACATGAAGGACAGATCATCCACGGCAGCAACACGGCGCATGTTCAAATCAAACGTGAGAATTGCCCGCACTGTTCCCTATGACACACCGACAATGGTAGCAGTGTTATGTATTGTTTTGGATTGCTCTTGAAGCGTGTGCCACTAAAAACATCTTAAAAGACTCACTGATATAAACTTTTAAATTATGTTAAACGTCTTTGTAGCAGATTTTCCCAGTTTCATGCAGAATTTTGAATTTTGTTCTAACTTGCTGTCCATTATGAAATAGCAGATGTGGTAATGCACATGATCAGAATTTCACCATTTGCACAGCTTGTACACAGGATGATGTCTTTTGGCACACTGACTTATGAAGGTCGGTGCTTCCTGTGACTGGGCGTGCCATCTGTTGGCGTGGTACAAAACTAGTCTCGAAACTTTTTAAAAGCACCTCGTATGGCATCTGATGGACATTACAAGTGTGCATCAGATCATGATGATTTTGTAGGACGCATGTGGACAAGTGGTCAGATATGACGTGAAGGTGAATAATGCAGTGTGGTACATTGATGCACTGACAGCCTTCATTCCCTCATCTTTAGTAATTGCCTGGTCAGGATCATGGGTGTTTAAGAAAACAAAAAACAAAACCTCTCGAGACAATTGTCCTCATATGAGTGTAAAGCTTTTTTTTTCAATCCTTGTGAGCATTGGGTATTATTCTTTTGCTAAACTTCTTCCTGTTTAAAGACATTAATTGAGTTTATGGTTATCAGGTGCTTAAAAAAAAGAAAAGCTGAAACGGTAAGAAGAAATTATTACTACTGTAGAGTCCGGATGTCAGGATGTAAAAAACAAAAACTGAAATTAGCCAAACACTTTTCAGGTTTACAGGCGTGCTGCAGGCAGCAAGTGGTTTCCACTGTCACCTCGTACCTCTTGGGTTGGGGGTTCAAACCTGGGCTTGTCTGACTAGACTATGTTCTCTTTCTCTGGTTTCATTTCACACCATTAAAGATTGCCCAAAGTGTATGATCGTGAGTACTTGTGCCCTGCGATGGCTTGGCACCCTATCCAGGGTTTACGCTGCATTAGGTTTCCCAGTACAGGCTTCAAAAAAAACAACAACGCTCACAACCATGTATAAGATAAGTGGTTTAGATAATGGATGGTTGGAATTTAGGTTTACATCCGAATACAGATATAAATATTTGGAGCAGCAATGCAAAAACATATACCTAAAATTCACTTGTACAGGACAACACCAAGTAAAGATTTAACGTAACAAGCAAAGGAGGCATAAGTTATCCAATTGTACTTTCTAGCGGCGTCAACTTTTTCATTTCGCTTTACAGATGACAAATGCGAGCTATAATCTTATTATACAGCAGTTTACCGTCTATGTAAGGTTTACTTACCAGGTGTTGTCATGGAAAATGCATATATAGGTCAGCTTTATAAATACTTCATGCAAATGCTTATGTGCCCGTGCCATCCTTTATGCAAATCGACAGTGGAGTTGCTCCCTCCAGTGGGAAGAGAAGCATCAGGATTCACTCATTTATTTGATTACGTAGAGCGTAATTCTGAAAATCATCATTTCCATACAAACCCACTTTACTCTCTGCACCTATTTAATCTCAACTATAAGACGACGTATGCGTGAGGATTGGTCATAAGCCGGGAGGCCAGATGCTTAGCTTTCTGCCACTTTGCATTTTTTTTTCTTAACACTGAGCAAGTACAATAAGGAAAGAAAGAAGGGAAAAAAAAAAACGCTACTTGACAGCAGATGCCACCTCGGTATCTCCCATTTATTTTAATTTGGTGTGAAATCATCGCTCTCTCTCTCTTGCACTGTCTCTCTGCCGCTCTTATTTTCCTGTGTATTTCCCCCTCAAGCGTAGCAGTTGCATGTCATTTATTTCAGTATTTGTCTTTGGTTTTTTTAGGTCTTGCCGCGGCACAAGACTTTGTTCAAATAAGAATCACGTCCTGATCAACGTGCATTAGCAGTTACGGCATATCGTTAATGGAAACCAGTTAAGCGTCATATTAAGGAGTATGTCCAGGACTTTGGCGCTGTAAATTTGCTGTAAATTAATTGTTTATGAATCTATTAGTGTGCTTAGTTTGTTACATAAACCTTTAACCACGGATGCGGAAAGAAGGGGCCATAGGATCCCAGACGTCCGTGATTCCCTTAACTGGAAGTGATAAATACCTCCCCTTGGACCTTAGGGGTTTCGAATCTCACCTCCGGGTGTGTACTTGAAATTTGCATGTTCTCCCCAGGTTTGATGGGTTTCTGTCTTCACCCGCAGTCCAAAGACATGTGTTGTACTGTAGGCCTACTGGTGTTTCCAAATTTTCAGTACTACAGTATATAACTGGGTGACTGGGTGCACACTTTTACTCAGCCATGGGTTGGCATTGCATCTAGGGGGGCCGCATCTAGTGGCGTACATTAAGGCAACATGTCCCTATTTTATTGGTCATACAATGTGTGTTGTTTAACGCTTTATCATGGGGGCGTAAAGCCAATCCAAGGAGACCTGGAGCACGAGGCAGGGTACACCCTGGACGGGTTGCCAATCCGTAGCAGGGCACATACAGGACACACACTTTTTCACACGCTATCTGCGATTAAGGAATGTCACTATGCATGTCTTTGGACTATGGGAGAAAACTGGAGCAAACCCACCAAGCACGGGGAGAACGTGCAACTGCATGCACACAAAGGCAGAAAGCGAAATCAGACCCTGGAGCTGCAAGGCAACAGTTCTAACCACTTAGCCATCATGCTGCCCAAGCAAATAGCATTCATGGTGCTAATCATAGTGATGAGGTAATCCGCCATGTCAAAACGCCAGCCTGTTCTCTGCCAATGTGAACCATATTTTATCAAATTGAAATATGATGGTGGTGTCATTGACAGAACCCTGTAGAAGGCAGAGCATTTAGCATCGCATGCTTTTAAACAACATGCTATTTCTCAGTTACTACTGTTTCTGACTCTCTTCACTGCTTTGGCTTCAGGGTGTCTCATGACAAACTAGGGATTCAGGATGGTTTCACCCCTGTGGATTATGCATTTTCATGCAGAACCGCTACACCTCCTGGAGCTCCCTGCAGAAACTTTCACCACCGTATCTGATTCAGCTAATTAGCACGTAGCTTCTTCCACACTGGTGAGCTAATGAGATATCTCAGGGGGCAGGAGTGAATACCCAGGGCAGGGTTTCCTCAGTAGGGTAGTCCTTGCCCTTGGCTGTACAGCAGGAATGCTGTGACCAGAGTGTTAATTGGCTTGCCTCTCTCTCTCTCTCTCTCTTTTTTTCCCCTGTGTGTGTGTTTGTGTGTATGTGTATGTGTATGTGTGTGCGTGCGCACGCAGGTGTAAGTGTAACCTTCACGCAGGACAGTGTACGTTTCGCGACGGCAGCCTCCAGTGTGACTGCGAGCACAACACCACGGGGCAGGACTGCGCTCGCTGCGAACGGGGCTTCAAGGCCAGGTCGTGGAAGCCTGGCTCATACCTGCCAACGCCCAATGGATCACCAAACACCTGTAAGCAGCATGTGCATGCCAAACACACACACACACACACACGGGAACGAGATGACAGTGGAATTAATTATCGCACCTGCATGGAAGCACAAGCTGGATGAGCTTTAACGTAGGAGCTGGTCATGCCACTGTAAAATTAGGCAGGCAGAAAACAGAAGTGTACACACACACACACACACACACACACACACTCACACATGCATGTGCACACTCTCAATCCCACTTCACAGCGATTCAACCCTGGCTTGTCGTTTTCACTCTGAGGATACTGCTGGCACATCTTAGCGGCAGATGTAGAGATAAAGATGCGACTGTTTTCCAAAAAAAAAAAAAAAAAAAAAAAGGAAATCTCTTATTTGTTCTCGCTCCCTGGTTACTCCGTCTTCCTGTTTCTCTTCAAGTGCTGTTCACTCGCTCCCTCTTGCCCATTTCCTTTCTTTATAACCCTCTCTGATATTCTCTCGCACCCTTGTTGTCTTGGAAGAGGTTTATTTTTCCCCCCTTTGATCAGTATAATTAGGTGTCTACAGCTACAATCATTTTCTCATAGGCTCTGATTTAGTGAAGGTTAGCTTGCTTGTCTTGCATCTGAACAGAATATTAAGTCTTGTCCCTTTTGTGAATTTGAATAAGTTTTAAAGGAAATGATAACTTGGTTTGATAGTGTTGGCTTTAAGTTAGATATTCCACACCCTAGGGACGGGAATCACCTGATACGATATAAGAACGATACAGTACGTTATAATGTGTATCGCGATTCAGTAAATATCACGATTTTAAAAATCTTCCAATGCAATATTAATATTCGTTTTCGGTTTTTGTTAAAATTTTAAACAAAATGTGTTGCCTGCCAATGCAAGAATAGTTTAGAGCACGCCACCTGTAGGATTATAGAGGAACTGCGACGTTTCACCAAAACTCAAATTTAAGCATTAACGTAGCATTAATTTATTTATTTTGGTAATTCACTTCAAAACGTGAAACTCATACAGTATATTATATAGATTAATTACACACAGACAGATACATTTCAAGTGTTTATTTCTTGATGCAAACCAGAAATTCAGTATCTCAGAAAATTAGAATATTAATGAAGACCAGAGGTGGGTAGAGTAGACAAAAATTGTACTTCAAAATACTGTAATATTACTCAAGTAGAAGTAAAAAGTAGTCATCCAAAATATTACACAATTTTAAGAGTTAAAAAGTTATTTAATGAAAAGATACTGAGTAACCATTTCATCGTAATGTCCGATAAAAATCTTTTTTTCGAGATTATGTAAGCATAAATAGTTATGTATGATAAAATAATGTCCAAATTCTGACATTTCCAAATAATAAAATAAATGAATAAAAAGAAATATCTTTACAAAATAGCAAATTAAGGAACAAGAAGACACACTTGTCCTAATCTCACTTTTTTTTTTTTTTTACAACAGAAAGCTTTTGAAACAAATACCTACTGTAGGTAACATATGTATGTTTGAACAGTGTAAACTATGTCCAGTGTAAGATAGACTGACAGCAGATAGACAATAACATTAAAACATGTAATAGGGGTCTCACTTTACCATGAACTGTGTCCACCAGAACAAATGTAAGAAAAACCTATTTACATGTACAGCACTCAATACTGGACCCACCTTCGCCCCCCCGGGATCATCATTCGCTCCTTAAAACGTTTGCACCGTTCACGTTTTACTGCAGCTGAGAGTCTCATTCCTATAATGTGCTTATAAGTTTTCTGTAAATGTCAATCGGTTTTATGTCTTCTCTTTTCTGCTCATGAGATGATTTGCTCTGGTTTGACTTTAACACCCTTCGAAAGAGCAGCTACTCCAGAAACAAAAACATTGTGAGTTGAATTACAGATGGAACCACCGTACTGTTATTACCATGTTAAAGCTGTTTTTAGTGTCTTCTGATAAGAATCATCAAAAACACACAAAGTGACGGATGCAAAATCCTATTTTTATAAAAAAAAAATAAATAAAAAAAAATCATCACCACTGCTGTATATGCAGAGAAGAATAGTATAAGATCGTATGCATGTGCATATTTGGAATCTTAGTAAATTAGGGTCACAGCATAAAAAGAAAGAAAAACACAGTCGGTTTTATTTTAACTGAATACACAAGTGTTTGGTTGTTATACCAGGATGCGAAAAGCAGGTCAGACCGGTGTTGTCTGTTCGTAAAGGATGGCTGTGAGTGCAGGTATTGCTGCAGGAGCACATTTCCGAGTTCAGCGGGAGACCCTGTGGGCTTTGAGAGGACCTCGGGTTACAGTCCAGCACTTTTCACTCTTAATAATGGTAAACAAATCTTTGCTAATAGCATCAGCGAATCATGAACGGGGCATCCTCTGTTGTTATATCTGACGAAATTGTGTTCGCAATAAGGGAATTTGACTTAATACTCATGAAGCCTTTGCTCTTGTCTTGCAGGTGAAGCGGCAGGTACTCTCGGCAGTAAGTAAAACGCTGATCTGGCTTTTGACCCGTCCTGCTTGTGTTTGCTTTCCTCTAGTGTCTCTGCATGATTATTCCCTGTTTTCCATTTTTTTTTTAATCTTTACCATTAAATGGACATCACCTGTTGTGCTTTTTCCCCACAGTTTCTTAGTCTTACATAGTAGTGGTCTGTGATTACTGATTATATATATAATTTTTATTTTTGTATTTGAAGTGCCTTCTAGTCCCGGGTTCGATTCACACCCCAGGTCTGTGTGCATGGAGTTTGTAGGTCCTCCCATTGCTCGGCGGGTTTTCTCCCACAGTCCAAAGACATGCACATTAAACTAATTGACATTTCCAAATTGCCCGTAGTGTGTGTGTGTGTGTGTGTGTCCTGTGCAGAATTGCCACCCGGTCCAGGGTGTACCCCACCTCGTGCCCTAAGATCTCCTGGGATAGGATCCAGGCCCACTGCTACCCTGCAAACAGGATAAAGTGGTATAGACAGTGAGTGAGGATTTAAAGTCAAGGCTTTAAAATGAACTATTTTTATTAATAGTTTTGCACACACAACTTGGCATGGATTTTTACACCAGATGATGCCCTTCCTGACACAATCCCTTTGTTTTCCTATCACCGACAGCAGACCTTAAAACTGGATTCTTAGATCAACAACGTAGAGCCTTCGCCGCCTGAGCCACCACTTCCCAATAAAACGAACTATTTAAAAAGTTTCATTTATTTACTAAATGTTTTTGTATTTTTTTTTTACTTTAAAACATTTAAAACATTAATTTAATCCTTTTGTACAGTAAGTTTAAATTCCTTCTTAAATGAGCAGCAGCTTCTAAGTAAGGAACTGATTCATTTAATGCCATTAATCTAGTAAGAACATTAACTTCTGTGTGTATGCTTAAAAGAAGCATGGACGTTTCAGCGGTTTTGACATTTTTATCTCATTATGGTTTCGTTGAGGAAATTGTCCTTACCAGTAACAGCTGGTTATGATATTAGAAGCAGGATAAAATCTAATATTCATCAATATTTAATTTGACACTGAAACTATTAGGCTGATTATATCATAAGGTCTCTTTAACAGAAGAGTGATTGAGACACACACACACAGACACACACAGAGAGTGTACATGGTAACAACGGAAAAAGTCTTTTATGCAATATCTACTTTGGTGATAAATAACGGAGTAAATAATCAACCCAGTTCACATTGATTTACTTCTGCAACTCTATTTCACATGAGTTCGAGTAGAGAAGAAATGTAGGAGAGTGGTACACTGTGTGTGTGATGAGTTGACACCCCATCCAGGGTGTACCCCGCCTCGTGCTTTAGAGATCAGGGTAAGTTTTAGATTCAGTTACTCTCTAACTTTGACCATGAAGTGGTTGCTGCTGACAGATGTGATGTTTTTAAAGTACTGTACAGTAAATACAAATTGAATCCGTCCTGGAGGTGAATTCTCAAAGTGAAAATTACTATTGCGAAACGCATTTTCACATAGGAAATAATGTAAATGCAGATAATTACAATAAATACACCCACCCAAAAATGTTACCAATAATACCAATTTACAACACTATAATCATATTTTTTCGCATATAAAAACAAGCAAAACATTTAAAAAAGACATGTAAATAAAGTAAAATATTAAATTAATAGACATTAAAATTTTAGAAAGTTAAAATGCTTTTTTAGCGAAACTGAAAGTGGCTCAATTATCTTGATACTGTCTTTGCTAACATTCTTTATTTTATCAAAAAAAATGTAAACCTGCTTCTATTATTTAGAATATGAATTATTATATAATAAGAATCTTGGCCTTTCACTTTTTGTTGGTGAAAAACACCTTGTTGATACAAGGGACAAAAGAGAGAGAGAGAGAGAGAGAGAGAGCCAGAGAGAGAGAGAGAGAGAGAGAGAGAGTAAATGGCCAGACCTTTCTTCCTGACAAGAAGGCTGTATACAGTAACTACTGTACAGGACTTACATCGACAATATTTCTTCAATCTAACAGAAATCATTCCAATAAGATATTCCAATATTCCAGGTTAACCGTTTGCATTGAAATAATAAAAGAATATAATAATAAAAAGAATAATAAGTATATTTCTCCAATTATATGGTTTGGTTAGGCCTCCATCTTTTTCAATAAATCCCATCTGCTACATTATGATTGGTTACAAGAACTCAGATGCTTTACCATGGTAAGATGCTGGTGAGAGAGATGCTCTGAAGGAGTTTAGAAGTTAGTTCAGAAATGGAAGCTAAACTTCCCTCCTGGAAATAAGTTACATCACCTAGCATAACCCCCGCATGTTGCACAAATATATACTGTATATCTATTTATTTTGGCATACTAAATGTCAGACACTAAATCTGACCAAATGATTACAGACTAATAATTACCGATTTAACAGATTATCAAAGGTTTGCACCACCCCTCTTATTCTGATTGAATATTAATATCAAATAAACAGCATTGAGTCTGAGTTTTAAGATGTTTACTGCACATGATGCAGTTTTATTCTGATGGAACTATTATTGTGGATATTTATGGAACATCAGTGTTTATGTAAAAACACGGTTAGCACTGTAGATCTAAAACCACTTTTTACAACAGTGAAGAGCAGAAAAGCATCACAGACGTATTTAACCTTTAGATGGATTTCTATAGGAGTAGATTAAATCTGAACACTTGAGGTTGGGCTATTCATTTGACATTTATCTGCATGGACTTTATGCTTTAGACGGCTGACATATGATTGGGCAGAGGTGGCTCGGGTGACTAAGGCACTCCCATAGCAAAATTTTGTGGGTCCGAATGAGCTTTTTCTTGTCTTATTACAAGCTCGATTTTGCCTTTTCTATTTCTCCTAAACCCCACTCAGGATGAAGAGTAAGATGAAGTATATAAAAAAAGATACGCTCCTAAACACTCTTTAGTGTAGATGGCACTGTCAGAGATCCCTAACCCTTAAACCCTAAAGCATTTTTAGCCATTCTTTGCATTATGTTTTAATAAATATACTGTATATTTATTATAGAGTCAGGATTGTGCAATATAGAGTGACATTTTTTTTAGCAAAATATATTCTTTGATATAAACAACTGAATTTTATTTCATTTTAACCAATTATACACACTTGACTAAGCAAAAATATTTAAAAGGATCATATCAGAGCATATGAAATACACCATTTACAATTACTGTATACTTCATGTGTGGGAAACACTGCTTTGGGGAAACCAGTAAAAAAGTGTGTCGCACACGAGATAAACATGAACTATCTCTGAGATTCAAAAGTAATGAGCCATATTTGAGAAGATTGAGAAAACAGCTAAAATCTCATTCAAGTCTCAAAGATGGCTCATTTCTGCATATATGAGTTGCACACAAGACAAATGTAAACTATCTCTGAGATTTAAAGGTAATGAGCCACATTTGAGACACCTTTAAGAAGATGCAGAAAACGCCTAAATCTCAAAAACAGCTCATTTCCATCTAGGAGAAAAAGGAGAGATTAACATAAGATCTCATCTTGGAGTTCCTTTGCTTTGGGCTGTCACCGGTGGGGTGCCACACCCCATACTACCCAGCCACAGTGCCGGTCCCAAGCCCGGATAAAATGGAAGGGTTGTGTCAGGAAGGGGATCTGGTGTAAAACCTGCGCCAAGTTGTGTGTTGATCGGATGATCTGCCTTGGCGACCCCTTAATGTGAGCAGCCGAAAGAAAGTACGGTGCTGCTGACAGTGATTTTATTCACTGTGGTATCGTGATTGGTATACAATCATGGTATACATTGATGTACAGTAAGGTGTTCCTGTTAATGCTTGTTAGTGTATGTATATTAATTAGGGCTGTCAATATTGACAAGTAGGGATGTCATATTTTTTAATGCAAATTTATTATATGACCAAGTTTGGCTTCATACAGTTTAATGGCATTATGGTTACCCGGCCATGTGTGATAATGGTATGTTTAGCGCAGATTGTTTAGCCCAATTCTAGCTATAAAAAAAAAATATTCCGGATGAACGTTTGGATAAAACCAAAGTTGTGTGCTCAAGATACCCTCAAGGGGAACTTTCTTTACAAGAATACATTAGATGTAAGCTGTGGGAGTGGTGGCTCACGCGGCTAAGGCCCTTCGTTATTGCTTTTCGGATCTGAGGGTCCGGGTCCAGGTTCGAGCTCCTCCGTCGGTGGGTTGCCACACCCCATACTATCCAGGCCCTGAATGCAGTGCGGTCCTATTCAAGAGCTTTTAATTTAACATTTGTTAAATGTTAATGTTTGAGATATTATAAAGCTGGTTTCCTCTAACCAGTTTGTCATGCATTTCTTTATTCCAACACTGCATGTTTATAATACAAGTAAATCTGAGTAATTAAAAACCGATTAATCATAATTAATCACAGACTATTCCTGATTAAAATTTTAAATCGATTGACTGCACTAATATTAATCATGGAAACTCTGAGCACACTATCACAGCAATATTTTATTAATGTTTATGGATTATAAAACTTCGCAGAAGGGGCAGCACAATGGTTTTCAGTCAAGAGCTTCAGAAGGGTACAGTATGAGCCAACCCTGCTGTTACTATCACCACCATCACACAGGCAACTAAAACCCACAGCAGTTCATGATAAGCCGCGTTCAGCTTATAAATATCTCAGGCCTGGGCATCACAGCTCCTATTCAAGACTGCCGAGCCACTTCTGAACCCGCAGTCACAGGTCAGAGGGGCATGCTGCTCGGACCGTTGGTAGACATGTGCTTGCTGACATCACGTGTAATTTTCTGTGGATGGTGTTATAAAGCAGAGATGTAGAGGTGTAGAGGCTGCGGTCTGTTCTGTGTAGGCATGTATGTTGTAGGTGTGAGCGTGAGTGTGGGAGAGAAAGAAAGCGACCGGGTGAGACAGAGACCGAGAGATCCGGAGCTCGAGAGAGAGAGAGAGAGAAAGAGGGACGAGGGACCTTTTATTCGTCTGTTTCGGTGGCTCAGATCAGTATATACAACACAAGTGCATCAAAAATGTTACTGTGAGCAGTTTCTCTTGCTGATCCCTGACCTCTGACAGATGGGAGAAGCTCAGCAGTGGAAGCACTTTATTACAGCTGTGTGTACTGCTGCGGCCTCCCACAATCCCTCGAGCCACCGAGCTTCAATCACTTACGGTTTCTGCAGCATTGCATTAGCAAGACACACATGCTGTACTTTACTCAAGCTGATAAAACAACAATAACAAAGTAAAAAAAAAAAATGGAACGCTGAAAGTCAGCAAAAAATTCATCAGAAAGGAGGTTTGAAGAGTAGTTTAGTGGTTTATCTTGATCATCAGATTAGGGGTTCATTTTTCCAGCTATCTCTCATCATGCTCAGAAATAAATATGCAATGATTTTTAGTTCACTTTGGTCCAATCTTGCATTAATCTTACTGTTCATTTTTTTTTTTATATATATATAGTCTCCTGAAGCCATAAAATAGGGCCGTTTTAACAACCAGTATAAATGTACGCTATATAATACTGTGCAAAGTCTTGAGCCACCCTTTCTTCATGTGTGGCTGGATTTCATGTGTTTGGTGGGTTTCCTCCAGGTAAAACCGGGTTCCTCCAACCTGTCCAGTCCAAAGACATGCAGATTAGGTTAACGGGCGTTCCCAAATTGCCCATACTGTATGATAGAGTGTATATGTGTCCTGAGATGGATTGCTACCCTGTCCAGGATGTACTGTGCCACGTGCCCTAAGTCTTCTAGGATAGGCTTCAGACCCCCTGTGACCCGTATACATGATCAAGCGGAGACAGTGAGATTAAATTAAAGAAATCGGAACATGTTTTACGGCGACACCCTGCAAAGTATCTAAAGATACGATATAAATCGTATCCTTAATTATCAATCTCAGCAGCAACCTCGTTTCCCCTCTCATCTGTTCCAACCACTCAGCATTCAGCATCTACTAATCACCGGTCTGATTATCCGTCATCATCTGCACCTGTTTCTCACTGGTTCATGCTTTAACTCAGATGTTTTTTAAGCTTGAATGATTTATAGATCACTGTGTGGCTTAAAAAAAACCCAACATATTCCCCTGAAACCGCTGAGGTACAGGGACTGGACTAAAAATGAGCGCCAAAAATAGAAAAAAGAAAGTCTGGCTCTTTGGAAACAAAATATGAAGAAATGAGAGGTGGCTCAAGATGTTTTCACATTGGTGTGTGTCATCCCAAATCCTGGCTAAATTAATAACTCTGTCACTGTGTATAACGTGTTCATCGATAAATCATAAAAATAACTTCATTGTCTAATAAATCATATTGCAAACAAGTCATTAGTATAACAACAGAATAAAATATACTAAATTGTTGATATTATATATAGAGAGCACAATACCACTTACGTTTATATCTTGCAAGAAAACTGACTTCATTGAAGAGCTCCACCTACTTCACCTAGCTCCGCCTACTTCACCTAGCTCCGCCTACTTCACTTCAAAAGCGTAACTATCGAGGAGATAACTCCATGGTCTGACTCCTGCTGTATAGAGTTTTTGGTTTGCACAAACTTCTTTTCCAAAGGGTGATGATTTGCATTTGCAAGCATTTCTATGTCTGTTTTCATGAGAATATTGCATATCTGACACAAACACACATAAACCAGTGCCACGTCCTCATGAATTATTCTTGTGCTTGCACTACTGCAATCAAAATCATAGCTTTAAGAAATGTACTTGCAGCAAATGCAGCACCATGAAAGCAGTATTTGCGGCATTTTCTGTGTGTGTGTGTGTGTGTGTGTGTGTGCAGCACGCTTGTTTTCACTTTCCGTTTTTCAATGCCACAATGATTTCCCAAATGAGGCATCTTGGCCGGATGCATGCAAGAAGGCCGCGGCATGCTTAAAGTTTCATGACAGCTCCAAATATTTTTAAGCCCCAAGGTGAGACTGATTCTTTTTCATTTTGTCGCGCGTGAACTATTGAACAATGAAGTGTCACTCATCTCATTTGTCATTATAAATGATTAAACAGTCCGATGTTGATTCTAAACTAAAGGACTGACCGGATCAGTGAAGTATCAAGCTCGGGACGATGCAGCTGAGTTTTGTCAGAAGGATTTTGGATTAATATCTTGGATCAGGTTAAGGTTAGATTTCGGGTTGGAATAGTAATGCCATAAATGAATGCCAGTACATTATATTAGTGACCAAAAATGCTGGATTTTGCATGCAAAAAAGACGCAGGTGCAACGGTCAAAGTGCTAAGTAAATAATTTCCCTATAAAACTGCACAAATTGTACCTGAGACTAAGGGGGCCTTAGTGTTTGGTACTGTTTTTTGGGCTTTATATGTGTTTTTTATTACTCTTTTTTTGTTAATTAAAGACTTACTTGCTCTATAACATTTATTTGCATGTGCCTAAGACATTTGCACACACACAGACACACACACAGTGACTACACAAAATCCAAACTGTTGAAGGAGCAGTTTTTTGATGTTCCTTGTCTGAAAGAGGACCCATGAGTGACATCATTTGGAAAGGCAAAAACCAAATGCAAATACTTTCTTTTTATATAGCGTTGCACATTTTGGAACACTGTTGCTTTATATGATGTACGAGGGTAAAAAATATCTGCACTCCGATTATATTCAAACTTCTGTTGCTGTCTTATCAGCACTTTCCACTCAAGGCTACGGACTCCCCAGTCACTGCTGTGCAGGTGCAAGTAACGTGTTAAATCAGTTCATTAGTAACTACGGTGCGAACAAAAGCCAGAATTACAAGCCAGAGTGTAAATGACAAAGACATCCACAAGAAAAAGTTTAAAAGAAATCAGCTGGAAAATTGATGCTTGCAGTTTTCTGGGATTGTATTGGCCAGTATTGGATCACTATCAGAGAAAGGATCAACAATAAGGAGTGCTCGTTATAATGAGGTGCTTACTGAAGAGCTGGAGCCTAAACTTTGAATTTAAACGCTAAGGAATGCTATCCAAGGGCGTTGTGACCTTGCGATGGCACCTCCACACACTTCGG
Source organism: Clarias gariepinus (assembly GCF_024256425.1). Lineage (NCBI taxonomy): Eukaryota > Metazoa > Chordata > Actinopteri > Siluriformes > Clariidae > Clarias > Clarias gariepinus. The sequence goes on along the minus strand of NC_071108.1, from coordinate 8,058,171 downwards.
CCCACACCGTCGACATTCTGCAAAAACTATGATTTGAGGTGTTAAAGCATGGTCCTTTAGATCTTGCTCCATTGGACTTTCACCTGTTTGGTCCCCTGAAAGCACGTCTAATACATCTGTGGCTCGCAGCTCAGCTTAAAACATCAAAATAATCCAGGGTGTGGATAATTTTTGACTCACCTTTCTATACAATAATGTCGATGTTGAGCTATGAATCGAACTCACATTCAATCATTTGTTATCTTTAGTAAATGCTCCATCCTGCTCAGAGCTACAGTAGATCCAGAGCCCACACCAGTAACACAAGGCACGAGACACGAGTACACCCTGGATGGGACAGCAGTCCATTGTAGCATCGCACAGCGTGCACACACTCATTTACACCTGGGAGATGAAAAGGAAACCTTAGAACTTGATGGAAACCCATGTAGAGAACGTTAGAATGTGAGGAACTTTCCACAGTAACCTGAGCTCAAGGTCAGTCTAAGGACTTTGCAGATGGGAGGTGGTGGAACTACCCAATGCACCAACCTTCCTTCAAACTGCATTGTGTGGGGATTTTTCAACCTCTAAGTTTCATCCCAGCCTTGAAAACCAACCCTCCCAATTCATTGTGCTAAGACCTCAACCATGGCGGTATTTCGCTGATTTATTCAGACATGTTTGACAGACAGTCTGACTCTCAGCTCCATTGAAACACTCTCTCGAATCCGGCTAGCACTGCAGAACTCAAGATAGACTGCCGATTGCCAGTCCACAGACAAACGGATTAAAGAACACACGTTTTAAATCAGAGATTTCCAGAGAGGCATCCATCATTTTTTTAGTTTTTATGGAAGTTTAAGCACCACACTATACAGTATAATCTCATCCATCATTCATAGCTCTGGATTGCGGAACGACGCTCTCCAAGGTGAGCTGTGACACAAACATACTCAATCCTTCCTCCTACAGGAAAGACAAGAGAGAGAAAGAGAGCGAGTGAGAGAACGAGGAAGATTTGATGTTGGGATGATGAATGTTTATTAATCTTGTGGGCCTCATAACAGACCCAAATAACTCACAGATCTAGCAAGGGTACGGGTGGTACCATGGTGTCTTCTGCTATTTAGGGAATAACTTCATCGAGATCTTGTCTTTGGGAATTAGAACAGCGAGATCCCCCAGCGCTGAAACACTGCTTACATTTCTGTCAAAGCAACACTCAGTGATATGGGATCAACATCACATTTGGGTTAGAAACTGAGGAACGGCTTCAATGTACAGAAATGCATTTGAGTTTTGTTTTAAAATTGCTGATGCATGGAAAAACTCCGCCACCAGTGGTTCATGCACACTGCTCTAAGACAAAAACTGCTGCAGAGGAGAAGTTCTTTTAGAGTCACCAGCCTCAGAAATCACCAGTTAACAAACAGCACCTCGGATTAGAGCCGTTATGGAGGCTTTACAGAGCAGAAGTAGCAGATACATCTCAATATCTACTGTTTAAAGGAGATTATTGCAATTCTTAGATGCTTCGATCATAGAAAGAAATAGAAAATATGGAAAAGGACGATTAGAAGGTGTGTCCAAACTTTTGACTGGTAGTATAGAAATTGAAATTACATGAAAGTGTAATTTTCCCTGATGCGCGCCGATGATTTGAACGATTTTAAGCCAGGTTTTTTTTTTTTCCTGAGCCAGCCTGTATCTTTTTTTCAGTTCATTGGGGGAAATGTCTGATAGATTTGTTATCTATACAGTAGTTCTAAGGAAGAGTTAAGTTCCGGCTCCATAGTGGTTAACAATTTATTTGAGATATCCAAGGGTGAGTCTTTGACAGTTTTTTTTTTTTTGTTTGTTTTTGTGATGATCCTTTCGGTCATGGCTGATATTCGCACCTTTCATTTATCAGCTATTTTTAAATTGCACAAGCTGTTTGTTTTCTGCCTAGACTTCACACTATGCAACTTAATGGTTGACTTTATAAAAAACAGACATACCTGCAGAGACACACAAACACACACACACACATACACACACATTATCTCATTCACACAATGAGTGTGTGTGAATGATTTGTTCAGAGAGCTTTGTTGTGGTGGGAAACACGGAGAAGACAGAAGAGCTGTGGATGGCAAAACCTAGGTTTTTTTTGTCACAATTCTAACATAGTGGCAGATGGTGAAGGTTGTTGGGACGAGAGGGGATCTGAAGTGTGCCAGTACTCATGTTACACACTCCTGCCGGCCATATGCTTGCCCTCCTGATGCTCTGCAGGCAAATGTCCGCTCTAGAGAACACCAAGGCCAGGAACTGGCCGGTAATGTATTTTACCTTTTTCTATTTCGCTCCCTTTCGTATATATATATATATATATATTTATACATCCCATACCAGCATTTCAGCACTGGACAGCACGACTGACTGAAACGATCACCTTCATCATGCAGTAGTGTCTTGTAAACTGATACAACTATAGATATGAATATGAGGCACATTTTGCCCTCATTATTTTTAGAAAGCTCATATGGCATATGGCTGAAAGTAGAGATATAAACAAGAAATGGGATTCCCACAGGACACAGCAAAAAAAAAAGTCAAGTGAGCTTGAGGTTTCATGTCCGATATGGATCAAGTTGACAATGTCAATGTGAATACATTTACAGTATTCATTCATTTATTCATTTATTCCTAGTTATAGCCTGGACAGACGCTATTGTTATAGGCTTAAATTATAACAACTGCTCCTAGTTAGTGTAATTCATTCAGGTCATTTATTCAATAATGTTAAATGACCTGGTTGGGAATACAACCTCAAAACAACAAAATATAACCATAAAACACTGTTTCTAACAAGGGTCAGCATTCTAATCCTACCTAGGGTTAGGGGTTAGGGTTAGGGGTTAGGGCACGTGAGTGTATCTCATGTTATGCACCTCTTAGTAATGTCATGTTACCTCTCTGTGTAGTGATCTTTCAGAAATATTACCATGAGATGCATCTTAGCTCAAAAGTTACTGTACTGTAACATGGTGTTTGCACAGCATCTAAACCGTTTTAAAGAACAGATATCAGATTTTCCCCCTTTTTGACTGCTTTCCAATTTAATATACTGCTCAAAAAAACTTAAATAGTAACACACGGTTCCTAAAATTTAGAAGACCCGTGTAAGAATGTATGTTAAAATGAAGAGAAATACCATACAATACTATAGTAATTGCAATGTATTATTTTGACACAAACAAGGCTGATCCTGTGCACACGCCCATTTTTGGCAGGTGCTAATGAATATTAATGAGTATGCAAATGTATTGGTCATGCGACAAAAGTGTAGCAACTTGCTCATCCGTTACTTGCTCTTTCAAAGGCGTGCTAGTTCTCTGGCTCTGTGTCTGAAGAAAGTGTTTTTAAAAAAAATATATAATGAGGTCTCAAGTCACATGATCTCAGTCCCATGGAAAAGAGTTTGCGCCTAATTAGCATACTTAAAAACAGAAAATAATTTTCAATAATCTATACATGTAATAAAACTGTAAAGTTGCCGTGTCCGTACATTGAAAATTATTTTAGTGGACGTAAGAATTCTTTTCTGTCTGTTCATCTGTTTGTTCGTGCATGCATCACGTAAAAACTACCGAACAAATTTGAATGGGGTTTTCACAGGAGTATTCGGCCGAGCTTGAGGTAACATATAGGCTTTGGTTTATCACAATCGTCCCACGGGAAGAGAAAATATGCTAATTTGGAAAACGCCCTTATATCATACATTTTTTTTCGACGTTAAGAAAATCATTATTTTAGATCAAAATTCAACAGATGGCGCTGTACATTTTATAATAACCACTTATGAGTGTGCTTAATAAACACAATCTCACACCTTCATTCCACTTGACAGTAACACGTAAAAAGTTTTAGTTTAGAATTTCAACAGATGGCGCTGTACATTTTTTAATACACACTAATGAGTGTGCAGTTGAATTTAATGAGAACGAAGTTGCAGGCACATCTACTGATTTTTTTATAGATAGATGTGCAAGGCAAAGACAATAACGGTATCACTCTGTATTTTAATGAATATTCTTCTTACCTGTGAAGGTATAAATCTTTAATGTAACAATTTATCTCAGTTTGACTAAACTAATACCATACACATATGAGGAGTGTTCAAGTCAAACCAGGACTAAGTGACTACATTTTTCAAGCTGTATATTTTGGTACAGTAAAATCATGTTGTCTGTTGTTGTGGTACTTGCAGTACTCACACTTACCATAACTAACAGTGTGTTGCCTAGTAGCCTAGCGGGAAGCACTCAGCATTTACTATAAGGTGACTGGGGTTTGAATCCGACGCAGGCTTTTATTTAATTTTTTTTTTTTTAAATATATATATATATATATATATATATATATATATATATATATATATATATATATATATTTTTTTTTTTTTTTTGGTTTTGGTTTGCTATTAATATTATTTTGGAACATCATATTTTTATAGCATGTATATTCCCGTCCTCTTGTGAAGTCATTTCATTAGATTAGATTAGATTAGATTAGATTAGATTAGATTTGATTTAATTATTGTCATTGTGCAAAGTACATGTACAGAGATGAATGAAATGCTGTTAGCATCTAACCAGAAGGCATAAGTGGCCTGTTTGCAATAAATAATGTTTTAAATGAGGGGGTACAGGTCCATATGTACAGGGGTGAGAGTGATCCAGACCCGAATCCCAACCCAAAATCTTACCTTAAGGGCATGTGTGTAGAAGCATAAACACACTCTAATAGCATAATGACTTGAGTTGAAGGTTAATTTGTTTAGTGGTGTTTAAAAGGCGGATGCACATCCTACAAGCCTCCTCTTCAATTCCATAACAGCTGACTGATCACAAGCTCCTCATTTGCGCTTCCATTTCATGAAATACTCATAAATACCTCGAATAATGGCTTTGGACGTGTTGTACAATTTATTTGCTAATAAACATTAGCTAATTTCATTTTAAACACTTTACACAACTGGTTGCAATTTGAACAGATGCGCAATAGAGCATTGCTTCTGTGTGATAAATCGAGTAGATCACTAAATGAGCAAATCTTTTCTTACACAGCGCAGCATTCGGTAAACAAAGCAACAGCGTAATGAGAGGGCTTTGCTATTAGCGAAAAGAACAAATGCGGTAATTTGTGGGAGTTAGATGAGTGGGTGGGTTTGTAAAGCAGAATTGGCAGTCTGTGGCTTGAGCCATGGTTTAATTATGAAGCCCTGGGGTGGGGCACGGCTTTAATAAAACATCAGTATGCCTGGGCGCAGGAAGTGGCGGGAGGCGATGGGCACGCTGCGGGTTGTGCTTTTCGAATCCCAATGTACTGCTTAACATCGGCACTCCCTTAAAATGCTAGGGAGACACCAGGGCTCATTAGAGTTCTAGACCAGCTCGGGTTCGCATCTGCCACGATCTCGTCCTCGCCCATGTAGACCCAAAATATTGTCTTTGTCCTTAGTGCCCTTTTGTCTATCATAAATAGCTGAGGTCAGGCTAAAATGCCCCTGATGGGAAAGATGGTCTTGCTATTTGATCTACGTGTTTAAAATCTCACAACCTTCTCTGCTGACTAGACATCGAACCCTCCGGAGACATGCTGACTGCTGTCCCTGTCCCTGCAGTCAGCTCTTCAGTCCCGGACCTGCTATCCAGCAACCCAGGTGGGAGCTGCAGAGACCGCATTAGCATCCTGAGTAACTCCACTAGATGGATTAGTGTTGATTTAATGTGGCCTATTGAATTAAAAATAGCTTTAGGCTGGTGCTTTCAATTAAAGGAGCTTTCTTTAGGGTGACATTTTCAATAATAGTCATTTTCCTATGCTGTTTTTAATATACCAGCTCTGCTTATGGAAGTAGTGCTTTAGGCAGTTTTGAGTTAGTAGTCTGCATTAGCTTACAGTAGTTTCTGTGATGACAGATGTTTATTGCTCCTGTCCTGCAGGATACTCCTAATTGAATTCTGAAGTTTGTTGTTTCTTTCTTTCTTCCTTTACATGGTTTTCTTGCGTAAACTAAAATCTGCCAATGGACACTATCTTTATGTATTCTCGCTAAACGGCAAAAGAGCTACGATGAATTCCTGTTTATGTAAATACTGTGTATTATTATTTAAGTGAAAAAAACAATAGAAGAATAAATATGGACAGTATCACTGAACTACAATAAACCAAAGCTTTATTTGATTGATTACCTAAGGATTGACAAATTACTGAAAATGTGTACTGTATAAATACTGTACGTAGTGCAGATCAATTCACCATTACTGCGTCTAACAGTTTGTTTGTTTTTTTACTGTAAATGAGCATTTTTTTTTTTGGCTTTTGCAGAAATGTATATATTTCTGCAGATATCAATTCCATATAGGTATATACAGTACTATGGCAAGGTGGCTTAATGGTAGCACTGTCGCCTTGCACGTCTAGGGTCGATTCCCCCCTCAGGGACTGTGTGTTTGCATGTTCTCCTTGTGCATTGTAGGTTTCCTCCGGGTACTCTGGGTTTCCGCCCACAGTCTAAAGACTAAGACAGTCTAAAGCTAACTGGCGTTCCCATATTCCCATATAGTGTGAACGCACATGTAAATGTTGATCAGAGGTCCTACCACAGTTGTAAAATTGGGAATAAATACAGTGATCACTATTGGCCTCCACGTGCCCTAGTTGGACTACAGAGGTTCCTAAATGGATAGATGGAAAAAGTATATACTGTACTTATGTGGTTTTGTTGTACAGGACCGCTTTTATGCCAAGGTTTTATATTAATGTTAACAGTTAATGAAAAAACAACATTCTAAGAAATACAAGTAAACACCATACGCCTTGTTCATACTTTGGACCTAAAACTGAAACGTGATGACTTTCTCATTTCTTAAGTTTTATCTGCTCTATCTTTCTTAATTTCCCTTTCATTACATTTACACTTCCATCTTTAAAAGCAAGGAAAGGACGTGAGGACACAACAATTCAAGGGCAAATGTATTTACAAAATGAGATGTGCTTTCTTTTAGATTTTTATTTACTGTATACTGTTGACTTATATGTATAAGTATCATGCACTATAATTAAAACTTTTGCTTAGGAAGCAGAAATGTATCCTTGATATACCTTACTGTAAAAAAGTCTTGAGATATTTTTCATTACTTCAAATTAAATGTAAGTGACTAAGATTAACTTGAAACGAAACACATCACCGTAAAACGCTGCAAATGTCCTAAACAATAAAAAAAAATGGGTTCTTTATGTAACCAAAAGTCAATAATTAACAGGTTTGGCCAAATGCTTTCGTCCATATAGTATACCTACTTAGATTCAACAACTAAATTACTGTACAACTGACAACAATTTAAAGTTGCCATGAACGTTATCTCTGCTTAAACAAAATTTCCAAGTTAGCTTTAGCTAAACAACTGTAATTTTCTCTAAAAGAAGACTGTATAGCAGTAAAGAGAAGAAATTTCAATTGCAGTCTATTTGAGATTCTCCATCCATATTAAAGGAACTGGTCACGGCCCTCCTTAAAAATATCCCGCAGCAATTACCCAGCCTACTAAGCCACCTTCCTCTCAAAGTGCTGACACCAATGCCCTCTGATCCTGACCTGACACTTTAGAGGTGCCATCAAAAATTCTGCACTTTCCTGTTGCCAGAACAGGATATCAGACAATATGCGTATAGTGTACGTAAATGTGAGAACGCTCCAACAACTAAGTAATCACAACTTTAGGACCATAACCTTAGACCATTCTTTTTTTTGACCTTGCTGAACATCTAGCAAGAATTAGCAAGACCAATTATTTGAGTTTGGGATTCTTCATGAGCTTGTGTTAATAATTGAAGAGTGTAATATTCAACAGAGGTGATGTTTATTGTCGTACCTTCACGCTGACACCTTGTCTTCGGAGCATGTGAGCGTGCATATATTAGAACTATTCCTTCAGAAGCTTCACCTTCACATCTGCATGCAGTCTGCTCATAGAACGTGACTGGAAATATTGTACTTTATGATAGAGTATGGTGATAAAAAAAAAAAAAAAAAAAAAAAAAAAAAATTTATATATATATATATATATATATATATATATATATATATATATATATATATATATATATTAACTCTTTGGTATTAATGACAGGGAAAAGTCAAGGGACTGTAAAATCCCTCTATTATACTTACCAGAACTCATGGATAATACGAGTCAAATCTTCAGGGCCGAGACCATTTGGAGCACAAAAGGACTAGAATATTGTGTTATATTTTCTTTGCTTCTGCAGGCTTTAGAAGAAAGAAACTCTAATTCCACAGATGATTGATGGTAGTAATAGTGTGCCATATTTTCTCCTGAGGTGGCGTGAGGCGTTGGGATTAAACCTGATTACCGCTGTGCTAAACAGGTCATTAACGTATATAGGCCAGGATGCCGAGCTCCATAGTGCTGAGCTTTTTAAGTTAATTTCTTCTCGCAAGGATGTCCTTTGTCTCATGGGTCCAGCTTGTCCCACTGCCTGGAAAACACCAGAGAAACACGGATTATGACCGCAACACATAGGATAAACAATCAAATGATATGATGATGTTCCAATCCACATACAACTTAAGTTTTACATTGGATGCCCTTCCTGACACAACTGTCCCATTCCATCTGGGCTTGGGTCCAGCACTAAGGATGTCAGTGCCTAGGTTTGAGCATTAAGCATTAGATGAGAAGCTTCTGAGCTTCACTCAGCCACCAGTGCCCAGAGGCTTCATGATGTATGCATGCAAAACCTTCTCACACACTACTGTATGTACAAACATGGTGGTTGACCTGGTTGACCCAATCTTTATTATAATAGGTAATTGTAAGGTGCATGGTTGTGAACTGGATAGTGAGTAGGTGACATGACCATAACATGTATTTACAGTAGGCAATGCCAATGCTAGGAACCCTTAAAATCACCTTAAAAGTATAAAATCATTTTGTTAGGTTCTTTAAAATGTTGATACTGATAGAGCTGACACTTGATATTGTCAGATGTTGATTGAAAAAAAAAAAAAACACATCCTGAAGTGTCATTATATTGATAGAGGATATAATGGAATGCCAATTTGAATGGGGTATATACAGTACAGTACAGAAGAAATGTCATGAGCCACCCCTTATTTCTTCATATTAAATTAAATTATGTAGATAGAATTAAAGAAACAGGAACAAATGGTTTACTGTGACAGGGTAAGAAGTGCCTTAAGATCACTGCATGGCTTAACCAACCAAACGATTCCTCGGGTATACTGTAGGAACTAAACTGAAAATTAGAACCAAAAAAACGTCCCTCAGAAAGCCTGGAGAGCTATTCCTCAACTACTGCACATTAAAAATACAAGAACGTCTGGCTTTTTGGAAAACAAAATATGAAGAAACGAGTAGTGTTTTTTTTTTTTTTTTGGATTTTGCACAATACTGTACAGTATGCAGTATTACTTGCCATCATACAGTATATACTGCGCCTTTTATGGGAGGTAAAATGCGTCGTATTCTTTCCAGATGCATCAATAGACAGTCTGTAAAAAATTGGCACTGACAGAACAGATCAGGATGGGGCTAAAATCTCAGAGATGCTACTGTACAATGATAATTACATTATCTTCTCTTCCAATATAAACGAATCCTATTCAAATAGGGCTTTATTTACACTGCAGTTGCAATCAACTCTCAGATCCTCTCTGTACATTAGCTAAGCACAATTACATGAAACTTTAATATTTTTGACGCATCCAAACATCTGGTGTTGTTGTTTTTCCCGTGCATTTAATTACCTAAGGGAAGTCATCAGTGTATGAATCCTGACACAGTTGATATTCATTTAAGGCGACAATAAACAAGCTAACCACTATAAAAACTGTCAGTTAATTACATTAAAGCCAGCTCCTCTCTTGCTTAGACAGTACAAGTTTGACCCAGCAGGTGTAGAAAAGGAAATTAAATTAAAAAAAAATAATTATTGTCTGCGACAAAACGCCATATTTATTTGCTTTGTCTAAAAACCAGCGTACCATCATACTTTGCCGTTGTTTCAGTCCTCTTACACCCAGGTGTTCATCAGCATCCACCTCTGTGTTTCACAGCCATCGTACTGTGCCAGAACACAATCAGTCACCGTGGGCGATAAATCATTTAATGCTCTGTTATTGTGACACAATGACTCGCTGTGTCGCAGGTAGGGCTCAGCTGAAAGGCCAAAGTGAAATTGTTTCAGATCTATTTTTGAATAGCGATTGAATGAACTGCTGCTAAATATTTCATAAGAGAACGCAGGCCGGGTCATGGTGAGGGACACCAAAAACAAAAAGGGCCAATTTATCGAACGCATGAAGGGCGATAGATACATGAAACCATAACAGGAAGGAGCGGTAAGACCTGTCCTTGAGTAGGATGGGTTGTGTGTGCATGGGAGGAAGAGGTAGGTGTGTGTGTGTGGGGGGTGGTGGTTTGGTTTTGTGATGCTATCAGGGCACGTGTATCCCATTTCTGCTGAAGTAGAAATGGCACAGGTTGGACCAGTGCAATTTTATCCATAATGTCGAATATGTACACCCTAAAGGCAGCGCTGTCTGATCCTAGGCGTCTATAGTGACAGTGGCTAGGCAGAAATATTAGCTCTTTGACTATCTGTGGTTTGTACAATGTTACAGCTACCTCAGCATTGGATGTGGTCCCTGCAATATCTGACACGGTTGTCAATGCGACAGATGATGTCACAGTAGCGACTGCAGTGTTGAGCCGAGAAACGTCTGCCTGGCGAAATCAAGCGAGTGACACAAGCTCTGGGTTGCTCAGTACTCTTGCCCCTGGAGTATCCTGTGGAGTTTCTCAAATAACAACCACAGTCACACCAATAGATGCAGCTGCATCAACACCAAATACAGTGGACCAACCATCATTTGTTGCAGCTACAGTCACTGATGTCCAAACACTCAATGTGGAAGTTGTTTCTCCTTCTGGTACACCTCTGGTGGTAACTGATGGATCTGTTCCAGCAGCTGATACATTAACATTAGTTCTAAATACAGTTTCTCCTTCAACTTGGGTAGCGTCCTTGACGACAGAGGCTGTAGCTCAAGCAAATGATGTGCTCACTCCAGCAGATGAAGCGATTGCCTCAGCAATGGATGCTGCTGCTGCTCCACCAACTATTTCTGCCTCTCTGGCAACTGATGAACTTGCACAAACCATGAAGGAGATGAATGGTGCAGTTCTTTCAGCAACTGGTGGGATTGCCCCTGAAACAGAAATTGTACCTTTATCAACAGGTTCAGTAACACTGGCTTTTGAAGATGTCATCCAGGGACCTGGTGTTGCCTCAACAATTAAATTACCCATCCCTGCCAAAATTACGCCTTCACCTACAATAGGTTTGCCTGTAATTCCTACACCAGAATCTGCTGAGACTGTTCCTCCTGATGCTTCTTCTGCAAGGACACCTTCATCTTATGGTGTCACTTCGGAAGCCCTTCCACCTGAACCTAATGCTCCTGAAGTTCCTGTACCTGCAGCCTCTCCTCCTGATGTGAATCTACGAGAGGGTCCTCTTCCTGAAGCTTCTACACCTAAATTTCCACCTCCTGCTGGACCTGAAGGACCTTTTCAAATTCTTGCATCTACATCTAATTCTCGTGATCCTGCGCCTCCTTCTAAAGCACCTTCTCCACCTTCGCTGGAGGCGTCCGCACCTGGTGCTGTACGTCCCAAAGCTTCCCTCACATCTAAAGCTATTTGAATTCTTGGTGCACTTCTTCTTGATGATCTTCCTTCTGTTCCTAAGGCTAAACAAGGAAAAAGCGAAGAGAAGGAGGAGTCAGAACTTGCTAAAACAAGAAACCAAGGCAAAGAAGAAAAGAAGCCAGGTAGATTCATTTATTCTGACTACGCTCATCCTAGATACACTGAAAATGTTAGTGGCTAAAGCTCAAGATAAATGTAAAGCATTTTGGGAGAACATCTGGCACAGTATCTTCATGCTTACTGTGTTATTGTCATCCTAGCTGGGTTCATACCCGTTTAGTATTGAATGTTGCAATTTTTCTTGGTGCACACAGTATCTACAAATGCTAAGGAGGACACTCACAAAATGGGAAAGAGCAAGCATTCCAAACAGGAAAAGAAAGAGACTGAGAAAGATTACGAGAAGAAAGAACACGGGAAAAAAGGTATCCGAAAATAGACAGCGTAGCATGTATAGCAATGTGTTTGTTACATGTCTGTACCTGTAGATCTGTAATTAGAAATGTCCTACTCTCAACACAGATATTCCACTTCCTTTCAAATCAATTTAAGCTCACTATATAGCACTTGTCTGTACGTGACCGTATGCTAGGTAGTCAACAAGTGTTGTGGGGTCACCCCCTGTGTTCCCAGATCATAATGTTTCCAGGGTCCCAGATTTATATAGCATGACGAAGGGTCCTATGTCCCCAAAGCCCTACAGTATGTTCCCCAGTTCTAGGGACCAATCTTCCTGGGGTCCTAGGTTCCCCTCTTCTATATCGCCTATAATGTTCCCTAACTCTTTATATGTTTGATGATCTTCTTTCTACAGACCTCAAGAACCACATGAAATTATAATAAATAATTTTGTTTTATTTAAAAAGTTTTTGAAGCCTTGCTATAATATATATTATATTGCTGTATGATTGAAATTCATATTGGTAGGTAGGTGCAATGGTGTAATCTTAGCGAGTGGCTACCCAGCAGTTATGGATGATGTTAATTTCTTAACACAAATGTTATTAGGTTGTTTTTTGTTTTTTTTTTGGGAAGTTTTGTAAAGAATTACTTTAATGAAATGAAGTCAGAAAACATTGACTGCATGGCAACGGAATAACCTTGAATGAATGCCCCTTATGCGATGCTGCCAAAACAACTTCAAAATGAAGGGAATACGGTCTGAGCGAGGCTCCCATTGCACTGTGTGCGTGAAATGTTTTAAGGGGCCTGGTCATGGTCAAATGTTGTGTGAATGGATGTTAATTGGCATAAATGCTCCAAATAAAAAGTAAAAGGTTGTATTTAGCACATTTTATCACATGTTTGGGTCATTCATTCAACATGAAACAATGGTGTCGATGCATAGATCAAATAGCGGACGTCATCACAACGTTGCTACAGCCATTGTAATTTGGTTGTCCCAATGGTGGACGCCATCACAACATTGCTACAATGTATCTACTGGGTATCTACTGTGCTTGGTTCTTAGAAATCATTAAAGCTCAGTCCAGGGCTTATTTGGAATCCATGAAAGAACTAACCATGAAGCACTGCAACATACAGTAGTAACCTTCAGTTATAAAAAGTATGAACCGATGGAATGCTTGGGTTTTTAGCAAATTATTTCTCGTATAAAAGAAAAATAAAGCCTTTTTCCGGGTATTTATTTCATATATTTATATCACTTTAGATAAAACGTCTGTATAAACCTGTATTGTCTTCATGAAATTGTAGAAACTCCAAATAAACCACACACACACACACACATGAGCTGGAATATCTGCGATCTTCAGAAGTAGATTTAGCAATGGTGAGATTAGACATGATCAGATCTGTCTTTTGAATCCTACACTGTGATTTTCTGTGTAGCTCGTGTTTGGAGCACCAATATTGTTTCTGATTGCAACCTCTTAGTGCATTTGTGTCAATAACATTCCTTTTTATAGTTTTAGTCGATTCCCCGAAGGGAGTCAATTTAATGGTACTTGATTTCATTCCAAAGTCATTCAAAGGCTTTTGATACCTGGCGGGCCAAGAACTCAGTTGACGAGGATAGCGTATGTCAGATCTGAAGGTAAGACGATACCTCGAGATAAAGAGAATCGAATTCTTGCTTTTGTTTGACAACATCTTAGAGACATTTGGTGATAATGTCCCATGCCTTCAAGTTAATGGGACACAGTGATATTAGAAACTGTGGGAGAAAAAATGCCTTTCTTTATTACATCTTTCATCTTCAACGTTATTTTTCCCCCCCACCTTTCATTTCTGTCCCGCATGCTCTGGCTCGTCTCATAAGGTGAGCCGACTTAGATGTATTGGTGTCTTGTGCAAGATAGCGTGAGGATTTCCTTGCAGGTGTAAACGTGGAAAAGCATGGAAAGGTGTTTTAGGTTGCCTTGTCTTGCTAAATATTGGCCACAGTTTGTGAAACCTTGTCCGTTCCTGTTGCTGATCTGCTGAGTAATTGAGCATGTATATTTCATTACTCGCTGTTGTCGTCACCCCACAGCTGGGCTTTGGACAGTGCCACAGCGGGTCCTCGTGTGGCCACCGTCTTTAAAACAACTTATCAATTATTTATACTCCCTAAGCACCAAAACACTAAAGAAGTGGTCAAGAAATCACAGCTTACTGAATCCACCAGTTTATTATGATTTAAAAATCCATGTGCTTGCTTGCTGTGGCATTTTGAAAGAAATACAGATTGAAATTGCTAAAAACACTTTTGTCCACTTTAATAATACCATTGTTACACTACTGATTATGCGATACCAAAATGCTTTTTCCTTTCTCACTCTAATACATGGAATTGATCGCAGAACATCACCGATTCCTACACTGCACTTTTCCTCTGTTTTGCCCTCGTTTCCTTGTACTAACACTTCTCTCTCTCTCCCGTCTCCTCTGCTAGACTGTGAGTGCTACGGTCACTCGAACCGCTGCAGCTACATAGACTTCATCAACATTGTAACTTGTGTAAGCTGCAAACACAACACTAGAGGGCAGAACTGCCAGCACTGTCGCCTCGGATACTTCAGGAACGCTTCAGCCGAGCTGGATGATGAAAATGTTTGCATAGGTCAGTCTTTTTTTTCTCCCCCTTTACTCAGAATGCTTGATCACTGAAAGTTTACTTTTAGTTAACATAACCTGGAACCTTTTTTTTTTCATTTGAATAACTAGAGTGAAACCGAGGAATGTAAATCTGGACTCACTGATGGGTTTTGGGGAGTTTGAGATGTTAATCTCTAAAGACTGGTGTCCAATCGAGAGCTGAAGTATTAAATTAACCAGCTGTTCGGGAAATGTCTGGAGAGGACCTCCTTTCCCTCTTTCATTTAAATCAGAAGAATCAAGGGAGGAAATGGTTCTATATCAGTGACTTTCTAAATTACTACTATTCTGCCATTTTCCATCTTCCATAGTCATACTTTTGGCTGTCCACATTACTGTACTGTACTATGACTAAGTAAGGAATAAAACAGAACACCACATCTTATTGGAAAATAATCAGAGGTGGGAAAAAAAAGGAATTCATGTACTAAAGGAAAATTAGAGATTCCCTAATAATCTTGCTTGAATCGTACTTAAGTAAAAGTAGAAGTCTTTCATTTACAAGTGTGCATGAGCAAAAGTACAGCAAAGCTCATCTTCAAATTTACGTCAAGCACCTGTTGCATTATTATAGGTGTGTCTCGAAAGAAAAGACAAGTCACGCAATTACGCATGACAATCAGCAGGTGCTTTAAATGCTACACATCAATGTGGTTATGCAACATCATACAGAAATGCAGTTAAGTATG
The DNA here is from genome assembly GCF_024256425.1 of Clarias gariepinus. Classification (NCBI taxonomy): domain Eukaryota; kingdom Metazoa; phylum Chordata; class Actinopteri; order Siluriformes; family Clariidae; genus Clarias; species Clarias gariepinus. Next base: position 8,042,591 of record NC_071108.1, on the reverse strand, counting down.
AGTACAGCAAAAACTGTACTATGTAGTTGAGTAAAAGTAAAAACCTTCCCTTACTTAATAAAACTACTCAAGTAAAGTACAGGTATGTGAAATATGTACTTAGTACAGAAATGAAGTTACGGTATTCAAATAACCCTTAAATAATTCTTTTCCAATAAATGCACATTCAAGTTTTTCTTTAATACTTTTATAGCACAGCAATGTGCTTTTAATGATTCAAATTTTTTCAGTTGTATTAGTAAAGAATAGCTATGGGCGGTGTAGTGGTTAGCACTGTTGTTTTGCATCTCCAGGGTTCAGGTTTGATTCCCATCTCTTTGTACATTAAGTTTGCATGTTATCCCCGTGCTTGCTGGGTTTCCTCCGGTTCCCTCCACCAGTCCAAAGACTTGCAGGTTAGGCTAATTGGCATTCCCAAATTCCCATATTGTGTAAATGAGCATGTGAGAGTGTACACATGCTCTGTCCAGGGTGTACCCGCCTCGTGCCCTAAGTCCCCTGGGATAGGCTCCAATCCGCCGTGACCCTGAATACAGGATGAAGCAGTATAGACGATGAGTGAGTGTTAGTGAGAATAGCTAAGTTTATATAGACAATATGTTGTTCATTCAAATGAAATCATCCCGATTAGATATTCTAACTTAACTGTTTAACATAACTTAAAAATTATGCTGATCCAGTAAGATATGCGTGTACATGCTCAAAGCAGTTAATCAATCAATAACAAAGTGGTTAAGCAAAGTGTTTATGTACTCGTTAAATTTAATTAAATCGTTTAATAATTAACTTCTGCATTATGATTGCAGGTGTGATTGGTTGGATGCTTTATTATGTATAAAATTGCGCCTCCATGTAAATGCTCATAATGACATGTCACACAATTAGTTGCTTATAGTTATGTTTATGAAAGATCAAAGAAATAAATCACTTCCTGCTATCACTTACAGTAGGTTATACTGTAGCACCTGCAAATACAGGTCTTTCCGCACTAGGTTTTTCTCTCCCTTTTTCTTTCCTATAAAGCTAAAAATAATAAGAAGGAACAAATGCAGCTTGTCAGACTAAGAAATTGTCTTACTGTATATCCAGAACATTTTACCTGCGATGGAAAACGTTTACTTTAGCTATAAATGAAAGCAGTGACAGTTCTTTCATAAATGTCTTCTTACTGAAAGCTTCACCAGTGCCGTTAAATGTCAGTCCGTTTATTCTCAGGTTATGGATGGTGTCTGCCTGGGAATGTGTATTTACTATACTACCTACAGCAGATTATAATAAAGACGTTACTACTGTATAGACTTATGAAGCTTCTCTCGGAGATGCTGTAACAAAAAATGAATCGATACTTTCTAACCACTCTGGTTCCAGAACAGTACCGTGCTAGACATCCAGTAAAAATGAAACCAGTCCATTATGAAGTGTAATTCTCATTTCCAAGTCATATGAGCAGTTGTGCGAAACTGTGAAAATGACTATTTTTTTTTTTTTTATAAACAACTGATATTCTTAATGCCGGCCGTGTCGGTGCCGACGTCGGTCCTGGATACAGAAGTGCTGCTGTAGCTTATTGTGAAACTGTCAGAGATATCGAATGGCACAATGACAGACTGACCTCTGCTGGAGAGAATAAAGCCACATACTAACAATCTACTGAAATTGACAGGCCTGTGTACACTTTACAGATCAAGACGGTTCGTTCGTTGGCACTCTGGCACTGCCAGACTAACAAGCCTCCCCTTAGAATCACAGCACAAAGGCTAAACAAAGATAAATCTTCTTAAAAAAAAAAAAAGGTACTTCCTTGACAGATAACATAGTTGGACAAAATAGCAGGCTTGGAGATAATGCGGTGTGAATCTGGAAGACTTTTGTACCTCCATCAGCAGAGTGCTTTAGGCTGTTGTTCTAAATCCAGCCTTCTCATCCTGCACATTAGTTAAAAGTAAGTAGGGCTTCGAGTGCACCTGCTTAAATTCAGCTGCTGATCAAGAGGGAATAAAGTCAGGTGTTCCAGGGCCTGCATGTAGGCTAAGGAACAATACGACACCACAAAAACTAGCATGTAAGCAGTAAGTGCAAACTTTGAACAGATTTATGTAATAGCTACAGCTGACAGATCTTAACACATACATAATTATTATTATCCTCCTGGGATCCGCTAAAGTCCAACTAGGGACCGTTGAGGACAATCACTCACTCACTCATCTTCTACACCGCTTTAATTTGTATTCAGGGTCGCAGGGGGCCTGAAGCCTATCCCAGGAGGCTTAGGGCACGAGGTAGGGTACACCAATCCATCACATGGCACACACACATACACACACTCACACACCCATTCACACACTACGGGCAATTTAGGAATGCCAATTAGTCTAACTCTCTCTCTCTCTCTCTCTCTCTCTCTCTCTATATATATATATATATAGTCTTAATGTCACAGTTTATTATAATGCAAATGGTCGTGTTTAATTCAAAGAGTAAAATACATGAGATCACTAAAACTGGGATTAAACCTTACCCATTATGGTGTCACGCAATTACCTTGCACCTCCAGGCTTGGAGGTTTGCAGTTTGTGTAAGTGGAGTTTGCATGATGTCATTGGTGGATTTTCTCCAGGTACTTAGCTTTTCTCCCTCAATCTCCCAGAATGCACTGTTGGGTCCAGATTTACATTCCACACTCTAATAACTTAAATTCGAACATGTACAGTAATTGAGAATCTGGAGGTATAAAGAGTTAAAATATGATTAATTGTGCAGCGGGATATCCAGGGCAAATGCATTTAAACCAAAATGAGGTAACCTTATCTTACTTCCCCACAGAGTGTAACTGTAACCAGCTAGGCTCCTTACACGCTCGCTGCAATGAGACAGGATTCTGTCAGTGCCGAGAAGGGACCACCGGCCAGAAGTGCGAAGACTGTCTGCCGGGATACAACTGGAAACAAGGCTGTGTCCGTGAGTCAGAGTCATTTGCATTACGATGTATAATAAGTACCAGCTTAGTGAGAATTTAACGAGGAATGATGCTGAAGATGATTGTAGTTATGATGAGTCCTTAAAACGTGTCCTAAAAGCACATTTTTTTTCTAAGAGCTTATCTGACAATAGGGTAAGAATCCAATTCAGTGCATGCAATGAGCCAAGATTTAGATAGATAGATAGATAGATAGATAGATAGATAGATAGATAGAGTAACAGTATTGGTGCTGATTTTATTATTTTTATTTTTATGTTATACATATTATTCAGAAAATGTGTGTCCCAAAGAAGCTACTGTACTTCTGTGGTTCATGCAAAATGGAAGTAACCAATCTTGCTTCCATAAAAATGTTAAGTTGCTTCAAACAGTAATAATTTAAAAGGCAAATTATTAATATTTCTTTATAAGTATTGATGCTAAAATTTTATCAGTAGGTTTTTGGTAAAAGCTTAAAAAACTAAAAATCTGTAGTGTATGTAACCATGTCAAATTCATGTTGCTATATCATGTTGCATTTTAAAATAATAAACTTCTTTTTAAGGTGTATGTCTTTTCATGTGAAATCTAAATTGGCCAAATTTCATCTGAATGACAATAAAGATCATTGAAAGATTTGAATTTAAAAAGGTTACGGACACTACATAAAAGTGCAACTGTATTTAGCAAATGGTTCGATAAAAATATAAATGTGTATGCATATTTACAAAAAACGAAGCATAGATCGGGAGATTAAAAGCATTAAGTCTTATAAAAAATGGTGTTACATGATCCTATTTGAGACACTTTTTAGCCCCAATACCATGTTTTGGCTGTTTCTTATTTTAGTAAACTGAAATTGAAACCGTTTCCCTGTGAATAACCAATGCACTGTCCTTCTACAGAGAACGTCTGCGATGATGAGCTTCTGCTCTGTCTGAATGGTGGGACTTGCTTTCAGAACCAGAAGTGCATTTGTCCACCTGAATTCAAGGGCGTCCTGTGTCAACAGGCGCGCTGCGATGGTGAGAAAGGCTGCAACGGCAGTCCCGCCTGCTACCTCAGCCTCCTGACTGTGCTGCTCTGCGTCCTCACCGACAGCGTGCTCAAAGCCTATGCCTAGTGCTCAAGTGCTCGCCTCGGTCCTCCACCTCGGCCCTAAGCCTCGGTCCAGCTCTGTCAGCCTGCCTCTGACTGAACCACGCGGACAGAGGAGGGGTCGCTGCAGCCCTTGCAGCCCTGAGCAGGCCTCACGGTGCTGAGATCTTCTGGGCCGGAGTGTGTGTGTGTGTGTTTTTTAGGGCAGCGCGCAGTCCCAGGTTATAGCCGCCTTCACACAGATGAGAAGCTGCTTGCTCGTCTCCTCGCATCCCTGAACACCTGAGCAGAGAGAAAAGTATAAACTATGAACGGAAATGAAATAAGAAACTTTATAGGAAGGTGTATATATAATAGGAGATGCATATATGATTATTGTTTTTTTATTTTTATTTCTCTTCTTCGTTTGTCACTCTTGTAGTTGTGACTTGTCAATACGCTCACTGAGATTCAGGCACTGCACTTATCTGGGGTTTCTGAACAGCCGACTTTATTACACAAGCCTACTCAGGCCAAGGTTATTTACTGTACACGTCTATTGAAAATTTCTTTCTAAAATACTTTACACATCTTTTGGTGTCTGGTTTCACACAGTTGACCTGATTAGACATGAGGGGGGAAAAAAAAGGTGTTTAGTGTCCGTGCTGCTCAAGGAAAGAATATCGGTGTAGTTTGTGTTCGAGTTATGTTTATGTATGGGATCAGAAGGAGGTAAGTATAAATATAAATATAAATATAAATATATATATAGATATTATATGCCCAAATTTTCAAATCTTTATCTATCTATCTGAAAGAGATCATAGAAATTATTGTAAAATGATCGTTTGGTTATTTATTTATTTTTTTTGTAGAAATTATTTTTGTTTCAAGTAAACGTTATAAAGATTCTAACAAAGCCTTTTATTGCGGTTCTAACTGACATATTCACATCAGTACCTTTTCTTTCATATCACGATACTTCTGATGCTTTGGAATGTTCCTCCACTTATACCGTTAAAAGCATTTAAAGGCAATTAAAAGCTAAATGGATCAACAAGGTACCCAGCTTTAGCTCAGTTTAAGCCTCACACATGGATGCCAGCATGCATAGATCGTGTACGCCTGGTCCTCCTGATAAACTTTCAAGGGCCTTATTCAGTGCAGCCATCATTCGTTGATTGGTGACATCACTGCTGTAACCAAAGCTCAAAAGCCAAAAGGAACAAACAAACAAACAACCCATAACGAACAACATGAAATTATCTGATGAATCACTAACAGCACAACAACACAATAACATAAATGATGTGCCATGAGTAAAGCGATGAGACTGTTGGTGGGTCAGTTAATTCCAGGCCCTCGTCCCTCATTCAGGAAGTGTGATACAGCTTCCACCATGTCAGTCTAGATCACTGTGGTAAGAAAAGTGGATTCGTTTATTTCAATGTGTTAGTGACAAATGCATCGAGTCGGGCTGCTGTATATGAAGGTGAAGAGAATTTGTTGTATTTTTCACACCTTTACAGGCTTTGCTTTTGGGCTTTCCTGATCATGATGGAACAACTAGCTGACTGAAAGTGTACCGTCAGCATTCCAAAGAATAAAATCTTGACAATCAGAAAGCACACATCAAGTGGTGAATGCTCTTTCTTTGAAACCTCGACACATTACAAACGCACCGTTCATATACAGTAGAATGCGTTCAGTAATGGTGTACGTAATATGTCGGAATGTCCCATGATGATAGTTTTCCTACAACAGCATGAAGAATTTTCCTTCTCTTACACCATGATGCTTTTTATGTCTTTAAACTGACGTATGTTTATGGGGCTTTTCATTTCTTTAAGTTAAAAATGTCTCTTTAAGTCAGTTTAGTCCCTCACAATTACTGTCCATGGTACCATGGAAATTACTCACTCACACACTCATTCTCTAGACCGCTTATCCTGTACGGCATCCTGTACAATTTCCATTTTGCCTACTCTGCATGTGTTTGGATTGTTGGTGGAAACCGGAGCATCCCAGAGGAAACCCACCATGCACCAGGAGAACATGCAAACTCCAAACACACAGACCTGAGATGGGAGTCGAACCCTTGATGCTGGAGATGCAAGGAGACAGTGCTAACCACTGATCCAGTGTGCTGCCTGTAAAAATTGTAAGTTATGGAAAAGAGTGCACTATAAGGCATTTTCACTATGAACTTGGGATTTGCCTTACAAAGATAAAAAATAAATAAATAAATAAATCAACAGCTTATGATCAATCAGGTTTGAAAATGTGACACTATGTGGCCAAAAATATGTAAACACCAGACTCTCACATTTATACTACAGTATATAAGCTTGTTGGATGTCCCCCTCCAATACAAAGACTATTCATATTAAGTGAATTAAAAAACAACAACTTTTTTTTAAACTTAATTTATTTTTTTGTTTTTTAATATAAGTATACTCCAGTCCCGTCTTTCCTCTTTCAGCAACGTGGATATACCCCTGGTTTGGGTTACATCACATATCGTCCCATTGGAGTTCTAAGATTCTATTTGACTTCTGAATTGTTAACATTTTCTTTTTCGTGACAACGTAATCACATAATGTCAGTTTTTTTCTTCTTTTTGGACTGTTTAATTGGAAAATAAAAAGGCACAGCACAGTTTTGCTATCTGGAGTGCAAAAAGCTCAAAACTAAAGCTTACCTAATAAAAAAGTGCACAGAATGCAGGAAGATCCTTATCATTTCAAGGGAACAATACAACTGATATACAGCAATTACAAAATTGTGGGAACCATTCATTGTCATTTCCTGTTATTCAAGGAGTGCCTCAGGGATCAGCACTTGGTCCTCTACTTGTCATGCATGTACAGTATCTACGCTCTAAATCTAGTTAATTTCTTCCTTACCATGATCTCTGGTTTTACTACACTGATGCCAGGCATATTTATGCCAGCAATAAAACCTACCAATGATTTGTTAATATACTGTACACTGTGGCAGCATGGTATCACTGATTTAAAGAACTGCAAGAATGATCATTTTCTCAAATGGAATACCACCCTGGAAAAAGAAATGCTGTTATTTATTAGTTTTTTTAACACAGACAAATTTTGCAATAAATATCCTGACGTTTTAGACTAACCATAAAGGATTGCAATGCTTTACTTCAGGTTGCTTGTCTCCCATAACCCCCAAAAACTCCAGAAGTAACTGATAAAGTTTCCAGAAGTGTTTTATTTATGTGATGTGTTATAGTTTCTTGTTGGTTTTCTTTGAAGGGACCTTGAGCTTCAGAAAGGTGCTACACAAACATATTATTAAATGCTGAAAGCTGCATTAGAAGTGTTGATTAATGTTAGATTCCTGGTTTTGCTTTGCAATGGACTATTACTAGGCTATGATGACCACAGACTCAGACGTGCTGAGCATGATAAAATGCATAAGGCCACCTGCGCAAAGAGAAAGTGACAGAGACATACTAAGAGAGAGAGAGAGAGAGCGAGAGAGAGAACATTTTTTAGTCAGCACTGCTACCCCCAGGTGAAGGGTTCTGCTGGTCCTAAAAAAAGAAAGCAGCATCTTAATATGCAACCCAGAACCGAACTGTATGCTACAGTAGAAATAGGATATACATAAATCATATCACATGAAAGAGAACATAAGAGATTACAAGTGCATAACTGGAATTGGGTTTGGTCTAGCACAAACACAAGTGTTATGGAAGAACTTAAAGATCCTTAAAAATTATCGTGCTTTCATGTTTTCTTTTCTTCTTAAAAAAAAACTAAACATAAAAATGAAAAAAATAATATTTCAACATTGAACCTTTAACCAGCCAAAAAGGGGAGTTCCTAAAAGTATGTATAGTAATTCAAATTACATAAATATACCGGAATTGCTTTGAGAAGATTCAAGTAAAATTACTTCTTTAATAAGAAGTTTCCTTATTAAAATATTTAAATATATAGACATTAAAGCATTTTTTAGGGTTATATTATTGTATATTATAAGATTGATTAAAAACTTAACAGTGTATGTCTACTGATACAAAAGCAGGATATCAAATTAGATCATATCATCTGGCATATTTTCTGAAAGTGTGTCAGGTACCACTGCTGCCTCCAGGGTGTTGGATTTTATCCAGGGCTTAATAGTTCACTGTCTGTACACAGATTCTCTTGTTCTTCTTCTTTGTGCACAAGGGTTTCCTCAGGTACTCTGGTTTCTCGTGTCTTCCAAAAACATGCCAATATGTGGACTCGCTGCACTAAATTGCCCCTGGGTGTGAATGAATATATGCATCAAGTCCCGAGATTGCTTTGCTGCCAGTCCAGGGTGTATCCCTACCTCATGCTCAGTGCTTATGGGACTGCCTTTACATTCTCATGTCATAAGAGGTGAACATTTTAGAACTTGTTCAACTTGCCACATCACTTTAAAGCTTACAGTGTGTCTATTCACTATAAAAAAAAAGATATCAGAATCAGCTTGGCATGGAGTATAAACCAGTACCCATACCTCCAGACAATTGTGGATGTGTTGTCGTGCCTGGAACTGGGACATTAGTGGTGGTCCTTGGGTGCTATAGGTTTCAATGTGAGGCCTCCGCAGATCGGAATTGTTTGCCTGGTGCAATCCATGGAACTCTCATCAACACCTTCAAACTCTTTATTTAGTAAGCCCTATACATGTCAGGTTGTGATGCACTGGCTGGTTTGATACCTTTATATTGTGGCTAGTGTTGACTTTTTCAGCAAGTTGTGCTTTATTAGATTTTCTGTAGGATCAAGCCAGGCACGCTGGACTTTGCTCCCCACAGGCATACAGTAGATAAAGACTTTTGTGCATCATGGCTATTGATGCACCGACACCAGCCTCACTCTACCCCTTGTAAAGCTCTCTCAAGTTCTCGAATCACCCTTGCTTCACAATTTTCTTAAGTCTGCAGTCATCCATGCTGCTTGAGCACTTTTTCCTACCACGCATTTCCCTTCCAGTAAACTGTCCATGAATATGCTTCAATTCAGCACCCTGTAAGACTCCCCTTGTGAAGGGTGTCGACGATCATCTGGACAACTGTCAAGTCGGCAATCTTCTCTATGAGTTTACTTAACTAGACTGAGAGATACATGGTATTTACATTATATGACTAGAAATGTACCCAAACTCAAATTAATATATTCTAATATTTTAAGGTAATGGATTTTTTTTCTTGAACTGTTAGCCATAATCATCGAAATTATAACAAAAACAAAAACTGATTGAAATATTTCACTTACGTGTATTGAGTTTCACTTTTTACATTAAATTATAAGAGAAATTAACTTTATTCTGATATTCAAAATTTTTTAAGATACACTACATACAGTAAACTACATATATAGATCCATCAACCTCTATAGTCCACTGATGTCTTTATTCCATTTCCAGTGTGTGTGTAGAGAGAGAGAGAGAGAGAGAGAGAGAGAGAGAGCAAAAGAACACATAGATAGACTTACTGTAGATATCAACACAATTTGCATTTCAATAATAATTGTAAATTTTACATGATTTGCCCTTAGCCATGTCATTACATATATTAAAATAAATTCATGAATAAAATAAAAATATTATTTAAATATTATTTAAATATTTGTTAATTAAATGTATTAAATAGATATTATATTTCAAATTAAATATAAATTTTTAATCACAATTAATTTTAATTAATTAATTAAAATAAATTTACAGATCAAGGAGACAATGTTTATTATTATTATTATTATATTCATTTTAGATTTTTCATGGAAACCATAAAATTGTATTTATTTATTATTTTTGTTTATTTATATTATTTAATTTATATTTATCACCACAACACGAACTTCAAAACAGCATATCCAGGGAGGATAAAGTTGCAGTAAACTGAACAAAAATAAACAAGATGAAAAAGTCAGCAGCACAAACCATAAAGTACAGTTTTTTTTGTTTTTTTTATTTGCAGGTATATATAACTTAGACATTACAATATAATAATGGATGACATTATAATTTCAAAAACAGTAAAGAAATAAACAGTAAACTATAAATAAATGAACTATTATAAAAAGTAAATTTAAAATAATAATAATAATAATAATACAAGCTGAATGTATAAACTAAAAGACTACAAATGTAAAGGAAAATTTTATGTAATATTCATCAAGTCATTGAACAATTTCACAAGTTTGGCACTTTTTTTGTTATTAACATTTTTAAGTGTAGTCATTATGTATTTGACATCACAGAGAAAATTATCTAATTTTGGGGACGTTGATGAAAATTTACACTTATGAATGTGATATTTTCCCAATAAAATAAATACATTTCCATATATTCAATGTTATATTTACAATGAGAGAAGTAACAAAATATATCACATAAGGTAAAATCAATATGTGCATTAGATTTCGAAATAAAGAATTTAGATAAATCAAATCGAAAAGTTTTAACAAGGGGACATTCGAAAAACAAATGAACTGTGGATTCAATACTGACATTACAGAAAACCATAAAGTACAGTTGTACCGCTTTAAGAAATGTTATGACGTCATAAGTCTGCGACCAAACTCGAAGAGGTTAACCGGCTTTTCTGTACCTGCTGTTGTACCCACGTTAAATTATAGCGGAGTGGATAAAAATAGTTTATAGATAAAACAACAGTAATAATATTATTTTCTAAGATATTTGTCTTTCATTAGTAAATAGTCTACAGGTAGTAAAGCTGAGCGATGCAGCGGCTGTTTTGTTCGCGGTGGTTTATTTCCGGAGTGTCCTTGGCAGCAGGCGCTGGTGTCGCTGTGGCTCTGAGCGGCGCTTCATCCCGCCTTCATCCTGAAGATGGCGTCCTCCAGAGAATCCCCGTCATCCCGATACCGAGCGTGAACGCGGCGTCTGAAATCATCCCGTATCAGCACGGGCAGGTAACCCCGAGCAAATCCACGGCGGCGGTGAAGTACGGCCTCCCGTCCGTGTCTCACATCCGCTCGCGGGAGTCTTATATCGCCTGTTACGATACGCGGAACCGGATTCCAGCCTGGGTGATCGAGCAGCTCAGCGCGGACACTCTTAACGGGACCTCCGACCGGAAGCTGTGCGACTTTAAAGAGGATGATTCAGTGCACGTGCACCACCGAGCCACGAACAGCGACTACAGGGGCAGCGGCTTCGACAGGGGGCATCTGGCCGCCGCTGCCAACCATAAATGGAGCCAGAAAGCCATGGAGGACACTTTCTACCTCAGCAACGTGGCACCGCAGGTCCTGCCTCAGCCTCTTTTATTCTGCCTTGTCCTCTGCCTCAGCCTCTTTTATCCTGTCTTGTCCTCTTCCGTCCTGTCTCACCCTGCCTCATCCTCTTCCATCCTGTCTCACCCTGCCTCATCCTCTTCCATCCTGCCTTGTCCTCTTCCATCCTGTCTCACCCTGCCTCATCCTCTTTCATCCTGCCTTGTCCTCTTCCATCCTGTCTCACCCTGCCTCATCCTCTTCCATCCTGTCTCACCCTGCCTCATCCTCTTCCATCCTGCCTTACCCTGCCTCAGACTTTTTCATCCTGCCTTATCCTCTTTCATCCTGCCTTGTCCTCTGCCTCATCCTCTTTCATCCTGTCTCACCCTGCCTCATCCTTTTCATCCTGTCTTAACCTGCCTCATTCTCTTTCATCCTGTCTCACCCTGCCTCATCCTCTTTCATCCTGTCTCACCCTGCCTCATCCTCTTTCATCCTGTCTCATCCTCTTCCATCCTGTCTTAACCTGACTCATCCTCTTCCATCCTGTCTTAACTTGCCTCATCCTCTTCCATCCTGTCTTAACTTGCCTCATCCTCTTCCATCCTGTCTTAACCTGCCTCATCCTCTTCCATCCTGTCTCACGCTGCCTCATCCTCTTTCATCCTGTGTCACCCTGCCTCATTCTCGTTTATCCTGTCCTAACCTGCCTCATCCTCTTTTATCCTGTCTTAACCTGCCTCATCCTCTTTCTTCCTGTCTCACCCTGCCTCATCCTCTTTTATCCTGTCTCAGCCTGCCTTATCCTTTTCCATCATGCCTTACCCTGCCTCAGACTCTTTCATCCTGCCTTATCCTCTTTCATCCTGTCTCACCCTGCCTCATCCTCTTTCATCCTGTCTCACCCTGCCTTATCCTCTTTCATCCTGTCTCACCCTGCCTCATCCTCTTTCATCCTGTCTCACCCTGCCTTATCCTCTTTCATCCTGTCTTAACCTGCCCCATCCTCTTCCATCCTGCCTTACCCTGCCTCAGACTCTTTCATCCTGGCTCACCCTGCCTCATCCTCTTCCATCCTGTCTCACCCTGCCTCATCCTCTTTCATCCTGTGTCACCCTGCCTCATTCTCGTTTATCCTATCCTAACCTGCCTCATTCTCGTTTATCCTGTCCTAACCTGCCTCATCCTCTTTCATCCTGTCTCACCCTGCCTCATCCTTTTTCTTCCTGTCTCACCCTGCCTCATCTTCTTTCATCCTGTCTCACCCTGCCTTATCCTCTTTCATCCTGTCTCACCCTGCCTTATCCTCTTTCATCCTGTCTTAACCTGCCTCATCCTTTTCCGTCCTGCCTTACCCTGCCCCAGACTCTTTCATCCTGCCTCATCCTGTTTCATCCTGTCTCACCCTGCCTCATCCTCTTTCATCCTATCTCACCCTGCCTAATTCTCTTTCATCCTGTCTTACCCTGCCTCATCCTCTTTTATCCTGTCTTAACCTGCCTCATCCTCTTTTATCCTGTCTCACCCTGCTTCAGACTCTTTCATCCTGTCTTATCCTCTTTCATCCTGTCCTATCCTCTTTCATCATCCTGTCTCATTCTCTCTCTCACCCTGCCTTATCCTCTCTCATCCTGTCTTCTTCTGCCTCATGCTTTCTAATCCTGCCTCGTCCTTTCTCGCCCTGTCTCACCCTCTCTCATCTTGTCTCATTCTGCCTCAAACTGTCTCATCCTCCCTCATCCAGATGTTATAAATTACAGTTTTTAATATCCGTCTGACTTTTCTCTCCACAGAATCCTCACTTAAACCAAAACGCATGGAACAATTTGGAGAAGTACTGCCGCTCTTTGACTAAACACTACGAGAACGTGTATGTGTGCTCGGGGCCGCTTTATCTGCCCAGGTACGATACGGTTAACGCCTCTAACCTCTACCCGTAATCACTGCTTTTATATAATATATTTTTTAATTGCAGATGTGTCAGCTTATGAAGTAGGCATAATGGATTTTCTTACTTTCTTTAGTTAAAATTATTTTGCAGCATAGCTTTTTATGTATACTGTATATTGTTTCGCATACTTACAGTATAGTAATAGGTATATGTTATTGTTTAAACTGTTTTCTAGGATTAATTTTACAAGCTTGCATTTTATTTAAGTATTTTAAGCGAGCTATCCCATTAACATGCTCAACAGACATACAAATACTTGTACCTTTTTTTAGATTTTCCGAATTCTGACACCGGGAAAAAAAAAAAAAATTAAGTTACTTTTTAGACGGTAGCTTTAAGAAATGAGAGTCTGCTCCTTTAAATAAATACTTCTCTTCTGCATGTTCATACGTTACTCAGTAAACATCAAAAAACATCAGTGCACGTTTAACCATGTTGTGGCACGTTGAGCCATGTTGTGGCGTTAATCCAGCATTTGTGCCTTTTTCCAGGCAGGAACCTGATGGAAAGATGTACGTGAAGTATCAGGTGATCGGGAAGAACCATGTGGCAGTTCCCACACACTTCTTCAAGGTTGTGATTCTAGAGAAGAGGCGTGGCGAGGTGGAGCTGCGACCCTACGTCATGCCTAACACGCCTGTGGACGAAAAGATCCCGCTCGAGCGCTTCCTGGTGCCCATCGAGAGCATCGAGAGAGCATCGGGGCTGCTTTTCGTCCCGAATATCCTAAAGAGGAACAACAGCCTGCAGGCAATTACCGCCAGGATGTGATCATCTCTTCACACACACATGTACACACCATAAAGAATTTATGGTCTAAAATAAATATAAGGTGCATTACACAGCAGTTAGTTCCAGCTGAGTAATCTGATGGGAACAGAGGCATTCCATGGGTAGTGATGATAGACAGTAAGAGCATGGGGATGCTTATCCATACTGTATGTGTATATATCACTCATATATGTATTAGTACAGATGTACTAATAATTGTTAAACATATCTGTTGTTTAATTTACACCAAGGTTAAAACCCAAATCCCTCCGCAACCCCAAATCAAGGGCACTATTTGGTGTGTGGAACAAGTGATTGTACACCCAATATATAGCGAAATAAATGGAAATATAAAGAGAAACTTTACAGGATGACCTCGATGGCTATGTAGTTCACAACCCATATGATGGCATAAGGGTTTAAACCTACATTATCCTGTTAATTACACTGGATAAACAAACAAATCATAATCTGTTCATATGAAATATGTTGTATAAAATCACCCTTGTGCTGATATCCATCACAACAGCACTCCCTCTTGTGTGATATTGCTTAATTTTATAGCACTGTATTGTTTAGGAACAATTTATGAACATTCACTGGTTAAGGTCCAGCTGCTACCGACAGGCTACTGAAAGCTCTTAAGCAGCGATCAGGGTAATATTTCAGCTACTGTACTATGCTGTATGACATTTTTAAGCATGCACATAAATAAATATATTACTATATTCAATATTTTTGATTGTAATATACAATATTGTTATGTTCAATTGTATTGAATGATCTAATAAACTTCTTGTGTTATATTAATTGTTTTGTTAGCACTAATCTGTGTAGCGTGACTTAATCGTATTTAAGTCTCGCACATTTTAAGAGAGTAAAGCTGAAGAGCAGACGTAATAATAATAATAATAAAAATAAAAGAGGACCTGTACACACATCCTGTACTTAACAGGGAGCAGGGCTACCTAAGGTAAAATATTACTCAAGTAAAAGTAACTTGTGTTAAAGTACTTACCTTTAAACATACTTAAGTATTAAGTAAAGTGAGTCGATATTAGCTGACTGTTCTCTGTTGTTGGTCTTTCGACTGGCAAGGGGTCGCCACAGCGGACCATCCGGTCTGCACATACTACTCTGGCACAGGTTTTACACCCTTCCAGACGAACCATCTAAAATGTCTTAAAATAATGCATGACGGTTGTTGTTGTTGTTACATAATTACCTAATTCTATATGTGCAAAAACAGAGAAGTTTGTAAGTGATCCCAAATATATATATATATATATATACTGCTATAAAATAATGGAAACACTTAGTCCCGGTTTGAGTTGAACCATGCATACACATATGAGAAGCGTTCAAGTCAAACTGGGACTAAGTGTTCCCTTTATTCTTTTGAGCAGTTGTTAGCATATTTTAGTAAAATATACGTGTGTATGCAGCAGGTTCAGTGGGGTTATAATCTGTACCGTCTGTGCTGTCTGAGTCGTCCAGAGGGATGCAATGAGCACTTGGGCAAATACAGTCAGCTAAAAGATTAAAATAAAATACGTAAGTACAACAAATTGGGAAAACAAGACAAGAAATTTGTGCGAAAGAGATGCCTACCCATGGTCTGTCTCTTGAGAATTGAAGGATAAACCAGGAACCCCCCCCCCCCCCCCCCCCAAAAAAAAAATGTATATGTATAAACACAGTATATTCCTGCTATGTGATTGGGCGTGTCAGGGTGGGAAGGCAAATGATCTTCCACCATATCAAATGATCTTCCACTGTTCCACCAATAGTCTGCAGGTGGCGATATTGCATTTCAAAAGAAAAATTACTTTTTTCTATTTTTTTTATTAATATGCCAAATTTAGTCACATTATATTGACCAGCACATGTAACGGGTAACAATTGCTTCCAATAAACATATATTGAAGTAAAAGTAGGCTATGGCATTTCTTTACAGTTGTAGGTCAGTAGAGGGTAATAGTCACTAAGATTACTTATACTCAGTTAAAATACAGATTGTACAGTGCAGTGCCTTGCAAAATCACGTTACAACCACAAAGGTGAATGTATTTTATTGGGATTTTATGTGATAGACCAACACAAAGATGCACATGATTGTGAAGTGTAAAGGGGGCTGAATACAAATGCACGCCGCACTTTTTAGATATTTATTTGTAAAATAAATGTTTTTTAACCATTTATCATTTTCCTTCCACTTCATGATTATGTGCCACTTTGTGTTGGTCTGTCACGTAAAATCCCAATAAAATACATTTATGTGTGTGGTTGTAACATGACAAAAAAAATTAAAAGGTTCAAGGGGTATGAATACTTTTGCATGGCACTGTAATACTTAAGTACAGTTACAAAGTACAAGTATACAAGAACAACATCGATCAGCGATACCATTTGGATGCTGTGGGTTGCAGGATGGTGCTTCAGGCATCAGTCCAGTTTATTCTTACTTTAATCCCAAGCATTAGGAGAAAGAGCCATACTGGATTTTTGGATACTTTGTGCATACTTGTTTCTTTTCGTGCACACACATTTTTTTTTGACTATACATATATCTATTTTATGTAATTATTAGCATAGCAACCATACCTATTTTTTTAGGCACATCTATTTTTCAGTATTCATATTTAATTTATTGTATGCATGGTTTGAATACCTTTTAAAATATATGCATGTAGTTTTGCATATGAATAATGAGCATATTATTTTTTTCAATGTGTATATATTTTGTCTATCCATTGTATGCATAGTTATTTTTTGTGCATGCATATTTTTTGACAATGCATAGTGTACATATCTATTTTTTAGCATACACATTTATTTTTAGTAATGCATAGAATGCCTATATTCTGATTATGTATAGTGTGCCTACATATTTTTTTGTGTGTACATACTTTTTTTTTATATGCATATTTTTTTTACATTATGGATAATGTGCATAACTCTTTGTTTGAGCATACATATTTATTTTGTTTTTAGGTGTATATAACATACAAATTAATCAACAAAAAACTAGAAACTATACAAGACAATATTAAAAAGCAAAGCATCCTAGAAATTAATACATTTATAAAGTGCCTTATGAACACCCAAGAGTAAATGCTTTGCAATGCATTTAACCCAAAGCAACAAAAACACTGGATTTTAGTATGCAGACTTGTCTTTTAGTTATGTTTATGTATTTTTCAAGTTTGTCTCCCCGTTTTAAATATGCTTCCAAATATGCTGTGTTTTGCTTAAATATTTGCATGCATATTTTTTTTTTTTTATCATGCATAGATAAGTATCTTTTTGTCTTAAGGTTTTAAAGTGTTTTTGTTTAGTTATTTGGTTTCTACATTCTAAAACAATCCTGGAGATTTCAAAACTTTGAAATAACGCATATGGAATTAGTTATTTGAGTAGCAACAACAGTCAACAATAGTTCTGTATCAAGAACAGTATTTTGCAAAACCATGATGCACCATGAAAAAACTGGCTCTAATGAAGACCATCCCTGAAAAAGCAAGACCAAAACCTCAGTAGTTCATTTAGAGTTACCAGCCTTAGAAATCATAAATTAACAGAACCTCACATTAGTGAGTGTTTTAAAGGCTTTACAGAGCATAAGTGGCAGATACTGTATATCTCAATATCAATTGTTTAAAGGAGATTATTGCATATTTTGCATGCCTTCAGCATTGCGTTACAGTGTAGAAAGAAAAAAAAAAATCAGAAAAAACCATGCAATCAGAAATCGTCTCCATACTTCCGACTGGTAGCGTACTTTTGACTTCTTTAATGAATAACAGCACATGTTAAGTGTTTTATTCTTTATTTACATACAGTAGCAGCTTTTTAGGTGTGTACCGCAATAAAACAAATGACACTGGCAGAACTTTGAAATAGCTAAATAAACTTTAATATTTCTAGTGGCAATTGTACATTAATTGCACTGAACATTCTCTTTAACACAAATGACTCTCCATATACTAGTATGTTTATTTTTGTTTCTCTTGACATATTTACAAGGAGCAAATTTTACTCTTAAACATACATATAAAAGACTTTGTGACATGGAAGAATAAAAAAAAAAAGAAGCTTTTTTTTTTTTTTTTTTTTTTTGCATGCCAGAAAGGGGACAATAGATGATGATGAAAGTTGTTATGGCCTGCTTTACACCTTGTAAAAGAAAACACCATGCACAAGGTGGCAGAAGAGGATCACTGGAATACGTTACAGTGTGTGTGTGTGTGTGTGTGTGTGTGTGTGCAGTACTATTGCCTTTAACTGGGAAACAGGACAGAGGAAGCTTATGTGCAATGCTTTTTATACATCATATATGGCTCAAAAGCAAATTACCAACAATTAGTCCCGATTTCACTTGAACGCCCCTATACATATATGTTCGAGTCAAACCAGGACTAAATGTTTCTTAAATTTTTTTGAGCATTATATTATATCATATTTTATAACAATTTCATAACTCTGTAAACAAAATATTTGCGTATCAAGCTTATTACTTAAGAAATGATTTAATGTTTACAGGAACAGAAGGGGGCACATTAAGACCACTTATCAGTAGAGTGAAAGTCTTGCAATACTGAGAACCCAGTGTCTGAGGATCTCAGCTACCTGACATCTATCATATCATTCACACGTCACTAACACGCTCACGGACGCTCTAAAACGTTTGGGCCAGTCGGACAAATCGCACACAGTAATAAATAGAATAGAATAGAATAAATGACCCTGGAGATAAATTAAAATCATAAATTAAAAAGCACAAATTCATAATTACAACTCATGATTTCTAAGTAACTGTGGGGATATTATGGAAAGGAACTTCTTCTTGTGTTTTTTCCCCCCTTGATTTTGTTCATTCTTTCCCCCTTAAAAAGTCAATACCACGACAAAACCATCACCTTGGCCAAAATCTGTGTAAAAGTAGAACTATAAGTAAAATTGGTACTGTACATCTGTGTAAGACTATCCGCCTGCATTCATGGAACTGTAAGAACAGGTGCTATTAAGACTGGAAGAACACAAACCGGACCTGAGGGGGGGCCGAATAACACGTGCGGCCTTCTCTATTTTCTTACTCGCCATCAATGCTACATGTTCATCCCTGTGTCCATGGGTAGTCTCTATTACAAGATGTCTTATTAATTATTTATTTTTTGTATTTATTTTGGTTAAAGTGCGTTTCCCTACTGCTAGAAAGTGCATAATGGTTAAACACTGATGCCTTAAATCCAGGGGGAAATGATCTCGGTTTTCTCCCTTACACAAGAACGACATTGCTAAGCATCTGTTTTTTTGTTTTTTTGTTCTTTTTCTGTTTGTCTCTACCCACGCCACAGCACAGCCACAGCTCGAGATTAGCGTCATGAATAAGGAACGTGTGCACAGGTTCTCGGAGCTGGTTTCTAAAAGCGGCACCTGAATTTACAGCCGAAGCCTGACACGTTTTACGCAGAACCGAGGAAGTTAACACGGGAATATACACTGTACAAAATATCTCTCTGCTCTGCTCAAAACTAACAAACAAAAACAAACAAACAAACCAACAAACAAACTCATAGTGTACATTTTATGTACATTAATAGTATGAAGGAACGCAAATTAAACTATGTACAAAAATAGGCCAAAAAAAGAAAAAAAAAAAGGAATTTAAGATTCCTTTTTATCAGTACAAACATAAAAAAAAAATTCAAATTATAATACTAATAATTATTGTTTGTGCTACTGCTAGCTCTGGTTGGTTTGAGACATGCGAGAAGGTTGTAGGTAAGAAAAAAAGAAAAAATGTGATCATGTAGAAACGTATCAAAAATGGAACTATTTGGCCTACCAGAAATCATAGAAATAATAATAAAAAAAACACTTAAATAAAGTGCTTTGACTAATAAAAAATGATAATAATAATAATTTTCGAATTAAAAGCACTCTTTCCCACACTCATCCAGTTTTTCGTCTTTGCTTGGCTTGTTCTTGTTCATATAAAAACACGCACGAGTCAACGAGGCATACAACAGACGTAATGTCTACTAAGAAAGCTGATCTGATTGCTAGGTTTCACAAACCTGTTTTTTTTTTTGTACTACTAACAAAGACCCATTAAACTCGTCCGTCAGTCATCCTGAACTGATCGAAAGCCAAAACTGGTCGAAACAGGTTCTGATATCAGATTTTTTTCAGACGGTCCAAAGAGTCCAGATTGTTTTCCATTGTGTGGCATTTCATTATGTATTCATGTATTTCTATGTTTTACCCGTAGCCCTTGTAAACCCGACAGGGGTTTCGTGTCGTTGCTAGCAGTTGCTGCTGTTGCGGAACTCGCCGTTCTCTGTGATCTGCAGTTTGCTTGGGTTGGTGGGCGAGATGCCGTTGCGCGTCTGCATGCTGTAGCGTTCCTTCAGCTGCGACAGAGCGCTCATCAAGCGAGCGTTAGCCGCATCCAGAGACGCTATCCGCTTCTCCTAGGGACGGAAACGGAAAAGAAGGATTAAAGAGGCAAACAGGTGGAGAACAATGGAATATACACTGATCAGCCATAACATTAACCAGGTGAACTCAACAGCATTAATCCCCAGCTATACAAAAGTAAACTGGTCGCAGGATCATGGGCACCCAAGGCCAATCCATTTGGTCCCTTCCCATAGAAAAACCAACGCAGCACAACTTATACAAAAAAAAGTCAATGCTGGCCATGATAGAAAGGCACCATAACACCCAGTGCACCACATCCAGGCACACAAGAGACCCAGCCTCCAAACTCACCAGATCCCAATCCGATTAGGCACAAATCGGATGCACCAGAGAAACATGTCTGATCCATGAACGCCCCAACCTGCATCCCACAGCACCCAAAGGATCTGCCCCGGTAAGACAAGTGGTCACCTACACCTAGGTACTTTTAAGGTTTTTACACACACACTGGACATTCTGGACATTTGTTTACACTATTAGCCACTGCACAACTACACTTCGTGGTCATCAAATCAAATCACATCAAATCACTCCAGCACAAATCACTTTAAGCATATTTGCACTGCATAAGTCACTTTTAATATGTGGATTGCACAACCATGGACATAACTATTCTTTTATTACCATTTATTCGGCTGCTCTTATTGTTTTACATTTTTTCATATATTCTCCATATATTTTCTATATTGTGTATTTTTGTGTACAGTTATTTTATTTTTTAACTTTTATTTGTATATTTTTATTTTATTCTTCCCTAGTTAAACTTACCCTTTATTTTAATTTCCATATTTATTTCCTATTCCTATTCCTATTCTTTTATTCTTAGGTCACGAGCAGTTGTCTAAGCATTTCACTGCATATCGTACTGTGTATAACTGTGTATGTGACAAATAAAATTTGAATTTTGAATTTGATGTTAATGGTTTTAATATTACGTCTGATTAATATATTTTACCACAGCATGGTCAAATTCTCAACTCTTATTTGTAGAGCTGTCTGTAATCCAGAATGCACTCATTCTAATACATTTCCAGACGCTCATTTAGTCCTAACAAATAGACAAAAAAAACAAACATTATTTAACAGAAAAAAAAAGATATATCTTATATCTATATACCCTGTATACCCTTTGTATTTTAATATAACATTATAACACACTGTTTTTTTCTCGTACAATTATACTGTACATTATAAACTCTATAAATAAAACATCATGTTTGAGGCTCTCAGCCTTTTTAGGAAAATGCGATATTCCAAAAACCAGGTAACAATACATTTTTGGGTTGAAATGCAAGATTGCAGACATTTCCAAGCACATTGTTACGCGTATGTTCTGAAATGTAGTTATGGGTTGAAACTGATAGATTCAGGTGCTGTGAAAGACAATTTATAGCTAATATTAACTACTGTATTTACAATACACAAAATGTCTAACTTAATAATGACATATAAGCTTACATGCAATTAAATAAATATTTGAAATCTATGAAATATAATAAAACCTGCATACTTCTACATCTCCTATGTCTTGCTTCTTAATCTCTTCCTAAGGTACAGGATAAAAGGAGCTGATTCTCCTAGAGAGCACCAGAGGGTGCTGCTGTTGCACACGAGTCGCTTCCCATCAGCTATAAAGTTCTTGGTCTCGTCTTGCACTCAACTTGAGAGTTCAGGAAGAAAGAAAACTTTCCGTCTCAGAGCTGCACAGTCGAATCGGGGATTTCCAGTCAGAAAAAAAAAAAACGGAATGCGGTGTGAAGTCTAAGCAGTACTCATTTTGTTCTTTTTGTACTTCATAACATGTTTTTAAAGTTTCTGGTATTATAATGTCTCAGATTTTAACAGAATATGGATTACTTAGGGAGAACAATAATAGCCAGAAATAAGGTTTTCTGTGTACAATATTCCTAGCATAATTAGACGACAAATTCAAAACATATGCAAAATGGTTTAATTTAATTGTAGAGCTCAAGCACAATGCACAATCAGACTCTAAGGGCAATTCGGAAAACCACAAGATTCAAACCCTCAACCGTGGAAGTGTAAGGCGGCCGGGCTAACGATTAGGCAAGTGCGTTGCCTCCGGTATGATTCAGCGTAGTTAAATTTAACTGTGTCCTACTGCAATCCCGGCACTCACGCATCTATATTCAGTGTGGCTATACATATGATTCAATCCGGACCTGGTCCAATATGATTCAATTTAGGCAAGGAGAACATTTGTGAAGGAACTTTCGCACTTTCCCTCTAACTCGCACTCACACATTTTGATAACAATGTTATAAAAAAAAATTCATATGTAAACCAAATCTTGGCTTGTAAACCAGTGCATCCGTATCCTAGACATCCAGTATTCTACTGATTTTTCCGATTCAGATCTTTCTTCAAACCCTTACCATACACCTTTTGTACCATGCTGTAGACATTTAGAATTAAAAAATCACCCGTCAAATCCACTAAACGCACCTTCTATCCAATTTGCACGTGAAATCCAGTGTGTGGCGGTTTAGTGTTTGGTTCTCACCTGGGCTTCAATAATCTTCTGTTTGGAGTCAACAATAGTCTGCATATCTGCATGGTCTTTCTTCAGCTCCTCTTCGACTGACATTAACCTGGATCCGCAAAGCCGTAGAGAAGAAGGTATTTAAAAAAAAAGGCTTCACAAGGCATCCAATATTCAGTTACCTATCAAACTTTAATAGGCTGAGCCTAAGACATGCTGGTTACATTTATACCGATAAAAGGCGACATGAATAAAAAGTCCAGGTATTAAACAGATCCAAGGTCCCGAGCAAACTAAAGGATGTAACTACAATAATGAGATCATCTGAGAAATTTCTATCTTGAGGTTAATTTATTAAAAAGGAGACAAAAAGGTGGACACAGACCTCAAAACCCAAAATAAGGTAATTATATCGACTGTGAGTCATGCGTGAGTCACACAGCTCCGTGTTCACCTGGTGATGATGCTTTTCATCTGAAGTTCTTTGTCCTCCTGCTGCCTGCGCAGTCGCTCCTCGGCATCCTCCAGCCGAGCCTGGTACTCCAGCAGCATTTTCTGCGTTTGATCATCCTGGGCCTGAAGGCGTGACTCGTACTCCTCGAGCTTCTTCAAGGCCAGACGGAGACGCTCCTGCAGCATGCTGATCTCCTGCTGATACTGGATGAAAAGGCAGGAAGAGAAAGGGAATTTCACTTTTATGGATTTATTTTTGTTTTTGTTTCCAGAAGTCATACAGATGCTAGAAGTATTAATTAACAGTGCTGGAAATGTTAAAATACAATTAGTGTGGCATGCATAACGAAAATGAACATTGGCATTTAAAAAAAAAGGTGCAGACAGGTGCACTTGGAGGAATAGTTTTCTCTAATATCAATTGTACCTAAACATAAAAGTACATATATTTTAGCGAACAGACCTGACAGCAATTGCTCAGGGAGGCTATGAAATTCGATCAAAGAGGTTGATGCAGAGCACAGAAACGAGGATTAAGGGACAAACATCATGTGAAGCATTCTACCAAATAAACACCTTTATTTAATATTTATGAAAGGAGTCTCCAGGATCGGTGTCAGTTTTTCTGCAGTTTCCCCCGTAAGGCTTCTGGTTTCTGTGGAACATGACAAGCTGCTTTTTCATCTTAAAGGGAGGAAGGCATGTTAAAAGAATGGGGTGTTTCCAAAATGTCCTGTAATTATAACACTTAGAGACTGTTATAGAAAGGGAACAAAAATCAATTCCAGGGTATTGAAAGTTACTGGGCATGCTGTCCTTGACATACTGTAACAGCACATCCTGTCACGATATACTGTATTAGAAGTTGAGTCATATTTTAAACTTGTTCGAGGGATTTAATTTCTATTTTGACATATTATTATTACTACTTAAAATTGAACATTATAGACTACTTGATTGATTATCTACAGGTAGATCCGTCACAAGCATGTCACAGGGGTTCTGTAACAGTAGGCAGCGTCATGATCAACTTTTATGTCATACTGTGAGCGTGTCATAGGTGTTACATTGGAGTAACATGAGGAGCAGCAGCGAGTTGACCATACAACGGGTGGGTGGGTGTTTCAGGGTAAACCTCATGGCAAAAACGGGTCCATTAGGTTGAGCTCATAACCCCAGATCAGACTGCAGAGTATCTACACCGTCGCCGCATTCGATAAGGTCAGACCTCGCCGCATCCAGAGCGACAGTGCACAAGTGAATGAGTGTTTCTCACTGAATCATGCCTTAAGTTAGATTATTTTTTTTTTATGCTTAAATGATTCATAGGGCACTGTCTGGCTTACCAAATAGACAAAAAAAAAAAATCCTCTGGTCAGGTACGGGGACTGGACTGAAAAGTTCTTCAGGAAGCCTGAAGAACTATGTCTCAAAACTACATTAAAAATACAAGAATGTCTGGCATATCTGGAAGCAAAACATGACGATATGAATGTTGACTCAGGACTTTTGCACAGTATCATATGCTCCACATGGGGGTAACATTAGGTAATGTGATGAGTTTTGAATAAGGAAATATTGCCTCCGATCCTGATCAACACTCTACCCTACCAGTCTTTACTTTGGACTTTCCTGCACTGGGACACTAGCTGAGAAAAAGGGCACAAATTTCAACCATGACAAAGCATTTCACCGTTATACATTATAGCTGAAACTGAATTCTTGTAACCAATCACAATGCGGAAGGTGGGATTTGTACAGTAGGAAAAGATTAGAAGCCTAACCTAATTTTAAAATTGTTTTTTTTCTTCTTTTGCAAATACAAAAAAGTTACATTACAACCTAATTAAATGCTTTGAGCATGTACACGTGTGTCTTATTGGATCAGCATCCATGGAAAGAGGTAAGTCAGAGCCTCTAATCAGAATGAGTTCTGTATTGTCTATTTAAAAGTAGCTACAGACAAAAAAGTTAGACATTAATTTAGTGGAATTTGGTGAAATATGCAAGATCTGGCCTCCTAAAACTTACAGTAATAGAATTCTGTAATGGTCATAGCACTTATTTTGACAGTTTGACCAGTTAACATATTTATTTAGCTCGGATAAATAAATGTTCATGAAGGCTATATTTTAAGGTACTCTTAATTGGTGATTTGTGAAGCTGGAAACTCTGAATGTCCTTCACCTGGAGCTCATGAGAGAAAGTTTCATCGTAGCATTCGATAGATTTTAGTGACTGAGTTTGAAAATACAGTACATTCAAAGTTCTTGCTATTTTCCATATGGACAGAATGGGGTCTATAGTGTGTTGTCTGTTTTTGAACTAATTACATAATTTCATGCTTTATTTCATAATTTTATGTCATCAATGGCGTTCTAAAATGTATATAAAAAGACAACCTCCGAACTACCATATTAGAAAGTGCGTTCAAACTTTTGACCAGTACTGTATATTCAGTTCACATTACACTAGCTCAGAGATAAAGAGTGAGTGAGCAGTAAGTATAAAAAGGAATATAACCTAAAGCCTTTATCCATCATCCTTCTGAACAAGGCCATGTTGTAAGAAAGGGCCAAAAGAAAAACAACCAGCCATGAAGAAAATATCCCATCAGCCTTCTCTTACTCTATTGTCGCCTCAAGGTCATTCACATCTCCAGCTACTTGTTAAAAAATGAATTGTATACCTTTAGAAAACCACACTGCCAATGGTGAAATGTACACTGTAGAGTTTATAAACCTGTGTAGTAAACCTTATGAGACCTTATAAGACCTTATGAAACCTTATGATGAGAAGAATATAGGTCATACACTGATTGGCCATAACAACAAATCCATTAACCACTGGAACCACCTAGAATTTGTACTCTGGGCGTGTACTGTGTTGTCGGGCACCAGGCAGTGAATCCTTCAGGTTGTGTGGGTTGCAATATGGGGCCTCCATCAATTATAATTGTTTGTCGAGCGCATCCGATTGGTGCTCAGTTAGATTGGGTTTGGAGGCCAGATTGGCAGCCCTGAACTCTCTTTACCCGCTGGGTCCTGTGCAGTGTCGTCTGTGATGCAGTGGGTGTTCTGGTGCCTTTTCCGTGGGATCGGACTGTATGGGCAAGGCTGGTTCCCGCGGGCATGCCTAAGCCTGGGGCTACTATGATCCTGTACAGGTCAGTGATCATAATGTTATAGCTGATCAGTGTATGTAGGGATGGTGATGGAAAAAAGTAGTTATTCTAAGAGTTCCAATTAAATTTGTATTAGCCACTGTCCTTAAGACCCCGAAATTAGCTCACTCCCTCACAGAACAGAGCTAATAATATGAGTGTCAGGAGACAACTGGACCCCACAAGCAAGAGATAAGTGTTCACACACACTAAAATAACCCTTAACCACTGTACAGTAAGTCATTAGCACCTGCAGGTACATACAGTACAGTACCTTCTTTGTTCCTAAGCTATTACCTTACAGTATGTTCACAGTAGCAGGAAACAAATAGGAAGAGAGATTGGTATTCATTTGCTTTGTATGTAACACATAACTCTGGTTTCAGTGACTCTGCAAGGAGAAAAGCCTAGCACATAACAGGTAAATCAAACAAAACAAAAGTTTTATATCAACTACTACATTGCCTTATTTGGGTGCACCATCGTCGGCAATTTGGAAACGCCAATTAGCCTACTCTACATCTTTGGACTGTGGGAGGAAACTAGAGACGCACACAGAGACGGGAATCAAGTCAAACTGGGAATCAAATCCGGACCTTGGAGGTGCACGGCAGTGGGTGCACCATGAAGAGTTTGATTTGTGTAGAACTTCCAGAGCTGCTATGCAGCATCCTGGCCACAAGCTACATTAACAACCTGTCACTTCCAGGTGTGAAAATAGGGTTAAGCCTTAAAGCACAAACTGTCAGCTTCAGTCTGTATGAATTACATGTATAAGTGAAGTGGGCGTTACCTTTTCAGCCTGGCTGAGCTCATCCTTGTTTAGAAGGTCTTCCCTGTGCTTGGAATCTGGGTCAATTCCCTCCTGCTCCAGATACTGTGCATTCATATTTAGCAACCACGCAGCCGTGCGGTCCAGAGCAGTGGGATTCACTGGAGACGGGGCCTGTTTAAATTCCAGATAAAATACACTCAGTACACACAGTTAAACAGGGGGGGCAGGTACAATTATTTCAAAGACCCAAACATTTCTAATCAATAAATGTTTTTTCCAGTGGGGACTGCTAGTGCACTACCGGGGGTTCTACTCTCCAGTATTAATATTCTTTGTGCTTCTTGGTAGTGCTCTTACAGGACACAGAAAGATAAACTAACTCTACAACGTAAACTAAAACTTATCATCCTGATTGCGTTGTCTCTGTGCCGCTTGTTTGATTAACATCTCGTTTGTTTGCTCATTTTAACAATTGGCCGCCGTTGCCAAACGCACCCGTGTTCACTTTTAAAAAGGCATTAGATGTCATCTTAAAAGTTTTCAAGGTGACAAGCGCACTCGGGTCGGCTGGGGATGCCTGATCAATTTTTAATGAAGATTCATTCTGTCAGACTGGAGACGAACAGTTCGGCCAATCTGCACAGTCATTTAATCAAATGTGCTCCATGTCCCTGCTCAGGCTATTAATTCATCCTGTCTGCTTCATTCCCACCCGCTCATCCAGCTGTGTGTTAAATGCCACACTTCTAACTTGACTAGAGTTTTTAACTTGTATGATATCATCCATGAGCAAAAAAAAACAAATTTCATCATGACCCATGCAAAAGCTACTATAAACTTAGTACAATACAGGTCCCGCGATGTGAGATATCTTCTTACGAAAAACAATTGTGGAATCACGTTTTACATGAATCAATTTAAATGTTTTATTTTATACTAGTTTTAAATTATGAAAAATAAACTTGGTAATAAACACTGAAATGACATGTAACTTGTGTTGCTGATTACTTATATATAATGTCTCGTACAAAACAATTGTATTTTTTCCACCTGCCGATCTTCTGCTCCACCCTCCAGACCACTAGGTGGCAGTAATGCACCAACTGCCCATAAATTCAAAAGAAGCAGACGACAAAAAAGAAGTGATACTCTTGCAAAATGTATTTTGCTAGTACTTTGCAGAAGATACTATTAACGGTTTGTATTACCTGCAAAAACTGTAGTATGTTTTAAGTACTTCATCAATCTTAGACCAATTTAAAGTTTTTATGTTTGGCTAAATCATTTAAAAAACATGAATTGATTCTGAATTAAAGACTGACCAACAAATGATCGATTAAATTGCATAATCGATTGAATCACATAGCTCTATTAGCTAGTCAATCTTTTTTGCAAATATTAGCTAGTTAAGTTGCTTTGATTGTAGCAACATGTTACATTTGTAAATATTTGTGTATCATTATTTGTGTAAGATTTTCCGAGAGGAAGTCCTAATCTACTACAAGAATAATGCTGGTTCACCTGTTTGTGCAGTGTGCGTTGTTTGGTCTCAGGACTGTCTCCTTTAGAAGACGAGGACTGCTGCCTCATCCTGGCCCCATTGCTGGGCCAGTCAGGAGAAGACGATGACATCATGCTGCCACTAGAGGGCCGTGGATAGGGCGCAGTGTTGAGCATGCTGGGAGGGGTGCGCCCTCGAGTGACTGTCGGTGGAGGAGGCTGATCGATCCGCCTCTGCGGCCCAGAGCTGTTCTGTCTTGGGACATTGGATTGGTTTTGGGTCTCAGTGAGGGACATCTGTCTTCGTGTAAACTCACCAGAGCGTCTTGCAAAGTCATCACTGTTACTTGCTCCTGCTCCTACACTTATAGACCCGGTGCCCATGTTGGCTTGTGTGATAAATGTTGGCTTGATCCCTAGTGTGGCCACATCCTCAGGATTGCCCTGGGAGCCAGTGGAGCTTTGGCATTCTGAACCTGAATCAGCAGTGCCACGTGGAGACACTGGCATAGCAGCTGCCATCTGGTACACAGGGTTCTGGAAGCAGAGAGGAGCTAGGAGCTGTGGCCGGCCTGGTGCACTCTCTATGCCTGGTGTAGTGGGAGTTTGGCCATTCTTCCTCAAAGTAGGCCCTCCAGCTGTGCCACTTTTTAAAGTACGAGCAACCCATGCCCCAGTACCCTGGGTATCATTGGTAGGGTCACTAGACACTGTATTGGCACTGCTCTCAACACTTCTACTGTCCTGTAGGTCCACCATGGACAGGCTCTTGCTGCCATTGGAGATCTGCATGTCTGGCTCATTGGCCTCTGAGTAGCTTGAGCTGCGAGCTGGTGATGCCTGGACTCCTGAGGCCCTAGTCACGAAGAACAGGTCCTTGTTCTCAGGGGTTGGAGAGGGCAGCCGGGTGAAATCCACCAACCTGCAAATGAATAAAGTCACAGCTCAGCTTATGGCCTGTCTGACCACATTTATTAGCGTGGGTGATATTTATGCTGATGAGAATAACTTAATAGTGCGGAGCAGTGTTACTAATCTTGGTTCTGGAGCACACCTTCCTTAAATATTTTAGTTTTCTCATCACATTCAATCAAGAAGGGACATTTATTAGTTGTATTTGGAAAAAAAGCAAGGCAGGGGTACTTCAGAACCAGAATCGAGTAAGAGATTGTTCACATGCACATTTAGATAGATGCATCATAATACACAGACTGCAGCACTGGGACCTTCTGATCAGTGGGTAAGGTGTTAGACCCCAGCACCAGGTTTAAACCCCAGCACCACCAAGCTGCCACTGTTGGGCCCTTGAGCAAGGCCCTTAATACTTGACTGCTCAGATAAGATGTACTGTAAGTCGCTCAGGATAAGGGGAGGGGGGCCGTAAATGTAAATATCTTATGTCGTCAAAATATAATAGTCTGTTGGGTAAAAGGTTTGTGAGAAGCATAAAAGACAGATGCACAAGAAAGACGCTCCTTCTGGTAATATTTACATGGACCTTTGCGATTATTCCTAGCTGTACAGGAATTATTTTCAGATGGTCAGCTATCAAGGTGCTTTATGTATCTCTCACGTCAGCTGATTCCTCTTGACCACCAACAGAGGTGAGGAAATGCGAAAACTACAGAATGTGCCCACTAAGCAGTTTACAAAACAATGCACCATCAGCAGCTTTAATGATGCCCTATAATGTTTTGAAAAGAGCTCTGCTTAGGGCATGCTGAGATAATAAAGATTTTTTATAGCGTCAAATAAAGTTACAACAAAATAATTAAAGCTTTAATTCTGTAGTAGCACTTCGCTCTGAGTGGGGATTAATTTCCATAAAGAGACTTTAAAAAAATTTTAATTTCCTTTCCTATACACTCCATAGTACACACTTCATTCACATCCTATAACATCCTGATTAAATCTGTATTTTTGTCCCATTACTGCAAATAGAATCAAATTAGGTATAATGAGTTGTGTTGTTTCTAGTCCCATCTATCTTGTACTGGGTTTATATGTGACGGTCACATCTAAAAAAAAAAAAAGAGAGAAAGCCCCTTCACTTTACAGAGTTTTATGAGAACTCGTAATACCAGCAATAACACATGTGCAATGGATGGTTTATAATTATCATCCAGGGCCTAAAGCTTTAGATAAATGGAGAAATTTTAGGAGAATTGTTCCAAAGTTACAGCTTTAATATTGACACACTCATGAAGTTTTATACTAGCTGCAGGTCTACATTGGTGATGATCTATCCAGTCCATTCTATTTCTTTCCCCCCAATATTAAACTGTAATAATGTATGTGTTTGGCTATAGTACTGTAGTAAACATCATAATTCTGCCTTAAGAAAAGGTCTTCAGATGTTTGACAGTAGGAATAATGTGTGGGCTGAAAATTCTAAGAGAAATTTAAGAGGATTCTAAGGAATAAAAAGTATTTATAACAATATTTTAAAAGAAAATGTATGATTCCAAATGAATAGAGACCAGTTCTGCTACTTTAAATTGGTTTTGATTGACCCACTAAAATCATCCTACTGTAAAACATGTTACACTTACAGCATTTGGTGGATGACCTTGTACAGAGTGACTTACGTTTTATCTCCCTACTGTACATACCGTATCTGAGCAATAGTGATGGGAAGTTTGAATCAATTTAGTGACTCAGTTCTTTGAATCTCGTTCATCAAAATGAACTAATCTTTTTTTTTAATTATTTAGTTTATTTCGTTCTTTTGTTCAGAAATAAAATAAAATGTTACGTTTTCAATAAACAGACACCCAACATGTCTACATACACAAATTTTGGCTATAGTTTCAGTAATGGAAATATTACAATGCAGCTACGGACATATTATAATACACAGAATGAGTAGCTCAGCTCTCATATCTTCTGGTCTGAGTCGTTCGTTCTTTTGAATCTATTGCACTGCATAGCGTCTATGGGAGTCACGTGACAAAAGAACGAACGACTCGGGCTAGAAGACTCATTGAGAAGAATCGCTCAATTCTGTTTTCTGTGTACTGCACCGCATAGTGTCTATGGGAGTCACATGTCAAAAGAACATACAATTCGGAACAAAAGACTCAATGGTAACTACTCATTTCTGTTTCCTGTACATGACCTATGGAGGTTTCGCGATGCTTTGCGCATGTGGGCCCAGTAGAAAAAGAACGAATCAGTTTCCGAGACTACTTGTTCTTCTGAGTCACGTTAAAGACTCGTTCAAAAAGAACGAATCGTTCATGAATGACCACTACAATGATCACTAATGAGCAGTTGAGGGCCTTGCTCAGGGGTCCAACAGTGACAAATTGGGGGTGTTGGGGTTTGAACCTGGGACCTTCTAATCTGTAGTCCAACACCTTAATCACTGAGATACTCTTACCCTACACTTTACATTGTTTGATTATCTATTTAAGGGTAAAAAAAATGGGGTCCTGATTACTTAAAGGACCCTACTAGACAAATACAAAAAAAGAGCAAATGTTCCTGTTAGAGTATTTGAAAACTTGTTCTGATGATCTGTAAAAGCCCACACACATGAGGTTTTGTTGCATTCCCAATGTGTATTAAGGGTGTGCAAACTTTTGCATGTTTTGATTTGGTGTAGATTTTTCTGTAAATACAAAACCATCTCACACTGACACTCTCACGTATCCACACAAGCTCTCCGAGAGTCAAGGAATAAAAGTTGCTCACAACAGGTAGTGTGTCTTAGATATGTAGAAATAAACAGTACTGTACATTCAATGGCTAAGTAAATAAAACATGAACAAAACGTAGAGGTCTCTTTTTACCCGCTAAGCTCCGAGTCCATGACTAGCTTGTGCAGACCGGTTGAGACGCTGCAGCCGGGCATGCTGGGAGAACCCACGCGCTCTGTAGGGGAGGACAGCGGCGCTCCGGTGGGGTTAGTCAGGGCCACGTTTACATCCCTCAGGATCCGTACCAAAGGCCCCAGTTTAGTCGCAGTGCCCTGGAAACACAAACACAGGGTGCGGATGAACACAGCATGTTACTGATAAAACAACAGGCTTGAGCGCAACAGGATTAATTAAGATTAAGTGTTCCAGTAAATGTGTTTATGTGGTGTGATATGCATTCTACCGGCTAGAGAAGGTGTGTTTCTTTGTTCCTGTAATTATCTGGATGTTAAGATAAATAGCTTACTCTATGTACATTAAAAAAAAAAAAAACTAAAAAAAAAAAAACACTAAACACTAAAACACTTAAGTGCCAGGTCACTATTCCAGACTAATGATTGTCATGACTAGAATGGTAACAGATTACTAAATTGACACACACACCTGGTCGAGCTGAGCAATAGCCTCAGACAGCAGCGAGTGGAGTGTTGAGAGCTCTCGGCCGAGGTCGATGTAACCCTCGAAGCCTGCAGTGTTCGAAATGGTCTCTGGGTTGGAGATCTCCAGCAGAAAGCGCTGCATGTTGGTCCACTCGTGTTCCAGGAACTGGTTCATGAAGGACATGTACTCCTCCTTACTGCCAAACCTAACACAAGACAAACAAAACAACACATGCTGAGAATCCCTCCTTACTGCACAGCACCACGCTTCCGTGTTCTGACAGACCTGATTCGGCTCACTAACTAGTAATCAATATCTAGGAAAAATGCCCAAATGATGATCAATTTTAGGAGCACATTGCTGGAGAACTGGCTGGCTAGCATATGCTGCAATCATCACGTAATTATCTGTAGCATTAGAAGTGGGGGAGACAAATTTGCGAGGCATCAATCATGAATAAAAGGTGAATTATGGCTTATATTTAGTCAGCTTGTTTTAAAGAACACACCGTCCACTGCACTAAGTGGCTGCAAATCTTCACTAATTAAATCTGTAAAAATGTTGGATAGCGTCTTGGGCTAAAGACTTGACTGTGAGTTTTTTTTTGTTATGTATGTCTAAAAGTACATCTCAACCATGTCCATGTTATCAGAATAATATAGTGTTACCAGGAACTACAGTACCTTGCAAAAGTCTTGACACCCCCTAATTTCTACTGCTTTATATTAAATTAAATAATGTAAATTAAATGAAAGAAACGGTACCAAATGTTCTTCTGCAACATATAACAACATATTTTTCTATAACAGTACTGGACATAATGCTTACTTACTTACTTAGCACTAAAGTTGCTACTACTACTATAATAATAATAATAATAATAATAATAATAATAATAATTTTTGGAATTACTCTAAAACCCTAATCTGTGCAATGCGTAAAAATTTATAATATACTGTACACATATTCTACAAAACATATTATATTGTTATGACTCTGATTACTGTATGGTTTGAGATTATGTTCCGATAAACAAAGATTTTGAAATAATGATGAAACCTCTATGAGAGATATGTTTGTCTAATTAAACAAAAAAAGATGGATGGTGCTCATCTTTCATTTCCATTTGTTTCCATGAATCAGTGGGCTCAAACTAATGAAGTCCTTAGTGAGCTGAATGATGCATGTTCAAGCAGGTTAGATTTCAACCCGTCCACCGCCCATGCTCTGGCACTCACTTTGCGAAGTTGGCGAGGTTCTGCGTGACCTTTGCGATGAGGGTGAGTGTGCGTGCCGTGCGGTCATCCGGATATTCCTGCATTAGATCAAAGAGTGATGGGGACATGATGGCGGGACACAGAAAGCGCAGGAAGAGCGAGGCACTGATCAGTCGCTCACTGATGTCTGGTCGGCCGCGGTTACTGCACTCCTGCCGCCAAGACGCAAACACCTCCTTCAGCTCGCGTGGGAACACACTGCAGTAATAAGAAGAGGCACAGGGGATTAGAACGTGTACTATACCTGCTGCATCAAGGGCTCCATTAACGTTAGATTGGAATTAATCTGAAGTTTAAAAAATGAAAGACATCATTCATGCATATGAATTCAGAAAGTCAGTGTGAGCAGCAGCTCAGGTTTCACGTGACTAGGAGGAAGCATGTGTTAGACTTTACTTTTCCCAGCTGGTAGCTGTTGTGTGATAGGGGAGAGCCAACTACTGGCTGGGCGTTGGCAGCTGACCAAATTGGGGAGAAAATCCTAAAGAAATCATCACTTGCAGGGATTTGCCAGGTTGCCACAAAATTTTGAGACAAACCACAATAAATCGATATTTTCAGACTTTGGCATCTATATGAATAAAAGAAAGGTTTTGTCTTTACATTGGTCAGATCTCAATCTTTCAATGATATCTTTACGTTTCATACATTGGAGGACCCGAAACCAGTCTCAGAAAAATGTCTGTCTGTGTGTACGTATGTCTGTCCAGCCTGATTTTGTCACAGCATCACACAAAACTGGCTGGACAGAATTTAATGAAACTGTGTGCCAGTCCTTCGGTATTGGAAGTTAAACCTGCGGCATAAATGAAATCAAAATGTTAGGAGTAGTTTTGTCAGATTATAAACTGCAGGTTTTGACTCAGGTATTGCGTATGCGCCAAACAGTGGGCGCGTTGTTAAATCGACCACAGATCAGAATTTATTGAAACTTTTGCAGTACTTGGATATCTGCCCTAAGTTCAACCTGCACCATAAGTAAAATCGAAATGTTGAATAAAAGCGATGTTATGAACAGTTATGAGGCGAATTAAATAATCTACTTTAAAATAAGCTACTTGTTCAATGTAAACAAACACCTGCACCAATAGATATTAATTAGAAAAGCTAAACTGAATATATTAGTTAATATTTTGAAATAACAGCGCTATTTGAATTCAAACACGCTGGAGTTGTGATTCACTCTGATTACCGAACAGGGAGTGTATCTGGCTGACGAAAGAAGTACAACTTAGTGCAAACATGCTACTCAACCTTACAAAATTTTACTTCTTTGTATTAATACATAAGGCAGAGAGTTCTGGTATATAAAAAGACAAAAAGACATACACGTGGGCTTCAACCTGAAATAATAGTATCACTGATTACATTAAAGCTGATTAGCTTAATTTTAGCTTTAACCTTTAAGCAATTTCTACAAACTCTTTACCCGTCAATGGGTACCTCTGCTAATTATACTATATAAGGTTCTGCACAAACTAAACACTAACTTTACTAATCAGGCCAATGTACCAAATAATAATCTAAAGCCAACAAGAAGAAGTATGTATTTAATGTAGTTCTCACAACACTCTATTACTATAGGCACTCTCACTCACACACTCATCTTCTATACCACGTTATCCTGTATTCAGGGTCGCGGGGCCTGGAGCCTATCCCAGGAGGCTTAGGGCACAAGGCAGGGTACACCCTGGACAGGGTGCCAATTCATCGCAGGGCACACACACATACTTACACACCCATTCACACACTACGGCCAATTAGGGAATGCCAATTAGCCTAACCAGCACATTTTTGGACTGTGGGAGGAAACCGGAGTACCCGGAGGAAACCCAGCAAGCACGGGTAGAACATGCAAACTCCATGAACACAGAGAAGGGAATCGAACCCGGACCCTGGAGGTGCAAGGCAACAGTGCTAACCACTACACCACCCTGTATAGTATCTTTTTAAATACTTTGCTTGCCCTCGTATGGTCCTGCCTTAATTTTCATATCAGCATTAAAACACCCTGTCCATGCACTGAGGCATCTATTTCGGCCTAATCTACTTTCTAGCGCAGTTTCACATAAAATAAATAATGAAAGTCTGGAGTGAAGAGTGTCCCAGTTTGGAATTGATCACTTATCTGAGGCAGAACTGCGACTCGAATTAAGATTCCCCTCAAAGGCAGAGGAAATTGAACTCGTACGAGCTGTCGAACGCAGGACCAATTTCTTTACTCAGCATGATTTCTGCTATAACGGGGATTACATTTGTTTCCCACGCAGTCTGGGGGGGAAGAGGTTTCGCTTCATTCCTGGCTCTTGCAGACGTCTTTGTACAGCGTGGATGTTGCCAGGAATGCTAAGCAAGCATGGTAAATCAGACACACTCAGCCACTCACTGATCAAAAACCCAATAGGACAATATTTTGTGAAGCACTTTACTGCACGGCCCTGGCTGCTGTAACCAATGTGCAGCAAAACATTCATTATCTTTTAAGCTTCAAAGCGTCTACTTCATTATAAGTTAGGTACAATCCTGCTGTTTAATGAATGTTGCCTTTTCGTGAATGCTGTGTGGATGAAGATATTTAAGTTCAAGAAGGTTTGACAGCTTTATTTGTCCTGGATTGGACATTGTAAACTGTGTCTTTTTTTCCCAGCATGTTAGGATCAGATAGCAGACGAATCCTATCCGGATCTGTCCCGGATCCACTTTGCCTCCAGCAGATCCGCATCACATCTGCTGTGGATCACGATCAGAGTCTTGTGCTATCTGTGAAGTGAAGTGAAGAGCCAAACATGATACAGCACCCCTGGAACCAAGAGGGTTACGGGCTTTGCCAGACACACTGTAGAAGTGGCAGCTTGGTACTGTAGTGCTAAGGCTTTTGAGCCACCATTCCCTTAACCCACAGTAGACAACAGTAGACCCTCAGTATTACTGTATATTCTTACAGGTAGACAGAACAACAGGAGGTGATATCGCCCATGCGTTATCGATCATGTCATCGTACTAGAACTACAATTTTTTACATTTTTATTATCATCATTCAAAATATCCCGAACACAGTTTGTTCGGTGGTTCAGTTTGTGCTTCATGGCTCAGCTTATCAGCTTGTAGCATAGGTGGCTCACATCCTGCAGTTAGATTAATTCAGAGTCGCTCAGATTGTCTGTTGTGGTGTTATTGCTATGTTCTCACCTACATCACGAACTACACCAAAGGTGAAAATCCACCAGGGTTTGATTTAAACAGACAAAACACTGCATATACACAGATCAGCCACCATCCCCCTATGCCCCCCCCCACCTATTGCTACCACAAACACCATTAACCTTTTCCTAAATTTGAGCTACATTAGCCTTTTTTTTTTTTTTTTTTCAGATTTTCTCCCTAATTTAGTTCTGGCCAATTCCTTCCAGTAGAAACTAGGGTGCTCCCACAATAAGCCTACTACTACCATTCAGCCAGGGGTAGCTTAGTGGTTAAGGCATTGGATTACGGTTCGGAAGATCCCAGGTTCAAACCCCACAACCACCAAGTTGCCACTGTTGGGCCCTTGAGCAAGGCCCTTAACCCTCAACTGCTCAGATGTGTAATAAGATAAAAATGTAAGTCGCTCTGGATAAAAGCGTCTGCCAAATGCCTAAATGTAAATTCAGCAGGGAGGGCCAAAGTACTAAAGTCTGCTGCACTGAAGCTATCGCGTGTTTCCTCCGAACCGCGTGACGCCAGCCGACCGCATCTTTTCGAACTGCTTGCTCACGCACTGTTAGGGGCGGAGTAACACACTTGGAGGAAAGGACTTCCGCGCGCGCGAGCTCACAGACGTCCCTGATTGGCTGTAGAGCCGTGATTTATGTGGAAGTACCAAGTACCTCTCATCCCTCCCCCCCGAGAGAGCTCAGCCAATCAGCTCTTTCTAGGCCTCCGGCTGTGAGAGATAACAGCATCACCCAGGGATCGAACCAGCGTTCTCCGGATGATAGGGCGAGCGCTTTACCACTGCGCCACTCGAAGGCTACACTAGCGCTTTTATTGCATCAGATGTTTACTTACTTCCCATGTGCATCATGGATCCTTGGTCACCCATGGTCAGAGCAACTCCAGAACTGTAACTCTTACGGCATGTTCCCAGTCTGCAGTGGTCAGGACGTACCAAAAGTCATCCAAGGAAGAAAAACTGGCAATAGGGTCATAGGTGGCTAAAGCTCACTGAGGCACATGGGATGATCCAATAGAAGCATTGGTGTGGATCAAATTGAGGAAAAGGTTAATGCTGGTTGTGATAGAAAGGTGTCAGACACACGGTGCATCACTGTTAAGGTGACAGAAGGGAGGACCTACTCAATATTATGCAGGTGGTCATAATGTTATGGCTGATTAGAGTAAAAAGAATCCCTGGACTTAATGTTAAATAAAAATTTTTACAAACTTTAACCAACCTTGACTCAATTTTAATTTGTGAAAACGTTTTTAGTTGGAGTCTGAAGACAAGGTTTTTAATTTAAGCTTTTCCAACCTCAGGGTTTTTTTTATATTTTTTTTATGCGAATTCTTATCTGAGGAGTAATTTCTGTCTTCTACAGTTTATACCCTTTTACTCTTATAAAAGTTAGCAAAAAAAAAAAAAAAAAAACAGCCTACGCATTTTAATATTCAGCTTCTTCTAACTTTTTGGACCATTAAATTATTCTGTATTCGCCAGCGAGGTGAACACAAACAAAAAAAATCGTCCCCATAAAACAAATGCTTAATGGTTATAAGTTCAATTCAGAAAATTACTGCCTCATCTCTGGAAAGGTCACACTTACCTTAGCTTTTTTTTTTTTTTTATTAATAAAGTTTGATGACCTCTAAAAGTGACATTTACATTTTTAATTTTGCTGCTTCAACAATTTTTAATTCCCTTACACAGATTAGATCAGTGCGTGACACAAATTACTGATTTAGCTGCCTGTTTACCAAAGTTATGACCAGACTAGTGGAATAGAGGGATAGATTTCACTACACCAGTCTGTGCTGTTTCTGTGTGCAGGGTATAATGTTGGTACAGACAGGATTTACCAGTAGGAGTTGATGATCTTGCAGAACGCAAGCTCGCAGCACATCTTCAGGTTGCCTTGGTGCTCGGCCAGGTCGCTGGAGGAGCACTTGGATGGGTCCACTTCGCAGTTTTCATCTGATTCGTACAGCGCTTTGATAAACTCGCCTGATGCACACAGACACACAAAAAACTTTTGAATTATGTTTTTTCCAAAAAAAAAGGATCTATACATTCAAATATTTTTTTCACCAGTCACAAATTCTGATTAATTTCTAAAATCGTCAACTAAAAAATCGCTTTGACCCACGATGGTAATTTCCCTGTGGAGTACAGTAAATTGCAGCACTGTAGGCAGCAGCAGCAAGGCTCGAAGCAAATGTGAGCGAGACCGTAGGCGCAGGATCGTCCCAGCAGATTTACTATATGAAAAACTTTACTCCTTTCTTTTAATATCCTGTAGAAGATAACAAAGTAAACCCTCTTGTGCTGCAATTTGTGTGTAGGTGTGTGAAAGAAGAGAGGGCTTGTGTGTCCAATCACTCTGGATGTTAATTTGAAAGCGAATCTAAAAATAGGAGTTGTTTAGAATCGCTTTTAAGATCAAAACTTGTTGCGTTTTTACAGCATTTTAAATTTCGAAGCAAGATTTTAGATTGCTTACAGGATTCAGCTTCAGCCTCACCACTCACTTACTTATTGCCTCCACTGCTTTATCCTGTACAGTATACAGGGACATTGGGGGGCTGGACCCTATCCCGGGAGCAAAAGGTGGGGTACACTTCGGACAGGTTACCAATCCATCGCAGGGCACACACACTCACACACTATGGGCAACGCCTAATCTTCATGTCTATGGACTTGTAAAGGAAACCCGAGTACCCGGTGGAAACCCACCAAGCACAGGAAGAACATGCAACCTTCATGCACATAGACCCCAAGGCAGGAATTGAACCCAGACCATAGGGTATAAGACGACAGTTCTAACCACTAAACCAGCATGTTAGTTTAAAATTCTATTAGTTAAAAATTTTCTTTGCAGATGCTATGATATAAATATATAATGAATAGCTGAAATATGATTCTTTCCTTTTAAATTGACATATTGTGTATCATTTGCTTAGTCTATATATTTTTTAAGTAAAACAAACTATATTTCTTAAGAATCTTTGGCATTTAAGCATTGGCGGGGGGGCTGATCACAATCATTACATTTCTGGGAAGGTGCATGGCAGGCTCCGCCCTAGGCTACAGCATAGGGTACATGACTACAAAGTAAAAGCTTTTAGATAGAGGTTTGGATAAAAACAAAGTTATACGCTTAAACTACCTTTAAGGGAATTATATTTTACAGCATTTGGTAAATGAAAGCTGTGGGAATGGTGGCTCAGGTGGCTAAGGCTCTAGGTTGTTGACTCTAGGTTGGCTGGGCTCGATCCATAGCCCAATGCCTGTCCCATTTAATAAATCTTTTATTTAACATTTGTTAAATGTTATTGGGATAAAACTGCATAATCTGTTTCTCTAAGCAGTTTGTCATGCATTTCTTCACTCCAGCCCTCCATGTTTATAATACAATTAAATCTGTGTATTTTAATCGTGATTAATCA
The DNA here is from genome assembly GCF_024256425.1 of Clarias gariepinus. NCBI lineage: Eukaryota > Metazoa > Chordata > Actinopteri > Siluriformes > Clariidae > Clarias > Clarias gariepinus. The sequence goes on along the minus strand of NC_071108.1, from coordinate 8,001,486 downwards.
CAGACTATGACTGTAATTAGCTAGATTTAAAAAATTAATCGATTGACTGCACTAGTTCAACCACTGTGTACGTCTATTAAAGAAAATGGCATTGTGGGATCAACAATTTTTCCTCATTTACTGTATCAACCTGATCACTGCTGTCCTTCCTTCAGGGTCAGTATACAGGCCAATATTCTAAAATGTCACCCTTAGAGTCAAGACTGCTAATAAAGCTAAAAAAAAAAAAAAAAAGACGGCAATGTTTTGGAACTTTAAAGCCAAGAAAATGCCGAATTCATAAAGCAAGTTTTTTTTTCCTTTAATAATTGTTCTTTCATTCTAAATGGATATGCTTGTGAAACAGATACACAGATTCCATCACCTTACAAAACAGTCTGTCATTTCAGGATAATTGCCCGTCTATTGTATTTTACTACTTTGTTTTTAACTAGCTTATCCATAGCACTTAGTAGACTGAATATAAATAATTAAACGTTAATTTGTAAATAATGACATAATTCTACGGTAGTATAGATTTTTGTGAAATGTGAAATTTTAGAAGGTTCATTTAAAACAAGTACAGAAGTGATATAGTAATATATAGACCTAGACAAAAGTTGATTCCTCAGTTCTTAACATTTTGCGGTAAAAAATTGTTCCCATTTGTTTAATTTAATGTTCATCATTAAATTTAATCTGAATGACTCAAGAGTTTCGCACAGTTCTGTATCTGAAGTCTATGAAATCAATGGTGTTTTCATGACTACAATATGTGTTAACATTTACACCTTTTGTCTTTTCTTCCTTTCATAAAAAGATACCTGAAAAGTTTCCTAATTTGTAGACACTATGAAAAAAAAGTCTGCCTAAAAAAATAAAAAAAAAAAAACACCACCAAGCCCCTGCGAGACCATGGTTCAAAGCTCAGAACTCTTCTCTTGTTGACCAATCCTGCTATTGAACAGTAAACCCATAGGGAATTACTGAGGCTTTAAATAATTAAATAACACTGGGACCTACAAAAGAAATAACCAACAAAATCTAATGAATTATTGATTTTTATGTACTCTAGATTGTAAAAGTGTACCGCGAGAGCTTATAGCTAAAAAGACTTTATGCTGGATTGAGGGTGCGATTGAACACAGCGCTTTTTTTCAAACAAAATTGTTTCATCAGTAAACCTTTAAAGAAAGAAACCAACTTTAAAAAACAAAACAAAAAAAAAAACTTAAATCTCATACCTAAAGCATCCTGTAGGTACTTTTGGCCCACCAGTTTAAGATATTCCTCAATGGCTTTGGTGGCCAGGGTGTTCTCCCGAAATATCAGGTGCTCATTGTCGCCACACCGATCTACCTCTGACATCATCAGATCGGTCAGGAAATCCTGCATCACACACAAAGATAAACAAAAAGAAAAGGACATTATTAAAAAGTCATGGTTTAATTTTTTTTTTTCAAATGGAATTGTAATATTCCAACATGAATGGACCACACATTTGGGTTGTTTGGCCCCCAGTGAAGCAGATTATTAGCGCTTAGTAAATTAAGAATTATACATTCCGTATTAATTATTCAATACAGCAACTTCTTTGACATCTACTGGATAAATAAATGACCAGTTGCACTGTATTAACATTCCCCCTAATCGTGGGAACCGTCACATTTTCTCCTTTTGCATGCTGAATGTGGTCCTTTATCATGTCAGTGGATAATAAGGGCAGGGATGCGAGGGTGGACGTGACTATTTAGAAACAATAATAATAATAATAATAATAATAATAAATGAAAAAAGAAACAGAAAAGGCTTAGCAATTACTGCAGCAAAAAACATTGGCGAAAGATAATTAGGAACATTGACTTCCATACTTAAGTAGAGTTTTCACATATATGTTTTGTACTTGAATAGTTTTATCAGTTAATACTTTTTATTTTTACTACACTATATCCAACGACAAATATCTGTACTTTCTACTTCACTACATTTGTGCATGCCATTGTCTTACATAACCACAGTGTTGTGTGTCATTTGATGTTTGGTTTCCCTACTAATCCATTACTATGACTTACTGTACAGTATATGTTACAGTGAGCTAAAGGAAAAAAAAATTGTAGAACGTTCTATACTTAAGCTAATTTAAGGGTAAGTTATTTTGTACTTTTTCTCAAGTAGAAATGTACAATAAATTAAGGATTTTTTTTAAACGATTTTTTTTTTACCTGTGGTGTCTCTACTTTTACTCAAATAACTTAATTTTTGCCCAGCACTGCAAAAACTGAACAGAAAGAGGGCATGCAAGTCTCGAAAACTTAAAGACGTAAATAGTGTTCGACATCAAAGGGAAACTCAAAAGAGGCGATGTTAGTTATAAAAGAGGAAGTAAACAAATCTATCCCTGTAATCTGTGATCTAAGACTTGACCCATAGTGTCCACTGGGAGCCGTAGCACTTGCTTTCCCAGCATGCCCTTGAAAAATATCAGTTTAAAAAGGTTTAAGGACTTTTTATGGGTTATGACATTTTTGCTCAACATCTGCTAACTCACTTTCAGGGAGTCAAGACAAAAAACGTTGACTTCTTATTTACTATCTTTTAGCCTGTATGTTTGAACTGAACTTCTAGATAAACTGTAGATAAAAATGTATATTCTGTAAAACTAAATGGAATAATACTATTCCAACAACAAAAAATAAAAAATAAACAAAAGAAAACATATGTTCCTTTTTTGTTCTTTAACTTGTTTACACAAACAGAACATAAACTTTTCTAATTGCATAGTAAAAAATGTTTTAATTTGAACAAGCTAATGATTAGCTAAAGCAACATCTCCGTTAATGCACCATGATGCTATAACAGTGGGAATTAAGAAGCACAGAGCACATCATCTATTCTGTGACCAGTCAGCACCTTTTTATTCTGGGGTACCAGGCAATCTTTGCTAGAAGGAGATGTATTGAAATTTTAATATCTAGTCTGGTCAGATGGTTCTCTTACCCTGATCTCTCATTATTTATGTATTATTCTTTCTTTTTGTTTAACTAGTGAATGTTCTCAGAATCCAGAAAAGGTAGAAAATGGACAAATTCATATATATATAGTATATAATATATTAAGTGCATGGGGTCAGAACATTAATAAAAAAAGTCAGCTGCATGTGCACAGAAGTGGATGGTGGTGTTAAAATATAAATGAAATCATTAAAGATATCCACGTTGTGGTAAACTACTGATTGTAGACTACTTTACAAAAAGACAAAAAGAGTATTACTATCCCATGGAAATCTCAGACTGCAAATAAAGCAGTAACTGAAAGCTACTGTATCGTTTCTCAAGTCATGATTCTCATCACTATGTTACGAACAAGTTTCCTTGGAGCTCTGCAACCAGGCATTCATGCAACATGGCCACCGAGGCTTAGTCTGGTGAGCTCAGCTCGGCTCTGGCATACTCAAGGTTCTGACCCGAAGCCCTGCTGCTAATCTGGTAGGCCCTCGAGGCTCCAGCTGCATCCTGTCCTCATTCGGCATCATCAGCATTCAGAGCACTTGAGCACGCTGAGCAAAGGCCACATCAAGGAAGGCGCATCGATGCACAGCGCGAACACAGGAGGGTGGGTTTGATTGGATGAAAGAGCTGAGTGGAACAGAACAGCTCAGATGACTCAGGAAAGCAGAGTGGTGTGTGCACAATTAATTGCATCCCAGCACTAAGATCCAGATGAACTCATGTTTTCTGGTAATGCAATCTTTATACATGTAATCGTTATTCAGGTTGCAAGTCTTTTGGGGTATGTCTCTACCAGCTTTGTGCATTTAGAGAGTGAAATGTTTGCCCATTCTCAGTCAGATTGGATGAAGAGCGTGTTGATGTGAACAGCAATTTTCAAGTCTTGCCACAGATTCTTAATTGGATTTAGGTCCGGACTTTGACTTGGCCATTCTTGACTTGGCCAACACATGAATGTTCTTTGATCTGAACCATTCCATACAAAGTTGTCCTGCTGAAAAGTCAATCTCCACCACAGTCTCAAGTTGTCTAACCAGCATCCCTGTCTCTGCTGAAGAAAAGCATTCCCACAACATGATGCTGCCACCACCATGTTTGTGGGATGGTGTGTTCAGAGTCATGTGCAGTTGTACAGTAGTTACATGTATACCAAAAAAAAAAATCCATTTTGGTCTCATCTGACCAGAGCATCTTTTTCTACATGTTTGATGTGTACCCCATGTGACTTGTCTCAAACTACAAACGGGACACCTTCTTATGGCTTCCTTTCAACAATGGCTTTTTTCTTGCCACCCTTTCACGAAGGTAGTGTACTATTAATATGCACGTGAAGCAAAGGTACACACATTTACACCACCAAAGTTGATTATTTTCCTATAATATAATATAATATAATATAATATAATATAATATAATATAATATAATATAATATAATATAATATAATATAATATAATACAATACAATAGCACATCCCAGAATATTTTATTAATAACAAATTTAAACCATTTACATTTAGCCTTAGAGCATACATTATATATTCATCATATCCTCATACCATTTAGAGAAAAGAAGTAAAAATCTATAGCTCTGCTTTGTCTGTGGGCGGGGCTAAAATTTGGGCCACAAAACTGTCAATAGAAAACTAAAGCAAATAATATAATGGTGCTTATTGCATGGCAAGATATGATTATTAAAGATCTCATAGCAATTATAAAAAAAAATTCAGATTGCACCTCTGGGGGGGCCAACACCCAGCTGTAAAACATCTGGCGCTGTAATAATGCGCCAGGGGATAAATAACAGAACCAAAAATAACAAACAGAGAAACAGAAGTCTACCAATCTGATGAGTCCTACTCATCCTCTATAATTTATTTATTCATTTATTCATCCTGTATACCACTTATACTGTTCAGAGTGGAGGGAAGGCTGGAGCCTATCCTAGGGATACACCCTGGACAGGAAGCCAGTCCATCACGAGGCACCCAAGCACACACACACGCTATGGGGCAATTTGGAAATGCCAGTTAGCCTAATCTGCATGTGTTTGAACTGTGGGAGGAAATTCACTAAACAGACAGACAGACCCGAGGCAGGAAGCGAACCCTCGACCCTGGAGGTGCAAGGGCACAGTGCTAGCCACTACACCAACATGCCACCTCCTCTATAATTATCACTTTGGATTGCAATTATACTAATAAAACATTTTAAGTGAAAAGTTTGTCAGGAATTTATCTGTTGTGGTTTAAGGTGGCACATCGGTAAAACTCCAGAGCTACACTCCTCTGTCTTAGGGTGGTTTAAGTGGCTGGCATGGTGTTTCTGCATGTGTTTGTCGGGGGTGGGGCTGGGGGGCTCTGCTTATAAAAAGAGCCCCAGGCTCTGGACTAATGACCCCAGCCTCCCAAAACGGGCCAGCAGAAAAATTACTTTCTGTACCCACACACACACACACACAACATCACTCTTGTGTGAATCCCAGTGAGACCCCTTGGGCAGCGGCTGCATGAATAAGAGCTCATTAGCAGCGGGGAGAGGCTCTGGATCCCCATCTCAGTTACACTGTGCACACACTCCATCAGACCTCCACAGGGAACTGATTCAATGACCAGACCTGCTCCGCTATGATCGATACTCACTCCACAAACACAATAGTTCTTCAATCCTGGGTCAGAGTTGCCTCTGTTGTAATTGCTTTTAGATTCATGGTATCGATGTACTCAGATATGATTTCTTGCGCCTGTGCAAATGTAGCCATTATGCCAGGGTGAAGTTTTATAACGTGGAAAAACGTCTGAAGCCTGAAGCATAATGTCGACGTTTCCAAAACAGTAGCTGCTTCAAATTGCAGGCTCGAAATCCGCAATGACCACGGTGGACATCGGCTTCATACTTCCTCTCATTCATGACTGCGCGCTGACCTCCGGAACACAACGCCAGGAAGCCACTGGCATGCGAGGCAACCCTGATTGACCTTGTTTACGGTAACCATGCCACGGTTTAATGAAAGACAATACTGAAGCCGACCAACCCCCAGCCTGCGCTAATGAAAGACAATACACTCCCGATATACTCCCTGACTAATGTCCTGTGTAATGACAGAGCATACCATAGCTTATTTAGCCCAGCGATAATGACAGGCTAAGACCGCCACTGACCACTTTGACCGGCTCAGAAATCCTACATTATAGCTCCTGTGGCCAATAAAGGTCCTTTATTTTGTACGGTGAGGACAAGCATTAAATTTAAGCTAAACGGCGCTGCAGATTCCATTCCATTCCATTCCATTCCAATGGTAGGGGCTGGGAAGGTATTATCATCTTTCACAACCTGTAACTAATTAAATCAAACCTTCCAATTTACTGTAGATGTTCATAGTGACCAGATCACATCACTGATGACAGTTTTTAAGCGTTAAGTTAAGGGGGGAACGCCCAACAGGAGCAAATTAGTGGTGGTGAAGTTTGAACCTGGGACCTTTTGGACCGTAGCCCGATGCCTTTACCACTAAGCTACCCTCTCTCACTTCCCTTCAGTAATGTTTGGCCAGCGTTCTTATGTGAACTAGTAGGGTTGTGGGGTGGACTTCAACAAAATGGCAAAAGATTGTGGACACCTGGCTATAAGCTTCAACCTTTTTTGGGGGAATTTGCCTATTTAGTCATAAGAACTGAATGAAAGGAGGTTTGGGGTGTTAATATTCAAGCTTATTCCTAAGATCGAACATTTTAAGACAAGATATGCCATGTATTATAGTTCTCCCTGTGCAGAAAATGTGATGCCACTAATTAATTCTAGCCTATCTGACTGAAGAGTTGTGCTAATTAACTTAAAAAAAACTGGATATATGACAATGGTAAAGCAGTAACATTCAATAAACCATCTTCTGTACATGATCTTTGGAAAGCAATCAAGCAGGCATGGATTGAGCGAGTGACACTAGAGTAGTGCACACGTCTTTTTGACACTCTGCCCAGCCAGATCCAGCAGGTTTTAAAGAATAGAGGACTTCACATGATTGTTGCATCTTTGTATAAATGAACAAATTGTTCTCTTTACCTCGATTGTCAACATTTTACAATTTTTTTCTAATGTATTTAAAACATGGAACTTCATTTTTGCCTCATGGTGCACTTTCAAACCACTGCTATAGACTTTCAGTATCCGGCAAAATATGATGTATATAATAAACTTTTATGTCAATATATAAGGATGTCAAGTACCTGTATTTACTTCACTGGGATCACTGCTAAAATTTATGATGATGGTGAATGAAATCATATTGTAATTTTACGGATTTTATATTCAAGTACAAGTTCAATGTAATGCTATATTTATCTCAGAGGACTAAGGAACACAAAGAGGTCCTGTTCAGATTCTGATATTTTAAATCACATTATAGGGTATAATACTGTTTCATTTGCCATATGGGAAATTGTCCTAAATGCTTAGTATGTAGATACCATCCTATCACGCAGCTTTCATAACCAGACCTCATGCACGTTTTTTCGAATTTACAGTATGGGTAATGTTCAAAATTTCGGAGAGTGGCAAAAAAAAAAGCCGCTCTGTTTTCACCAGGAACAATCGATGAAGTGAGATGAGTGATACAGAGTGAGGCTGAGAGCTTCTGTACATGTTGTCACCTCATTCAGAACTGATTTATGAAGACAATCGGAGCCTAAACACACTGTGCACTTGAGTTAATGAAGACAATAAGAGCGTTCACGCCTCCAACGATTCGGCGAGGAGCGCCAGGGCCCGTCTCCATTGTTCTCGTCTGTACTCTATTGTCAGAGGGTGGACTTGAAATAAAGATCACAAAAAAGGCAGATTTTGCTGAGGTGTCTGATCGTACAAGCTGTTAAACCCATCAGTTGATGTCTACATCGCAGCAGTATTAAGCCATGGACTTCTTTCAGCATCCTTTCATATTAGAAGGCTTGATGCAATATCAGATTGGAAACTTTGGAAAACTGAGATGCACTACAAAAGAGACTTGCCACGCTGTCAAATACTTTAGTGAGGAAACAAGCATAATCATTAAAATAAAGCTAAACTCTCATCAACTGGGGTTCCTTGAGGGTTCTTTGTATTGGTGAGGGGATTTCACTTCACAAAGAAGTTCTACTTTAGACTCTGTTTTCGGAGAAATACTTTGTTCGCTAATAAATCTTTATTACCAACTTTATCCTAATTAGGATGATTATGGATCTGGAGTCAGTTCTGAGACTGCTGAGGACAAGGTGGGTATATACCTTGGATGGTATGGACAGACATGATGTATGGTTCATTATGGACCACTGGGTTCTAGAATGGATATCTGAAAAAAATTAATCTTGCCAAGAATTTTTTGGGGGATAGTTGCAGGTTCTTAGGTTCCCAATGGGGAACCACATCTTTGGACAACTTCCTTTTTTCTACTTAACGTTGTAAGAGTCCACACTGGGCCTCATCCAGACTAGATGAAGTACAGTAGGTAAAGACTCTTGAGAGTGCTAGATAGAATGCACATTTCAGAAGTATAACGGGATTTAACCAGTAGTAGAACCGGATGTCTTACCTTAGCCTTGCCGGTGCTCTGGAGAATATGCACGAGTGCACAGGCCATCTCCTCCTTGCTCTTGACGCTGATTGCAGGCTCAAGTACTGAACAGAGGAGCATGTAGTTGTTGGTGATGTACTCAGCGAACTCTTTGTACAGCTCCATAGGGAGGATGCTCATGCTCTGGTAGCGGCATTTCATGCGCACCATGGGCCCCGGCGCTTTGCCCTTGCTGGGGTTGGGAGTGCTCACCGTGTACCACTTCTCCACAAACTGCCGACCTGTCACCGTGGCCACGGGAATGTTCACCAGGCCCACGTAGTTGTTTTTGTCCTTCTTTTTCTTCTTGTCCGTCTCTTTGTAAAGGTGCACGGTGATACTCTTGACTGAGGGCAGGTTGTTGAAGTCAAAGTGTTCACCCCAGAAAACATTGTCCGTTTTGAGCTTGCAGGTAGTCCGAGCGTAAAGCGTGTCATCAAGACACAGTTCACAGAAGTACTTTTTCTTAGCTGGTAAGTCCTTGGCTTCAATAATCCAACATTTTAACATGTTCTCCACCCGACGACTGTTGTCCTGAACATAAGAAACACATCACAATGCATGAGGCAAAAGTTGGCCAAAATAAGAAAGAGAATACATTAAAATAACGTAATACATAATAACTCTTAACTCATGAAATGCCACAATCCCTTTGAAGTCTTAAGCTTACCTTGTTGGGATGCACAGCTCGCCTGAGGTTCTCCATCCATTTCTCTCTCTCTGCTGCTGACCGACAAGAGAAGCATTTACTTCCTGTAGATGTAGTTACCTGTAATTACACAGTGGATACAATGCTAACGTGGAAAGATCAGAGAAAATGGGTAAATGGACATTAAGCTCAGGTAATCCACCAATTTTCATTGTGCGCTCAGCTCTTATCCACCGAAAAGGTTCCACTCAAGTGGGGAGTAATAACAGTCGGCCAAAGAATAGACAGATCAAATATCCCAAACACAGAAAGCATTGGCTATTAAATGCACTTCTTCTTCTAATGCAACCACAGAGTAAGGGTGGGGAGTAACTCACTAAAATCATGAAATCATCACCATGGCCACTGCCATCGATTGGGGAAAATGGTTACGCTGCAGATTATTTTTCTACTTTAAACAATAATGGATTTTCATTACGGTAACAATATTGCAGGCCTTCTTCATATGCTAATGCTTATAAAGTAAAATCTCTTATTAGAATTACATATAGGATAGCGCAAACATTTCCACAGTATGTTATTTCCTCCACTTGGATAGTAAAAGAAGCGACTGATCAAGGCGCAAACTGGCTTATTACCAGCTATTTAACTGATTGAACTGTTTTTGAAGGTCCAGTCACATAAAACGTACAAACAAGTCATTTGCATAATGTGAATGGGACGCCCAGAACATCATCTTAAGCAGATGCCTAATCTGTCTCTGAATACACATAACTTTTGCAGCATAAATATTGATGTGCCTTTTGGATTTAAATCAATGACAATCTTCTAAACTTCGCTAACCACGAATATTTGAAGACTATATTACATATACTATTACTATATAAGGTATTCTTGTCATATCGGCAGTATTTTCGGGCAGACTTTAAAAAAAGGGTCGTTCAAATCAAACCAGGACTTCTGAGTGTGCACAATAACAGAAGAGGTATGAGAGTTACAGTAAAAACTACCTTTATTTCTCTATATAATCCCCTACTACACTAATGCACTCATTCCAGTGTTTCACTAGTGCTTGGATACCATCAAGGTAGCTGGCCTCCCAGGAACACCTTGGCCAAATATGTAGAAATGGCTTGGAGTGACTGTAGTGTCTGTGAGAATTTCCCAAAGACAGATACACCAGCTGGCCACAAAGTTATCCCTCGATGTTTAAGGATCAGGTGTTCCACTCGCTGAATGTTCATGGCAAGACTGCAGTGGACTCCGAGCCACCTCGGCCAGCATCATCATTCACGGACATTACGCTGCTCTTTAAACCTGTAGCACCATTCAGTTGTTTAAGGCGGCTTAGAGTCTTCTGTAAAATGTCAATCGGTTTAATGCTTCCACAAGAAATTCTATCCCCAAGAAATTCCCGGTTTGACTTGAATGCCCCTAGTACACTATTATAATAATATCCATTCTATGGGTGTGGATTAAACCATGCAATCACAGAGCACCTAATAGGTCTGTGATCAGTCATTGGGCTTTGCTACAGTAGAAGGAGATAATAAGTGCAATATCCATATAGCCTGATTAGACTATTCCTTTCCTTCCCATTACCCTGTAATCATTTCTTCCACAGACATGATTAATGATATATGGATGAAGAAATGTGGTATATATATCTCTTGTGATTCTTTTACATTTTACTCAACGGTTTGAATTAAAATATATATATACACACATCTCCTTTCCCTACTCCAGGGTATGAGGCATCCAGCTGCCAGCTGGCTACAGTGTAACTGAGACCATGGCAGTCTGCTGGACCATGCTTAGCTCCAGTGAGTAGTGATCAGGACAAAAACAGGGGAGATTTGGACAAATGGATGGAGTTGCGCACTGAGCCGAGGGGCATAGAGATTCACAGCGATGCTGCTAGATATTCTCTTTGTTCTCTATGGCTAAGCAGGATTTCTAAAGAAACACTTGATATTGCTGAAATTACCTTTTAACTATAGTATCTGTAGCATGTGTTTGATCGCTATAAAACAAGAATTTCAAAATAGTTTTGAACCTGGATACTAAAAACTTGGTTGTAACAGATACTGGATCTAAAAGGAGTTGTTGGTCTTTTGGGTGCTCCCGGAGTGTCCGATCCACGCGTGACTTGGCACAGGTTTTATGCCTGATGCCCTTTCTGACACAACCCTCCCATTTTACCTGGGTTTGGGACCGGCCCTGCATCCAGTGGCTGGGGTTCGGAACCATTGGGCGAAAATTGAACCCGAGCCTGCTGCATGGCAGGTGAGAAACCTACCACTGAGCCACCAATGCCTTGACTAGTTGCCATAACTTGTCTTTTTAAAGATACGACTTTAAGTCAGAGTAATGATTTTGAACCATGATTATCTGATGGCTGATGGATATCACAGATACCAGAAGGAACTCTTAAGTACTGTACATTGCACCACTGATTAAACTACTGAAAACAAGTTTGGTGAGAGTTCTTCGCTTGGGGTGGAAATGTTGTAGTTTTAAATGAGCATGAAACGCTTCCTGACAGATTCAAACATCTGCCCTTAGGTGATCATTTTAAGTGAGTCTTGAGTCAATTGTTTCTTGTTCTATTTTTAGTACAGGAAAGCGTGTTAAATTGCTATCTGTGGTAACTGCACGTACATTATGGATGTGCTAGATTATTTGGGGGGAAAAGAAATAGAGAATTGCTTTAATGATGATGATGATGATGATGATGATGATCCTCAACCACCACACTGCTCCTCTATATTATTGAGACTGACTCGATTTAAAAAATATATATTCTGTTAAGACTTTTACTAGAAGCTAAAAGGAAAGGTTGATCTTTGAGACACAATACTCCTGACTGTTTAAAAATATTTGTGTACAGCACAAAGAACAGACTCAAAACTGGCATGCATGCAAATGTCATGCGCCGATACATGCTGTTCCTCTTTTTATCATTCACATATTTCCTTGTGCTATTGTAAACCAGAGCACATGCAAACGATTTCCCCGACAATCCCACTTTCCCCACAAGACACTGGAACATTCAGTACATAATACTTGGTGTATGACCATAAACTGCCATGTTGATGGTGCTGGCCTGAGCGACCGAGTGTGCCCACAAATCACTAATAGACATTAGTTTAAATGCTTAATTAGGCTGAGATGAAAGATCAAAGCTCGGTAGACTGACCTCGAAGCAGAAGTCCTGTCCCAGGATGCTGCTGTGCACAGGTTTGATGAGCACTTCCTCCTCCATACTGAGATCCAGAGCTTCCACTGCACTGCTGGGGCTGAGCAACGACTCGTGAGACCTTGACTCTTTCAGCCTCGGCATCAGATGGGATCTGAAATAAAGATTAAGTCTTCAGAATTCTCGTTCTTTAGTATTTGGTCTTGAGAAACACAGATGCCTATGAAAAGCACATGAGTATACTGTAGCATGGTGCTGGTATCGCATCGTAAATGGGCCCCTCCCAAACGCAAGACCTACAGTAGGAAAAGGGACTATAGACACGACTGGTTTGATCACAGCGGATAACCCATGTTATACACTACTGCACTTTATTAGAAACTCATGTAGGTTTATGTATTTATACGATCAGCCATTTGTGTTGCAGCAGCACAATGCAATATAAAATACAGTTCATGCAAATCCAGGACGAGATCTTCAGACAATTTTTACATCAAACATAAAATTGGGATCAAACTGTGACCTCTGGGACTTTTACGGTTGCAAGGTTTTTGGTACCAAATAGGATAGCTTGTGTAACTGATCTTTTGGGATTTTTAAACACATACAGAATAGTACAAAATAATAATAGGTATGATAAAAGTAAAGTAAAGGAATAAAATCCTGTTTGGATCTGCAGGTTGCAATACTGTACCTGGTTGAGTTGAGAATGATCAGACTGATCTAAGCTCACAGGAAAGCTAGAGAAACGTGTTTTTACAACCCTGGTGAGCAGGAAAGCATCTCAGAACACACAACACATCAAGCGCTGACTTGAATTGGCTACAACAGCAGAAGACCACATTAGGTTCCACCTGGTAACCTAAAACATGGATCGGAGGCCATCATACATTAAGTACAGACTCACACAACCTGGACAGATGGAGACTCAACAGTTCTAGTGACTCAACAGAGCATCTAGTACCAACACCCATCCTACAGTTAAAGTCAAAGAACCCTTCGCCCCCCTCATTCTGTTGTTTAAAGTAAAATTACCAGAAACTCTTGACCCAGATTTGCATGATATTTCTTTTTGCATTGTACTGCTGTCACATGACTGGTTGATTAGATAATGAAACCCTGCATGAACACGCGCGCATCGTAAGTGCTGTTTGTCCAGTGGTTCTATCCTCTCTTCTACTCACCAGTGGAAATGGACCACCACTGGATAGATCATGACAGGCCAGATTATTATTATAGGGACAGTGGATCATCTAGTGACCCTGACATGGTAGCGACCTAAATAAAATGTGGTTAGCAAATTACTTGTGGTCCTTTTCTATTGATAAATGGAGGACTTGGGAGCTGATAAACAGCTTTTTTTTTTAATTAATAAATAAAAGAATACCTACAGTATGTAGTGCATTTATATCTTTGGAGTAGTAAAAAAAAAAAACAAAGTGTTCTTCATTATACCTAACAGTTTATCCTTTTGTCCCTGAAAACTGAGACATTTTGTGCGCCACTGCTGAGTTTCTCTTTTTTTAAACCAGACATTTTCAGAAACTTTTACAAAACACTTCTGATTTAACCACAATGTGGAGGTAAACAAATGCTTGGTCTTTCAGTGTATGGAGTAAAAAAAACACCCCTGGGATATACAGGAAACTTGAAGATAATTACTTTCACAGAGAAAATCTGATTTTATGCAAGAGAAGCATATGAGAAGTGCATACTTAATTTCATGTATCTGTACTTCTTTGCTGATGCAATACAACCAACCAAAAGACATGATTGTTAGACTTACTTAGATTTCCTTTATTAATCAATGACCTGTTCACCAATCTCCTGGCCGGTCATCGTACTCAGTAAAGAAAGGCTGTTCAGTAGCTCATGTCCCAATCAATGTGAGGAGTAAACCTTGGCAATTAAGCACTTGCTTAGAGCTGGCTTTGTGCACGCTTACTTCATCCTTACTATGAATTAAAGATATCTCGTAATCATCTATACCGCTTTATCCTGTATACAGGGTCATGGGGGCTGAAGCCTACCCCAAGAAGTGGGGGACACCCTGGACAAGGTGCCAATCCATTGCAGCAACCATACACATACATACACACATGCTCAGTCCTTCATTACACTACAGGCAAATTGTGAACATCAGTGACCCTAATGTGCATGTCTTTGGACTATGGGAGAAAACCAGAGAATCTGGAGGAAACCCACCAAGAATGAAAAGAACATGCATACTCCATGCACACAGAACTGAGACTGGAATCGAACCCTGAACCCCAAACATGAAGGTGCGAGGCGACAATGCTTACCACTAACCCGCCGTACCACCTAAAGCCAAAGAAGAAAAAAAAAAACTACAGTAAGTCCCAGAAACAACTGTGAGCTCATTTTCCTGGTTTTTACGCAACGCAGCCAGGAATGACGGTTAAAAAGATTCAATCATATTATAAGCCTGTAGATGGCAATAAAAACTTAATAAACAAGTCTTGAAGTAAAAAGGTAAGTGAACTGAAATTAATCTGGGATCAGATTATGGGCCATCAAATATCATCCGCAGATTAAAACTCTCCAAGAAGCAGCATCTAAAAAATGTGAAACTAAATCAACTGTGCCTTACAGTATACTGAAATAAATCCACCAAGTTCATGTTCTCGCTGCGTCCTCGAAATGCTGCAGATCGCTATAGGAGGCTCTGGAACCCATGCCAACTTCAACCTCAGTCCTGATCGAAGGCAATAAAAGCACTTTCTATCAAAGCCTCCAGACAGACTGCAACATTATACCGCTGATGGCCTGAGCACAACTCATCATCGTTTCATAGCAATACATAACGCTGACTCGATATAACCCCATTTCCCTTCGCTTCGCTGCAATTGAGAGAGTGACAAACAACTCGTGACATACAGTTGATATTAAAAAATAACGACTTTCTCCAGAGATCTCGTCAACCCCCCCTGGGAAATCACACACAATTTCAGACACTCATTTGTCCTCTAAACCAGGAATACCTGCTGACTCAGAAGAAATACACAATACACTAATGTAAAACGGCCTTATAGCGATTATCAGTACAGTGGGTACTGATCAGAAAAAGCAAAGGTCTCCATCAATCAGTCGTATGTGAGCGCTCAGAATCACTGTGGCTCCAGCATCAAACATTTACAGCATTTAGCTGAGGCTTTTATCCAGAGCAATTTACTGTAGTGCACCGACGGAGGCTCATGGGCCAATCCGAATGAACTGCGTGTCTACGAATGCTATAAGACTAAAACCATGTTATTTAAGAGTTAACGTAATAGAGTACAGTGGAGCACAATTTAAAATGTTTAAAAATAAGTTGTGCAAATTTAGTGCTCATTTTGTTTGTTTAGCGATGAGGTGAGTCAGCAGACTGGGCTGTTCAGACAGCCAGGGGAAATTCATTCCATCACCCAACATTAAACAGAGACAATCTGACCTGCAGGAGCATTGTGAATACGACACGCACTTCAGCACGCTGAGATCACGGCACATCGAGGCCAGGCCAGGCCCGACCGAGATAACGTAATCCTCCCAAAACCCTCCCTTCCTGCTGCGATACACTCATCCAGGAAGAAAGCTTCGACTTATTGGTTATGACTCACAGCCGTTTAGCTGGAGGTTCAGCTGTGATTTACTGTACAGATTACGTTCACAACACATACAAAAAAAACCACACATACACACACACACACACACCAAGAGAGCAAGAGCAAATGAAAAAAAGCAACAAAACAGACAAAGAATCAGCTAAATCAAAAGAACCAGAAAAGGTTAAAGCTCAAAGAACAAATCATGATGGCAAAACTAAAATACAATTCACAAACACAATAACAAAAAACCAATGAAAAGAAAAAAAAAGGACACCCCAAACCAAAACAAAATAAAAGAACAAACAGCAAAACCTAAGATGAGATGCCTGAATCAAAACACCACAGCTAATTCTTTAACCCAAGAGCAGCACCAAAAACATGATGATAAATGTAAAAATATGACAAAGTAAAAAAACGAGTAAAAACAAAAACATGACAGAAAAAAGATGCATCAGCAAATAAAAAATACAGCAAGACAACAACAACAAAAAAACAGCAAAACCAAAATCAAGACATCAAAATCAAAAACACAACAGCTAATTCACTAACACAAGAGAAAAAACATAAAACAAAAAAACAAAAAAAACAAAGTCACAAGAACATGAGAAAAAAACAACATCCAATTCACAACAAACACACCAGCGAAACATAAGCAACAACAACGGACATCAAAAACAACAAACAAACAGAAAACAAACAAACAAACAAAAAAAATTTGAAAATCAAAAGCACAACAGCAAATTCCAAAACACATGACAGCAAAATCAAAAACATGACAAAAAAAATTAAAACTTAAACACAATGGCAAAACTGAAAACGCCACAACAAAAATTAAAACACTACAGCATTAATCCAGATGTTTATAAAATGTAGGTGATTATTGAACATCTTATAGATGAAGGTTCAGTTATTGTGTTTTCCGATTGTGTGATCTGATTTGAAGTGATTTTTTTATTTTTTATTTTATTGTCACATTTTTTCAAATTGAGATTTGTTTTGGTTTTACTTTTGAATTTCCAAATTTGCTGTTGCATTTTGGATTTTTTTACCATCATCCTTTTAATTTCCAGTTAGAACAAGAGGAAATCTGGGTCTTGATGATTTTGCCCATGCTTTTATTAATGCTTATTTCTTATTAAGTTGCAATTACATACTTTTACTTTTAAAAAAGCTACATGTCAATATAATGAAAGCAAGCAAGCTCTGAAAATGTGACTAAACAAATATAAATTATTTAGAAAGAAAAAATATTGCTTATTATGAAAACATTAACTTTAAACAGACTGAAAAAAATGTCTCGTCCAATCAGCTTCAAGCACATGCTATTTATTTAAACTCTTTGCATTATAAGTTAATCTTTCTGCATTTTGCTGTCTTTCTGAATTTGTGGTTGTGTTTTTGGCTTTGCTGTTGCATTTTCTTAAAATTATATAATCTCCTATAAAAGTGAGCTCGATGTGAGTGATTAATTATTTTACTATCCCACATAATGGCCTCGTTAAAGGTCTACCCCCTTAAAGATGACATCACTCCAGCTGCACAGAAGCAAGGAGGATGTTTAGTACTGCAGAATACAAATACTAATCATATGCATAAAAAGAGAGTAGACACCGGCTGTTATTATAAATCTGATAAGTCTTTTAATGATGTGTTAATGGACTATAGTTTATGTTTCAACCTACACGTTTCCTTACATTCTTATTAAATAGCCATGATTTGCATCAACAGGAAAAATGACATACCAGCCATAACAATCGAATTTGTGCTACTCTGCTAACTAGAGCCACATGTTTTGCAGGAACTGCAGACATATACAGAGATAAACAGTGCATGAAGAAACGCCACTTTTCCAGTACTTACTGCTTAACGTAGCGATAGGCCATGATCTCACCCAAACACAAGACTGCTACTGAAGGATCGGTTCAAT
Organism: Clarias gariepinus; assembly: GCF_024256425.1. Taxonomy (NCBI): domain Eukaryota; kingdom Metazoa; phylum Chordata; class Actinopteri; order Siluriformes; family Clariidae; genus Clarias; species Clarias gariepinus. The sequence goes on along the minus strand of NC_071108.1, from coordinate 7,983,534 downwards.
ACATTAGCGGAATGATCCTTGATTTCCTGCTGCAGTGTTGATGACGATGATGAGGTTCGATAGCAGATCTTAAACATTGGCTGGAGCAGTCAGGTTGCAGTGCAGCGCTGCTTCTGAGCACCCAAGGGAACGATCCTGTTTGCCATGAACACACCCTTCGAGCATTCTTTTTTCTTTTTTTTTTTTCCTCCCCAAGCATTTCTATTTTCAAAGCATAGCATTTTGGTTGGGAGTCAAAACTGTTTAATGTACCGGTCATTTCTGGTTCAGAATTTCTGCTTTGTGTGTGTGAGGAGAAAGAAAGAGGATTTGTATAAAATTGGGCGTATGGGTTTAAATTAAAATGGGCCAAACATCAGGGTTTAGTTCACTACACCACAACATCAAATGATAGAAAATATTCATGACCCAATAGAAAAACAAGCCAAACACCGGCAGGATCTGCAAATGTTTTAAACTACAGTACAGTGATAGCAAGGGTCCATCGTTCAAAAAGAGGGGTGAGGCGTGGACCTCTGTGGCGTCTAATTAAACTCACATGACTGAGCGTGTGTCCTAGGTTCTCTGTCTAACAGAACATGGTGCACTCCACATAAAAATGGTTCCCACAGTCGCTGACAGGAAGTGAACACCTCCCTCGAGACCTCTGCTTAAAATCGGAAATGCCTGCCATGCTAAGCCTGTATGTCAGGAAATCAGCAGCGCAGGCAAAAAAGAAGGAGAGACAGCTTGGCATTGAAAAAGAAAAATTTGGGTCTAATTCAATGCATAAAGATATCAGGAGGAATAGAACCGGAATGCATCAATAATTAGGTTTGTGCATGAATACTTAATCAAATCAAATCAATGGAAGCACCACGTTTTGAATGTTTTTTTTCTTCTTCTTTGACTCGTGAACCAAGCAGCACCATAATAAAGACGCAATTATTCTAAAGCCAGTGAGGGCACACAGCTGAGTTTATTACTATCCCAGACAGCTTATGTAATCCTGCGAGCTATTGACAGGGTCAGCCCTTATACTGACAAACCTCTTTCTCAAAGCCGCTCATTCCGTGGCAGAATGCTGGGCTTTAAAACGACCACAAGCAGAGCAATTCAATATTTAAAAAGGACGAATGGTGCACTTCAGTGCAAAACATTTGCATTATTTATGCGCCAGTCAGTCAGAACGTCCCAAAATCAACTACGATCATGATCAAAATCGGCAGAACTTAAAAATCTCATTTTATTTCTATTTCTAATCCTCTGTTTGAGAAGCACTCAAACTCATTCGGAAGCATGAACACCAAAGAGCACAGCTCTGTCAACAGGGAGCCCATTAAAATGCGCTGCCATATCTCTACTAACCTCGGCCAAGTGTTTGATGAAGCAAGACCTCACTCAGGGTTTTGGAGTTCGCATGCTTCCAAACCATTTGTTTATCGAACCAAACTGGATAGAATGTGATGTAAAAGAAACCACATCAGATCTGAGAGGCGGCAAATTCAGCATTTAGAACGAACAGTATAGAACAAACAAACAAACAAACAAACAAACAAACAAACAAAAGATCTAAAAAAAAAAAAGTGCTCTGCTGTTTTTTGACTCTCACTCACCATGACTGTTTTCCACCTAATTTATTCCTCTTGGCACAACCGTGAAAGCAATAAAGGCCAGACAGGCTTACTGTCCTGCATGTCAGTGTAAAGCCTGTCCTCATCACAAACCTGCCAGAAACAAGCCAAACCAGACGGATCATCTGAACCCGATTAGCTTAACAAACGCACACACACACACACACACGCATGCACGCAGTGCTACTCTATTATTCTACATACTCTATTTTTACAGCCAGTCAATGTAGATGGAAATTACAGCAAACATCTGACTGTGATGTTTCTTTTTAATAAACACTAGGGACAAATAACTCAAAATCAAATCACAGAAATGAGAAACCAATAATTTTTTTTTTTATTATTTAAATCTTAAGACAAGGCATTTTCCTTCCCCCAAAATGACCCCACCACTTGAGGATGAAAACAAATCTCTCCTGATTTACCCTCTAACAAAAAAAAAATCAATGGCAATCTGCTTTGACTCAGGGGGCGGAGCTTATTTCCAGGCCAGAACATTTTTAATAGAAGGCTGAAATAAGGAATCAACCCAATAGGCATATTGCAATTACATTTTTTTTCGTTTTTTCCTCCCACCTAATGCGATTAGTGAAGATTTAATACATTTTTCAAATGGTACCCAAAGCATTAAAACTATAGCTTGAGTATTTTTCGAATTGACAATTACATAATAATAATAATAATAATAATAATAATAATAATAATTAAAATTAACTCAAAATGTCTAAAAGTACGTAATTCTATCAGAAAAAGCAGCAAAATCAATCCGTCGACCTATCCAGCAATTTATAAATTTCCTCTAGCTAGCTACCTAGTGCCTCAACAAACTGAGAACCTGCAATGTGATATCATGTTTCTGATCGATGTTCAGTTCATTGTGACATCAGCAAGACTGAACCATCAATTAAAAGGGTTTAATTAATTAAAAGAAACATAATTAGATTCCGTTGCATTTCCTTTTAAAAAAAATATTTGAATGAATTGTTACACATCAAAGCATTTTCTATAGATGACAACAATTTTATTTAAAAAAAATCTTATTATTCTGCCTTTTTATTTAAAGAATGCAAGAATAAAAAAAATCATACCCCAAAAAGGACAAGTTGCTAATCTTCGATTTCATTTGGATCTGCACGAAAAAGATTCACTAATTCCTCCATCCATTAATTCAATCAAAATGTTTCTGCATCATATCAAAGCGAAGAGTCTTTATCTTCACGCAGTGCTTCTGCCTGGAGCTCTACAGAGCTCTCCTGCTAAAATTTACATTAAGCTTCTTCTTTCAGACAATCTCACATCAAAGCCCATGCATTTATACACACACTCACACACAGCACTGGAAACAGCAACAGCAGCAGCAGCAATAACAACAACAACAACAACAACAACAGTAACAATTTACCTCTGGAAACCCAGAAGACTATAAGCGTATTCTACATCTCGTACAGCATGCACCGCTGGCACCACCCAGTTCCAGAGGGGTGTCGTAAAAGTAAAGCTAGGCTTCAACACCACCCCTCCCAATTAACCCTCAGCACGGTGCAGAGACATTACAGATGGCACGTCCTCCTCTCATCTGCATCGCTCTCGCAGCATGCGCTTCCACCTCTGCTCACACACAAAAGAGAGAATGCTCCACGCCGTCATGAGCCTCCCGATTCATTCCCCATGCCTGGCCTTCAGTCAACCAGCAGCCTCCTATTGTTCCTCATTCTCTGCCTAACATTGACACAAAAAGCCCTCGTCCTCCTTTCTTTCTGCTTCTCGGTTCTACGTCCAGCACGATCCATCCTGATCTCAACACTCACCTGGCATTCTGTACAGATCCTCGTGTGGAGCCGAGGATGAGGATGAGGATGAGGTAGTGGTGGTGAGGAGAAGAGAACACGTGCAGGCGGCTTTCTCTCTCTCTCTCCCTCGCTTACACACACACCCCTCCTTCTCTTTGACTGGTCCAGCCTCCCTATTTTCCCCCCACTCTCTTAAACACAGAGCAAGAGAGAGAGAGAGAGAGAGAGAGAGCGTACCCTGGTCTGATCCGCCCCTCTCCCTTAAGTGGGACACAACTTCCTTGCTTCCTGTATCACGCTGTATGCTGCGCCAACAAGAGATCTCTCAACACCACCCTCTCTTTCTGTCACTCCATTATCCTATCACCACCTATCTGTCTCATTTCTCTCTTCGCTGTCGCTGTTTGTTCCTGTATACTGAGGAACGCTGAGCACAGTGTGAGCTGGCCCTGCCCCCTAGCCTGCTGTATATGTGTGTGTGGTCTTTGTCCTGTGCTCCATTGTCATACAATGGTCTCTGCCCTGCGCCGGGACCTGCCCCTTTCTTCCTGCAGCAGGAGTTATAAAACACCCAGAAGGAAAGTCCCTTAAGAAATAAGCTCAAAAGTTCGAATGGTGCATTAAGTCCAGGAGTGCTGATGGGTGAGATACAATCCTCGCTCCACCTGGGAGAAATGAAGTTGCATAACATTTCCAATTAAAGACGATCACTCATATCTGGCACAGTTTTTGATAAGGCCAATCAATTATAAGATTACCTAATGAGCTTAGGGAACAACACAGGCAATTCTGAAACTGCCATATTAACCATTCCTTTATATGTTATTGGCGTCCTTCATAAAAATAAGCGAAAACGATTGCGCGAACTTTACACGCAATAATTCAATGTCCTCTGGAAATAAAAGAAGCTCTTTATCTTTGTTCAAACATCATTAAAAAGTTATTAGTATTGTCTCTCAAAATATATAAATAACTAAATAAATAAAAAATATATACAGCCCCCCCAAAGGTTTTGGAATGGCAACGCCAATTATTTGCTTTTCGCTACAAACTGAGGACATCAAAAGTACCACATGAATATGAGGCGATATACAGTATAACATTTACATTTGGGCATTTGGCAGACGCTCTTATCCAGAGCGACTTACATTTTTATCTCATTACACATCTGAGCAGATGAGGGTTAAGGGCCTTGCTCAAGGGCCCAACAGTGGCAACTTGGTGGTTGTGGGGTTTGAACCTGGGATCTTCCGAACCGTAATCTAATGCCTTAACCACTGAGCTACTCCTGGCCCTATATGAATTTCAGCTCTCAATTCCAGGTATTTTTAGATATAGACATGGTAAACAACTTGTAATGTGACATCTATAGTTGGAACCCACCCAATGACTAGCGCAAAAAATATCATCATTGCATTTATTGTATAGCGTTTATTGTATAGCGTGCAGTGTATATTGTGCAGTGTATATTGTAAAATGTATAGTGTGTTCAGTGTACATTATGCAGTGTATAGTGTAGATATATAGTGTACCTTGTATACTGCATTATGCAATGTATAGTGTATATTGTAAAGTGTATCTTGTGCAGTGTATATTTTTTAGTGCATAGTGTATTTTTCAGTGCATAGTGTACATTATGCAACGCATAGTGTGCAATGTCTCTTGTGCAGTGTATAGAGTGCAGTGTATAGTGTGCAGTATGAAATGTATAGTGTAGTGTACAGTATATAGTCTACAGTGTATAATAGTGTACAGGTTTCAATGTACAGCACCTTGCCATTTTAATACTTTCAAAAGGGACTGTATAGCCCTGAGGTTTATATTTCAACAAACTGCTATTCTTGAGAAATCTAGAAATCTTTAAACTTTAAGCTCATCCGTTCCAATGGAAAAAACAAAGAACTTAAAATATGAAAGAAATATGATAAGAGTGTAATAGCAATGCAACAGGAGAGCAGTAGTGCAAGGTCACATATAAATAAACATTCATTTCTTAATACACACTTAACTCAGATTTCTGTCTTCGCAGAATACAAAAAGGATGAAAATATTAGAATGTGTGAAAATGGCAAATAAATGAAACAACCTATGCAGCCTTTAACAATTTATCAATATGAGCTTCTTTAGAGATATTCGTATCGTCAACTTCGATGACTGTTTTAAACGTAATTATGAGAGCAACGACAACAAAAAAAGAGTTATCTCAGTGACTTTGACTGCAGCATAGTTGGTGGTTATTTGTTCTTTAAAAAACCTTCGTTTACAATTGTTTTGAGAAGAAAAGCATGTCAGAATGTACACCACACTGGACTTGAGGTTGATGGGCTACAACAGCAGACCACCTCTCCCTCTCAGCCAAGATCATGAATCTAACGCTATAGTGGCCAGCTGAAGGTTGGAAAAGACCATGATTTTATGCACTGAGCTGCTGTCACATGATTGGCTTTACTGGATACCTGCATGAATAGGCAGGGGGACGAATAATACAGCGCGTTATCGCCTAACAACATAGCATCATATCTGTATTATACTAGACCCCTAAGATCCATGAACGTCTTTTAATGAGCCAGACATTTCAAAGAGCTTTGCACTGGTGCACAAACAAAATCCTGACACACGATAGTAAAAGAGCCTCTGGTGCAAAATGTCACAGTCTCGAACATCTCTACACTTTCAATTACACTCGGTACTCCATGCTCAAAGGGAGAAATCTGTTCTTATACCCCAAGCCTCAAATGTATTCTCATTTCACTGCTATAAAGCTGTTCATGCAGGTTCAATTAAAAATAAAAGAGAAAAGGATTGTTTCTTTCTTATCCTTTAGGGCTTGGACATCAAGGTCGAATTTTTTTATACGCTACCAATAGAGGGCTGATGTGGTGGGTCATGTTCAGCTTACGGAGAGAGAGACTAGAGACAGGCTAGAGCCGAATGTTATGATTCGAGCTCATTGCACAACCAATTCACGTCCGTTCTGTGTGGAATTTTTCAGATGCCATTCGTTTTTGAAGGCTTTCCAGAGCTGAATTCATTAAGGAGCTGAATAATGCAGAGGTATGCCTAATAATCCCACGGATGGATGTGCTGCGTCGGAGAGGAATTTCCATATTAGCCTATTTTGACTCTTCGCGAAGTTCATTCCTTAATATAATGTACAGAAAATAGGTGAATGCATGATCCGCTTTCAACTAACGAATCAGCTGTGCTCTTTTCCATCATGTGGCAACCCGAGCAGGGAGCTGGGAGAAGATTCATACTGACAGTCTCCCCTGAAGCCAGCCTGTGATCCATTTTCCAGCCCCGTACTCAAACCCCGGCTGTGTCTACGCCGTGTGTATGCGTGCGTGCGTAACATCAATTAACTGTCGTTCGGATGGATAATCTAATGGCTCACATCTATTCAGGCTTTATAAACTGATAAAGCTGGTTTAAACTGAGAAGCTGAAGCGAAGCTGAAAAAGATGGATCAATAAGCTCAGGAATACACTCAGCATTCAGTATTTACTTATGAAACAAGAACATACCTATACATCAATCAGCCAAACATCAAAGCAATTCCAAGAGCTTTAGGAAATGTTCTTATTGGAATGGTGCAAAAACAACAAAGAGCAGATGAACCAAGTAAGGTTGCAGGACAATGGCCAGCCTCTGGTCAGGTTCTCAGGAAGGCTCTGGATACGGTAGGTCAAACAACCACACTTTGCGACAGCGCTGATGAGAAAAGCATCTCAGAACATGATCCTTAAAGAGGAGAGCTTTGGACCAGCATTGGACCTGGAGAATCAAAATTTATTCTAAGGCTTCAATGGGCCCAGGCACCTCAAAACAGGACAATAGTTCAACATTTTACACTTGAACACAAAACGCTCCCAATGGATCGGTAAACTAAGGTAACTACAAAACCCAAAAAAACCCATGTTACTTTCATCCAGGTCCAATCATCATTTTTTTTTATATTTCTTTTTTTTTTTTTTTTTTAACCCCCCCGCAGTCTTTGTGCTCTAAGAGCTTCGGCCCTTAGCTGTAAGGATGACCTTGTACCTCCTACAGGTAAGCCACTGTTCCTGTTCCTTCTCTTCCATTAGAGACAATTACACACTTGCGAACATAGCACCCTGAGTGGCGCCATCCCCCTGACGCCATCTGCCTTGCAGGCTGCATTAATAAGACTCACTGCACTGACCCATTTCTCCAGACATCTAAGGTCATTCCATTACTAAAGAAAGAACAAAAAAAATTACATAGAAAGTTAAACATGACACCGCCATGGGTTTCATCGGCAGAGTGGCAGTAAAGTGGAGGGGCGAATCCGAGGAGGAGTAAATGTGAGCGCCGATTACTTCATTCCACTTAGCTGAGAAAAATGAAACACTGAATAAAATAAAGAACTGGACAGAACAAGTGTATTTTATTCACTCTTCTGTTTTAAAGAAATATGGGAATATACTGTAAGCAGAGCATGATATTTATTCATAGGAAACTTGTTCAAAATTTTCAATGCAAATCTGGTTGAGACTAGAGTGCACCAGGACTAGAACTTGAGGCAAAGCTACAAAAAATATTGCACAAATGAGATGGTTTTTACATTTTTGTGGATATGAGCAAGCTCTCAGAAAGATGCATTTACTGTACAGCATGAGTAGTAACTGCCTGGTCAGACCCGGGGTGGTTCAGCTACTAGTTTGTGTATACACTGATGGGCCAAAATAAATTCGCCATTTCAGAAGGTTCAAATTATTGGGCTGTGAAGAAAAGAAAACAAATAAGGAGATTTGGAATTACAGGAATTGGGTTAAGAATCCATCAACCCATTATCAGAACTTGGAAGGATAGTGCAGAAGCGTCAACTTTGTGAAGGAAATGTGGTCGGGAAAAAGAAATCATGAATAGAGATCACGTAAACACTTGGTGAAGTTAATAGTGAAAGTAAGAGCATTTCCATACACACACAACGAGACATGACAAGAACTCAGCAGCCGTGCATCCATAAGAAAACCACTTGTTAGATAAATAAGGCTTTAATTTGTTTGTGATTTGATTGGACTTTGGAGCAATGGAGAACGGCCTTGTAGCCTGATGAGTCCAGATTCACCCTATTCCAGAGTGCTATTGCATCGTTTCATGTGTTTCCATTCCTACCCTGATGGACCTTTTGCTTTTGAATGGGGCAGTCATGAATAATGCCTACTGTACAAGCATCTCAAGGCAGTGTTATGATTTGGGGTTGCTTGCAAGAACATCATATGTCAGTAAAATTAAATCAGCTGATGTATGGAATGGCCAGGTTATCACCATCAATGGAATTTATCTTTCCTGATGGCACAGGCATATTCCTAGACTCAAACTGTGAGAGATTGCTCCTGGGAGCGGCGGTACAGTGGCTGTGTTCATGGAGTATGCAAGTTCTCCCTGTGCTTGGTGGGTTTCCTCTAGGTACTCCTGGTTTCCTCCCACAGTTCCAAAGACATGCAGATTAGGTTAATTGTTATTCCCAAATTGCCCGTAGTGTATGAATGCTCATGTAAATGTTGACCGGAGGTCCTACCACAGTCGTAAAATGGAAATAAATGCAATGGTCACCATTAGTCTCCATGGTCCCTATAGTTAAACTACAGAAGTTCCTGGATGGATAGATGGATGGATGCATGTGCATTCCTGGGAGAATGTGGAATCATATTCAAACATAAAGTTGTCACCAATTTGTGTGCTGTAACCAAAGCTAAAGGAGATTAAATGAAATCTTAATGTGTGTGTGTTTTTTTATTTTTTTATTTCAGGAAATAAGACCATCTGCACTTGTTAGACATCATCACACATGGGTACTAACTAAATTAATAACAAAATAGTGCACGCTAGATATAATGAAATGCATCATGTAAACCAACATACCTTGTTTTATAAAAGATAGAGAGGAAAAAAAGCCCTCGGTGGAAATCTACATATACCCACGTAAAACTCAATGTAGACATTAAGTGGTCCCAGGATAGAACCCTGGAGATGTCAGGGACAAACACTACCTGCTGCGCTTCCGTGCTGCCCGAAAGAGAAATGAGCAGGATTAAATTTGTTACGTTGCTTTGTTACTATGGCAACTCGAGGCAGGTAAAGTAGGTCTCCGCTGTGCCTGGCAAATGACGGCTCTCGGAGGCTGAGCCATTCAGTCAGCAATTTCACCTCCGTAGGATGCAAGTGGTTTACACAGATTACTTCGCCATTAAATGGCACTGTGTGCTCAAATTGATTAAAAATAGTGCTAAGCATGTTTTATTTCCTTTGGGGGAGCACTGCCGTCGATTTTATCACCATTAATACACGCGTTTAATAGTTAAATTTGATACAGTGTAATGCTTTGTTGCTTCAGATTACAGTGAACGGTCCATGCCTTTCCTCCTCCTATGGGTTGTCTATCTATTACAGTATGTCACTATTATTTTCCCGTTTTTGAGCTTTGTTTGTTTGTCCCCACATTCGTAGTGTACGTTCTGTTGAAAGTCTTTCTGGTTTGAAATCTTGTTTTTGCTTCACCTCGTTCATGCTGTTTGAACATTGCCTGACCCATACCTTTTACCTGCATTTGTGTCCATATCATCATCATCATCATCATCATCATTATCAGCTTTGACAACCAACAACAACAACAACAACAACAACAAACACCTTGTTCCTCATGGAGGTAGCTTCAGAATGAATCAACGTACAACATGGCATGAGTATGGATCTTTCATAAATCACCCAAAGGTACTGAGTATATTGATTTGTGGCTTGCTAGAGGAAGCAAAAAATGACATCGTGGCCAGAATTACGTGTTCAGCAAACAAGTTAGAAAGTATTTACATGATATCTGAGTATGGAAAATAAAAATGCATAAGGCTTTAATGCCAACTGTTAATAAATCAAAGGCATCAGGGTCAGAATTCGTTAACATGACCATGGAAAAAATGCCTTGCGAATAACATTAACGCATTAGAATGAGAGGATGAGAATTAATTGAAATGATAAGTACAAAAACAAAAGGTCAAGAGTGTGATCTCAGCCCTTAGCCCTTGTCTGGCTTAATAATGTTTTAGAATGTTTCACTATTGAATCTTAAAGTCTTAAAGTACATTTAAACTGTCAAAAGCAAAAGTGTATAAAATTCTCAAAGCTTCTTTACAGAAGATGACTGCGCGTTGTTTTTATACAAGCAGCAGAGTTGGGGTTTCATCCTAAAATTATTCGATATATTATGCACAAAATAGCATTATGGACATCATAGCAATTTAAATAAAATGAATAATTTACTTTCAGTTTATGTTTTGTTACAGATATAAGTTATACTATTACAGAATAGTAAAGAGACTATTACAGAAATAATAAAGAAATATACATTGTTATATTTATTCCTCCTTGATTTGAAAGAAGGCTGGATTTTGTAACTTTCTGTTGAACAAGTAACAAGGTTGATTGATAATTGTGGGACACTAAAATTTATGTTACATGTTATGTATCATATAATGAATGATGAACAATTCTATATTAAATACATATATATATATATATATATATATATATATATATATATATATATATATATATATATTAGTGCTGTCTTTGACGGAAAGTTTCAGTATAAAACTCTGCCGGATGGTTCTGTGGATAAAACAAAAGTATTTAAATACCAGAGAAGATTCGTCTTTGACATATCACTTTAAAGCAAAACACCCCACCGAAACAATCTCTACAGGGCCTCGCCAATGTAAATTGCATTGATTGTTTTGAAATTCAAATCACACAAATGGCACATACCTGTGTTTTTATTTCTGTAATAAATATGGCTTTCAAGCCAACAGTTAATTTGGAGAATATTGATGGTTTATTGCAGGTATGTTGTTTACATGAGAAAATCTGTGTTACACAGATAAAACAAGTTAAACAAAAATTCCAATAAACAATCATATTTGAATTTAAATAGTTTAATTGTCTTGAGTTTACATTAATTATTTACATTTACATATCCAAAAAGTTTCAGTCTTTTAATTGTGATTAATCGCGATTAATTGCAAAAAAATGCTGCGATTAATTAGTTAATTTTTTTTAATCGATTGACAGCACTAATATATATATATATATATATATATATATATATATATATATATATATATATATATACATTCATGCAAAACACCCACTTTCTCATCATCTATGCTGCTTTATCCCGTATACCGGAGACTTAGGGTACGAGGTGCCAATCGCAGGGCACACGCACGCGCAAACACGCACACAAACACGCTCATTCACACACTATGGGTAATACGTGCATGCCAGTTAGCCTAATCTGCATGTCTGTCTGACTGTGGGAGGAAACCAGAGAACCCGGAGGAAACATGCAAACTCTAATTGAACCCGGACCCTGGAGGTAAAAGGCGGCAATAATAACTGTGCCACCTCCACACACAAAAAAGAATGTTTTCGAAAGTATTTAATGATTATATTGTAGTGATAGTGGTGGGAAAATACTATTGGAAGAAGTTTCCATATACAGTACTTTGCAAAAGTCTTGAGCCCCCTTTTTCTTTATATTTTGCCTCCAAAGAGCCAGACTTTCTTGTATTTTTAATGAAGTCTTGAGTACTAGTTCTCCAGGCATCCTGAAGGGCTTTTTTTTTTTTGCACATACTTTTGGCAAGCTTTCGCCTCTCATTTTTACTCCAGTCTCTGTACCTGAGCAGTTTCAGAGAAATGTTTTTTTTTTTGTTTGTTTGTTAAGTCACATAGTGACCCATGAATCGGCCAAGCATTAAAAAAACATTAAAGGCATGAACCAGTAAAAAACAGCTGCAGAGGATGAAAGACTATCAGGCTGGTGATGCTGAATGCTGAGTGGTTGGAACAGACGAGAGGGGAAACGAGGTTGCTGCTGATGTTGTTACATAAACAACCAATTTGTAAACTGTTAACCTTTAGGCAGTTTGAAATGTGTCACAATAAAACATTGGTTCTCTTTGTATTATTTCATCTGCATTATTTAATTTGAAGTAAAAAAATGAGGGCTGGTTCAAGACTTTTGTAAATCTACGGTACAGACAAATTTTAAATACACATTCTTTATGTCCTCCTTGGAAATCGTTTTCCAGATTAACTCTCCGTTGCTGCTCCGATTTGGCACGGTGGCAGTGGTGTCCAATGCTCATTGAGCAACTGAGGAGACGTGAGGTGCATTCAGCTTTCCAGTTCATTCCAGTGGTCTTCAGTGAGATTGAAGCACTCTAAGTTGTTCAACTCCAACCTTGGCGAAGTATGTCTTGCTGGAACAGGGCTGGGTCCTCTTTATTCCAATGAATTTAATTGTATTATTAAATTATACAACGGCACAATTGTGTGCTTCCAAATGACAAAAGCTAACATATTTGCTGTACTGAAAGTCAGGTGTCTACAAACTTTTGTATAATCTATGCTTATTTAATGATATTCAATAATAAATGTCAATTTCCAATTTTAAAAAACACCACAGAGAAGTACAACTTCATACAGTTGCTTTTAAATGCGCAGTTTAGACAATAATATTGATTTAGCTTCTCAATAGTTATGAAAATGTTACCTGGGTAAACAATGTCAAGAGCGGGACTAATTACAGTCGTGTACGATTCTCTATAGAAAGCAGATAAATGGCGTTGTTAAAATGTCTACTTGATTACAAAACTAGGTGCTCAAGCCCAACTCGTGTATGCCGGAGTTCGCGTAATATTCGATGCTGGAATGCATTTGCCAACTTGATTTACACTTAAAATGAAATGGGTTCAGTGCGAGACAAAGAGACGTGCTTCAAATCAAAACTCTGCGACATTAGCATTCCTTCGGGGCGTCGTCAGCCCGTCCATCCAAAATAGCAGCGAGGAACCTGGCGGAATGTTAAGCAACCTGCTGGATTATCTTAATTCAGGGGCGATTTGTCTGACTCATGCTGCCATAAATAAACTCACACATAGACACAAGTTGCGAAAAAAGTTAGGCGTCAGGATAGGAAGGGAAGGAGAGTTCCAGCAGATGTCAGAGACATGTGAAAGGTTACAGTAGGAGAAGTACTTTTACAAGTCCTTCAAAAGACAACCTGAAGCCTGCTGGAACACTAAGAGCTGACATTACAATGCAGTCTGATGGCCTTTTGGTCACAGAGACGACGGCAGCGTTCTTGGGACTCGCACTCCAATTCTCCACACACTTTCGCTCTGTGGACTGAATCGGGTTTGCACAAGGTCATCGCAGAAAGAGCCATTATGGAGCTTAAACGGCCTTCTCCTCTTATCGCGACTGTACAAAGCTGATGGCGCTTTTTAAATGCAAATCACGAATGCACCTATTGCGGTTCAATCGAAAGCTCGCCACCATGGGCTGATGGGAAAGATCTGTGAATGAGCCGTCCTGTCAGAGCAATGGACGGGAAAAGTATAGTATACTGAACAGAGTTATTTCAGATAAAAAGGACGCGATACAAAATGCAATGCTTTTGGGGTCCGGCTTTAACACATCTCATCTCCATCCTCCATGCGCTAGTGCTGTCACGGTACCTCTTTCACGACGGATTAAGACCATAGGCAGGTCAAACAATGCGCCGACTTTACACACAACAATGCACATTTGCAAAAGAAAAAAAACAGGATACAATGAAACTCTCTCAGTCTCTCTAACTCCATCATTTCATGGCGGTGTGAGGAATTTCAATTATCACCACCTCGCATCTGACTCAATAGCGAAGCACCTTTTCTGAAATATCCAGGAGCAGCCACGGTGTGTCGAAGTCAGGGCCGACGGAATTGGAATTCAGGACGGTGCTCACCCGGGAATGTGTCTTAACAGGAAGGTGAGGATGTCCTTACATCAAGCGAGCCTCAGAAGGAGACGGGTCCACAAATCACAACTCACAAATCATCTTCTTATAGCCTGTGATATGGCTGGCACAAACACCAGCACGTCTCCGCAAATTTAATTACTCTTCATCATCCCGGGGATGTATTATAATCCACCATGGCCAGCTGACAAATGAAGACAAGATGCATGCTTGTCAATAAATAAGAGGTGGCGGGGTCAGAATGTGGCAACGCGCCCGTGGAAACAATGGGCCCTGGCAAATATTAGCGCAACAGCCTGAGAGGTTCAGTATTAATTGAAACGATAAGCGCAACCCCCGAAAGGTCAACAATGTGATCTTGTTAGGAATGGTTTTGTAATGAGATACACTAGTGTGGGTGTCGCCGATATGTTTATTCATTAACATTTGCGCTTGAAGTGATCAATCCTATTGATCTTTCCCCGGCTTGAAGAAAATGCCGTTTCACCAGAAAATGCTGCAACTATATTCTTATCGGTCATTTCCGATTCATGTTAAAAAATTTATACTAGCACTGTTCTTCAAGGATGAGCCAGAGATCGTGTAAATATTCACACTTTTATGGCTCCTCGCATCATTTTCGGATGAACACTCTGGTATTGTCTAGACAGGTGAAACAAAACAATAAACAATAAACACTGTTCAGAGGAATACTGATCACTGAATGACGATGCTCTCATCAAATGATGTGGTAAATGCAGGTGAAGTCACTCACAGCCAAACGAATTTAATTTCAGACAAATCCACTTCTATGAAAAATATCTCGGAACTGAGGAGAAAATTAGTATGCCTTAAGCAACAGGTTTTCCAAAAGGACACGACAGCAGTCGCACCAATTTAATAAAAGCCAAGGTGCAGCAGAGATCAACTCTGACATCATGTGATATTTCAGCTATTTCACCACATGATGGGTGTTCAAGTCAAATCAGGACTTTTGATTGTACAGAATAACAGAATACAGTTAAGAGAGTAAAAATTCCCTTTATTTCTCTATATAATCCCCGGCTACACTAATGTAGCGTTTGACTTGTGCTTGGATACCATCAAGGCGGAAAGTTTTCTCAGTACGCCGTAACCATAATTGGACTACCTGCTTCACGTCAAAAAGATGCTGGCCTCCCAGGAACTCCTTTAATATGTGGAACTGGTCTAAAATGAGGTCAGGACTGTACAGGGGAATGTGGCACTAACCCCCAATTAAGTTCCTGTAATGTGCAAGTGGTGTTGGTGAATGATTGTGTGGACAGATGCGTCTCTTCCACAAGTTGGCAACAAGTTATCCGTAATTTGTCTTTAAGGATCAGACTGAATGTTTATGGAAATGATTACAGTGGGCTCCAAGCCCCCACCAGGATCGTCATTCATGGACGTACGGCCTTCTTTAAAACGCTTTCACCGTTCAGATTTTTTAATGCGGCTAAGAAACTCATCACTGTACTGTGCTTGAAGTCTTCTGTAAGTGTCAATTGCTTTCATCCCTTTATTAATAAGAGTCCCAGTTTGATTTGAACGACATTATTGTACATTATTTGTCTTTAACAAAGGATATATACTACGTGGTGTATATTTTTGTTTAGTTTGTTCAGAGATCACAAACATAGAAGGTCTGGTTGATAGACATCCTATAAAAAATGCTTCTGCCAGATGCTGACATCATACAGAATCATGCATCTGTAACAAGAATCAGATGAGACGAGGCTGATCAGCGGTACACATTAAACATCTCCGAGCGTCTCAAAGTACAATTTGCAGCACTGAGCTCTTTCTTGCATCCACAGATGCGGGGAGACAGATGCGGGGAGACGTCTTTTTTCCTCAATTGTGATTGGGTACAAGAATGAATCTACAGTATGACCAATTAGATCTTCACAAGCCATGAAATGCGAACCAATCCTAGAAGTCAAGACCAAAGTCAAAATGTTACTTAGTTAATAGTGAAGTTAATATCATAGCAAGATGATAACGGCTCCCAGCACATCTGATTTAACTAATCAGCTTTTCTGAACAGAAGTAGGTGTGGTAGAGCACACTAAAATGTACGGTGCATGTGGTCCTCCTCCTCTGCTTCAGGACCAGCGTTGAGAACCAATGACTTATCGTCTTTCTCGCTCCAGTAACTGTTGTTCTAATGCTAGCAGTTTATAGCCTGACATTGCAATCCTTCCTAACGCGAGCGCACACTCCAGTCACCCAGTGCCGGATATCTCATTTCCTGGAAATGCTAAGTGCGTAAGCTTCCTCATTGTCAAGATGGAGGAGGAGCAGCTGGGGTGTGGGGGTGTGCGGTTGGAGCAATGACATTTTCAACGCCCATCATTTTGCTCCAATGCACAACGAATTAATCATCCTGTTTAGCTAAAACACTGAGAAATGGGTCACTCGGTTCCAGCGTACCGCTCGGCCAGGTTTGCTTTAACACCTATTAAAATGTAGAAAGAATGAGAGAAAAAAAAAACAGGAGATATTTTTGGTTAATGTGAAATTTACTGTATAATGGACAGAAAGGAGAAGCACAATAGACAGATATTCGCCAGTGTAAGAAAGAAAGATAGAATGGAGTGAGGACACACACACACACACACACACACTCTCATATGCTCACTGTAGGGTTTCTGTAGAAAGAATGGATTTAATGAGGCCGAGCCACCGTGGGCAGAAAGCCACAGTTTTCACCATCACCCAGTGAACATCACTCATTCACAGACTCCTAGTCCAACACACACACACACAAGCAAACACACATATACCCTCCCCGTCCATAAAAGCTCCAGACAGATTTCCGGAAGGGATTAGGTTTGAAGGAGAACGGCATCTAAAAGGTAACTGTGATAAATCTGTAGCTCACTGAGACACAGACGTATCCTCTGTAATCAAGTGTTTGCCGAGTTTAAGGAATAGATGTGAGGTGTAGCAATAAATGCCAGCTCACACTGTTTATTATGAACCGACACAGACTTATATGGCAATAAACAATGAACCGACAGTCTCTCATTTGCTTTACAGTTTCACACATACATACATACATACATACACACCTACACATTTCACGCTGAGACAAAATAAGCCACACCACCAGAAAAAAAACAGCAATACAGACAGAAATCTGAAACAAGCCTCTGGGCTATTGTGGGGATTATGGGGGGTGGGGATTATGGGGAGGGTGATTGGGGGTGACAGTGTGTGGCCCTGAGCTAGCGTGTCTCTTGGTATTAGAGAAGCCATGTGTTTCAATGGCCTCCATGACTCTCGGGTCTGTAATTAATTGGGCCGTAACATTATGGGGACAGTATGGGGGAACGGCGACCAGGAAACCTCGCTTTGTCCAGCTGGACCTTATGTTTCTCGATGTTGGAGGTAAAACAATAAAAAAAATTCTAAATTAGGTCTGTTCATATTAAAACGCATGTTAACGCATATGATTGATTTTAAAAAATTTAAAGCGTTCCTTTTTTTTTTTTGGAACGCAAATTAATCTGACCCTAATGGCTTTCTATAATCGCCGCGCGGTTACCCTGCTGTGAGTAATAATTGCACGTTTAACGCGGGTAATAAGAAGACTGTGGAAACATCACCAGGTGTGCTGAATGGCAAGTTTCATTATACTGTAAAAAGCTTCTAGATGAAAGTTTGGATAAAATCAAAGGCCTTGAAATTTAGGCAGTTGGCAGAAGCTACTTTTATTGCACTTACTGGAGAGCGCTGGACATCAGTAGGTAACCATAACTACCTTGGTGTAACATCATATCTAATCGATGACAAATGGCAGTTGCACTCATTCACCTTGGGCGTGTTAAAAACAGAAGAAAGGCATTTCGCCGAATCATGCGATAGCCAGTTGCACTAGCCAAGTTGAAAGGGAGATAACAGAGATGGTCACCACTTTAGGAGCTAACAGGGCTCACCATATGATTGCTGCTGCAAGGAGTTTACCAATCAATTAATTATTTGAGACCAGTTTGTCATGCATTTCTCCATTTAATCATTGCATGTTTATAATACAAGTAAAACTAAGTGTTTTAAAATTGAAATTAACCATAATTAATTACAGTCTATGACCGTGATAAACTAGAGTAATTATCGATTGACAGAACTATTAAAAATATAAATATTTTTGTACGTTTTTAAATGTGGATGTGATGTAACAGATTACTGTAGAAGATGAGAAGAAGCCCGAAGTCCTGGAGTCATACATGGCGAGACTATGCCATACTTTAGTATGCAGTAAGATTTTCAAAGTGCTTATTTTTATTTAATAACCTTGCTTACTGAATCTACCTATTAGGTAAGAAGCCAAGTTAAGAAATGCAATGGTAAAAACAGTCAGTTTGTCCTAGGATGTTGAACCCTGCTCGGTATCTAAGTGTAATTTTCCCACACCCTAAACATCATGCTGATCCATACACCAATCAACCAGAACATTAATACCACCTTGTTAATATTGTGTAGGTGCTGTCAGAACTGCTCTGACCCATCACAGCATGAACTCTAAAGGTCATCTGTGGTATCTGGCACCAAGGGTTTTGGAAGTTGGTATTGGAATCGGACTTGTTTGTTCTTCACATACTACAGCTACTCAATCGAGAATATGGAAGATCAGTCATCATCAACACTTTAAATGTTCCTCAAACTATTAGGGTTCTACCCATTAGCGATCACAGTGGTACTTGGTCTGCTGCAGGTGGTACGAATGTCAAAAAAAAACATGCACATGGATGATAGAACCCAGAGTTTCCGAGCAGGACATTGCCCAGACCAGCTTGCCTTATTTTCATAGTGCATCCTGGTACCATGTTTTTCTCAGGAACGTCATGCACTCAGTCGTCCAGTTAAGATGGGTTAAGGATCAGCATGGGCACTCAGCCTGCTTTGTCAGATGTTAATGTTACGGCTGATCCGTTGACAATTCCTGCATGCTCTCTCGTGAAACAGATATAAGCCTCATTCAATTTAGATTGAAATCAGATACCCGCTTTGAAAATGTCAGCGATTCTCTTGTGCTGTGCTCAGAATAAAATCCTTAAATACAATTTTCTCGCATTGCACTTTTGAAGGTAATCAGATCAGGTGGTTAAGACACATGCGAAAGAGCGAAAGTTCAGGAAATCCTGTAATTGTAGAAACAGTAGGAAATGTCAAAGTGTCACTGTGTGAAGGGTTTTCCCATGCCACCACACATACCCCCTAATGTGATGACAGGAAGTTATACTGCAAATGTGGCTAACCCTTTGAGAACACTTACGCTGCATTCATTGCATTGTGTGATTTACTCCCAAATCTGGAGCAGCTTGTTGGCACTGAATAGTGCACAGATGTGTCACGGATCTCTGAAAACGACTGAAATTAGGAATTTTTCAAGCAAACTCTAGTTGCACATGTAGCATCAACTGTAACGTCTTAGGACCAATTGATATGTTGGGCATTAAAGCTATCTGGAATAGAATATTTATATTAGATATAAGATTAAATGATTACTAAACCATTTTCAGATGATTGTGTAGTATATTCATGGGCAAGTGTGCTCATTTCAACTGGTTAATTCTAAAAAGATGAAAAATCATTTGTCAATAGTATTACAATAACTCTCACTTACACACTTATCCTCTATAGCGGTTTACCCTGTATATAGGGTTGCGGGGGAACCTGGAGCCTATCCCAAAAGACTGGCATAAGGCAGGGTACAACCTAAATGGGGTGCCAATCAAACCCGGACCCTAAAGGTGCAAGGGTATATATGTTACATAAGTATTTACTAATGACAAAAATGAGATAATTTTTCCTTTATTTAAACTATTCTCATTCGCTAAGATATACAGTACACACCTCGATCAGCCTTAATATTAAAATCATTTTAGTTTTAGGTTCCCCTTGTGCCCCCAAAACAGCTCGGACCCCTCGATGCATGGCTCCACAAGACCTCTGGAGAGGGGCTCTAGTATCTGGCACTGGGATATTAGCATGAAATCCTTTAAATGCTGTAAATTGCATGATGGGGCCAGCATGGATCAGTCTTTTTTGTCTTGCACATCCCATGGATGCTCAATCAGATACTTTGCTTGCTAAGCCCTATACCAGACGGGCTAAACTCTGGTCCCCACAACCATAGATGAGCCATGGGTACCCTCGATCTTGACACCAGTTTATTGGTTTATAATTAATAATAAATGTTATTCAGTTCACCCGCCAGGATCGATTCCGTCTCTATGTATATGGAGTTTGCATGTTTTTCCCGTGCTTGGTGGGTTTCCTCCAGGTACTCCGATTTCCTCCCACAGTCCAAAATTATGCAGGTTAGGCTAATTGGTGTTCCCATGTGTGAATGAAAGTGTGTGTGTGTGTATGTGTGTGCCATGCGATGGATTGTCACCCTGTCCAGGGTGTACCCTGCCGCGTGCCCTAAGCCTCCTGGGATAGGCTCGAGGTCCCTGTGACCCTGAATAAGGAATAAAGCGGTATAAAAGATGAGTGAGATTCAGTTCACTCAATGGTGATGTTAATACTATGGCTGATATGTAGCTTCTAACACCAAAAGTTGCACCAAAAATCACCTTTTATGGGATACTTTGATCCCTGACTCATGAGACTGTAGTAAAAGTGTCCAGCATTTTTTAAGCTATAAACAATCATTAGTTTCTTGTTTTTGTTACCATCTTATTTGATGTTAAAAAACCTTACTGTGACCTCACACAAAAAGTTCCTACCATTTTAAAAGCGTAATAGCTGATTTTCCCCAAGTACTGACACTGGAGACTCCTTCTAAACATAACAGACAATAAAGTCTCCATACAGAAATCTTCACTATGTTATGGTTGGTTTATGGGGAACGTTCACAATATAGATGACGGTTGTAACCAGAATTTTAGGCTTACTGTGCTATTTAGCTCTGCGGTATAAATAAGTATATTTGGGTGTAAATAAGAATTATCTTTATATACAGTATATATGTATATTTGGCACACACATAAGCCAAACCCCACAGCGCTGGATTCTGTCTCTCCTAATGATGAGACATTCAGAGATGGAGCACACTTTGTCTTATAGAAAAGAAAAACTCTGAAATGATACGTGCCACCCTACTGTGGAAGGAGATTTCCAGAAATAGCTCGGCCCATCTCGAATCCAAACCCGCCGCAGGTCGCTCGCTTTAAACGCACAGGTCTGAGAAGGACAGCTGGATCACCGCTGTTAGGATATGGAGGGAAAATCGATAACTCAAGCTTAATATTCCATTCCATCTGACATGCATTCATACCTCCTGAGGCTAAGTGTATATTTTCGCTTTTAAGACCCTGGTTATAATGCTTTTTTGTCTAAAGGCGACGTCAGTCAGCAGTTTTCATTTGCTCCAGCAAAAATCAGTCGAGCGGCAAACAGCTTTTCCAACGCTAAAAGGTTTGCGTCTGTTCATCCTGAGCTGCACCCTGGGTCGACCTGCTCGCTGGAACTCCTCTCTAGACAATCTTTTTTTAACAGTAAAGTCAAATAGCTAGAACACTTTATAAAAAAAGTTGTGCAAATCCGAGTATAACAAGTTCATGCTGCATTCAGTGTAAAGCCTTTGTATGGAGAGTAAGTATGGCACAAGTATGCACTTTTATGAAATGTCAACAGAACAAACCCTTTCATGCTTAAATTATGATGAACATATCCAGATTATCTGGATTGCTTTTATGACATGAAATTTCACATTGTTTAAATTGTGGCTTTTTCTAAATTGTAATTTTTCCGAAGTAAATGGACTCGTATATGGATTTTATACTGTATCAAAAAAGCATTGGGTTCATTAACACATTTGATTGACATCTTACACAATTAAAAGGTGGTGATATTCTTTCAAAATTTTTCTGATTTTACGGTGGTTACATGATGCAAGCTGATTTCAGATTTCTTTTTTACACACATTATATAATTCTTACACAAATCCTGTTGAATGCTGTTGGTTTTTATTTGGTGATAATAAATCATACCGGAAAATATTCATTATTTTTGTTATTGGAATATCTCATCATATAAGCAAAACCTTTTAAAGGTTCCATATGAAGTCACTCACTCAGTGAGTCTCCGTTAATGCCCCAGTGTCTGAAATCCCCCTCATGTAAGGCATTTTGTCATACCTCTTGCTCACCTTATTTCACTTCTTCTTAGAACGCACCATTTCAGTGTCTATGTAAATGAGCTACTCCTGAGCCACACCCCTCCAGAGAGTAAGGCAGGAGAGAGGTATCTCATATGAGGTCACAACAGTGGGGCAATTCTAATCGGGCGTGTTTAAACTCAGGCAATAAAAACATGGGGGAAAAAAGCAGGATTTAAAAAAATACAATTCTTTTTGTGTATTCATGCACAGACCATTCGGAAAAGTCGAAATATGACTAAAAAGGGAATTTTGCAAAATTGATCTCCTTTAAATGATGTTAATTCTTTTTAAAAAGATTTCCCGTTTTGTTTCTGTTTTTGGCTCAAAGGTGATCTTTGGATGCAACATTCAAAGAGCCTAATTAACCTCAGAGGGAAATTGCTTTGCCTTTTTCAAGTTGCTTACTTTTTAAAAAGGAAGGTAGAGAAGAATCAATTACAGGGAAAAAAAAAAAAACGATAAAAGTGAGGATCACAGTTTATAGCTGTGTTACACATCGGAGTGAACTGGAAGTGAAATGGAATGACACATTGCGTATGATGGTAGCCGAGGATTGGGTGTGAGAAGATTTAATTGTTTAAAAAGACTAAAAGTTCACAGTGTACCAGCAGTGATGAAGTATAGTAATGGAGTATTGAATATCGGTAATAAATAGATTTATAATAAAAAAACAGTGTTATCTGATCATATTGGCGAGGCTGTGTTGAACAGAAGTAAATGAATAAATGAAAAAAATTACGAATGAATGAATAAATAAATAATTCATTAGTGCATTAATTTTCTTTACTTATTATACAGTACTTATCCTGTACAGGCTCATGGGGGGCCTGGAGCCTATCGCTTTGGACGGGGTGCAAGTCCATTGCAGAACACACACACACACACACACACACACACACACATCTGAGACTGTGGGAGAAAACTGGATTGCCCGGAGGTCACAACCCTCAACCCTGTTGGTGCGAAGCGACAGTGCTAACCACTAAGCCACTGTGCTACCCTAAATAATTAAATAAATTAATACAGTTGAGTGATTTACATCCTATGGCACATCTTCTTAAGTGATGTGTGAAAGGCTTAAACTGGTTAACTAGTCAGTTTTCTGTTAGTTAATGGTGTCAGAGATATAGATAGTGTCCTGATCCTTCACACAAAAGGGTCATGATGTCACTCATGAGACCATCAGCTCACACACACACACACACACACACACACACATAAAGGCATGACATATCATACACATTACCCTGTTACTCCCCCCCACCCAGGTTTCTGACTGTCTTACTTCCAGTCAAGGTGTAACGAGGGCTGAGATCTCCGGACACATCCGACATTCTCTCGCGCGTGCAGCCAAACCGAGACCTCTGTTCTCCTTCTGTTCTGTGACAAGCCTCCTGACGCCAGCTAACAAATCTCTATAAGAGACGTACCTCTCGGCATCTCCCCCTGCGTCTCCAAGAAGTATTCAGTGTGTGAAATGAAAAGGCAGAAGTCTCTCTCTCTCTCTCTCTCTCTTTCTCTCTCTCTCTCTCTCTCTCTCTCCCCGGCTCTCTCACTCTCACACATACACACTCACACAAACACACACAGCATCAGAATAAAAAACATGACAGCAATCACTAGGAAAAAATATCATTATACTCCAGGAGCTGTGGTTAACGAAGAAGAAATTGTCGACCTGTTCGGAATTCTTCTGTGCACACTTGTTTAAGGCTCATGATTTGACAAGTGAAGTCAAGCCTTTTTTTTTTCATCCTGTGGTTGTATGCTTAAACCCTTCTTTTTTTCTAACAGCTGGACCTGCGGTTTTATTTCCAGCAAAAAATCGGTGTTGCTCTTCATTCCTACCTCAAGCCATAATGACCTCCTACCTACGCTTTTTTAGACAAACTGTTCATTTTAGAATTCTCAGGCAGACATCTCGTCCAGATGCATTAAGACGAGGAAGACGGTCTTTTTTTTGCACCAGTCAGGGACTGGAGGACGGTCTCTAAAAAATGTTTTTTTTTTTCTCATTTAGACCAGCAAACTTATTAGTGGAGTTGGCAAATGAAGAAGACTTACAGATTATTTTAACTCTTACACTGATCAGCTACAGTACAGTCGGTATAATGTGTCAATTTACATTTACGCAAAACCTAATTTCCCTACTGTACATGATCCAAGATCATAATCAGACAGCATGAACATGAAGCATACCGGATCCCAGCAACAAGCTAGAATCTCATGGGTTCCATTAAAAAGCTCTAAGGATGCAAAAGATAACGAAGATATCATGGTTTTTCCTCTGTATGTCTGTAAACCTGTAGGTCCATGGATACAAACAACACTTGCAATTTGGAAATGCAAGTTAGTCTAATCTGCATGTCTTTGGATTGTGGGAGGAAACCGGAGTACCCGGAGGAAACCCACCAAGCACAGGAAGAACATGTAAACCTCATGCACACTGACCCCGAGGTGGGAATCAAACCCTGACCCTGGAGGTGCAAGGCAACAGTGCTAACCACTAAGCCACTGTTCCACCTTTTTTTAAAATTATAGTATGTGTAAAAACATCTGCGTCACACTTTCAGAACACCTAGACAGTGTATAAAGCCAACACTGCGTGTGTATGAGCTCGAAAAGTGTGAAGTGATGCATGGACTGTAACACTGAATGAACGTGACCAGCTTCCAACTTTCAGAACAGCCGTGTGTTGGTCTGCTTCCAAACCCAGTAGACAGTAGACTGGTGATTTCCCAATGCTTCACTGCACTGGACTCGTCTATGCTTTTGAAACTGGATTCAAACAGTCAATCACTTTAATAGGTCCCATGGATGGAAGTGACATACCAGAAATGTACTAGTCTATTTCAATTTGTAGCATTAATTTCAAGCCAACATTTATCACGATGATTAACTGCGCTGTCATAAGAAAGTATTTTTATCATAACTTTTTTCCCCATATTAGCTTAGCAGAACGTTTTCTGGACATTATGGACATACAAACTACTGCTTGTCAGAATATTTATTCCACATGGCAGAATGAAGGATTGGCTTTGCTAAATTGCCCCTAGGTGTGAATGAGTGTGTTAATGTGTGTGGTGATAGATTGGCATATCATCCATGGTGTATTCCAACTCAGTATTCCAAGAACGGATTCCAGGTCCACCAGGATCATGGATAGTGACCTGGATAAAGGAGTTACTAAAAATGAATGGATGTACTGTATGATGTTACAGTAAGGCGTTTCAGAGAACGTGAGAAGCTCCTGCCGAGTTTTTGCATACGGTTCTTTTGTATATGAGATGTACTGTAGATAGGGCGTTCGAGTCAAACCGGGACTTTTGGTAGCTTGCACCAAACAACAGAAAATGATAGTAGTCTTCAAACCTTTGACTAAACATCATCATAAAACAGCCGTTCAAGTCAAACCGGGACTTTTGAGGAAATTCCTCAAAAACGAAGGAGTAAAACTGATTGACCTTTCCAGGGCACAGAACGATGATGAGACTCTTGGATGCAGTAAAACATTTGAAGCCTTTAAAGTAGGCTGTACAGTTGTTGAACATTTACATATACAAGTGCACAGGTAGAAG
Organism: Clarias gariepinus; assembly: GCF_024256425.1. NCBI lineage: Eukaryota > Metazoa > Chordata > Actinopteri > Siluriformes > Clariidae > Clarias > Clarias gariepinus. The sequence goes on along the minus strand of NC_071108.1, from coordinate 7,957,555 downwards.
TCTAATCCTTAAAAAATCCTCAGATACACATCTGTCTGTGGGAACTGTACATGCGATCATTTAAAACCCTTTTCAAAAAACCCTGACATCATCTCAATCCATTTTTATATTTTTGGGCCATTAAAGGAGTTCCTGAGAGGCCAGCGTTTCAGAGGTAGAGGTCCGATTGTGCCTCGGGCGTATTAAGAGAGCTTTGTTCTACCTTGATGGTATTCGGGTGAAAATGCTGGAATAAGTGCATTAGTGCAGAAAAATAAAGGTACAGCTTAATTGTGTTCTGCACAATCAAAAAGTCCCGGTTTGACTTGAACACCTTTGTATTCTTTATTATTTGCATTATCATCATTTTTAATAGAACTCTGAACTATAGTTATGGTCTCCCATTGAATTAATTTAAGCTTGCTGTAAACCAGGACATGATATATAAAAATAAAAAGGTATAAATCAGCATCTCACGCTACACCCCGCACGATAAAAGGATCCTGTGTGGGACAACTCTCTTCCAAAGCTCTCGGGTGCTGTTGAGGAAGGGATAGACGTATTTCACAGGCTATATCACACAAATTAGACTCCAGCTGGACCATTCATCCTGAGAGTGATCCAATTCCCTTCTCACACTCAGAGCTCGATTCATCCGCGAGAAATGACTCAAAGGCTTTATTACTGTAATAAGTCGTTCTGAAGATTGCTAACAGCAGTAATAAAGACGCTCAATGTTTTTGGGCCTAATGTTGGGGATAAAATCGTTGTGGAATGGGAAAGACAACAAGCGGAAGAAACTTTTTGGTAAACGTGAAACGTCTGCTTTTTATTAGGATTTTGAATAACAGGAATAGAAGTCGCTCACAGGCAGCTCAATGAGTTACATTTTTAATGTTCTGATCCCTGCTATGCAATTCAACATGGTGGGATTGTCGGATAATTAAAAAAAATATATTAAGTTACAAAAGGCAAATTAATGCATGAACGTCTGATGTTCTTCATCCTAACAAAATGCTGATTTCCTTATATAGCTATCAAATACCACGAAGCTCTGAATGAATAAATGGATAAATGAATAGATGAATAAATGAATGAACGAATGCATACACAGTACACCAGCAATCGAGTGTGTGTTTATCTGTGTGTGTTGGATTTACCCGTCATGGTCGGCGCTCTTGAAGGCCGGAAGGATGTTCCTGAAGCTGCTGTTGCGGTCGAGCTTGGGTTGGCTCTTGGTGCGTTTGATGGAGCCTTTCAACCTTCGGCTCAGGAAGCCCTGGACGGGAAGCAGCAGAGACACGAAAACACTCAGTTCATGTGTCTTTTAATAAAAAGGAAAAAAAATCCAACAATACACTGGCACTCAATCCAGCACATCTGTAAATAAATGTTTTTTTTTCTTTTTCTTTCCTCTCATCCGTGGTGTCTGGCAGAGAGGTGGGTTGCCGTGCAGACTGAGCTACACACACACACACACACACACACAACACTCACATCTGCTCATGCTGCTGATGTGAGACGCCCCTCAAAGTCGGTGTTGCCATGGAAACTGTGGGTTGGCATGGGAGGACGGAGATGTGCAGGGGGAAAAAAAAATACCGGTGCACTGGTTGGCAAAAAGGGAACCGAAGCACACAGATTTACAAAATGCAGAACTGGATTTATGAATATTAGATTATTTATTACAGGAAAGTATTTAGACATGAGTTTAGAGGAGGAGAACCGGACAGAAATGAATGACAAGATGGTACATTTCATTAAGAAAACAGGACCAGAGATGCAATTACTGACTGGAATAATTACTGGGTGTGTGTGGCTGTGTGTGTGTATAGAATCAAAGGGGATGAATAGATGATTGGCTTTAACAAACCCTCTAAATGAGTGTTGTTGTAGAATCGCTGCTTTGTGAGCAAACAGTAAAAGCAAGACGTTAAAAAGGAAAAAAAAAACGGCTGCGATTTGGCTGGAGGCACCAACAATACTGATATTTTTACCCAACAATTGTATCAATAAGGAATTAATTCTAATTAAGTGACATTTTAGAAACAATTCACCCAAATAATTTGTTTATCTTTGCTCAATTGGTGAAAGTACCACACTTACTTATAATCTGGCTACCTGCAGCATCACCATCATCGTCTATACAGTATACTGCTTTATCCTGTATACAGGGTCATGGGAGGCCTGGCCTGGAGCGACTGTGGGATGAACCCGGAGGTACCAGGAGGAAACCCACCAACCCACTCACATATATTAATTTGTACATTTCTATTAAAGCTGCTTTCGTATTTAAAGATCAAAGGATATTCATTCATTCATTCATTTATTCTTCAGTCGTAACTCTTGATACAGTTTTACAGTATTAGCACTCTTGGAGCACCACTATTCCAATCAAATTAGTTGACGTTTGTCTTTTTAATCTTATCGTTTAACAAGAGATTAAATGCAATAGACACTTTAATTTAGCTTTATTTTAATTTCCAGGTCAAGCTAGCCATAGTCCCAGACTTTGATGTGAAGAATTACCAACTTTAAAAATGCCTGTTTAAAAACAACATGGGGCGTTCAAGTCAAACCAAGAGATTTTACTGTGCAGAATAACGAATACAAGTTATACGAGTAAAAACTACCTTCGTTTCTCGATATAATCCCCTGCTACACTAATGCACTTTTGCCAGCATTTCATTAGTGCTTGGATACCATCAAGGTAGAACATGTTTTTAGTAAGCCAGAGCCATGACCGGACTGCCTGTTTGATGTCTAAAACGTTGGCCTCCCAGGAACCCCTTCAATGGCCCAAACATATGGGAATGGCTTGGAATGAGGTCAAGACTGTATCAGGGGGATGTGTTATTAACTCTAGAACTGTTTAAATGGAAGGTTCATAAATGATTTCGCACAGACAGATAGTTTAGCAAGTTCAAGGATCGAGAACTGGATGTTGCTGGGGAAAAAAAACAGTTTGACTTGAACACTATTGTAATAATGGAATAAAATTAAGTGTTCAAAATCGCTGTATAGATTCTTAAAAAGGTATAAAATAAAGCATTTTGAGAAAAGTGATGTTCTAATTTGTCACGTTTTAATTATTTACTGCGTTTTGCCTGCACCTTCAACTCAAATCCTATTTAAATGAAGTCAGATTATTTTTTTTTTCCAGATATCATATAGTACAACACTTTGACATCTTAAAAAGTCTGATGGAAGCTTTTGCATATTTTGAGCTTTGGGGGTTCACGAATATGAGCCCTAAATGAAAAAAAAAAAAAAAAAAAAACCTCTACCTTATTTCTAAACTGTGCCACTTTTAGATTGCATGCTATTACCTTGTCAGGAACAATGATAAGAAGAGGCACAGAGCCGAAGCTCGGAGCTGCATGTGGCACTTCGCTGTGGTGTAACCTCTCCTCAGAGGTGTTTGAATACCCTGACATTTGCTGCGTAACCTCCAGGTGGAAATATTAATCACGCAGACAGTCGGATGTTTGATGATGAGTCATTTCTGTAATGAATATCCCGCGGTGGTGAGCTAGATGAAGTTACAGGACAGCGCCGGATCAATGTAACGTCTTACAGCTCTTTCTTAACTTACTACTAAATCAATACCTTGTGAGTTGAGATATGATCAGAAAGTGCAAGAAAAATTCAACCACCTTGCTGTAAAAGAATCCTGAAGCAGTTTACTAAATATCGAGTAAATTTAGCAAAATGTTTGGAATGTGTGGGGGAAAAAAGATATTTCAGTTATGCCACCAAGGCTTGCCTGTCAAGCGCTCAGCCTCCAGCTCACTACATACTTTCAGCCCAGTTGTGTCTCCGTGCCGAATTCTTCTCATGCTTACCTTTGAGCCTGTCATTTCCAAACAATCTCCTTTCTTTCTCCTCTCTCTGTAATCCTCACACCAGTCGTAAACTTGTCCAAAACCGGGACGGTTCAAAAGAGAGCACACATTTTCCCCCTTTAACAGCACTCGGAAGTATGTAGTCTCACAAGTAGCACTTCAAGCAAATGAAACAAACAAACATTACAACAAAAAGTTTAATATTTTTATAGGTTCTTTTGTGCTGCCAAAACAGCTCTGAGCCCTCAAGACATGCCCTCCACAAGACCTTCCAAGGTGTGCTGTAGTATCTGGTGGCAAGGCATTATTACTAGCTGTGAATGGGGCTTTTGTGGGTACTGGTGCCACCTCTCCCCTCGGTATGTGATGATGGACATGCACTCAGCTGTCCAAACATCCACATCCACCGTAGGCACGATATTCTGTGCCCCGCCTCTCCGTGTGCATGAAGTTTGCATGTTCTCTCTGTGCTGGGTAGGTTTCCAAAATGTCCAAAGGCATGCAGATTAGGCTAATTGGTGTTCCCAAATTGCCCTCTAGTGTGTGAATGAGTGTGTGCTCTGAGATGGGATTTGGCACCGCTCCCTGTACACAGGATAGAGCGGTATTGACAATGAGTGAGTAGGTGAGTGAGTGGGATCAGGTCAGGCTAAGACCCCCATTGCCTCTCCATGAGTCTTGGGTGCCCGAGATCCTGTCTCCCTGGGGCACCAGTTGTCCTTCCTTTGGACAATTTTATATACAGGTATCAGGAACATCAAACAAGACCTGGTGTTAAGGAATTGCTCTGACCACATCATCTACTATTTGGCTCTTCAAAGTCACACAGATTCTTATGCTTGCCCGTTCTTCCTGTTTCTAACACATCTACTTGACTGTTTACTAACCGAGAAATGTATCCAATTTCTTGACAGATAGTCAATGTTCTCAACTGGACATCAGTCAGCAGTTTTAATGTTATGGCTGATCAGTACTGTAGATAATGTTGAGTGGGGTCCAAAAGTCTGAGACCACATTGGACTATTTCACATTTGCATAAGTAGATAATTGTGTCATTTAGCTTTAAAGGAACCGTTTATAAAACCAATTATTAAGCAAAATTAATATATGACAAGGTGAATGGGAGTTTTAGGATTTGGATTCGGTACTTAAAATAAATTTTCCATCAGCACAAATCATGGAAACTGCTGAAACTCCTCCAAGTTTCTCATTACCATTTCCGCAGTCATCTGGGATGTCTGTCAAGCAGGAGGAAGTGCTAAGAATTTGGATTCAATTGGGATGGCTGCCTATGCCACTTATTCTGTGTTAATTCTTAGCAGTCCGCATGTAGGAGTTTTGTCACAGAGGAGATTTTTTTTTTTATTATATATATATAACAAATGTCATCCTGAACTGAAGACAGATTTAGGTGTCTTTAGTCGTTTTATGGATTAATGAAATGACCAATTCATTCATGAATAATGTTTTAGGTTTTATAGTTTCCCGCAGTGCTCCTGTCCAAGTGTCGGAATAAATACCCGCTAAGTTGTTCTCTCCTGCAATGCATTATGCTGAAAACAATAGCAGTCCTGGAATGTGTCCAAAATGCGCACGTTAACACTCTCGCACCCAAGATCCCTCTCACCGTACGATACAATGCCACCACCAAAGCGCATAGCCGCACTCGGATCAAAGCCAGAGGTACGTGCCGTCCAATACTCACTCATGCACTTCAATTTAATATAATAACAGAACTAAGGACACACAGTGTTCTGCCTTTTACTTCTGGTTATGTACTTTGATCTATGAGGCTTTTAAGGCTGGTCCAATCCTTTAGACAAGCAGCAGGCACTTTGGTCTGATGAACAGTGCACTGTCTCTAGGCATGTCAGACTACACAATGTACAGTAGAGGACATCAAATCAGCTGGTGGTTTGTAGCGTTGTGTCAAAGTTCCCAAAGTTCACAGAGAACCTCAATCAACTCTGGAGGTGCCACAAGAGCCAGGGACCTGAGGACCTTTTTTTTTCCTTTCTGTCCATTTGTCAAATCGGCTTACCCATTGTGTTTCCCATCTTTTATAAATCAAGTGCAATTTTCATCACTTTAAAGTTAGGAAGGCTAAGCAAAAAAAAAACACAATAAATAATATCTGGATGGAGAGACATAATTGAGAGTTACTTGTTCGCTAGACATCAGCACGTCCAGTGCATAAGCAAAAAGAGAGAAAAAAAAATACTATGCAAAAGTATTGAGTCACAACTCATTTCTTTATACATTCTTGTTTTTTTTTATGTATTCTTGATGAATAGCTCTCCAGGCTTCCTGAATGACTTTTCCCCCCCGAATGACTCATTTGCAGTCCAGTTTCTGTAGCTGAGCAGTTTCAGAGTAAAGTTTTTTGCTTGTTGAACCACACAGTGACCTGTGAATTATTCAAGCATAAAAAGGATCTAAAATAAAGCATGAACCATTGAGAAACAGGTGCGGATGATGACAGATAATCAGGTTGCTGATTAGTATACCGGTGCTGCTGAAGGCTGAGTGGTGGGAATGGACGAGAGGGGAAATGAGGTTGTTGCAGGAACAACCCATTTTCAAGTTGTATCTTGCAGTAAAACTTTTGTTTAAGATTTTTGCACAATGCTATAAATTATCTGTATTGTATTACAATATATTTTGTTTTGTATAACCAGCTCTTCAAAGCCAAGATTCGCATTATGTGTCAAGTCAAGGCGAATATGAGCCATAGGTTTATGGTCTGCTTATTATACGTCCTACATGAGCACATATCTCCTTAAACTTTATCCCTAGGTTTTATTCTCTCTTTTTTTTAAAAAAAAAAAAGGCTGACGGCTCCGGGAAGAAGTGCTAAGAATTGCACTAAAGCAATTAGAGCAGTTACCTGCTGCTGAAAAAAAAAAAAAGAATTCCGTATCGAATATCACTTAGAGCAGATTGTAATCTACAGCACGCTTTTGCTAAAAGCCTATATCAGACTGCGCAACCGAGGAAACAATCCATCTAACAGCATTATCCACAGCCAGAAGCCAGACTGTCTGGTTTGGCTCAGTTTGCGACTTATCTATTTGTGTGATTGAGAAGGAGCATGAAAGCTGTTCAGAAACTTTAGGGGTGAAAGGGGAGCCCAAGATTCCATCTTCTAACAATACTTATACAAAACATCTCAGCATGTTTAGGGGAATTAAGTTGTTTCCTGGGTAAGCATTGCTGTGCTCCGCGCACCACGGGTGCTCCGACACGTTCCGGGTCCTTCTGCATTAATATGGCCCTCAACACTGTGTGCAGACACAATCAGCGGGACTTCCCAAGAGCCCCACAGGAACCCAGTACACATATCCACACATCCCTCATCAGCATGCGCTTGACGTATTCTTGCCGGCAAGACTTACGCAGAGTACACACCGGCCGATCGGCTCGGCGTCTGCTAATAGATCCTGCCATTAGTTTGGCTGTGTAATTAGGAGCAGCATGGGGTTGAATAGGCTGCTTGTTTACCTGAGCCTCTGCAGGGTAAATAGCACAGACGTGGCAGGGCAGACTGTGAATACAACAAGAGAGCAAACACAATGAGTGTGAAAATGCCTAGGGTGCTTTAATCCTCTGAAGGACTCCAGAGAAATGCATTCAGCTTTTTCGGAATGTTTAAAAAAAGAAAGACGTCCAGGGGAATCAAAGAGCAGCATGCTTTATTCTGCTTAATAACTAAAAAAAATCGGAGAATTTTGCCAATATTATCGACAATCCTGCTCGCTATTGTATAGTCGGCACCAATATGTGACAAAATGAAATGAAACAAATCGGTCTCGCTGTCATCATGGACCATGATGCAGGACGATGTCTCTCCGAAAGCAGACTTACGTAACACGCAATTAAGCGATGGGTGCGACTGAAAGAAGGCCATAAAGGCAGGATGTGCTGTCGACAGCAAGACAAAGCAGACAGCAGAGGCAGGCAACCAGCTGTGGCCGTGATTCTCACTGACATACACTCTCACACACACGGCTCATAAAATTCTTTAAAAAAAGTTGCATTCAAATGATAATTATCTGAAATATTAATTATTCAAGTGTCTCTGAATAGGAATAAGCTGATCGTGTTATCTGCCCCAGACAGAGTAAACAGTAGAAGTGCTACACTACACGCTCATGTCTCAGAAAGATTTTTGTTGCTATCTTAATAATTTGCTCAGCTATTAAGCAAAGTACTATTACATACAGTACAGTATGTTATACCTCAAACTTTTCCTTCTTATTATAACGGATAATATAAACATATTAAATAAATACAAATATACAAGGTTGCGATCTGTGATGAAATTTCTTCTGAACGGAGGCATTAAACCGACTGACATTTACAGAAGACTTCGAGCCCAGTGCAGCGATGACGCTCTTAGAACATTTAAATGGTACAAACGTTTTAAAGACGGATGAATAAATAGAAGTAGTTTTTACTCTCATAACTGTTTTCTGTTATTCTGCACAATCTCAAAAAGTCCCGGTTTGACCTGAACACCCCTTGTTTAATTAAATAGCAGTCGTGCTGCTGTGAAATGATCAAATCTAATCTAGTTTTACTACTTCAACAAAAACTGTTTTATAACTTATTTTGTGTATTTTCATTTTAAGCCGTTTAAATTGTTTATGTTATAGTTTAACATAATATAGTCATATGCAACATGTTGCACAATTCCAGCATCAGTAATGTAATCATACAAATAATTAATCATGGTCATATTGAATGAAATTCTGTATACTACACTCTTTTACTTCACTGTTAAAAAAAAAAGTAATAAAATAAAAGTAAAAAAAAAAAAAAAAGAACGAAAATTCAGTTTCTACCACAATTTCTCAAATCTGGCTGATTAATTGAAAAAAAAAACTGATTAAATAAAAAAAAAACATTCAAATTCAAATATTTATTTGTCATTTATGATATGAAGTGAAATGCTAACATGCCGCTGATGACCTAAAAATAAAAAATATGAAAAAAAGTTTGAGTTTGAGTTTTCAATAAGAATATAAAGTATGAAATAAGAAAAAAGAACTTATAAATCAGAAAAAGGAAAACAAAACTATAGCTCTAAAAAGCATTTAAAAATTAACATTATGTAAAAATAATAAAATACAAACCTAAAAATGTAGAAACCATGACCTAGTCAAAAGCAAGACTTCAGTATGTACAGAATGATTCCGTGCTCAGTTCCGTGGTGTGCAAAAAGTGCAAATGTGCCATAGCATATATATATATATATATATATATATATATATATATATATATATATATATATATATATATATATATTAATGCGCTTGTTTTTTTTTTTATTGTCACAGCGATTCAGGGAGATTCACATGATTCAGGCCTAGTAATGAGCTTTTGTTTTAATTTATAATAATTTATTATAGCTAAGTTTTCTCTGTGGAGAATTTTATTATACATTGATGTAGATGTCAGCTTCAGTGACTCTGTAACAGTAAGAGGTGTTCCCAATAAAGCTGTTAATTTAAAGAGCCTCTCTAGGGTTTTTCACTCTCCATTGATGCATTACTTTAATAATTGCTCGATTTAAACTAAATCTATAGGAAGTGCCTTCATGTACCCTAGCTTGGTTTGTTGAGCTAAAACAAATGATCTGACAGTATATAGTGGCAAGGCATGTTTATAATAATCTGACCATCAACTACAGATAATATTTTCTCACTCATACGTATATCACAGAAGTTCCTCACTCCAGTGAATAAATAACTCACTCATCTTCTAAACCGCTTTATCCTGTATTCAGGGTCGTAGGGACCTGGAGCCTATCCCAGGAGACTTAGGGCACTAGGCGGGGTATACCCTGGACAGGGTGCCAATTCATCGCAGGGCACACACATACACACTAAGGGCAATTTGTTTGAACAAGTTGTAAGAAACTTTGCATTAAGACTAATAAATCAGACACACTGGGGCAGTAATTTTTTCACCGCTGCTAAAGAATTAAGACTATTGAAATACAACCTATTGGTAAACTGAACACCTCTATCTGGACTGTAAAACTATATATTGTACGTACACATATTTGATTTTATATTATGCATGAAATGGCTTGTTATATTAGAAAACAATTTTGCTTCTTTCTACAAATAAATGGAAAAAAAAACCAGAATGGAACAAGATCAGTTCAATTCAAGATCACGTCAAGCCTGAAATAAGTACATTATTACAAACAGACATAATATTTTCTTTCATAATGAACATAAATTTACTGTATAGTTATCAACATTCAATATATTTTCACCCTCTAAAATACCATTTGTTGCGCTTTTAAAGCAAGAAATAGACAAACACTGAAGCCAAAATGGCTCACAAGAAATACGACCTCAATTACCATGATATCAAGCAACAATGTAATAAGCATACTATTATGAAATGATAGAATACCACAATGTAATCCAATGAAACCCCGCTTGCAGTGATTTACATCATGCGAACCGAGGGATACTTTTGCCTCCCGTTTGCCATTTTATCACACAAATTTCATTTCAATCACACTATCCCTTTAAGCCTGTCAGCGATCCAAATGATTTCTGGCCCTCAGGCTGCCCACAGGGTTGTTGAGGCCAGATGAGCCTGAAAAGCGTCAGTCCCAGGGTCAGAGCAGAGGAGACTCAGCGAGCGTTGCTGCAGGCTCCCCACAGCAGGGGGGAGGAGTGTAAAATGAAGGTAGTAAAAGACCGTCTGTTTTCCGGCTTTGTGCGTTTTATGACACCTGCATTATCCTGACGCACCACATCTGCAGAGATTAACCTTGCAGTTCATTCGTGTGAACCCAGGTGAGGTATTAGCCGCTGAGTTCCACTGCCCCCGGGGTCACCAATCATCATGAACAAGGGCAAAATCAATGGCACAAAAATAAATAAATAAATGGTGCCATTATTTTGTCCAGGGTGCTGCAGGACATGGTGTGTGATTTTCTTGTTTTGTAAAACCGTTTATATGAGAGCATGTTGAAAGGATGCAAAATGGGGAATGGAATAAGAGAAATGTCTAAACCCTATGAAAATGCTTGTTTTTAAGCAGCAGTTCTCGGCTCACCGTGACTCTCAGGGCCGCAGAAGAGGCCTCCTCAATCGTAGATGAAGCTTTGTCCATGGTGGTGGTTCCAGGCATGCTGCGTCGACGGCCCGCACGCTCAGAGGTTGACTCTGAAATAAACAAGGAGTATTTAAAATGTATATATTTTAATTATATTTATCATGGTATAAAATATACGGTTATAATGACAGGAAATGCTGCTCTGTGATATTAATGATGCTAGCATTAAACATGTTACCATATGGATTTAAGAGCTTAATTCTAATTTAAAGCACTTTTACACTCTAAACAGTAATAAAAGAATAAATAAACTTTATTTTAGCTGCTCCCATCGTGGAATCGCCACAGTGAACCTACAGTATGTTGACATCCTATTTAACCTGGGCTTGGGACTGGCACTGAATCCCCTGGCTGAGTAGTATAGGGTGTGGCAACCCACTGACGGCAGGGCTCAAACCCAGATCCTCAGATCACCAATTCAACAACCTAGAACCTTAGCCGCCTGAGCCACCACTCCCACAACTAACATAATAAATATATCATATTCCTAATAAATATATAAAAATAAATATATCAAATAAGTGCAGTGTCATTAGTCCTGATAGGAATGTGACAGTAAGGAGTAGGTCCAGCATCTATTTCCTATATAACCAAATCACTATAATGTGATGAAACTCTGTAATTAAAAACCCTGCCTAAACTAAATAAATAAATAAATAAATTTTAGATTATAAATAGATTATGATATGCTACACTAACCAGTTAGACCCAGCTTGCAAATCTCCAAAACACCAAAAAAAAAAACTTTTTTTTGACCAAATTAGCTTACCGTTTTTTAGCAAAGACAAAATACCAACAAATACAATAAAAGCTTAGAAGCAATTTTTTTTTTTTTTACTTTTTATGAAACATTTTAGATCTGTCCCTCTAATCCCTCTTTTAATACAAAAGGTAGATATTTTATCTTTATTTCTTACTTACATACTACATAAATAAATAAATAAATAAATAAATAAATAAATAAAATTTTGGAGAATGTTAAGATGTCAAGTTGATTCATTTGAACATTGATTTCTCAGTGGTCGTAATCAAAAGGTCATGAGTTCAGGTTGCACTACCTCCAAGCTGCCAACACTGGGTCTTTGAACAAGTCCCAGGACCATCTGTGCTCTGAACACCCCATCATGCCTGACCATGTGCTGTGACCCCGGTGTACTAACAAGCTAGGGTACGCAACTAAATCAATTTCAGTGTACGTACAGTTGCAAAAGTTTACATACACACACTCATCATGAGCATTATGGTATACAACCATCCTCCCAGCATTAAAAAACATAATAACAATAAATAAATCTGTAAGCCCAATATTGCCACAAAATTTTTGCGACTGTATTTAAGAGATAATAAGTGCCTGTTTTCCCCTAATTTTTTCTTATGCTCAACTCTGTAAGTTGCCTAGCAACAATATTCTCATCACATTAACCACTTGAACTGTAAAATTTTGAAAATTGTTAGAAGTGTTAATGTGAGTGCTTTGCTCCTCATACCCTCTTGGTCCCAGCAGAATGAAACTCAAAACCTCCTCATAGTTACACAACAGTGTACACACCAGTAATGCAAATTATGTCCCTCGTGTCTTTGACATTATAGATAGCGATAGAGGAAATAGGCAGTAAGATAGAGGGAACAATTGCTTGGGAAAAAAAAAAAGAAAATGTGTGCAGCCATCCTGAGAGACAGGCTCTATGAAATTCATCCTTTCATATCTTTCTGCAAATGTTCAAAGGTGCCTTGGTTCGCTCTGCACCAGTGCCTTTCTCGCTATGAAAGATAAGATGCTAACAAGATCAGGAACTTCAGTTTGCTTGCATTTGCTCTCTACTTCTCTTGCTGGGAGGATTATGTGAATAGCAAGGCTCTGGAACAGAAGAGGTGAATCACTAAGAAAAGGCAATGTGCAAAACGACTCATGCAAGAACATTTAACAAAACCCGACAAACTGTGTAACAGTAAACATGCAACTTAAACATGCAAATTATTGAGCCGAATAAAGCACAGAAAATTGTAATAATTGAAGACACTTGAAATTACTGTAACTGGGTAAAGAACTCTTTAATACATTGTCAAAACCTGGAAGGATACAACTATACCATCAACTTTGTGGAAGAAATGTGGTCAGCACAAAATCATAAATGGAGAAAATCGAAACAATTGTTAAAGTTGCATGGTTAAAAAAGTAAAAGCCCTTGCTATGCTTAATAGTGAAAGAAGCATTTCCATAAACCCACAATATGATGAGAACTCACAGGATTGGGATTAAACAGCTGTGTGGCCATAAAAAAAAACAGTTGTTAGTGAGGCTAATCCAAAAAGGCTTCAAATTGCTAATAAGCATAAAGATTGGAAAAAAGGCAAGTGGCAGAAGAGTTGCCCCCAGCATGCATAGTGGCCAATGTACAAATCTTTGGAGGCAGTGTTATGATTTGGGGTGGCTTCAGTCAGGCAGGTCTAGTTTCAGCAATATTATGTGACAATAAAACAAAGTCAGCTGATGACCTGAATGTAATGAATGACCAGATTATCACATCCTTATTTCCTTTGAATGATTTTTTTTTCTTTTTGATGGCACAGGTACTGTATATTCCCCAACTCAAATTGTGAAAGAGAGCTTCTGAGAGTTTCCTCCACATTAACTGACCACCACATTGTGTGGTGTGATCAAAGCTAAAGGTGACTAAATGAAATCTTAGAGTGTGTGTTTTTTTTTTTTGTTTTTTTTTGCTAGGCAGTATATATCACGGTGCTGTTGAATTCTCAGTTCAGAATGTGCCAATTAATTCTTGTATTTGTTATTTGTTTAGCAAGTTATTTTTCTGTAGTACCAGTTACCACAATGGCTTTTATCAATGGAAGCTCGACATGGGCGGCGCGGTGACTTAGTGATTAGCACTGTCACCTCGCATCTCCAGTGTCCGAGTCTTTGTGTATGGAGTTTGCATGTTCTACCTGTGCTTGGTGGGTTTCCTCCAACAGTCCAAAAACATGCAGATTAGGCTAATTGGCGTTCCTAAATTGTAAAGTTTATATGTGTGCCTGAAATGGATTGGCTAGGGTACACCCCGCCTCATGCCCTAAGTCTCCTGGACGCACTATGAGAAAGTGAATTAATGATGAAATTAATTCTTTGAGATAATGGTTAAAAGTATCTCCAGTGTCAGGGCTTTCTTACTAGTTTAAAATCAAGCTGTATCATGTTTCATGGACACGCTACAACTGAAGACAGAAATGTAATGGATATAAATAACAATATTTCTTTTTTTTGTAATAAATAACGGTTATTATACTGAAAGTATTGAAAAGTGGACGTAACCTTTTTTTTAGTAATCCTCACACTATGGGCCATAGAGTAACTCTTCCTCTCTTCAAAGTTACCGCTCAGCATAGTCTACTGCATATCCCAACATATGCTTTTACATCATAATTGAACCCAACTCTCGCATCTTCTTTGTCATACAGTAGTTGTTGGTTTCCAACTGTATGGTTTGTGTTTAATACTGGTTTTCCTCTTACATTTCTTGTCAATAGTGTCATCACCGTCAACATTCTGTAGCAGTGTAGGAGACCATCAACTGCGACAAAGAAGAATTTTAAAGAAGATTCGAAAGTAATTAATGCATTAGCCATTAGACTGGATACATTATAGACCAGCTTTGAGCTTAGACGGCCATGTATGCAGCTTTGGATGCAGTCTGATTCTCAGTTGCTTTCTATATTCACTTTGATTAATGTTCGTTAACACTGAGGTAGCTAGTGTAGTGAAGCTGTATTTCACGAGTGCAACATAATAGAGTCTAAAAGCATTAAACTAAACAGCCACTCTCATGCTACCCAGTTTGAATGTGTGTTTCTGTCAGCATTCCTGCAGTTCTCCTTCTCAGCACATGAACAGATTGAAATGCATGGGAGGGAGATGCCAAGCAACAATTCTTGTTTATCATCTTAATTAGCCTGGCTGGTATCTTAACATCTTAATCCATATGCTCAGTGTGGTGTCATGACCAGTCTGGTGCCCCATGGGCCCGAACGCAATCAAATGATAACGAAACGCTCATTAACACAAATATGACATTACATAACAAGCGAAGAACACTTGCGAACATTCCGCTGATAATGTGTAGCGACGCCAGAAACAAACAAACTGCCGAGTGCTTAAATTAAATTTCTGCACTTTTGCATTTCCTGGAAAGTCAGTGAAACACCATTAAACCCTAGTCCGTGTAAACACCATGTCCAAGACATCACAGGAATCTTGCATCCTTGCGGATGTTCACTACAAGCCACTGTGCGATTCGGGTGACGCCGGTATTAGCATGCACGGCTGTAATTGGTTCCACTATTCTTTTGTCATTAAGCCTCTCAGCCGCGACAGATAAAGTTCTGTGCAAATGCAAATCGTTAAAGGGCAATTAGAAGCCGGATAAGGCCATCGAGTACTCGCGAGCTTCCTCGCGTAATGAGCAGAGACAACAGTGCCTTAATGCTTTTTCAGGTAAAGCCATTCTTCTCAGCTTCTCATCACACTGACTTGTCAATGCAGCCTGACCTCTTGACCACCCAGATCAGGTTTACCCACATCATCATGCTGACAACACCAGAAAAGTTGCATCTGTGTTAGAACGAAGGTGATTTTTTTTTTTTTTCTGCTTTAGACCATACTCGTTTTTATGGTTTAGCAAGTAATACACAGCAGTAGTAAGTCAAATGTGAAATAGATATGCTTGATTTAAAGTTATTTATACTGGATAAATAAACTGATCACAGGTGTGTACGGGCTCACACATACATGTTTATCAGGTCAAATAATATAAAAGTATAAACTATTTCATGCACAAAATTAAACCTCTAGACATTTTTAGGTTTTAATAACATACCTGAAATATTTACAGTTCTGTGCAAAAGTATTGAGCCAGCCCTCATTTCTTTATATTTTGCCTTCAAAGAGTCAGACTTTCTTGTATTTATAATGTAGCCTTCAGGAATAGTTCTCCAGGCTTCCTCAAGGACTTTTTTGGCTTTCGTTTTTGGCAAGCTTTTGTCTAATTTCAGTCCAGTCCCTGTGCCTGAGCAGTTTCAGTGGAATGCAGTAGTTAGTTAAGCCACGCAGTGAGCTATGAATCATTCAAGCATTAAAACAAAACATTACCTTAAGGCATAAACCAGTGAGAAAAAGGTGCAGATGATCAGGCCCGTGATTAGTATACTGGTGATGCTGAATGTTGAGACTGCCCTCCAGGGTGCTCAGGAATTTCTACTCCTGCACCACAGAGAGCATCCTGACGGGAAACATCACGACCTGGTTCGGAAACAGCAGTCTGCAGGACAGACGAGCCCTACAGAGGGTGGTGCGATCAGCTGAGAACGTCATCCGCAACAAGCGCCCTGACCTGCACCCGATCTACAGCAAGTGGTGCTGGACCAAGTCCAGAAAGATCAGGAAAGACCTCAGCCATCCCAACAATGGACTGTTCTCTTTGTTAAGGTCAGGAAAGCGATTCTTCTCCCTGAAGACCAACACAGAGAGACTGAGGCGGAGCTTTTTCCCGCAGGCGATATGGTCTCTTAATCAGTACATCACACAGTACTGATCCATTTGCACATCCACACATGTTTCTTTTCTTGCACTCACTCTGGACATTCTGGACATTCTTTGACAATAGTGGTTACTGCACATCTGCACATTCATGGACATCCCTGATGCACAAAGTCACTTTAAATTCTTTTAGTCACTTTAAATTCTTTCAGATTTCTATTCATATACAACTTCTATTTACTGTATATACAACTTTATTCCAAAAGTCCATAATTTTATATTTTCTATATTATACAGCTAGGTTTTTCTTATTTTTCTTATATTTTTGTCATTTTTCATATATTGTATATTTTGTTTTTTGTATTGTACAAATATTTTATTATTTCTTAAATAAATGTACTTTTATTTTCTTTTTCATATTTATTTCCTAATAATAGTCCTTTATTTTAGGGTCACGGGTGGTCATCTAAGCATTTCACTGCATATCGTACTGTGTATGACTGTGTATGTGACAAATAAAATTTGAATTTGGTTGGAACAGATAAGAGGGGAAATAAGGTTGCTGCTGAGGTTGTTACATAAAAAAACAACTAATAAATTATATTTTTAGTCTCAAGTCTTTTGCACAGTAGTTCTAACTCACTAATGCTGTTGTGTATTACACTGCATGTCTTTGGACTGTCAGGGAAACTAGGGTACAGTGGAACCTTGGATTGCGAGTAACTTGGTTTGCGAGCATTTTACAAGACAAACTTTTTACACAAAGCAAAAGCAAGTGTCATTAGAGAGGTTTCTTGTTAAAGATTCAATTTCCAGAGTCTCTGACTCTCTGTGAGAGCAGGGTTGGGGTTAGGGTGGATCTTAAAACATTTGATACAATTGATGCAAGACATTCTGTTACCTTTGAACTTTAATATTTTTAAGTATTATTCTGCATTGTTTATTGCAAAAAGGCATTAAAAGTGGTCCAGCTATGATTGAGTTCTCTAGAATTTTTATTTATTTAAAGCAAGTGTTGAACCTTGAACTCATTCAATTCATTAATTTCTATAACCAGGCCACATGATACCAAAATCAATGTCATGAACTTGTAAAGCATCTAAAAGACACAATAATAATAACACAAAATATTTACTTAAATTGTACTCTCCTGTAAAGAAAATGTACCTACAGAAGTATAACCTGAGCAAGCAATCCATCTGCTATGCTTAAAGTACAATTCAGTTTAAATCAATTCATCACTTTATAAATAAAAACTTCCTTCCAAGGGAAAAGTTTTCCGAGCAGCAGAACTGGAACATGAAGTTACTTCTTGTTAGCGAGAAACTGTCTTTGTCTTCAGTTGTTCATCTTTTCATTTCCAGGTAGAGACGAACCATGTCGCCTTTTTAGAACGTTTCTCGGCACGAATCGCAATCACAGCGTGTGAGAACAGATGACCGAACAAAACCACACACGCGTTAATCACACCAGGCTCAGGCAGCCTCACGAACCATCCATCAGAGAACAGCGGCACAAAACGCCTGCTGCTAGAACCCCATTAATCTCTTCTGATCAAGACACATGACCCAGAAGAAGCAGGAGTGAGAGAGACGTATAGAAGAAATGTGCGGCAGGATGTTCTGGATCTGAGCGAGGGTCACGTCAGTCAGAGAAATTGCAGTGGAAGAACGTCACCTGCTCTTATGTATGTGGCTGACCAACAAAGCTATAACTCACACTTGGCTCATTTTCTCTTAACCTAAATGCACATGTCCTCCTTTAGGTCCAAAAGCATGTCTCGCTTTCTTTTGCATTCTCCAGTTTATGTACACTTTTATGGATTTACTTTTTGGATTGAGGTTTCCATAGTAACGGTGGACAAAGGAATTTGTATAGCAGGCACTCCATGGAATCACAACATCAGAAAAATGCATGATGGTGAAGTGAAGTTTTCTGCAATGAAATGAATATATAACATGTATGGAAGGAGATTTCAGTGTCCGCTCAGCTGGATATGAAAAGGTCAGTGGTGTCCAAAGAGCCGAAGTTACATGTTACTTGTTCAGGACTGATAAACAGGCATAGCCATGTTTATCTATTTAGAGCAGGCGTGACGGTTCTGCTAGCCACGTTCTCCAGACTGTCTATCAAACTGCCAACACCATGCTAAAGCTCATCAGTGAACAAGACTTTCTTTCGAAAAACACAGCAATTGTGGAGCCCAAACGTGAGAAAAGTAAAGAGAATGAGTAAGAGGAAGAAAAGAGAGAAGAACAGATGGACGCTGTAGTGATGTGAGTACAGCTCAGTGAAAGTAGCACATCGTTTTGAGGGATGGTGCTTAAGTAGGAGGAAACGACGTGTTGTGGACAGGCACAGATGTTGCCGGGTATAGCAGATAAAGACGGTAAATATACTTGTCTTGAATGAGATGTTGCTGCAAATATAGAGAAAAAAAAAGGTGCTGAGAAGAAAAAGCATAGCAGTCCTGTATTCTAGAGAAATAAAATTATTTCACAACCTACTGTAAATCTCTATTATTTTTAATATGCTTTTAATGTAAGCTACATGATGTCTGGATTCACGAACCAGCAGAAGTCCTTCATATTACAGTACAGTACTAAGCCTTGAGACTTCCCTCTTTTCTTCCAATTTAATTACATTTTATTATTTAATGATGGAGATTCAATAAACGATTAAATTGTAACTATGTTTTACCATGACAGACTGAAAGGTACCTAAAGTTTTTAAATTGATCGTTTATGAAACAACCCCAGCAGCAACCTCATTTCCCCTCTCGTCTGTTCCAACCACACAGCATTCAGCATTACCAGTACTCTCATCACCCGCCTCATTATCCATCATCATCTGCACCAGTTTCTCACTGGATCATGCCTTAAGGTGAATGTTTTTTATGCTTGAATGATTCATAGCTCACTGTGTGGCTTAAGAAACAAAAAACTATTTCTTTGAAACTGCTCTTGTATAGGGACTGGACTGAATTTGAGAGCTAAAAAAGTCCTGCAAAAAGCCCGGAGAACTAGTCCTCGAGACGACATTAAAAATACAAGAGTGTCTGGCTCTTTGGAAGCAAAATATGAAGAAATGAGGGCTGGCACAGTACTGTACTGTACATGTGATAACTGCATGGGGTTTAAAGCAAATTAAACATGTGCACTGCTGTCAGAGCTGTTGTTATTAAAAAAAAAAATGAACCGACACCTTCTAACCAATCAGAATTGAGAACACAAGTCCACTGTGGTATAACACATGGTGATTACAGGTATGCCTGTGAACAATAATTGCTCCATTCAGACATTTAAAAAGCTTTTTAGCAGTGTTTGGCTTCACATACAAGAACTTTATATGATACAGTATCATTAGACATGCAATTTTACAAACAAACACGCGTAGTGAGAGTAAGCTCCCTGCAGCTGGAACGAGGAGTACAGCAGAGCGAGCAGATGGAGAACGCAGCATTTAAAAGTCAATTACTCCGGCTGGATCTGCCCTCTTTTCTCAGTTGATCGCATGCAGCACTGCATCTAGTTAATATATTTCTCTTATCAGTCATAAAGCCTCATTATCCTGCCTCATACCCATGCTTTTCACCTCTGAATCCCTTCATCAGGTAGAAAAGCACAGTAAGTTTCTATATAAATGTCCATAACTCTCAGACTCCAGTGTGAAGGTGGTACTGAAGGAAGTGCTAAATAGGATGGCTTTTTGGCATTCAGAAATGTGTTTTTACATGTGAAAATGAAAGGAACGAATTAAATCTTTGAGATGTGCGGACAAGTGTGTGCTATTGGACTAAGAGAGTGGGGTGGATCGAAAAGAAGAGAAATTGCACTAAAGTGGCTTGCATCATGTTATTTATCCACATTTTGGAATGAACACGGTTTTTTTAAAAGAACTTATTTTGCCTTTGGCAGGAATTTTCGGTAAATGTCACAGAATACTCTTTTAAAAATAATTTTGCATATGTCATAGAACTCTCCAAATTGTGTCCGTTAACATTCCAGTTAAAATACAACTCAGATCGTGCAGTCTCGCATGCTTGATTTTCTTTGTGCTTCACTTCTTTTCCAAACATGCTATGGGGATTTACATTTAGGCATTTGGCAGGCGCTCTTATCCAAAGCAACTTACATTTTCAGTTCATTATACATTAGAGCAGTTAAGGGTTCAAGGGCCTTGCTTAAGGGCCCAACAGGGACAACTTGGTGGTCATAGTTCATAAACGTTGTACGAGGGAAGGGAAATCATGCAATTAAGCATAATAGTCAGCAGGTGGTGATATTACCACTTCGGATGCTACACCCTACTGTGGTTATGTAATGCAGCATCATGCAGAAATCCAGTGAAGTAGAAAGTACAAATATTTCCTGTAGGATATAGCGGAGTAAAAGTTAAACAAATCCACTAATAAAACTACGTCAATAAATGTACAGCTATATGAAATATGTACTCAAGTATAGTAACAAAGTAAATGTGCTTAGTTACCTCCCACCACTGCCAAAAATGACTACAAAGTGAATTTTGCATAGCAGGCTTCCTTCACATGGGTTACAATTCAATGACATGAACATAATGGAGGAGGAAGCAAAAAGTAAACATTCAGAGTCTGCGTCAATTCAAATGAACTGATGTTCATGGCAGGTTTGTTTAGCATTTAGTCAAATCATTAAAAAAAAAAAAAAGAAAAGAAAAAAAATGATGGCTCACAATTTAACCTTTAATGTCTTTAGATTCTGAGAACAATCCAGAAATCAGAAACCTCTAGCTAATACAAGAATCCCTGAGGTAATTTAGCAGGCTAACTAGCTAACAGTCAATGTTACAGATTAATGCAATTCATATAAGAAGTCACTTAATCTAATCGATGAATTAAACATTTTAATGGTTATAGAATAATTCTACATGCTTTGATGACACATATCAAGACTCTTAACAAAACAAAACAAAAAACTATAACAGATAAGAGCCAACTGAGCTGGCTAACCTAGCCTAATGCTAATCATACAGTTTGAGGCTATTTGGGATATCAGACATGCAGAGTTTTTTTTGTTGTTGTTGTTGTATTTTTGTGTAGAAATATTAAAAAACCACTTTAGTATTCAAGTTTTCCAAAAAGCTAAACAGCAATTCTTTTACTTTTTTTTTTTTAATGACAGGTATTTGATATTACAATACCAAAGTGCTTAAAGTGATTTTGTTAATATCAGGATATTTTTTATTGGGATATTAACAGAAACAAAATACAAATCGATGTAGATTGTTGGATTTAAAAAATATATAAACTTTTAAACAAAAAAATATGCTCCTACCACAAAGTTCACTCTCAATTTGTAAAGCATACCACCTGTAGGATTCTAGAGAATGCTATGTTTTACCACCTTAAATGCAAACATAAATTATTATTATTTTTTTTATTGTTTAAAATTGATTTTGGAGTCAGAGGCTCGACCCATGAATTGCCACACCAAATTAATTGTGATATGTAAATGAATCAATGTTTGACCCAACTTTATTATTTACTAATGTACTGTACTATACAGTATGTGTTAAATTTCCCTCGTATTCTATAATACAGTAAAGCACAAACACTCTTGGATGCAATGGTTAAGGAAAGCTCTAATCAGTGTAAAAACGTATCCCCAAAGGTGATCAGATGGGTGAAGCAACAGACTTGAGAGCTGCATTCAAGTCTCAAAAGACCAGAGACCATGGGGTACCAAGAGATGAGGCAGATACTCAAAGATTCAATAAGCAGGAAAATGCTAGCCAAAATAAGAAACAACCATATGAGCAAAAAAAAAAAAAAAAAAAAGAAGAAGAAAAAAAAAAGGTCTCTGAGGTGACATGATGCTAGGTTCAAGATGTGTTATTCATTCATTCGATCATACATTTTTGCACCATTGTGTATAAACTCCCAAAAGATTAGCGGTTTTGCCTTGAGAATTTGCTAAAAGGATGACGAAGGCTTAAGTTATTTCTATGTTTCCACACCAACCTGGTTCCAGTGCATCATTCGAAGATGTTCGTGTCTCTTTCTCAGTCATTATTTTAATACAACACCCAATACAAGTGTTTTTATGGCTATTAAATTTCTTTTGAAAAATTTCAATGATTTATTTGATATATCAATTCATGGCCATGATAAGCTTAACTTGTTGGTTAAATATACAGTATTTATTTGTGGACATTATCATTAACAAACACACCCATGTTACCTTAGCAGTGACACATTCCTTACAGACCGACATCACTTATGATCTCTATTTACCCTTATACAGAGCCGAGGGCAAACTGCCAAACAAATGAGGTCATAGGCAATTCTCACAGTGTTCTAACATTACTGAAACCCTAGTCTATAAAATATATCTACAGTACTTGCACCCACTCCTGTACGAAAAAAATCTCACATATTTCACAGCACAGCATCCTACTGCAAAGCCTTTCTCGCTGATTAGAATGCTTGCTTAACTACGGGGCCGGTTTCAAAATAAAGTAGAGCCAAGAGAAATTCCTGCAAACTATTACGGCTTTGTAGCTTAATTTACAGTACAATGCAAAACAAAGAGCCAAAGTGTTGCAAGACAGATTTGCTTTACTGGAAAACTACACAAGGATCAACAAATCTTATATCTTTTTCATTAGAATGGTATGAGTAGAATGTCTGGATTTGGGGGGAAAAAGCTGTGAAGGTGATTAAACAATGTGTCTTATATAAGTCAACATGACCAGACTAGAATGTATGGCTTCGGAAATTCAAGTCACAACACCGTTGAAGATGCTACATTCTCTAAAGATGAAATAACGACATGCAAATTTTAATCACTTTGCAAAGTTTCTCGAGGCATGGATTGCTGGGGTTATTCCAAACAATTACTATTAATATGCCCTTAAAAAAATAAGCCTTAGAGATAGAAACGCCAGCACTGTGATGTGTTAATGGTTTGTAAGTTCTAGCATCAACAGTTCCTCAACTTCAGCTACATCATTCATGTTGCTTTGTATTATAAATTTGGTCTATATTTAAATGCTTCTTTTTTCCAAAATAGCCCAAAAGATACTATAAGCCTGATTTAAACTAGTAGAAGGTTCTTGCTTTCGGAAAAAAACATGGTTATGATATTTAAGACCCATAGCTGACTACTCTATTGAGTTTGCATGACTTTTTGTTGCCTGAGGGACATGCATCCCAAAACACACCTGTCGTCTTGAGCAGATTACATCATCAGATAATTCATCTTGTGTTTGCATTTGTAATAGTTTTGATTATTCCAGGCAATTCCGCACTCTTAAAACATATTGGTTTCAAAAGACTTAACAAACAAGATCCAAGATGCACTTAACCCAGCAACCAAACACTGACCACTTGGAGAACTTGGAGAAAGTTTGGACCCCATGAGGAACCAAATACACGCTCTATCTTCAGAAAAGTATAAAGTCTAGGGGTCTTTGTTAGCAAAAATACTGTACAACATAGTCCATGATGCACTAAACGTACATAACATTCCTTAAACACGAATTGTCTATTTTGGTCGTGCACCTAGTCTATAGCTTCCAAAATAATAAAATAAATAGACACAGTTACACTTTGTGTTGCCGTGCTGTATTGTTATTCCTGTGAATGAGTGAACAGTAGCACACACTAGGAGCATGAAGGACGACTGAAGTGTTATTTACCCTTGTTGGCTGCCCGGCTCCGGCTGCGTGAGCGGCCCTGCCTCCAACGCCTGGTGCGAGCCAGCAGCCCGTGGTAGTGACACCTCCTCCCTAGTACTCTCCTCACCACCGCAGACATGGCCTTCTCAATCTCACACACTCATACACACACTTCTACGCTCTTTCAACTGGAGTGAACTACTCTCCAGTTTGCTCTTCTCCAGTCTTTTACAGATCAAAGATTAGACAGAAAAAAGAAAGAAAAAACTCCTTCCACTTTTTGAGCTTATCCTGGCACTTCAGGAAAACCTGACACCTAAGGTCTCCTGCAAGTCAGAACTGCTCCTGGCTCAGAAAGAGAACCAAGAAGATATAGAAAAGAAGATGAGAGGAACGCTTACTCCTCCCACTGCAAGCAGAGGCCCGAGGGAGAGGTATTTGGTGCGCTACTGACAACTCCAGGAAGGTCGTAAATCACTCCGTGAACCTGTGTATAACGCAGAGCCGCACACTACTACACACTCGGACGAACGTGATCAGTAACAGGCTCAAGTCATTCCCAAGTCAAGGCTCCCAACACGACTATTCCATACAGTAGCATTCGTTTATCTCTTCGTCTTCTTTCCAAGGACGTCGTGCAAGGTCAGTGAAAACACTCAGTGTGTGTACTGACAATACAATAGGGCTGGCAGATAGAATATACAGGACTCATGCAGGCGCTCGCTTCCTCCTCTGTGAACTTTGTTAAAGAAAAGTGCATCTGGGGGAGGAGTCAGTCAACAATTCTTTAAGCTTCAGTCCTGATCACAACTTTTAGGCCCCCTCGAAGTAATTAAATGTAATTCTGGGAGAAGCAAAAAAAAAGGTGGCCAACAGTTGATATTTATTGACTGTATTTATAATGTATTTTAGCTGTACAACTTATCACAGTGTGAGCTTTATAAGCAATTTCCCTCTGGGATCAATAAAGTTCTTTGCATCTTTATGACCAGAGCACTATACAAGATTGAAAAGATCCACAATAGTTGCATATGGTTGTAAAAAGAAATATACACGTAAAGCAATTCATATTTAGAATTTACAAATGGCAAACAATAGCAGTTCGCGTTCCCTGAAAATTAAAATGGTTCATAATACAGTATATTAAATACTCAGCAATTATCATTCATCCCTCCATCCATGTTGGAACCTCTGTAGTCCAACTAGGGACCGTGATGGCCAATAATGACCATTGTCAATATTCACACACTATGGACAACTTGGGAATGCCAGTTAGCTCAATCTGCATGTCTTTGGTCTGTGGGAGAAAATCCACCAAGCACGGGATAAAACATGCAAACTCCACACACACAAACCCCTTAACCCCTTATATATATATATATACACATACATACATATATATATATATATATATATATATATATATATATATGTATGTATGTCTATATATATATATATATATATATATATATATATATATGTATGTGTATATATATATATATATATATATATATATGCACACACATTTCTACTTAAAATTAGTCTTTGTTATAGGCCACCGCAAGTTATTCACTGTTATATAGTGTAACCAAAGGTTAATGATCGCCATGACTGTAAACAAAAAGGATATTATATCCCCTCTCATAACAGCACAGATTTAGCATCTGCCAGCTGTTTAATTAACATTAATGAGCATGCTCCTTGTTTAAATCACCGCCCTGCCCTCATCAAACCCACCATGAGCAGACAGAGTGAACAGAAATGCACTCTACACTGTATAGCTGTGGTATGTACTGTACGTACAAGTACGTATGAACACATAGCCCGAATACTCAATGTGTTTGAGTTGATTGTATTTTGTACAGTGCTGTGAAATGACATCTGAGCTCAAGCCCTAAAGGCATCTCTACTGTGCACATCATGTAAGTACTGTACACATGCATGTACTAATGATATCGGAATGTTTCACCTAACTGCCACACACACAGAGCAACCTGGGAATGACTACTGAACAAACTGATGGACAAGTGACAAGTCAGGAACAGCTTGTTTACAATCTAGGGTAAAGCAAAACTAATTGTTCAACAATAGACGATGATTATAAAGGAATTTGAGATAACATCTGCAATGCTTAAAGGATACAGCGAATTTAAGTGTGAAGGTAAGGCAATTAGTGATGGGCAAATTATTAAGCCAGTGCGTGCTCTTTTAACATTAGAATGTTTGCGAGAATGTTTCAAATGTTCTTTTTAATTTGGTGTATCTGGAATCTCCCTAGGGATGCAAGGGGACTTGAGCAATTTATTAAGAAAAAACGCCTGCTGGAGCATGTACCTTTAACTAACAAACACAAGGCGCTGGAATGTGGTAGGCATGTAGTAATACTGTTTCTCCAATCAAAGAGCCTTGGCATGATGGGATGGCAACTTGGGTAGCATTGAAGTCTCAGGGTTCCCGGGTCCCTGACTCAACCCTGACCCTGTGTTTCTGTTTGTCTGATGTCTTGTAAGTTTTCCACATGTCAACATGGGTTTCCTGCAGGGTCTCTTAAGAACATTCTAGCTACTCTAAATTGCCCCTGTGTGCGTGGTGGCCTATGATGAACTGACATCTCATTCCGAGTGTATCCCTGCATCGTATTGAGCATTCACCATTTTAAACAGGAATTGGCTTAAATCTGGCGCTGGGTAATATGACCTTAATTTATTATCATAACTAATTGAACATTTTAGTGTGATTATGATTAATAAACAATTATAGATGTAGATATAATCTACATATCTATACACAGCTGTCATCATTCACTGGCAAGATTTGTCCTGTAAATATGCTCAACCATTGAAGCTGGGATTGAATGTGGTGGAGTCATGTGACTACACATACACGGTTGTATGTTTTTTAAGGGGACAGTATATAAAGACAAAGTGGGGCAAATGTTTACAGAATTTATAAAAAGTTTTTTAGAATAAAAAAAAATACTTATTGACAAAATTATGTCGATTAGAGTTTCTGAATGTTGCTTTCGATTCATATTTTTGATGAAATGCCCAGTCCTACTTGAATCCACTGTAAGCATGAATAAATTTAACTATAAGCGTTTTAACTTAAAGTCACCATTACTGCAGGCCAACAATCTTGCTAAAGATGATTGGCAATGCTTTTAAAAATATTAACAGACTGGCAATGCCGACAATTATAATTACTGGCAATTTAAAACTACTTACATTTATTATTTAAAATAGCAAAGTTCCTCAATGGTTTGCTCCGACAGTAAAAGGTTAAGCTGGTCCTACGTCAACAGCATTTTGAAAAGGAAACCCGCCGCAGCCCGGTTTCCTCCCTCAGAGAAGCAAATCAAAGCGTTCAAGTCTAAATTCGGAGTCATACTGACCAACACATACCTTCATGTCACGAATCCGAAGAAAAAGATTACACCGAGACAAAACAAGCTGTGCACGGCTGCAAGTTCAGTCTCGCAAAAATGTAACACACGGCATGACAAGCATCACGCTGCCCAAGAGCACGATTGAGTTGGCATTGGCAATCTTCTACCTTTGCAAGAACAGACATGATCAACAAACCCCACTGCTCTGATACAAGAACAAGAACCAGGACAACCGAAGAGTATAATGGTAGCAATTCCAGGATTGCATTGCTTTCCACTGGGCTGCTAAATGTTTTCTATGTTCTCCATAAAGCATTAATAATCACAGGGAATTCGTTCTTTCTTATGGTTTAACGAATGATTTCCATTAGTTCCTAATGTGAGGTCATGATTTTATAAACCGGAAAGGAATTCGACTGCTTTATGATTACATGATGACCTCGTGGAAATCATTAAAAATATTAGATCATAATGGAAACCATCACACGCTAATGAAAACTCATTAGATTTTCCAGATGCTACACTATTATAATGGAACGTAGATGAGTTTAGCCAACGTTTAGAAGAATTGTTCTTATAAAAAGTACTCTGCATTCCTAACTCACCCGAAACGGTGTATTTGAAGCTAGACTGAGTGCAGGGATTACAGGGAATAATTAAACAGCCTAATTGCAGTGTGTGTGTGTGTGGGTGGCATGGGAACTGATGGATGGAGGCTGCGGGGTTGTGTGGGGTAGAGAACTAGATCTCAGGTGGCAGTGGATTTTCTGGGAGGAAAAAGAGAGTCACAGTGTGGCGTGTTATGCCTTTGTGAGTCTGACTGAGAAATTCTCCAAATCAAGTGGTAAAAGCTCCTGTCATTCATGCCTTCAGATTCCTCTGACCCCTGCATGACCTCACACAGAAAGGGAGAGAGAGATGTTAAAGCAAAAAGAAGAAGTGAGAAAAAAATAGTAGAAGAGAAATGGATACTAAGACAAAAAAACAGACAGAAAGGGAGAGACAGAGATGAAAAAGAGAGAAAGAAACAAAAAAGACAGAAAGAAGGAAGAAAGAGGCATATGCGCAAACAAAAAGAGAAACCCAGACTAAAATCTTTTAAAATTTGCCAACCGTTTTTCATCAAACATTAGAAACAAGGAACAAGACTGGAAAGTGTTTTTCAAAAGTAATGAGCTGATTTGCATATTACTGCACAAGCTTTCAGGCTAGCCAAATATAAATTGGAACTGAATAGAATCCAGAGCCAAGATGTATGAAATGAGCGTGCATCTCACCCACCCCAATCTTCAATGTATCGTGCATGTCGAGATGCTTTCCTGCTCACCACGGTTGTATAGAGTAATAGAGTTCCTGCATTCCTCTCGGCACCTTGGTCGTCTCCCTCAGACCGTTCTCATCAACACTGTCATTTCACCTACAAAACCTTCGTTTGCTTCCATTTATTTTTTTGTTGCTTTTTTGTTTTCTCACCATTTTAAATAAACTCTTAAGAGTGTTGTGTGTAAAAATCTTAGAGACCATCCATTTTTTAAATACGCAAACCAGCCAATCTGGCACCAACAACTA
The DNA here is from genome assembly GCF_024256425.1 of Clarias gariepinus. NCBI lineage: Eukaryota > Metazoa > Chordata > Actinopteri > Siluriformes > Clariidae > Clarias > Clarias gariepinus. The sequence goes on along the minus strand of NC_071108.1, from coordinate 7,928,448 downwards.
CAGTATGCCAGGGTTAGAGTAAAAAAAACTCACACTCTCTCCCCACCCGAGTTCTCATGTTGGATGTGACATTTAACTACAGCACTTAAACTGTCTCGGTATAATTTTATAGGTGTGTCATAAACTGGAGTGAATTGTTACATTCATTTGTTCTTATAGTTTTAAATCAGGTGATTGTATAATTTCTACACTGTTAAAAATGATTCTTGAATACAGTAAACTTTGCCAATTTTATATTGCATTTGTTATTTATGTTTTATATATATATATATATATTTATTTATTTATTTATTTTTTTTTTTTGGACATAGAACTTTAGGGAAATGAAGAAAAGTTTTGGAGAACATCCAAAGTATCCCAGAGAGTAATTTTGCAGGTAACATTTGACATACTAGGTACATCAGTTACAAGGCAGAAATTCTAGGTATAGTATTTCAAGAAATGGCAATGTCCATAATACTAATGCAAGTTGATATACAATTCATATATACAAAATTCTTCAGGTGAGATCTGACAGTTACTCTTACATTGTATAGGTGGGATAAGAGGAAGGGAATGATGACTGTAGTATTTTAATGGTTTTTAAATGCTATTTGTTAAAATAAATGATTGAAGTTGACTAAAGACTTTTTTATTGCAGCTATATATATATATATATATATATATAGATTTTCACTGTAGTAGTAATAGTAGTAACTCAAATTATCACTTACATACTAACTTGCATTAGTATTATGGACATTGCCATCTTTAAATAGGATAAACTTGTTTTTTTTTTGTAAAAATTAAAATATAAAATTTTTAAGTATAAGGATTTTTTTTACAGTGTCCATCGACATCTTGAACAGTTTTTATTTCGGTGAAAATAAAACGCAGTGCCTTTTTAAGCACACATTTTATTACATTTTTAGTTTAGGCGCACAGTTGATGCAAAGTTAGATAATGAATGTTTCTGCTTCGATTCGCCTGAAATATGAGACAGGAAAAAGAGAAAGGAAGAAAAAGCAAACACTGCATGTTCTTTCTGCCCGTGTGCACATTCTCCAGCTCCAGAATTCACCTCGGCTCATGAACGCAGCAAAAGAACATCATCAGTGGAGAATTAAAAAGCCTGCTGCCTTTACGGTGATGAAAGCATCCACTCAATTAGAGACCTGCTTCGCATGTGGACATTGAGACAAATGTTTGCGTTATGATGTTCAGCATACAGTACTGTAGATGCTGATTTAGTTTTATACTAGCAAATGTTAATAGGATTGAATCCCACATTAAAACAACAGAAAAGCTAAATGATATGAAGATTTAATTGCACGACGTGTAGAGATAAAGTGTTTAAATGTCTCGGATGGCTTTTATGCAATCGGAGTCCGGACACACCTGTGCGTTTACTTTATCATTAATAATGTAGTAGAGAAATGGATACTGTACAGGTTGCACTGAATCTGAATGATTAATAACAAAGTTATCACGCAACAACACCAAAAACTATAGGGTATACAACATTATACACATTATACACACTATACTGGGGGAAAAAGGGGTCTGGCATTAAATACTGTCAATACAGCTGTATGTGATATTACATCATTTACATAGTGTTGTATGCTACTCATCATCAGAATGCAAATTATGTTTAACGGGCAGAGTTTAGGGCTAAAACAAAGTTGCTACTGTATGTTATGGACATACCCGTAGACCCGTATAATAAGAAATGGACGAACCCGCCATGACATCACACACGGGTTTTATGAAGGAGCTGACTCCGCCTAAACCCTGGTTTATGCATAAATAAGATGTTCAGAACAAACAGAACCTGGATGTTGGTTAAAACATATTTTTATTTACCAATAACTATCTAGCTTATAGCTTCAGCATTAACGAAAATGCTAAGTTGGCTAACATTTTTTTTATGCTAACGTTACTTTGCATTTGATTGAATTGAGTCATTCATATCCAACACATCATCCTGTGTCAACTCTTACATTTCGTGTGGTAGGTTGAACTACAATGATTCCTGCAATGCAGCTGTCACTCAAATCAGCCACACCCCTAATTATAAATAATGTTATGGCTTAATGCAATTTTAATTACGGAGTTAAATAAAAAAAAAATGTCCCCCTGTATAATGGCATGAATGATAAATCCAGCTGAGAAGATTTTTGTACCAGGCAGAAAATATGTTAATTTCTGTTGTAAAGCTGGACATTTTAACATGGGGCTCAATAGGGATTGACTCACCTAGTGGTCATTTGAGGAACTGCACATTTTAGCACAACTGTAGGTTGACGCTAGGTCTCATATCAGAAACTTCGGTCAAGCACTTTTGTGCTTTGAAAGATTTTTATCACTACAGTTTATGACGAGCCATGCTAGAAGTGGATCCGTTAAAAAAATAAAAATACAAATAAAGTTTTTTCCTGTAATGTCTTGCCTTAAGGTCCTAATTACTAGGAACATTACCTATGGTTTCTCCATAGTTTTTCCACAGCACTGCTCAGTTCCATGATTCGATGTTACTGTACCATGAAACCAAAATTTATTTCCAGCCTCCATAGACCAGGATCAGTCTACAACCACTGCATATACGAACACTGCAAACCTAATTAACCTCAATCCTAACAGGCCTAAACAGATTGGGTTAATCTGTCTGGATGCTCATAAGAAGCAGCAAAACAATCACATTCAAGAGGGAAGTAAAGCAATAAGGAGCCACACCTTTTCCCCAGAGACATCCATCCCATCACTGCACAGTTAATGTGCTGCATGTTTGGAAACTGTTACACAACTCTGCATATACAACTGGAAATTCACACAAATTGATAGAACAACCTTTTAAAGGGAATTTAATGAATAGAGAGAAATTATATCTGAGAAGATTTCCATAACAGATTTACGGCCAGGAGCGTAGATGGGTATCTATTGCAGAGGAAAAGAAAACTCTGCTGTGGCCGTGATATTTCTTGGCTAAAGGCTGTGCCGAGAAGCGAGAACAACATAAAAATGACACTCTTTCTTTAAGTAGAGCCAAATGATTTAGTGAATGGATAGTTTTGCCAGCTCCTGTGGCGCATGAACAGTTTAACACCTGCGCGAGCGCTAGGCGTAGGAAGCCGTCTTGGATTTAAAATGAGCAACGTTGCAGAATTTATCAATGAGCCGAGAACGTGTGCGATACCTGCAGGAATATTCTGCAGCACAGGCCACAGGCGACCTCTGTCCGTAGCAGAGTCTGATTCAGGATTTATAAAGCTCATAAATAGCTCAAAATCACAAATATATATATATATATATATATATATATATATATATATATAATCATCGGCTCGGGAGCTGCAGAGTTCTTATTTTGCCTGAGACCACGATGGTAAATATGAGTGTTGTATGGACAGGGTTAGGAACAGGACAGCAAAAACATCTTCATCTTTCTATGCAGCTTTTTATTTCTTCATCTTAGTGCTTTCTTGATTCGACTAGCAGCACTGCAACAGAAAAACAATTCAATACTAACCTTTATGAAAGCTAATTTTAGTCAAACTCACGATACACACACGATAATGTCACTTTAACCTAAAAATGTTAGTCACTGTACCGAGGGCTCGGAGTGTTAAAGGTCTTAAAGGTTTACAATCAGTGACCCCTTCTGGCAGGCAGAGGAACTGTACGTCATATTAAAGTCCATAATGCAGCTAGCGTTACACTCAATGATGCAATAAAGGAAAAATACAATAAACAGAGTTTGCATCATTACGCTTCCTCGGTTAGAAAAAGAGTAAATTATACCTCTGAGTAATAATTAATCTAAAAAGTTTAACAAATGAGTCCTCTAGAGGACGGCGGGAACAAGAAGCAAACTTATGAACTCATATTGTTTATATTTTAATACACACCTTTTGTCTGGTTTTAATACTTTGATGATTAAAAAAGATCATCGGTGGAATCCAGAATGCTTTAAATTCTTAATGCTTTGTTGATTTAGTCTACTTTATTTTGTGCTAAAAGGAAGACCTTGTTCACATTTGACTTTAAAATTAATGTATAATTAGAAAAGGTTTACATTACATGAGGAGGAGTGTGCAAGTCACCTGAGGTGAGCCTGTCAGGACAAGAAGCGTAGAGAGAAAGGGAGTGCGTTTACTTTGTATCTACAAATGGTGTTTAAATTAAAAGCGGGACTGGTGATGGAATTTGTTATGAATGAAGATGTACATTGACATTGACAGATGTGCACTAAATTGATGAGACTCTCAGCTGCATTAAGCAATTTGAACACCTGATAATTGAACATTGATGGATAGTTTGAGGCTAACTTGCAACATGACTTGCACATTACAGGAACTTGACTGGGAGTTATTGCCAACTATACCGCGTACAGTCCTGACCTCACTCCAAGCCATTGCAACATGTTTGGCCCAAGCAGGAGTTCCTGGAAGGCCAGTGTTTCAGAAGTGAAGGAGGCAGGCTGATCATAGCTCCGAATTTACTCTTATAGATGCGTTCTGTTACATTATACTGCAGTCCTGGTTTGACTTGAACACCTCTTGTATTATTTGAGACACACTTTCAAAGTGACCCCATTAATCAATATCAAAATGAATGTAGAAAGCTTTGTCCTCTTTGCACCTTAATCTTTGAGAAATTTGTACGAAGCAACTTCCTGTTCATTATAGAGCTTTTCAGGATTTTAAAAAATTTATGCTTTCATCAGGGTGAATGCGTCCAGGTTACAGGGATGAATGAATGAAAATGAATTTTTCATGTCTTATAATGGGTGACCCATAAAGGACACTTAACCGACGTTTAAAGGACTTTTACCTATACTTTACATCCATATACATAGAAAACAGAGAGATACAAAACGAGCAAAGCCAGACTGTCTACAGAAGATGCTGATGTGTCTGAAAAAAAGTAAGAGGAAGTATCAATTTTGCCAACTCTATGGTTTCACTTCCTGTTCTGTAATGCAAAACCATCCAAAGGTTCACAGATTGTAACTCACTGTTTATTATGAGTAGCTAAGCATAGCCTGAGCCAACAGTTACAGTATGTAACTGTACAGGGATAATATCTCGATGATGCCTAAACAAAATTGACTTTCGTCAACTTTGAAATATGGCAGGGTACAACCTGGACGCTATGAAACCGGTGCACACCAAGCACGGGGAGAATATGCTAACTCGTAACGCACACGGGCCCGAGGCAGGAATCGGACCCTCGTCCCTGGAGGTGCGAGGCCACATTGCTAACCACTAAGCTACCTACATCAAAATACCTGGATCAAAAATAGCTATTCTGCTAGCAAGCTGATCCTGAACTAGATTATATCTGTTATCTATAGATGAGTATCTGTATTCTGTATCAAAGTCTCAATTTGTGGTTTAACGATACCAAAATATATAGATGCAGATTTTAATATTACTTAGCATTACTAGCTTAGCATGTGTTCTGTGGCTCAAGGTTTCTGGTTAGCACGCTATAATTTCCATATCAATATATCAATAATATTCCATAATATTCCATATTCCAAGCTTAAGTGAGATCACATGGTTCATACAAAATGCAAACTTAATAGTTGATTTGTAAAAAAAGTATTTGTTTAAAATCTATTTATGGTCATGGAATTTATCCAGAGCACCTTTTTATAACATTTTATCCTATTACACATATAAGCAGTTGAGGGTTAAGGGCCGTGCTCAATGGCCCAACACTGGTGCTGAGGTTCAAATCTAAACGTCTCATTAGTAACCCAATGCCTTAACCGCTGAGCTATCCCTGCTCCATAATATTTATTATAACACTTGCTGCCCAGGTAGCATACGGAGGTTTGGGGTAGTGCCAGGCATTCTTTTGAGCCAACATTAGGTGCCAGTGTTAGCCAAGTGCACTTTTTTTAATGTTGGATCAGTGTTGGGTCACCAGAGCAATCAGGCATTTAACACCACAGTTTTACTGGCCCTAATGTTGGGAGGTTGTTATACTGTAAAAAGTGTACCTGTGCCAAAACCTGTGCCGATGTTGCCAGTACAGTACAACCATGCAAATTAACAGTAGGTCAACATCAGTGTTGACATTGGTGGTTTTTTTTTTTTTTTTCTTTTAAGCAAAAAAGTGCAATAGTCAGATGTAAAGCATGTAGTGTGTGAACACCTGGGGATCTCTCCCATATTGTCAGACACCTGAACATAACACTTCCCTAAACTGCCCCCAGGGGGGTTGAAGCAGGATGTTTTGTATGCTGTTATGTTAAAAATTCATTTCAGTGGAAACCAGTTCCAACACAATAAAGCACCTTTACATAATTTAAGCTTTGTTGGACCTGCTTGAACCTGCTTTACCACAAAACCTGTGTTTCAAAGCAAGTGTTGTGATCAGGCGTGTCCGACAATATAGGTTAGATGGCCAGGTGTTCTCATACTACATGATTTAATTCTGATTATTGTTCATTTTTGCTAAAAAAAAATAATAAATAATAAAAATAACAAAAAAAAAAAAAAAAACACCAGAGCTAGTTAGCTTGATAAATGTTCGTATAATACAATGCTTTTTTTTTTTTCTTTTTTTTTTTTTTAACATTGCAACACTGCTACATTCATTTGTGTGTCTTTTCCCTGTGATTTATCTTTCTGGTCTGAAGGAACATTTGCCAGTGATATAAAACCTGTCCTGTTGGAATGAGAGTGAAACGATTAGAGTAAAGGAAGCTGTTAAATATTTCTGATTGACAGCTCATATCTACTGTATTAGTTCAAAGTAGATCATATTGCAGTAGAATATCAACGTGCTCATATTAGGAACCCACTATAAGTAAGGAAAATATGGCTATAAATTGGGATCCATTAATAATAAAATATTATCAGCACACAAGAGGAGAACTATACATCACGCTCAGTCTGAAACTACTTTTCTTAATAAATGATCTGCTCCTATTTTGCAATCCTTCTTAATAAAATCCAAGCAAATACCAGATGCTACATTGAATTATTATTTTTGTGTTTATGAAACAGAGAACCATAGTCTGTCTAATCCTGTACATGAAAATAGCTGAGCACAGAGAATACAACTTGATTGATTTGGGATTCATGTAATGAGTAGGTAAACAATATAGAGAACGAGCAGAGAAAAAATATTGTGCAGCTGATGAAACTAATGTGCATTTATAAACAGGGGTACGAACAACTGTTGAAGTCATTAAAAAGCATTTGGCGTGTGTGTACCGTATATTTCAGACCACACACAAATAGAATTATCTTAAAAATAATATCCGTGTTCTCAAAATATTTATATACCTCACTTTTAGCTAATAAATAAATAAATAAATAAATAAATAAAAAGATGTGTTGAATTATTTTGAGAACTTGGGGATAAATTATTAGAGAATCTGACTTTGTTGCTATTGTATTATTTGCACTGAATATGGGAATAATAAAAAAAACCCTCAACTATATTTTCTTGAAAATTTATAATAAATAAAAAAAAATCACATTCTACAATTAGTTATAGTAGCTATAAGAAAAAGTAAGTGCAGGTTCTTACCAAAAGAAACCAATTTTTTCTTCTTTTTTTACATTATTGACTGCATCAAGCAAAGAAAACAATGAGGTTGCTGAAATGACTGGAACTAAAATACGGATGAAAAAAAGAATCATGAATCGTTTAAACGTTTAGTGAAGCTGCATGGCAAAAAATAATAATAATAATAATTAAAAAATCACAGCCACTGTATGTTTAATGTTGAATTAAGAGCATTTCCATACGCACACAATGTGATGAGAACTCACAGGATTGGGACTAAACAGCTGTGTGGCCATAAGCAGTGTTGGGTAACGTGTTAGAGTACTTGGATTACTTTTTTGATGTAACGAGTAATCTAACACCTTAGGTCTGCCATTAAAGTACTCAGTTATTTAGTTATATTTTCAAAAATGTTAGTAGGTCTTGGTCAGAGACAGGGTCGAGAGCCTTGCTCAAGGGCCCAAAATCGGCACCTTGGCGGAGCCAGGGCTCGAACCTCCAACCTTCTGATCAGTGTAACACACTGAGCTCTGTGAAGCAGAGGTCATTTTTTTAAGTGAAACTTTCTTGTAAGAATTTGAAGCTGGATTTCCAAATTATTGGAAATTATTATTTTTTGCTGCAAAAGAAAGTGCTGTCCAAACCCAAATCTCTTCACATCACTACATCTACTACACTGAACCTGCGTAGTCTGATCCAGTAACTACCTGTAGCCAAGGAAGAACTTCTCACTAACGTCCCTCTTGCAAAATGAATCCCAGCAGTTTTCTGGCCACGCTGCCATTCCCGAGACCGCCTACCTCCACCCAGACGAGCAGCGCCGCCGGAGCCAAACCCTGTTATTATTTCATCACACCAACACAAACAGGCAGCTGAAATCACTTTGTGAAACACAGCTCAGCAGTGGATGTGTCAGCGACAGCGTTTTACCTCTTATTACTGCATCAGAATGACACACTTTAATGACTTTTTTAGCAAAAATGGATCAGGAACAAAAACAGGAGCGGTATGGGGTAAAGAGTGAGCCACTGTAGCATCGAAGAGACATGAAAGAAAGTGAATGTGTTAGTCTGAGAGCATAACGACGCGTAAAACCATTCCGTCTACGCCTCATGTCGGATGTTATGTCTGGAAAAGTTAATAATGAAAACACAATTTTTTTTTCCTTTAATGTACCTTATTTATATCTTTTTTCAAAAAAAAAAATCACATGATTACGTTTAAATTTACCTTGTTACAGAGCACAGGAACTAAAGTAACAGAATAATCTTTAATGAGTTCTAGAAATCTACACATACACTTATTAGGTACACCTTTTCACCTGCTCGTTAACACAAGTATCTAATCAGCCAATTATATTGTAGCAACTCAATGCTTTAAGGTTTATAGGCATGGTCAAGATGATCTGCTTAAGTTCAAACTGAGCATTATAATGTGAAAGGAATGTGATTTATGTGACCTTGAACGTGGCACAGTTGTTTGTTTCCAGACAGGTTGGTCTGAGTATTTCTGAAACTGTTCATCTACTGGGATTTTCACACACAACCATCTCTAGAGCCATGAATGGTCTGAGAGAATGGTCTGAGAAGGAGAAAATATACAGTGAGCATCAGTTCTCTTGGCGAAAATGCATTGTTGATGCCAGAGGTCAGGGGAGAATGGCTCGAGCTGACAGAAAGACAACTCAAATCGCATCTCGTTACAGGCGAGGTAGGGCAAAGAGCATCTCTAAATGCATAGCGCATGGAATGCATGGACTACAGCAGCAGAAGAACGCACTAGGTGCACCTCCTGTCAGCTTAGAGCAAAAAAGTACCGAAGTCTACAATTTGCATGGACTCACCACGGTTGAACAAGGGAAGATTGGACAGCCATCGGTTTTCCTGATGGGTCTCCTTTTCCGCTGCGACATTGGGATGGTAGGGTTAGAATTTGGATTAAACAACACGAAAGCAAGGATCCATCCTGCTATGTATGAACAGTTACTGCTGATGCTGGTGGTGGTATAAGGATGTGGAGAATATTCACCCATTTTTCATTCATGTTTAAAGGTGAAGTAAGAGCATTTCCACACAGTGTGATGAGAAATTACAGGATTGGGACTAAACAGCTGTGTGGCCATAAGCAGTGTTGGGTAATGCATTAGAGTACTTGGATTACCCAAATACTCAGTTATTTAGTTATGTTTTCAAAAATGTAATCTGTTTTTAAGAGCAATTTATGTAATCCGTGAGCCGACAGCAGACATTCCTAATCCGTTAGTGTGTGTAAGTCGTCCTACAAGCCCCACCCCTAATAACCCGCCCCCTCTGTTATTCCTGCTGTCATACCCCCATCTCACCTATGCGGTTTGACTACGCGATGCCCAACGCACGGAAAGATGGAAACCTAATCACAGCGCAAAAACTCGCAGTAAATCATGAAGAACCGTACTTACAGCCACCACGCAAAACCGCGTAGGTAAGATAGGGGTATAAGTCGTTAACAGATTATGGGCCAAACTTCGCTGAGTGATGACGGTAGAATAATTATAAAGGTCTTGACTAAAACAACATGCATGAGGAATCACAAAGGAGGTTTTCCTTTTATGGCGTAAGAAACCACATTTTTATTAAAACTATTAAGAAAAAAGGGATTACAACACTACAACAGTAAGAAGGCCTTGGTCAGAGACAGGGTTAAAAGCCTTGCTCAAGGGCCCAAAACTGGCACATTGGTGGAGCCAGGGCTCGAACCTCCAACCTTATGATCACCACCAGCTTAATACACCAGTATTACAAATGCAGGTAGACTACCACTTTATTTGGTAGTTAAGGATGCCGATTTCAAAAACACATCTATAGATATTAAGAGCTATGTTACTTTGACAGGCTCTATTCTTCATAGTCAGACTTTTAAAAGCTTAACCATATTTACTTGATATGATTTATTAAGTATAATCCATAAAGTGGCAGCAAACACTGTTGTCATTGTAACGCCTCCATTTTTTGACTTAAGCTTGAATGTTTCGCAATCAAACAAGAAACCCTAAAGCACATTCATGCATTGTTTATTTTTGCTTTATCGCTGTATTGAACTATATTAAAATTAAATTTTGTGCTTGCTTACAGTAGGACTCTACTCTGGTAGCTGACTCAACTCAATACACAGTAAAAATCTAAGTAATCTACTTAATCGTTTGTTTTCATAAGATTTCAACAAGTTGCGAAGTCCAGTGTCATGTATGAGGGCGAGTCAAAAAAAAAAAAAAAGAAATACATAATTTTACTAAATAATCTAAGAAACCTTCCCCTTCCATAGAGTATCAGTTCAAAAACTATTTACAGATATCCAAACACTTATTATCAATTTAACATGTTCACACCTACACAGAAGTTACTGGGTAGACAGTAGCCTTGAACGGACAATGCTGATAAGACAATGCGGCCAACAGAAGTTTTAATATAACGGGATTGCGTATAATAGCACTGTTCCAGCAAACATGCCCCAAGCTGCAATAACAGTAAAACGATTTTATATTGTCAGATCAATTTCCTGCAATCATGGCTAAGCATTTTTCTCAGTGCTGTAACAATAAGCAGAAGCATGCTCACTGTTTTTAGTCTAATATACATTCAGCAGGAATGACACACTCGGGGCTAACTGAGGATCCTTTTGATCTATGGCTGTGTTCCATTCCGAAGTGCACTTCACAGGGTGCTCCCTTCTCCCTGCTCCGTTTGCAGGGGATGTCGGTGAAGGGAACCCTCTAAAAGAAAAAATCCATCCATTCGGAACACCCTGCGAAGTCACCAGCGCAGGCGTCACTTTCTCTGTGTGTTACCATGGTAACAAGCACCTGTCGCTGCTGCTGTGGAAATGTTATACTACGGACATTAAATATGAAAGGAGCTAAATTGATACAATGGATAAAACATGTACAGTACTATTAAATGTGTATAACTTGTAAATAAATTGTTGATTAATAAAAATAATCAATTAAAGATGTGCGGAGGTTTTTTTTTTTTTTTGCCTATGTAATGCTAAGGATGTCGAGATTAAGTTTTATTTTAAATTATTGTGTCCTATTATTATGACGTCCTCCTCGATAATAATGAAAATAAATATATACAGTAAAACCTTTTTCGAGCTTGATTTTTTTCACGCTGCAGCAAGGCGCAATGACTGATGGGAAATTTTCATTCTCTTTTCCGGTGAAGTGAAGACCTGTTGTTCACTCGTTCCCTACACCGTTCGCAGTTCCCTTTGAAATGAACATTTCTGCTCCCTGCGGTTTGGAATCACACTTGCGTAGTGTACTTCCCAGGTTACTTCAGGTCGATCGGAACACACCTTATGTTCATTTAAACATAATAAACAACTATTATATATATTGAGGAATTATTATTTTTGTTTAACCTCATTCACTTATATGATGAAATTTCTCATGTAGGTGTAAAATCGATTGACGTTAACAGAAGACTTCAAGCACAGTACGATGATGAGACTCTTAGCCACAGGAAAAGATTTAAATGGTTCAAACATTAAAAAAAAAATTCCGATCGTCCTTCTGAGCCCACTGCAGTGGTTTCTGTGAACGTTCAACAAGAGGAATGCCTGATCCTTGAAAAATCCACAGATAGCTTGTTGCCAACTGGTGGAAGAGACGCGTCTGTCTGGGGGAACTGCACACACAATTATTCACGAGCACTACTTGGACAGTACAAGTACTCAGTTGGAAGTGATCATTACATCCCCATATAGTCCAGAGTACAGTCGTACACATCCCTCGTACAGCCCCTGCTCCAATGGGTTTCCAAATGTCTGGGAGTTCCTGGTGGGTCAGAGTTTTCAATCATGAAGCAGTATATTTACATTGCTATTAAGTGAAATTGTACCTGTCAAGTGTAGTCTGTGTAGTCTTATCTCCATTTTAATATAAATAATAAGCACACTCCACAGTTAGGTAATTATATCTAATCAGCAGTCATTAATTTCCCTGAAGCTCATTGCCCATGCTCACAGGGTTTAAATTAATGGGTGCTGCTCTTAATCTCAGCTAAACATAAGCAGCTGTTCCAGTACTAGACCTTTTCGCTGTACATACTGTACAGTACAGCTTATGTTTGCAAGGATCCCCTTTTTAATAATGTAATCATTAAAAAAAATTTTTTTTTTTTTTAAGTTGACAGTGCAATACGCTACAGGCTTTATTTAGGGATAAGCGAAATTCAAAACACGTGCAGATCATCATCAACAGTGGTAACACATTTCAAGAAGACACTATACAGAAACTCGGACAACAAAGAAAACAAGGCTTGGATTTACCAACAAAAATGCGTGATATGATGCAACATGGCATAAAAACAGACTGGTTAATCTGAACTAAACCCAGAACAGGTGAACGCAATCAGACGACTAACTAATGGCAGGTCATGGATGGAAAAAGGATTTGAATTAGATCTAGACCACATGGGCTGTGGTTCATGCTATACTGAACATTAAAGAGGGCTCTCTACTTCCAGAGTGATGGGAAGTTTGAATTTCGTTCATCAAAATTAACAAATCGTTTTTTGAATTATATTTGTTCTTTTGATCAGAAATAAAATAAAATGTTTTTTTTTTTTAATAAACAGACCTCTGGCTATAGTTCTGGACATTCATCTCTCATATCTTCTGGTCCAAATCATTCATTCTTTTTTCACGTGACTCTTGTAGATGCTTTGCAGTGCATTACACAGGGAACAGAATTGAGCAGTTCTTCTAAAGAGTTTTTTGAGTTCTTCTAGTCCGAGTCGTTCATTCTTTTGAATCTATTGCACTGCACAGCATCTATGGGAGTCATGTGACAAAAGAGCAAACGACTTGGACTAGAAGACTCATGAGATGAACCGCTCATTTCTTTTTCCTGTACATAACCTACGGAGGTTTTTTTGCGATGCTTTACGCATGCGCGCCCAGAAGAACATAAATGAATCACTCTCTGAGACTACTCGGTCTTCTGAGTCACGTTAAAGACTCGATCAAAAAGAATAAATCGTTCATGAACGACCCATCACTACTACAACGTCACTTCCTACCGTGCATCACCCTGGTAACATAAGCACCTCGGGTACCTTTTGATGCTACTGTGGAAATGTCACACTACGGAAATTAAACATTGAATATTTATTGAAGGATAAACCGATAGCATTATAAATGATTTTACTATAGATATAATATATGTTCTTGGTCACCACAGTGCATAACTCTGGCACAGGTACCCTTTAGATGCAACCCTCCTATTTTATCCAGGCATGGGACCGGCACTGCATTTAGTGGTTGTATGGTAGGCGAAAAACCTACCACGGAGCCACCAATCCCATACTAATAAAATGTGTATAACTTGTAAATAAATTATTTCATTCATTTCCAAGATGTACAGAAAAATTATAATTACTGTGCATTTTTTTTTACAGATTACTAGCCTATATACAGTAATAGTAGGGATTAAATGTAAATTATTTAATATAATTTTTTATCTGTTTGTAATACCATGTAACAGACTTTATAAATCAAATGATCAGATAAATTCTCAATAAGGGAACGTTTTATACTGGTTTATTCCCCATGTATGACAACAATTTCTATTTACGAATGAATGTCATGTTATGATTTCGGATTTTTTAATATATATTTAATGTTGGTAAATATCTAAACAAATTAGTTTGAAAGACTTGGTGCACAGCAGGAAACCTAGAGGAATCCAGTCCACATGTATGCCAATATTTATAGAAAAAAAATAAATTCCTCCTTCGTTCACAAAAAAAAAAAAATCATAATCCACATGAAAACCAAAAACACGCTGTCAAAGCATGTCGAATCAGCAGGCAGTGATATAACCAAATGATATAACCATAAGAGAAAAGTTATGTTGGTTAAACAGAAGCCTGGAAAAAAAAAATGCTTTATCACTTCTGATAAATGTGGACAGGGCCTGAAGGGCTTCTTTTAAAATGATTGCATGTGGTTTTTACAGGCTGATTCACCAGAGCAATGCTGATATACTTTCCAACAAAGTTAAAAGCTGCTGTCAGTGCTTTTCAGGTTGGAAATGAAGACGAGGGATCTATTACACACTGCTGGATTCTGTAAACATGAGGAAGAACCAGCTACTCTGGAATTCATGCGGTGTAAGAAAAACAGAGAAAGACAACAGCGAGCATAAATCGAGATAAAATTGAGATAAATACTCTAGCCAAAGAAAGTATATTCCCACTGATGGTATCTGCAATGTAATGCAATCTTATAGAAATTGTGGCCTTGCCGGTTGGTTGCATTCCATGATACAGCTGATTTAGCAAACGAGGTTCATATTATCTTATATGGTAGAAATTGTGTTGGGAGTAGAAATATATTTGTTGAAAAATAAATCTTGCATGAAGTCGCTGGGCCTAGAATCGATCCTGACCTCGGTTTAGACCTCAGTATTAAGACCGAGTATGGAATTGTCTAAAATGCTTGGAGACGGAGTTTCGCGTGGCGTGGCATTTCGACAGGGCAGGAGCAGGCACACACAAGCACAGAGATAAACACAGAAACACACAAAAGCTCAGCTGCCGTGCTTTCTCAGCTAGGCAGAACAACATTCCTCCGTTTCTGCGCGATGCTTATTTACAGTACTGCCCGCACAATGAGCCTCCGAGCTGCCGTCAAAGTGTCACGAACGAAATGTGCCAAACAACACCTGCTCCCTCCAGCAGCTTCCTGAGGCATGCCAGGGGCTGTATTAACCTGGCCCGCAGTGAACCATGCACAGAGTCTTGGCAAGCCATGCAAAACAACATCCCCGTGTTCAAGTCAACATCAAGGGCACTTCCTCGGACTAAAATGCTTGTTATTATTACAGTACTGGATATCATTACACAGAAGGGGCATCTGGTGAAAATAGGGTTTATCTAAAGGATCATTATATCTACTAGTGATCCAAGTGCGTTATGCCGTTCCAGTGGTGCATAAGTTCGCAGCTCGGTTTGTGGCCTCACATGGCTCGGAGGTAGCCTTGATGTGGTAGTGAGAATTAGACTTAATTAGGGACAAAATTAAAGGGGGAAAAAATAAAAATATATAATAATAAACAAATGCAAGTTACACCTTTATTTCAATCCCTATTAGATATACTTAGTTTCTTTTAATTCTTTAAAACCTATAATTCTAGCTGCTCAAAATAAATCAGACAAAACAAATTAATACTACAGAATCCAATCGAAAATCCCATCGACAGTCTACCTACAGGATGATTCACAGCTCTACTAGTGATGACGCCCCAAAAAAATGGCCTGAGGATTGAAAAGCCGCTAGCTGGAGTGTGCCATGAAAAAGGCCGCTGCAGCCAGAACACACAACTCCGGGCCAGAACAAGTCTGTACTTAACTTTTCACTGTGCGCAGTACTGAGTTCTATTTTCTCTCTCTTTATTTAGATGTCATGTGATGTTGCCTGGAGAGAGGATCAATAAAGCACTATGGGTAGCTGTCTCACCGCTCGGTGTTTAAAAGCCGAACCCCGAAAAAGACATCGCAATAAAACGAAAACTGTGGCGAAAAAAAAAGAGCAGGTACATGACATGACATTATAGGAACTTTATCGAAATTTATTTCTTACATCAATTTCTAGGAATATTCCTGCACTTTGTTTATTTAGAGATTCAACAGAATGTGTGTGATGCAATGCGATGTGATGTGATGTGATGTGATGTGTCACTAGTCCAACACTGTCTACAGATTTCAGCCTGGAGGATTTACACACAAATAAGGAGGGGGAAAAAAACTGCCTTTAGCTTGTTGTGCCTGGGAATACCTGCAACCAGAAATGATGGATTAGGAAGAGAAAAAGAGCGTGGGAAAGAACAAAAGCCAAAAGAGGGGAAAACCAGCTGCCAAACAGGACCAGTTTAATCACCATCCAGTGCGAATAAAACCCCAAACAAAATCAAATAAAGTGCTAATTGCTGATACAGCTAAGACCCACAGCTCTGAAGCTCCTATGTTCCACCAAATATTTACGGCGACTCCAGCACATTTCTGCGGCTTGTTTTCAAAGACTGGAATGCGAGCCCTTAAAACGGATTAGAACTTCACCGCACGTTGGCGCTCCATCCATCCCCACACAGACGGAAACTTTTAATGGGAAAAAAGGACGATCCCGTGGCACTGCTTGCATGCATGCACGACCACCTTCTCTTTTCTTTCACAAAAAAGTCTAATTCTAGGATAAATATATAAACAGACCATCGACATACTTGTATATAAATAATGCAGCAGCTCACCTGAGCTCCTAGAAGTAGGTTCTCACCTTAGATGCCCTGCAAGATGGTAGAAACCAATTTAAAACCCTGTCTGATCTGCAGGAGGGAGGAATTACGAGCAGGTAGGTCCCCTTAAAAAAAGAGCTAAGAAACACTGCCAGGCTCAGAAATGCCAACACATAACCAGCCTGCTACTTCAACACACTGCCGGCTGTGTCCTGTCTCACAGTCAGAGTGCATAAGGAAAAAAAAAAAAAAAAAAAAGACCCAAAGTGTGCCCTGTGCTCAGGGCTACAAACCGTCCCTCCCTCTCGACACAAAAAGAACTGAAAAAAAAAAAAAAGGCGAGAGGGGGACAGTGGCAATTTTTTTTACTCTTTCATGACTAACCAGGAGACCTGGTTACAGCTCTCTCTCTCTCTCTCTCTCACTCTCTCTCTTTTGTTTTGGGGACGAGCCACTTTGGCGGCCTGAATTCCTCAGGAATGTTAGCCAATCATAGTGCTGGCTCTTGGGAGTGTGGTGAGCAGAGGCCCAGCCTGCTCTCCCACTCTTTAATCAGCCAACAATGTGGAAGAACCTCCATAACCACACACACCACTACAGCCACACGGCTTAAACACCACGGCGTACGCTTTAAACAACTATCTGCTCGGAGACTCCAAAAACAATCTGCTCTCTCAGCATTGCATCCACAGAATGACTTTCTTTTATTTTTTATTAATGAATTAGATTATATTATTGTAATATTAACTCTAAATGACTTTCATTAATTAATTAATTAATTAATTAAGCATTATTCATACTGTTTTGGGAAAAGCGATGGTAATTCGAACCATGAAGTTTATTTTAACAGAATAAACCATGTTCTTTTAGCTGGTTATGCTGTTCAAAACATGTTTCATAAGAAGACAGATGTTAATTAAGAAATAAAAGATGAGACAATGCACTGTTATATAAAAATCATCCTCCCTAGAGTGGGATTTTTTTTTCTTCCAAGAGCATGCCATGTTAGTTAGAAAGGAGTCATTATTAAAAGGTTACTAAAAGGTTAATGTTAATTACTGATGATTCACATCATTTATTAAGGAGCCGCTATTTCGGATATTTAAGAAACGCATGTCACTTACTAAGAAAAAGACATCGCATAGAAGTACTATGAGTTTACCTTTGAGTATGAATTACGCATTTTAGGAGTTACTAAGGAGCTTCTATGCGTTACTAAGGAGCTAATATAAGTTATTTAGGAACTACTTGGAGGTACTAAGGAGCCACTATGAGATACTAAGGAGCCACTATGAGTTACTAAGGAGCCACTATGCGTTACTAAGGAGCTACTATGCGTTACTAAGGAGCTACTATGCGTTACTAAGGAGCTACTATGCGTTACTAAGGAGCTACTATGCGTTACTAAGGAGCTACTATGCGTTACTAAGGAGCCACTATGAGGTACTAAGAAGCTACTGAGTTACTAAGGAGCCACTATGCGTTACTAAGGAGCCACTATGCGTTACTAAGGAGCTACTATGCGTTACTAAGGAGCTACTATGCGTTACTAAGGAGCTACTATGTTACTCACTAAGAAGCCACTATGACCTACTAAGGAGCTACTGAGTTACTAGGAGCTACTTAGAGGTACTAAGGAGCTATTATGAGGTACTGAGGAGTTACTACAGTATGTTACTCACTAAGAAGCCACTATAAGTTATTTAGGAGCTACTATAAGTTACTAAGGAGCTACTATGAGTTACTAAGGAGCTACTATAAGTTATTTAGGAGAGGTACTAAGGAGCTATTATGAGGTACTGAGGAGTTACTACAGTATGTTACTCACTAAGAAGCGACTATAAGTTACTTAGGTGGTACTATGAGTTACTAAGGAGCTACTATGAGTTACTAAGGAGCTTCTATGAGTTACTAAGGAGCTACTATGAGTTACTAAGGAGCTTCTATGAGTTACTAAGGAGCTACTATGAGTTACTAAGGAGCTTCTATGAGTTAATAAGGAGCTACTATAAGTTACATTTACATTTAGGCATTTGGCAGACGCTCTTATCCAGAGCGACTTACATTTTTATCTCATTACACATCTGAGCAGTTGAGGGTTAAGGGCCTTGCTCAAGGGCCCAACAGTGGCAACTTGGTGGTTGTGGGGTTTAAACCTTGGATCTTCCGAACCGTAGTCCAATGCCTTAACCACTTAACCACTGAGACACCCCTAGCTATAAGTTACTATGTCACTCATTAAGGAGTTCCTATGTCACTTACTAAGAAGCCACTATGAGTTACTAAGAAGCCACCATGTCAGTTGCTAAGAAGTCTCATTTCATAAGAACGCACTGTGTCAGTTATTAAGGAGTCATTCTGTCTGTTACATGACATGTCTGTTTTCATGTAGAACCATGTGGATATTTTAAGCAGAACAGCTTTTAGGGGATGGGAGGTTTAAGAATGATCATCTATTTAGTGAAGCCTATTACTAACTAAATAGGCTTTGCACTATCTGCTTTTATAAACACACTATTTATGATCATTTTCACATCTGTCCTTAAGCAGTTTTTGCCGAGGGTGTGGCATGTTTAGTTGAATGTAGAAGCTGTTTTCCATCTGGGTTTGATTCAAGAAACTGATCTCTGGTCCAGTCGGCCTGGGATCCTCTCCAAGTGACTTTGGGTACACGTCATGTGTGAAAGTGATGCCTTCCCAGGTTTCGGCGTAAACAATGGTCGTCATGTCACTTCTTTTGCCATGTTTTACTTGTCGAGTGAAACTACACCCCCTGAATTCTTTCTATAATTTCCTAAGAATCATTCCATATATACACGAGCGAAATAGAGCTGAGTAATAGGAGAATATATTTTAATATTGTAATATAAAAATATCATGGTGCACCTTTCCAATATCAATTCTGTACCAACTGTATCAAATAACTCCCTTTAAATCTTGTGTATCCTGTATTTTCTCTATCACCCACCAAAAAATATACATTTATTAAGACAAACATTAAAATGAAGAGAAGGTTAGGATTAAAAATTAGGACTGGAAATAATTAATCTGTTTAAAGCACACATTCCTGTAATGCATTTTGGGTATGCAACTGTGCTTTTAATCCTAGTGTACACATTTCCCTTAATGCGCTATTATAGCTACAGCAGTACCATAACCGACAGAGGTGTTTTTTAATGGACATGGGCTACTAAATCATGATTACAAGCTGTGTACATTTTTAGCAAGGGTCTAAGAAGTTCAGTAGTCACCTGATGGTAAAATTCATGATAATTTGACAACTTCGACAACTTTCTGTCATAATAGCTCAGTTTTATCTACACTTTAAAACCGCAAGTCATTTCTAGCATGTCTCCTGAAAGCATAAACAGGTGACATCTGTTTCACATCAGCACGAATCAAAACCACACAATCAGTCTAACACGGCGCATAAACGCAAGGCAGCCAAAACAAAGTTTCCACGGTGCTAAAAGCCCCGAGCACCAAACATCCTAGCAACACTTAGGAGGCTTCAGTGACTCGCGGTTAGGACTCAGAAGCCAAGCAGAACAGCAGATCACAGACAAAATCTTAGCTCAGAAAGCTGACACCAGTCCCAGCTTCAGGAAAAATCCCAGGGTTATACAATATTATTAACACTATTAATGCAATTGTTTGATTATGTTCATCATTCATCACTTCTAATCATTTCTGTATGTAACTCACACAGGGATTTGTATGGCATAACCTACACTAAAACTGCGAATAAATTATCAATATAAATGTTTCTCTAACATGTTTACTTGACGTTCTTTCCAGTTTTTTTGCAACAGTCAGCAAGTCGTCTGCTGCATGAACGATGAATTTCTAGATTCTAGACAACATGACATGCTGACACTAATTACAGCTGTGAAAAGTAGTTTTTTCCCCTTATTCTTCGTGGTAAGCATCATCAGCCTTGCACCTTCCAAGATAGGGGTTCAATTCCCACCTGTGGCATGAAGTTCACATGTTCTCCCCATGTTTGGTGGGTTTCCTCCGGGTGCTCCAGTTTCCTCCCACAGTCCAAAGACATGCAGATTAGGCAAACTGGCGTTCCCAAATTACCCTGGAGTGTAAGAATGTGCGTATGCCTTTGTGCCCTGCGATGGATTGGCACTTTATCCAGGGTGCACCCTACCTACAGTAGTCACCTTAGTCTCTTGGGATGAGCTCCATGCCCCCTGTAACCCTCTATACAAGATAAAGCGGTATATGAGAGGGTATCCATGCCTGAAACTCTCCAATATGGATAAATTAAAACTATTCCGCAAAGAAGAGTGGGACAAAATTCTGATTGAAATTTAGGGGCAACAATTTTTCCACATTAGACCAGTCAGGTTTGGACAGATTTTTTCCCTTAATTAATGACATTTTGTTTGATGACCTCAATCATTTAAATGTTACAAATAGGCAAATTAATAATAAGTTTCGCGAAAATAATAATCATTTCCAAATCGCCCACATGATGGAGCACCACAGATTTTAGTGTTACTGTGTAATGTGTGTTACGATACACTGCTTCTCTAAAGGTTACCCAAGAGCATGAAGAGAGCAGCGTAACAGTCAGCGCTTTTATTTTTCTCTCGCCGCACCACTCTTTTGTCTTTCGAGGTCGTGGAGACGTAGATGAAGTGATCACCCACTCTGCCGACTATAAAATGCAACCAGCTGCAGTTCACACTAGCCTAAACATCCTGCTCCGAGTCCTCCAGAACAGAGAGAGAGAGAGAGAGAGAGAAAGTGAGGATGGAGCTCTGGGATTTGGACAGCTGCTGCGATTCACACAAAGATACTCGTGTGGAGCGTATGAGGTCAGCAGAACGGCAGCACCGTGACACACAGCTGGAGCAAAACCGCCGGCGAAAAAAGGCATTCCAGTTTTAAATGTCACTGCCTGAGAGGGATGACACATCTCTGACCTCTGACCTCTATGTTCTGTTCATGACTCCATGTCCTATTGACCCAGACAGTATTTTGAAATTTTAATCAATATAAAGCTTTTTAAATACATTACATGTAGTCTTGTATTGATTATTAACCTTTTGTTTCTCCTTTGTTTCTAGTCAAAATGACTTAAGGAAAAAAATTATCTGAAATATGAAGTGGTGTGCAAAAGTATGCACACCCTTCCATTTGTTTTCTGATTGAAAGAAATAAAAATTTACCTCAATTTCTCAATATAATCCCCTCTTACTTGAGTTTCACCAGTACGTACTTCCATATCATCAAGATAGAAAGTTTTCTCAATATGCCAGAGCCATGATCGGAGCGCCTGCTTCACATTTAAAATGCCGGCCTCCCAGGAACTCCTTTAATTCCCCAAACATGTGGCAATATCTCCCAGTCGAGCTCCTGTAACGTGCAGATGTTATCACAAAACTATATCTTCTGTAAAAGTTTATAAGAGATTTCAACAGATCGTCAGGTTTGTTTCTATACAGGTCAATTTTATTTTTTGTCTCTTGTACCATTTGACAACAATGTTGTAATCTACCTGATTTATGATGAGCATTTCATTCCTCCTACCCCAAATAGCTGAGGAGCAAAAACTGATTCTTTTAATTTGTTAATTTTTCTCTCAACCTAAAACACATTATTGCACAGCTATAACGTTATAAATCATTACATTTCGAAGTACAGTAAGGCTATGCAAACTTGAATGACATGAATTTTACGAAAAAATAAAATCAGCTTTAGAAGCTGTAAGATCCCCAATGCTGACAGGACATAAAGCTGGAACATGAGAGAAGATATGACAGTGGCTTTAAAGATGTAGGAGCACTACAGTGCTAATGCACACAGGAAATGTGGTCATGTGATCATCACTTAATCCTTTGAGTGATGATGGTTTATCTGCTGGGTAAAGAATAGGCTGTCGTGTTCTAGGAATCGATAATGTTACTTTTCGAAAGAGAGAGTAGGAGACAAAAGTGGACAATTATGACATCAAAGATAAAGTGCAGAGAGGATGAGGCTTGCACATGCACATAAAATCAGGGTGGGATGTGGAAGCTTTTGTAATATATATATATATTATATATATTAACACCAAGCATTTACTATATATATTTTAACTTTAACTCCATGCACAATGCAACCACTATTACTTCTAACTCCTCAATTGTGATCGTTCAGACTGTATTGTTTAATAATCTGAAACAGCTGGACCTGCATGTACATTTCCTCATTTCTTCCCTTCCCTACTTTACTTTCTTACCTATTTTTCCAATTAAACTACCCTTTAAACCATAAGACCTCGTCCTATGTCTGTGTGTCTGCAATGCACCCCAAGTCAAATTTCCGCATTATTAACCTCAAAAGAAAGGAAAAAACAGATCTTCATAGCTGTTGGAACCTCTGTGATAAAATGAACTACCATTAAACAAATAAAAAAAAGTATAATATGAATTATGTTCTTACATAAATGCAAAAAATCAGGCATGATTAAAAATGCATGTGGTATAAAAGTAAGAAGAAGACAAGGCTTTTATGGGAAAGCAATCAACTTATAACAGTCCTATTGTATTCCTTAAATCAACCAGTTGCACAGTTTACAGCTACATAAGCACTTTGCTTGCACAGCTGGTGAAGAACTTTTGTCCAAAATGGCTAACATGAAGTAGCAATTCACATCTACATCCATCTGTAACGGTAAAATTCTCCATAAATGATTTAAAAGGTTTTTACCAGACTATAAAAACATAATGCGTCTTTCGGAACATGTCCAAATCTCTCAGAAGGAAGCTGTATATCTGTTTTACTTGACAGGCTGAATGTACTGTGCGAGTCCCGTGTAAAACAATACCAAGCGAGGAAGTCCAAGAGTTATTGAAACCATCCGCTTTCTCCTTTTATTTCCCACTCAGTCCATCTTAATTTATTTTCTACATTTAACATTTTAAGTTATCAGGAGTACCAAAGTAAGCGAATGTTTTTGGTTTTACATAACATTATTTATCAAAGCAAAAAGGTAAACTTTCTACTATTGTGTATTATATTAGTTTCAAATTTGAATTAAATTGTTACATTGTTACATTTTATTGTTAATTTTCTGTATCATTATTTTATCCATATCCCAATTTAACATACTGCATGGTGGCTTAGCACTGTTGCCCTGCACCTCAAGGGTCCGGGTTCGATTTCCATGTCGGGTCTGTGTGCATGGAGTTTGCATGTTCTTCCCATGCTTGGTGGGTTTTCGCCAGATTATCTGGTTTCCTCCCACAGTTCAAAGACTTGCAGATTACACTAATTGGCGTTCCCAAATTGCCCATAGTGTATGAAGGAGCGTATTAAGTGTTGACTGGAGGTCTTAAGTGCAATGCTCACCATTGGCCACTAAATTCCATAGTTGGACTACACGGATGGATGGATGTGTTTAGATTGTGATAGATTCCGTCACAATTTTAAACATACTTAGCAAATAATTTCCTCCTACCACACATGGTGTGCCAGTGTGTGAACAGTTTAAAGTGCACCTATAGGTCT
Organism: Clarias gariepinus; assembly: GCF_024256425.1. Taxonomy (NCBI): domain Eukaryota; kingdom Metazoa; phylum Chordata; class Actinopteri; order Siluriformes; family Clariidae; genus Clarias; species Clarias gariepinus. The sequence goes on along the minus strand of NC_071108.1, from coordinate 7,904,159 downwards.
ATAGAGGAATGGCAACATTTGACCACTTAAAATGCAAATATATACACTTTTTTTTTTTTTTGGAGACAGTGTGGCGATACATGTATCTACAATTTTATCTTAAAAGGGACTTTATAAATTTCACTCTTTAGATATTTTGGGCATTAAGGTTGGCCTCTAGTATGTCTGCATGTCTTTGGACTGTGGGAAGAAACCAGAGTACCCGGAGAGAACCCACGTTCTTTCCACCCGGGAAGAACATTTAAGCTCCATGCACACAAGCAGGACCCAGAAGGTGCGAGGTGGGTTTAAACAAGCCAATTTAATTTTCCCCTAGTGTGACTTCATATAAGAAGAGCCCCTCCCCTGCCTTGTTGCTCAGCAGTTGCTGTTCTCTTTTGGGGACGAGGTGAAGTGAAATGCGAGGGCTATTTTACCCGGAGCATTAACAGAGCAAATTGGTGAACAACAGAGACCAATGTTAAGTTGTTAAAGAAGTGGTAAAATATGGGACCTTTAAGCCGAATCTGTAAAATACTCTACAGTACAATTAAAACCATATCTCTTCCTACAGTACTTGGGCAACTCAGTGTTATAAAAGTGTGACAATAAACCTAATTAAGTTTAAGTGCCCAGACTGAAAGAGATGTACAAAAAGAAAATAGCTCACAGAACCGCCGCCCTTCCATCCACTGCTGCGGATGAGTGACGGAGCGTTCAAAGCAAAAACATTTGACGGCTCAATCTCAAGCTGAGCAATTTACCAGGACCGTTTTACCAAGTGCCTCGTGACCTCTCTTTCATAACAGGCACTGCAACATTTTCACATAAAAGTCTTTCAACAATTTGTTGACACATCCACGCAGAACGGCACAATGCGATACAGTGTAAAAACGCCTCCGCTGGATTTCCGAATAAAAGAGGAGCTGGAGTTTTTTCCCCTGATCAAACCAAATGCCATCAAGTGCCTCATGAGGAGACGACAGAAGAGATTTGAAGAGTGTGAGATGATATCACACAACGGTTACGCTCACTCGTCCTCGGGAATACACATGTTCCTGAATCCTCCGTCTGGGATTATAATCTCTCACATCTCGCAAAAAAACAAACAGCTTTCATCACCTCATTGCCAAATGTTCACCTAATCACTCACTATCAGACAGAGAAAACCAAGAAATGTCTCATGTAGTGCTGCGTATTCTGGGCTTCTTAAGTTCAAGGCTAAGCCAAGGCAGAACTAAATGCCTTACAAATCTCTGGAGTGCATTAACTTAATTCCAGTATTTAATCAAATGAAACATTTTCGGATTGATTTAAAAGGCATGCAGATCCTCTGGTCCTGTTTCAACTACACCGGTTGCTATAATTTAAACCATTACAAAGAATCTAGATCATTTGCTTTAATCTGTTTTAATAAAATGGAAATGACCCAAGAACATGTTCTCACCTTTATCTCAATAATCGAAATGCTCTGAGCTATGAACCGAAATGAAAATGCGATTTAAAAAAAATATTACCTAAGAGCCAGCCGACAAATTTAGCATTAATAATTTACTGTGGCTTTAGTTTGTTACAGATAGTTATAGTCATCTTCTACGTGATTATTAATATACCTGTCAGTTTAATATATGCAACAACTGATGGCGGTATTACATAAGGTCTGACATCACATCTTTAAGAGCTCTACAACTGCATAACCTGTTGTCCTTTATCCCTTATACAGTATAACACTATTAATTAAATTCACAATCACCACTTGCACCTTACAGTTGGAGATTACAGAGTCCTGATCTCACTCCAAGCCATTTCCATAGGTTTGGGCCACTAAAGGAGTTCCTGGGAGGCCGGAGTTTCAAATGTAAAGCAATTGAAGAAAATCTTGTTCGGGGAAAATCAGTCATACTCGCTTAACAATGAGCTATTAGACACAAAATAGCTGAAAAGTACTGATAAAGAAGAAAAAGCCTCTATGTTACAAGAACGCTCAGATAATGAGAGAGAAAAGCTGAGAGAACATGATGACAAGCTCCGAGCGGGCTGACAGAACATATAAAGGGGAATTGTTGAAATATAGGCTGAAGAGCTTCAGTAAGTGTTTGGATGGTTTTAGAGTTGGTCAGTGTTGGTCTGTCCTCATGACTGTCACCAGACTGACCTTTTCTTCGTCACCGTGCAACACAAAAGCGCTCAGTGATTCACTCTGTCGGTTTAAAAGAAAGGACATCATGCTTCTAGTGCGTGATCAAGCACAGAGAGGTGTCTGTCATCTCATCATTCGAATCTCAGGCTTAATCATGACCAATAGAAGGAAACAATATCAGTATACAGTACACTGCCTGTGCATTTCACTCACACACTCATCGTCTACACCGCCCTAAACCCTGGATAGGGTGCCAATCCATTGCAGGGCACACACACACACACACACACACTATGGGCAATTTGGGACTACCAATTATGCGAATCTGCATGTTTTTGGACTATGGGAGGAAACCCAAGTACCCGGAGGAAACCCACTAAGCACGGGGAGAACATGCAAACTCCATGCACACAGAGATGGGAATCGAACCTGGCTGGGAATCGAACCCGTACCCCAGAGGTGAAAGGACAAACCTAGAAGGATAGTGCTGAAACATCAACTATGTGGTCGGAAAAAAAATCATGAATGGAGATCACTTAAACACGTGGTAAAGTTGCATGATAAAAACAATAAAAGTAAAAACCAGAGCCGTGTTTAATAGTGAAAGTGAAAGTGTGTATTTTCCTACACACAATTTGTCAGTGAGAATCATTGGGAAAAAGGCTTCAGTTTGTTAGAGAGCATAAAGGATGGACTTTGGAGCGATGGAAAAACAGGTCATATGATCTGATGAGTCAAGATTGAGTCTGTTCCAGAGCGACGGTTGTGTCAGGGTAAGAAGGGAAGGGCAGGAAGCGATGCATACATGTAATGCATAGCACCCACTGTACAAACCTCTGGAGGCATGATATGATCTGGGGTTGCTTCACTTGGTCAGGTCTAGGCTCAGCAACGGTATATGGCAATAAAATGAAGTCAGCTGACGACCTGAATGTACTGAATGGCCAGATTATTACATCTATAGAGTACCAGGCAGTGTATTCAATGTAAGTTTTGTCTTGTACCTTATTTACAAAAAAAAAAAAAAATAATAATCTGTAAACCATCTATAAATTACCAAACATGTCTTAACATAATAATTACTAAATAGTGAAAGACAAGCTAAACTTATTTGTCTTTGTTTACAAAGTTGCTCAAAAAACTCAATCATCACTACGATAGAACACGTGGTTTAATTCTAACACAAATCCGACTTACGGAAAATGTGTTGATGTTGAAACGAAGCATTATAATGAAAAAATTACATCATAAATATCATTAAAACATATTCGCATGTACAGTATAGAATATAATATTATTATTATTATTATTATTATATTTATGTTTGGGTTTTAAATGTCTCACGTATCATGAAAACGTCTTTAATACCCTGATATATGATACTTATTTTTTTTCCCATATGCCTAACCATGCTTATGGCTCTCCTCATAGAAACACTCAGCTCTGGCATTTAAGGAAATGTTTTTTTTCTTTTTCGTTGTTGTTGTTGTTTTGGTGGGGAAACATGTGGCGCACGCTTAGAACGCAACCCAGAACGTCTTACAGTAATAGGAATGAGAAAAATGTTCCCTGTGGGTTTTTTTTATCCAACCTTTCCATCATGTCCTGGATCTTCCACACACTGTATGAGTGAAGCTCAACAAGCTCCAGGATGTAATTACACACTTTTCATGCAGCCAACTAGAGTTACACTGTTTGAGACAAAAGAAACTCGTATGAGAAGAACAAGCCTGAGCTGATCTGAGCCAGTGATCTCTCTAACAGACCTGAAAGCCACACACACACACACACACACATACTGTACACGTCCACTCCACTGCTTCTGAAGAGTTCAGCAGTCTTGTTAAAAGTGATTCCACATTTCTCTTCTTACCATGGTGGATGTCCAGCACTGCTGCGTCGTCCAGCTCCATAACTTCAAAGCTGTGTGAAATCAGAATCAGACATAGTGCTGGGGGAGGTCAGTGATCCGAGAAGTCTGTTTATCCACACAGGTCGCGTGCTGCCTCTGTGCTGCGTTGGCTGAGCTGCTGCGTCTGACAGTTACAGTGGAGTGGGGTGGAGAGGAATTGGGACGAGGCCGGCCTTCGCCGCTTCTCAGGGGCCTCACTTTTCTAACCCCTTCGCTCCAGCACTCTTAAAGACACAGAGCTTGGCTTTCTCTTCATTTCTGTCTACTTCCCTCCTCTCTCCGTGTGCCTGCCTCCTGTTTCCCAACACACACTTTCCATCCCTCCCTCCCTCCCTCCCTCCCTCCCTCTCTCCCTCTCTCCCTCTCTCTCTCTCTACTACTCACCGTCATCCTCACTTACTTTCGTGCCATCTCTCGAAAGGACTGTTGCCTTAACATCCGTTCAGAATCTTCCTCCGACATCAAATCATTCCTAAGAGCCAGTAAATGGCTGTCATAAAATAAAATCTTTAAGAGCTGTAATGTCTGAAAGCATTACAGCCTGGTTCGAAGAGATTGTTATAAAAAAGGCAGATTAGTTTCCCATTTTGTGTGCATTATTCCAGCCTATTAAACGGAACCTTATACATTAATCCTTAGACAGAAATAAAACAACAATGACTCGATCCTCGAACCCGGTTTAAAGCAGGCGAGGAGTGCCATCGCAACAGTTTATGTGACTTTTTGGATATTTTAACAAGGTAGTGTGTTGTGCATCGTTAAAATGCATTCAATCTGCCTTAATTTGTGATTCCTAAAAGTAAAATGTGATCTCTAATTTCAAGCAGATCTAATGACACCCATGTGTATATCCTATATAATATTCCCATGCACAGAATTAGACCAGTTTCCAAAAGGAGGTCCAATCAAGAAAAGGACTGGACGAGGGATTAGTTGAGGGTGGCTCACCTGGTGGTGTTTTTTTACCTACAGTGGTAAAACTGAATACCGCTGCTTTAAAATGAAATAAACTGATAATTACAGAGTTGCTTATTTCATAAGACAAATAATAAAATGTACTCCATTATGCATCTACGCTAAACATAACCCGTGTTCGGTATATGAAGTTTGCATTCTCATATCCTTAAACAAGTAACAAAAAAAAAACTGAAATTTTTTTTTTTTTTTTTCTTTTTACCAGCTGTAAGTCTGGTTAATGTTAATAACATTGATTTTAATTACAATTTGGATCATCAATCCCTTTCATTCACAATCTCTCCTCATCACAGTAAACTAACCATGGACTGACATTTTGATATTCAATCTGAAGTCTGTTCCCACTCAGTAGCAGCATAATTTGTTCAGAGAGGACTCGGGTTTTAAAACGAAGTGTTTCTAGAGAGTCAGAGAGGGGCGATTTTTAAACAAAGGCATCCTGTGACAGCAGTGTGATTATTCCTCCCGCTGCAGATTAGTGCTCCATGGCCTGCTGGAGGTTAAACTGGACAGCGGGAAAGCACCAGAGCATTCATTCTGTCAGGAGGCTCCACACACACACGCTATTGTGTGTCAGCCTGGTTTAAGCTTTGTGTCCCTTGTGTTGATGGAAATAAATATTATACAAAATGGTTGTAAATATTATTTATGTATAAAAGCACATATGTTTCAGATTTGTCTTTCTTTCAGCTGGAGATGGCAACCTGGAACCCGGACTTTGCCAGCATTAGCTGTGATATCTATGTGGGAGAGACGCCATACTGTCTGTCCACTAACCAATCATGCGCCTTTGTGAGTTATACTATACTGCCCAGTGATATGTTTATGTAACAACCTTAGCAGCGACCTCATTTCCCCTCTCGTCTGTTCCAACCACTCAGCATCACCAGTATACTAATCACCTGTCAATCATCTGCACTTGTTTTTCACTGGTTCATGCCTTAAGGGTTTTTTTTTATGCTTGAATGATTCGTAGGTTAGTCACTGTGTGGTTTAACAACAACAACAATCCTCTGAAACTGGTCAGAAGGGGACTGGACTGAAAATACACAATAGTCAAGCAAATAATGGGGTGGCTCAAGACTTTTGGACAGAAACACAAAACACACGGTTAATATAATATATTGCAACAGCTACAAAGTTGCATTATAGTTGAAAATGTATGAAACATAAAATGCAATGTCTCGCCTTTTTGTAAAAAACATTTTTTTTTATGCGACTTTGGCCTACATTTCCATAAATCTTTTCTGCAAAGAAAGTAACTAAGCAAAGTTTATAAAGTACCACTCAAAAATCTATTCCAGTAATGTTTTCAGGTTAACTAGCTAAAAGTTTTTAAACCAGTCATTTTATTAGAAATTGCCAGGGAAAACAATCATGATGCTAAAAACATTGTATCAAATTGATCTCTAAAGTAATGCAGGTTTGGACATCAATAACCTGAGCACCCAAGAACAAAAAAAATCTTCGTCATGTAAAAATGAGGCTCATGGTGCTATAATAAAGTGCAGAATAAATAACATAAAAGTTAAACTTTGGCCAGTGAATTGGTGATTTTTGTTTTACACTTCACCAGCTTACCACCTTTGCCATGCTTCATTACATCATGGTCAGTCTACATCAGTTCTTGGAACCAAAACATGTGACCAGAGTTTCCACTAACAAGCAGGGATACCCAGTAGATTTGTAATTTGTAACCCCTAGTCGCACAAGGTTGAGTTGTTTGACGTACGTCTAGATCTCGTTACTATACATATCCAGAGTCTGACCCATGCACTCACTGCTGTGTTGCGTCAGAGTCCTCTTATCCTTATAGACCTGGTGTTTCTCTGGAGCACTGATGTTGTGCCTCAGGAGCCACATAGTGCACGACTCTGCTTTTCGCTCTCCCAACGGTAACCAACTGATCTGTGGACAGTTCAAGCAGTCAGATTAGGTATGACAGAGAAACCGCACTTCTTAACAGGTTATTTCATTTCCCATGGAAAAGCTAAGCTCTTGGTGTGCTGATGTGCTATCTTGAGATATGCTGCCCTCTAGAGTAGAAAAGCATTCATGTTCTTTTAATCACACAGAAAAAATATATTTTTGCATGTACAATTTCTTCTAGATTATTTACTAGGAACACCAATCATTTGGGGTATGGTTCCAGCAGTGTCTTGAGATAGTTTGGGTAAGTTTCAACCTAATCTAGGGTCTAATTTTCTATGGGTTTGTAGATCTATAACCAGGTTGAACATAGTGTCTGCTTATCAAACACACATCATGGGCATGTCACTGAGGGACTGGTGTACCAACCAGGTTATAGTCAGATCAAACCCCTTAGTGTTCTCCAGATGTAAAGCAGCCCTGACCAGAATAAGGCGCTTACTCATCGTCTATACCGCTTTATCCTGTATTCAGGGTCACGGGGGCTGGAGCCTATCCCAGGAGACTTGGGGCATGAGGCAGGGTACACCCTGGATGGGGTGCCAATCCATCCACACACATATATACAGGTAAAACTCGAAAAATTAGAATATCGTGCAAAAGTTCAATTTTTTCAATAATGCAACTTAAAAGGTAAAACTAATATATGAGATATACTCATTACATGCAAAGCAAGATAGTTCATGATTTGTCATAATTGAGATGATTATGGCTTACAGCTCATAAAAACCCCAAGTCCACAATCTCGGAAAATTAGAATATTACATGCAATCAATAAAACAAGGATTGTACATAGAACATATCGGAACTCTGAAAAGTATAAGAATGCATATGTACACAGTACTTGGTTTGGGCCCCTTTTGCAGCAATTACTGCCTCAATGCGGCATGGCATGGAAGCTATCAGCCTGTGGCACTGCTGAGGTGTTATGGAAGACCAGGATGCTTTAATAGCCGTCTTCAGCTCTTCTGCATTGTTCGGTCTCATGTCTCTCATCTTTCTTTTGGCAATGCCCTATAGATTCTCTATGGGGTTCAGGTCAGGCGAGTTTGCTGGCCAATCAAGCACAGTAATCCCACGGTCATTGAACCAGGTTTTGGTGGGCAGCTGCCAAGTCCTGCTGAAAAATTAAGTCAGTATCCCCAAAAATCTCTTGGTAAACGGCTGCGTTAACCCTGGACTTAATAAAGCACAGTGGACCAACACCATCAGATGGCATGGCTCCCCAAATCAACACAGACTGTGGAAACTTTACACTGGACTTGCAGCATGTGCCTCTCCATTCTTCCAGGAGTCTGGATCCTTTGTTTCCAAATGAGATGCAAAAGTTGCTCTCATCAGAAAAGAGGAATTTAAGCAACAGATCAGTACTTTTTTTTGTCGTTAGCCCAGGTTAGACGCTTCTGACGTTGTTTGTTGTTCAGGAGCGCCTGACAAGAGGAGTACGACATTTGAAGCCTATGTCCAAGATCCATCTGTGTGTGGTGGCTCTTGATGCACTGACTCCAGCCTCAGTCCACTCCTCATGAAAGTCCCCAACACTTTTGAATGGCCTTTTCCTGACAATCCTCCCTAGGCTGCTGTCATTCCTGCTGCTTGTGCACCTTTTTCTTCCACACTTTTCCCTTCCACATAAGTTTCTATGAATCAAATTCAAATTCAAATCAAATTCAAATCAAATTCAAATTTTATTTGTCACATACACAAACATACACAGTACGAAATGTAGTGAAATGCATTATACGCCTGCCATTGACCCTAAAAGAGAGTTAAATTTTACAAATAAGAAATAAATATGAATAAAAGAAATACGATAGAAATTAAATTAAAAAATTAAATTAAACTAGGAAAAATAGAACTAAAAATAAAAATAGAAATGTGCTAGGAAAAAAAAAAATAGAACTAAAAATAAAAATAGAAATATGATGTACAAAATAGAAATATACTGTGCAAATTGAAATATACTGTACGGTGAATGTGCTTTGATACAGCACCCTGGGAACATCCAACTTATTTAGCAATTATCTTTTAAGGCTTTCCCTCCTTATGGAGGATGTCAATCATGTTTTTTTGCACAACTGTCAGGTCAGCAGTCTTTCCCATGATTGTGCTTCCTACTGAACCAGACCGAGAGACCATTTAAAGCCTCAAGAACCCTTTGCAGGTGTTATGGCTTAATTACCTGATTAGAGTGGGACACTTTGAGCCTAGAATATTGAACCTTTTCACAGTATTCAAATTTTCTGAGATTGGGTTTTTCATAAGATGTAAGCCATAATCATCTAAATTATGACAAATCACGGCTTGAACTATCTGGCTTTGCATGTAATGAGTCTCTCATATAGATTTTCAAGTTTTTCGAGTTTCACCTGTACATACACTTACACACTGAATTTGCACACTACGAGCAATTTGGAACCGCCAATTACCTACTCTGCATGTTTTTGGACTTTGGCCGGAACCCGGAGTACCTGGAGACCCACCAAAGTACATGCAAACTCCATGCACACAGACCCGAGCTGGGAAATTGAACCCGGACCCTCGAGGTGCAAGGCGAAAGTGCTGAATATAAGACCACCGTGCTGCATAAGCACTTATCATCATGCATCTTCTCAGTCACCTCACTTCTAGTCCTTTGTCATTAGAGTTCATCACAGGTGACAATGTGGGTCTCCTATAGTCCCGGAAGCACCCACCTCTGCTTTGTCAAACAGCACCAGCTCACACTTGGTCAACAGGCAAAGCTTCATCTTCCAGCTCTCTGGCTCTATTAGTGGCTTCCCACAGGATAACCAATGCACTGATGAGACGGTCATATCTGCAAAGCAAATACATACATTACATTGTACTATTCTACATTGAACAATTATAATAATAGTCATGTAAAGGCCCAAGTCATAAATCAAGTCAATGGTCAACATTTTCATCTTTAGAAGAACGCATCATTTGCTGCTAAAGTGTGATCCAGTTATTCTTCACTATAATTACCAGAGATCTGGGGACAAAATTTAACTTAATGAGGTGTTGCAATCCTTTAGTTTTATTTTTAAAAATGTAATCCTGCAGGTGGTGCCCTCTAAATTATTCACACATTGGCAGGTGGAACAGCATGCTGTATGGGAGAACCAAATCATTTGCTAAATTTGTTTCGAATTTAAACGAAATCTGAAAAAGAAAAAAAAAATTGGAATTGCAAAAACAAATCGAATCAGCACTTGGGTATCGTGATATCATTGTATCTGGAAGTCCCTGGTAATTTCCACCCCTACTTATTACAAGTATTGAATACCATCCTGTTGTATCTGTGAGAAAGCATGTCGAACTTGCCATGCTACAACAGTTTGTTGCTAATTCAATTAAATTTTATTTGTATAGTGATTTTAACAATCAAAAGAACTATTTAAGTTTGTATGAAATGTGAAGGTGTATGAAAGTACAAAAGTAGAATAGTTATAAAAAACTAGAACTAAAAAGTAGAACTAAAACTAAAAAGTTATGCTAGTAGTTATTACTACAGCCTGTTACTGTAGCTACCTATAGCTAGCTATTTCCCCCAACACTGTTAGTTATTAATGTTTAAACATCTGCATTCAGCTATTCTGCACATATTAAAAATTTTACATATAAAAGTACTGCATGCAGCATAAAAATAATTAGAAAAGTTAATTTAATAAGGGCGTATTGTATTAAAACTTGTGTCAGCCATACAATCTTTTCAGAGCTTTTTGTCCTAGGCTACTGTCTCCCCGTCACTGCTGCGCAGGTTTGAAGTGTTATATTAGTTTATTAATAACTGCGGTGCGAGCAAAAATGAATACTGCACTTCCGATTCGGAGGAAAGAAGAGCAGCGTGCAGTGATTTGTTTTTATGTGGTCTGAGGTGCACCTGGTGTCAAAGTACTTTAAAAGAGTTTTTGATAATTTATGGTGTAAATTTGAATTGTCTTAGAGAGTCAACTAATTAGGTGTCCTAGCTAGCTAGATAGCTTCATGCTAATTTATGTTCATTTATGTAGCACTGAGAAAACATTAAAACCTTAGCCATCAGCTAGAAAATTGATGTTTACAGTTTTCTGGGATTCTCAATGACCAGTTTTGGATCCTTATCAGTAAAAAGGTTTAATAATCAATAGTGAGATGCTTATTGAAGAGCTAAAGACTAAACTTCTGATGAAGAAATGAAGACAGCGGTGCATTCAGGGCTCGCAGCTCATCCTAAAACATTTTTTTTCTAATGAGGGAATCGAAAACTTGACAGATGGACTAAATCTATAGAAAAGCCAGAAGATTATGTTAAAAAAAAAAAATGGGGTGTTTGTCTTTTCTAAAAATTTATATCACCAGAGTGCAGATAACTTTTGATTCACCCTCGTCTATAGTCAAAAATGCTTACAGGCAAAGCCCAAGAAGACGTTCTACAGCGAACTAAGCCAAAGTTGATTCTGACTTCAATCAACATGATTAAGACTTTAAATAAAACAGACTTCCACCTGCTGAGCTGCCAGGATACAGAAATAATAAAGATCAATGCGAACATACCAATCACTTTCATCCAGCCCTGGCAGTGACACCGGATCATCACCCTATCCATTGTGGGGCGTCGTCTTCTACTTCTTCATCTTGCTGACACTTTTCTACAAAGAACTTTGGTTATTTTACTATCTTAGCAGGTCAGAGCTTACCGAGTCAGCAGCCGAACAGAACAGCAGGAGTATTCTCTCTCCATGCCTAATCAAACTGACACCTAGCCTAGAGCCATAAAAACTTGTAAAATACTGAGACTTTCCTGGCTGTCAAGATAAAAAAAAAACGAGTCTTGCCTACATGACTAGCTCGGATTACAAAGTGCACCGCAGTCACAGTGTCCTAACACCATTCAGCACCCTAATTAGATTAATGGCTTACAGGAGAGTAGCTTCAGATTTATTTATTTATTTATCTATTTCAGTTACCCGCCTACTCAATACTTTAAAGAACCACCGATTTTATTGGGCCGCACATCTGCCCTTAGGAAATCAACGGTTCTAGGAATTGATTCAGAGGTTCAAAATTAGATTGGGAACATACAGCCGAGACTAGAAATCGTCTTTTAATGGACGTGTGTATACAGCTCTAGGTAGCCAAGGAAAAGATAAATCCAACAAAGGATGCATGGACCGAAAACATGCCAGCAGGTTGGAAAACTAAATGGATGAAGACAAGGCAACTTGGATTAAAAGAATGATGTAATTTGAGACACAGCCTACAACACTAAAAAGACTTGGATTAGAAGAATGATGTAATTTGAGACACAGCCGACAACAATAAAAAGACCTGGGGTTAGTAGTATGGAGCAATTTGAGACATACTGTAGCCTCCAACACTAAAAAAGACTTAAAAGTAAGATGCAATTTGAGACACAGCCTACAACACTGAAAAAAACTGGGATTAGTAGTATGGAGGAATTTGAGACACAGCCTCCAACACTAAAAAGACCTGGGGTTAGTACTGTAGTATGGAGCAATTTGAGATATAGCCTACAACATTAAATTCCACTCTCATTAGCAGTGTGGAGCAAGCTAGGAAGCTGCCATAGACTTGGATTATGTAAAAGCATTTGTGATGCAAGCCATGAAGGTTAACCATTTTGGATTAGAGCAGTGCTTCTCATTCCTGGTAATGGTAGACCCATCAAACCACCGTGCACGATTAAGTGTTTACTCAGCTCCTGGATCACTGAATTTAAAGACTAGCCATATCTGGAGTGAAGTGGGCGAGATCGAGTGGGGAAAATGTGCAGGAAAGGGCATCCTCCAGGACCAGGATGGAGAACCATTGAATTAAAGGTATTGAGACAAAGTTGGTGGCTATTGAATAGTACTTATTGATGATAATGTGTTTAGATGTCCGAGGGGAAAAGGAGGCAGATAATTATATATTGTATTTTGACTGTGTGCAGCTACAGAGTTTTATCTATAGGACTGCCACGTACTCCTGTCGCCATCTAGTGTCTGTAAGCGTCAATACATCAGTCTGTCCCCAGACAGAAAAAGTTACAGAAAATGAAAGGAAAGGAACAGAAGAAGAGAAAAGAAGAAAGGGAAATAAGAGAGAATGGCAGTAAGAAAGGGGAAAAAAATGCAGAAGAATAAAGAAATATTGCAAGGAACAGGAAAAAAAAAACAATACATCATACATTCTGGCAAAATGTTTTTTATTGTTTAAAAACTGGAGTGAATGGTTCATGTGTGACACACCGGTAATTACACATGGCAAAACCTATGTTAAATATCTAACATATGCTGAATATAAGCAGAAAGGTTCCTTTACGCACAGCTTGAAGCATGTTACATCACAACACTGTTATTTATAAGAAACACTGAACTGTTCTCTCACTAGCTTTACGTACAGCCACATCAGGATGCTGTGGAAGTAGATCAGATTTGGGAAGCTATTCACAGTTCACTCTGAAAGGACAGTGAATGGGTTCGATGACTACGCCGACCATCACGAACAAAAAACAGGCAGCATGAAATACAGCTTTAAATGTAGTTTTACCATGGAGGTGTTTGGCAGCTAAACAGCCACGACAGTTCTTTACTGAAACTTTAACACAAGATAAAGTTTAATAAAAAAAAAAATTATAATAAAAAAAAAAAGGAAAAAAAAAAAAGAAACCCTTCAAGATCAGCAGCTGAACTACCAAGCATTAGTTCAATGTGATGAGCGACGACTTTAAAGTTTTGCTTTATGACTTTAATTATTATGCTTGAACTACATCACTGAATTTGTGTAAATTTGCATAAATGTTCGTACTTGGGGAAATATTTCCATAAAACTTTTTTTTTCTTTATATCATCATTAAAGATGCACAAAATAAGTGCTTTGTATAAAATTTTTTTTTTTCTCTTCTGATTCTTTTTCAATTATAAAATATATGACAAATCAGTTAAGCAATAATAGTTGCATAGCTGAGAAAAACGTGTTTATAGTGCAATACAATAAAGGGGGCTAAACATTTGTCCAATTATATACAGGTAAATAATAAAGTATATTTCTTTTTTTTTTTTTTTAACACTGGAAAAAAAAAAACTAATAATGTCAAATAAACTCACCATACTAATATGATACACTTGAGTTTTTTTTTCTTTTTTTTTTTTAACTAGCTTAACATTTCCAGTCAAGTGAAACTTGGGAAGATTATTCAAGGGTACACACATTTATAATGAAACAATCCAGAAGGAAGAAAGTCTTTGGAAGTGATGGGACATTTTGGGGTGGGGTGGGGGATACAAGTTCAAACTGTGTACATCAGTATATAACCGTAAAATGTGCCAAGGTTTTCTACTGCACACGGACTAGACATAAAGGGATTTAACGGGCAGGTGGAGCGTCTCAAGGTTAGAGCACTAGCAATTTATTGTCTTCTCTGATCTTCTAAACCTGATTTTTAGTAAATCCTTGTAGCTGAAGATTTCTTTAAAAAAAAAAAATCAGATATGCTTGGATTACATTTGTGATCAAAGTGTTATTGTTATTGTTTAATAATGAACAATAATGATGGGAAAATGTGTTTAAAAGAAATCCCGATTTTGGACCTGTGCAGTTATTCAATTGATAAAAAAAAAAGCTGAGATTTATTACAGGTAATAAATGCATAATCTGGATTTTATGCAGAGTTTGTCAATTATTTTTACATAAATTTGGGGTGATAAATAAATATTGAAAAACATCCTCTTCATGCACTGTGAAAAAGGCTCGATCCACCGCTTAATTCTTCATATTTTGCTTCCAAAGAGCCAGAGTTTTTTTTTTTTTTTCTTTAAGAAGTCTTCATGAATAGTTCTCGAGGCATTCTGAAACGTGAAATGTTTTTCGTCTCTCAATCCCTGTACCTGAGCTGTTTCAGAGAAATGTTTTTTTGTTTGCTATGGGACACAGTGACCTTGAATCCTTCAAGCATAAAAAAAAATCTTCTAACTTAAGGTAAGAACCAGTGAGAAACAGGTGCAGATGATACTGGTAATGTTGAATGCCGAGTGTTTGGAACGGACAAGAGGGTAAATGAGGCTGCTGCAGAGGTTGGTATATAAACAACCACATTAGGCACTTTGCAGCTTGTTGCAGTAAAATATTTATGTTTTTTAAATTTAATCTACATAAGAAATTAATTTAATTTAATATAAATAAACGCGGGGTGGCTTAAGGTGTTTGTACTGGACTGAATGTCTGAATCTCGCTAAATGTCAAAAAAAATTTTTTTTTTTAAAAAAAGATTTTTTTAAAAATCTATTTGTGCAGCCCTAATATCTCAATATTATATTTGTGATACTAAACCTTGATATTGACATGCATAAGTAATTTAGCTTCACTGAAACTGGGTGCAGAATGCTGCCCATTTTCCCATCATTACTGAAAAGCTAACTCTTAGACTGAAACTAAGAGTGGACTCATATTTGCACAGCAGGTAAAATCCCCTGAGAGATGATATAAAAATGTGTGAGACCACTTGATGCAAACCCATAGTACACATACCATGGCTTTCATGTAAGGTGTGAGCATGGAAACCGAGGCCATGTTCTTGTATGAAGAGAAGAGGTGGGCCCTACGCATGGCGCGTCTATTCACAGGAACCGTTTGTCTGTTCTTGCCGAACTGAAGTGAACTTCAAAACTGTTGTTCTCAAAAACCCCAACCTGTGGCACTTTTGACCCCTAGACCGAGATGTTTTCCCCGTAAAGCCATCAGAATGACTAGGGTGTAGTCAGTGGGTGTAGAAGAGACCACATCCTTAAATTAGTTACATTTACAGAAGGAGCATGCATCATGCCTTATTTAGCAAAAACAAAAAAAAAAAAAAAAAAAAAAACACAAGCATTAACTTAGTTAATAAAAATTTCTGTTTTGTTTTTGAAGGGATTGAAGATCTCAATGCTGACACCCTTGAGAAGGCACACTGCCCTAAAACCTGTCCACTTTTTGTACTGATGGTTTTTTACATCCTCTAGGGTAAACATTTGATAAATATTTTATGTCATGGATTTATAATAGTACGTCATTATATTTCACTGACCTTAAATGGAAATTTAAACAGCCTATAAGTGCGACAACTGAAACTAGAAAACAAACAAAGCGAAAAAAATGAAAAAAAAAAAAAAACGTCTAAAAGACATTAAGAACTACAAGGTTACCGGACTTACATCAGACAAGTGAGTTTTGTGCTGTTTATAGTGCCCTGTCAACAGGACACTGACAAAAAAAAAAAAAAAAAAGAAGAAAAAAAAAAAAAGAACACAC
The DNA here is from genome assembly GCF_024256425.1 of Clarias gariepinus. Lineage (NCBI taxonomy): Eukaryota > Metazoa > Chordata > Actinopteri > Siluriformes > Clariidae > Clarias > Clarias gariepinus. The sequence goes on along the minus strand of NC_071108.1, from coordinate 7,887,948 downwards.
ACTTCATTACCAAACATGGGGTAAGTGCTCGATCTATATGCGTTCCTTTATGAAACTACAATTGCACTAGAATACTAGATTTCTGGAACTCAACTGTTGAGATATTTGTGTAACGCAAAAAAGAAGAAATAACGAAAGAAAAAATAAACTACTATAAGCAATGTGACATTCTATAACTGTTTGCTCAAGTGTTCTTCGATCCCAACCCTGGAAGGTCACAGTGCTTTAAAAAGAGTCTTAAAGACAGAACAATGGTGGACAATTTGACCAGTTAGGCATTAGTTCTATGCCTAATTAATCTGTTCATTTTATTATTTTTTTTGTGATCCTGATCTGCACCAGTGTGACTCCCCAGGCCTGGGCGAGAAGAACCTCATCTTGAACCCCGTCTTGAACCTCGTCTTGAACCCCGTTTTGAACCTCGTCTTGAACCTCGTCTTGAACCCCGTTTTGAACCTCATCTTGAACCTCGTCTTGAACACCGTCTTGAACCTCATCTCCGTTCTCATTCCCTAAGGTAAGTGACATTTAGTAAGGCGTGGTGCCCTCCCATTCCACCAGGTACTGCACCTTGCCCTCAGGCGTGACCCTGCGTGCCAGGACCTGGTACTTTTCGCCACACGTGAGCCGCCCTGCTGCGCCGAAGTAACTCGTTATAGAAGACTTGAGGTGTGAGAGGGATGTGTCGTCTTCGCTCAGGCTTTCAAAGGTGTGGCTGTCAATGGCATCGGCCATTACGTCTCTGGACTCGGCCACTGGCGTACCCACTGGGCTCAGCTCGCTCTCCATCGCCTCCCGCTTACTGGCCAGGGCGCTGTAGTTGGACGAAGGAAGCTTCCTCTTCCGGCTGCCCACGTTCTTTCTGTAGATGTGGAGGTGTAAACCCAATTAGTCAAAAGATAAAGACACACAAAGCATTTACATAACATTTTTTTTTATCTGGTGTCTGTTTTATTATTTTTTTTGTAGCATATGTCAGATCACCAGACTACCTGTCTTTAATCTGGCTAGTCAAAGTTCCAGAACAGAGAAAGTCAGCTTTACTATTATAATGTAAGACAAAATGATTAATTATCATCATCATCATAAAACCCCTCCTTCCACACTCCTAATTAATTGTATTCTCAATAAAAGTATTGTAGGTGGTGCATCTGCTTCCCTTTTAATGGCCTGCGCCAACTTTATAACTATTTTGAAGGAGGTGCAGGATATTTATGATGATCCAAATACTCCTGCACTATTTGATTTAAAAAAAAAAGTTATATACATCACATTACGATCATTTTGACACATTTTGTGATTGCAATTTAAACTGCGAAATTTAACTATTAAATCCACCATTTTGTATTTAAACATTTATTTAAACCAAAATTAAATAATGGCAGAAGTTCTCTCATTAAGATAATGTTTTCTAATTTTGCTCATCAACTGAAAAGTATGTAAATAAATAATAAAAAAAAAAATATATATATATATATATATATATATATATATATATATATATATATATATATATATATATATATACACACACACATACACACACACTGGGAGGGACAGTGGCTTAGTGGTTAGTACTGTTGCCTTGCACCTCCAGTTTCCAGGTTTGATTCCCGCCTTTGTGTTCTCCCCGTGCTTGGTGGGTTTCCACTAGGTGTTTCTTTTCACAGTCCAAAGACGGGCAAATTAGGCTAATTGGCATTCCCAAATTGCCCATGGTATGCAAATGAGTAAGCATGTGTATGTGCCCTGCGATGGATTGGCACCCAGTCCAGGATCTACCCCGCCTTGTGCCCTAAGCCTCCTGGGATAGACTCCAGGCCCCCTGCGTTCCTGTATTCAGTATTAAGCGGTATAGACAATGAGTGATGAGTAAAAAATACTTAAATCATTGACAAACTCTACATAAATTCCAAACTATGCGTACAGTATATTACCTGTAATAAATCGCAGCCTTTTGTGATTTAAGAATTGCACAAGTCCATACTGAGATGTCGATTTTTATGATAAAATTAAAACAAAAATTAAAAACGCAACTCCAGAGTGTCAAAACAGAAGTAGTACAACCCTATAGTGGGACGATCGCTACAGTACATGATACAATTCCAAGGGGGCAAAACTGTCTATACCATCCCTCCCTCCCAGACAACGCAGTCACTCTCCTGTCATTCATAGAGACACTAGCCAAATATGCATGCACCTGTAAGCTCTTCTACATGACGGCAGACAGCACTTTTCTCAGTGTGTTACACTGTCCAGTGATGCAATGCAGCATGAATAGCGGCTTTGAAAAGTATGCGCTTGGCTAGTCTTACGTGTCTCAGAGGAAGCAAATGTCAGCCTTCACCCTCCCTAGTCGGTCGCTGTTATATAACAGGGGAGAGCCGGTTGACGGGGGGACGGACCAATTCGAAAAGTGGAAGGTGGAAAACTTTACAACATTCCATCAACATGCTCTGGATCAATACCGATTGCTCATACAAGGCAGATTTCAGCTCCCCACAAAGCCCCTAAACTAGTTGTACTATCATCATCTGCCAGCAGATGTTTGTCTTGTTCAGTGAAAAGCTTTTTCCTTCCTGTTCTTGGAGTGAGTGCCTGGCTCTAAGGGTGCGTTTTGCCATTTAAAGGTCATGTTACAGACGGATGTCCCGCTGTTCTATTTTTTATTTATTTATTTCTTTCTCTGCTCCACTTAATCTTTCTGGGAGTTTACTGTTCGGCATAGTACGGTTGTAGGCTGAGATAACGGAGTAGAGGGTTACGCAGAGCGAGGCTTTAAACCCCTCACACAGTGGCACTCCATTTGATGATGATTAAAGCTGCTAAAACAGGAACTAGAGGCTGTAGTCTAAGTAGATGAAAGCAGGCGCTTGGGAAGCAGTTACTCGTAAGTGGTGTGTTTGATCTATCCCACAGTGAGCACCCACAGCAGGGGGCATTCTCGGGATTCCAGAGCCGCGTGTTTTCAGGCATACACATCCTCCCTAAACACGCTGAGCGTCGAGTGACTGCTAATGAGGAGAATACGTCCAAAAATAAATAACATGGCATCAGGGGATTGTTCATCCATCTTGAAAGGATGCTGGGACGACAATCTATTCTTTCTCCTTATTTCTCTTGAAAAAAAAATAAAAAAATCAGGTTGTCTTAATGACAAATTGAATGTAGTAGCGCTGACAGACACCTAAGGTAATAAAACCATTTACTGACTACACGGAGAACTGACCCAAGGGACACTGAGCATTATAGCTGGGAGTTATAGACAATCTCGAGACGCCCAGAATAAACTGCGGAACTGAAGGAGAAAAACACACAAAAACATCAGTTCCATCAGAGAAAATCTATACCTCCACAACAGCATAAGAACCAACAATGGAAAGAACAGGGAATAAATAACAAAAGACTTTTTGTCCCCCTTCTTTCTACGATGGTGTCGTTAAATTCCATCGGTCAGATGGTGTTGATTAATTATAATCTAATCTATAGCAGCAGCTCTGACAGTAGTCCCATCTGCTCTCATTCAAATAGCTCTCAGTTCTATAGTAACAACATACGCAGCCACTTATAGAGCGGACGCTTCACATAAACTGATTAAAAAAAATAAATAAAAAACTTGAAGCTTTGTATGTGGACATCTTCAGTGCTCCCCCTAGAAACAAGACTGGAAATAAATAAATAAATAAATAAAATAAACGACGCTTACACCTGCAATAACATGCTTTGAGTTATGAAGGTGTTGAAATCGTTTAGGGTCCGGTAAGTCCCCTACATACGAACATTCGAGTTATGAACTTTTGAAGATCCGAACATGCATTCGCTCATGTTTAATTGCGGACTGTACATTGACATGTGCATGCAGCGTGCATCCCAGGATGTCAGGATACAAGCATAAAAGCAGCGCAGATGAAGCTGGTACTGTTAAGAAGAGACAAAATGAAAAAATTGAGAGAATGGAACGAGGGCAGACATTTCTCTTTTTTTTTTATTTTTTTTTTTACATGAATCGTTCAACCTTCGGCACGATTCCATAAAACAAGGACGAGATTATGGGACATGAGGGTTGATAGGTTTTATAATGGGTATAGCCAATTGTGTAAGTATCCTAGTACCTAGGAAATGTTTGTTGGACTTACAAACAAATGGATTTACGAACAAGCTCTTGGGACGAGAAAAATTAAACATTTTATGACGGGTAATTTTTTTTTTAGAAAAGTATCAAATTCGAGGCGGTACTTTTTAAATTTGATTTCTCTAGAACAGTACGCCCTTGTCTTTTTTTAATCCTTACGTGATCAAGCAAAATGCTCTTACAGCCTTGAACTGGAAAACACTTATAGTCACTGCTCACTAATCCCTAGAGCACATTTTTCCATTGGAAGAAGCTGAATTCTCTTCGCAGACTGCCTGATCTCCAGTCCAGAGACATGTTGATCTATAAAGCCCTGTCACGCTAAATAATCCATAATGTGTCATCATATTTCTCCACAAGCTGCCAGGGGTGGTTAATCCGGTGCTCAGTAAGCTGATGGACAGTTCTTCCTTGTCTCTGGCTCGAGAGCAGCGCTGAGCGCGTGGGGAGCCCCCACGGCAGTGAAGGTGGAGGGAGTTAGGATCTTTCTGGTCTACCTTTTCTCAAACACCCTGCAGGCATGAGGCTGGAAATCATGGCCAGAGAGCGTGATAAAAGTAGGGTTCTGCCTGGCCTTGGTTATCTGGCTGCTTTGAAACCAGGACGAATAAAACGGTAGATTTTAAAACAGTAAAACACTTTAACATTCAGGATTCTTGAAATAGTCAAATATGAAACCCTCTGTGATGCATGTTCTTTTTTTGCATATTGAGGAATGATGAGATTTTATCATTTAACATGCCATAAAATGTACAACTCATTGTTAGGATTAAACATACAGCAAAGGATCTCAGGTTCGCAATTCTCTCGCATACAAGAACAAAGTGTGACTAGTTTTTTGTGCTTTCGCCGGTTTGCACACTCAATTCCACTGAAAGGTTGTGTTTTATCAAGTTTAGAAGGCTTTAGCACTATGAGTCAAAGCTGAGCAATACCACAGTCATTTCTTCACACACAGTCAGGCAGCAGGAGGGTTGACTCACGCAGGACTTAAAATGTAAAAAAAAAAAAAAAAAAAAAAATCATGTTGTATTTGTACAAACTCAATTACTTGCTATCCTCCTATATTTCTCATTGTCCTGGCCTACAACCCGTTCTATCGTCCCATAGTAGGACATGCTTTCCTACTCACACACACACTTATGCAAATTACTCATATATTAACACCTCGATTTATGAGCACTTTCACTCCTTTCACACAAAGTGAACGAGAGAGTTTGGCTGTTATGTTTTTGCACAGTCTATTGTTTTCTGTTGGGGTGCATCAGGGTGATTTCCTGTGTCACAATTATCACCTTATAGTCAAGAAACCACATTTGTGGCACGATCTGCAAATGCTGCAATGGACACGTTGATCTGAAAAAAAATCCTCACCCGGTTCTCCATGGTCCTGTAATTTTTCATTTCCTTATTTGGCTGTACCTTTTGGCTCATTTCGTTGTCATCATTACAGATTTTCTATAAAACTGTAGACTGATTAAACAACTGCACATACAATTGCTGAGTTGAGCACCATAAGAGACAGCAGCTACAATATTTCAAATTTTATATAGTATTAACTAATAAACAGCCAAAACATGATATTCATATAACCACATGTTTCACAATACTTAATGCTTCTCATCATCTCCCGATCCATGCTTTGCTTTGGTAAACATACTGTACCTACACATTTACATTTCTATCAGCTAAAAAAAAAAAAACTAATTTGCTAAATACAATTTCATGTCCTTTCATGTAGTGTCCGTAACTTTTTTATAAATTAAAATCCTCCATCAAAGATAAAACTTGACCAATTTAGATTTCACATAAAAAGACATGTACCTGAAAAAGTTTATTATTCTAAAACAACATGAATGTGACATGGTTACGGACACTACAGACTTGTAGTTTTTAAGCTTTTACAAAAACGGAATGCATCAATTTAAACAGCAATTTTTTCCAGGTTATTTAGTATTAAGAGTCAAAGAAATATGAACAATTTGCATTTTAAATTATTATTGTTTGAAGCGAGACAGTATAACGCTGAAAAAAAGCCATTTTTAGGGCACTTTTAAATTCATCTCTCCAAAACGGTTGATGTTAGCAACCTGAAATTTTTAGAGAAAAAAGATTGGTCATAAAATCAGCATCAATCACTGAGCTCCCTGTGTTCATTCGGGCTAAATCTGGGTTCTTTCCAGTTTCTCCGACATCTCAAACACACGTTGGTAAACAATCAGCTATGCTAAATCATCTGTTTGCATTTTATGAGTTTTATGATTCTGGAGATATATCCGTTGTTTTTGTGGCAGGGACTTAAGGGGCTGCGTTGCCAGCTTGATGCCTGATTATCTTTCACACACTACATGCAATTTGGGATGTCCACCAAGCATGTGAAAAACATGCAAAATCCATGCACACAGACCCAAGGTGGGAATCGAACTGGGAACCTGAAGGTACAAGACGACAGTGCTAACATGCGTATGATGCCAGGTGATAAATTTGACATTGCGGTCAGTATTTTCGCAGAAATGGTTCCTGAGAACCAAGTGGTACCATAACTGGGATGATGTCGATGGCTGAGGAATGAAATCCCGTCCCATACTCTGGTCAGATCAGAAAAAAGAAATAATCGGTCATGTTGAACCCAAAATGCAGCAGAAGACTGGTTCGGCACATTAGCTTGAGAAGTTGTGCACTGCTTTGAGAAGTTTCACCTTCAAGCAAACATTCTCAACTCTTGATACAAAGATTTAGGGTTCAGAGAAAATAGTGAAAAAGTTAAGTCTACAAAATAGTCATTTTTGGAAGGAAACCAAACGACTATTATGACATAAGATACTGTGTATTAGAGCTGAAACCATGAACCAAATAGGATATGAAAATAATATAGTTTGCAATAGCAGTATGAAGTCCAGTCCATGATATTTTTTCAACGACACAATAAATGATTCGCGTCACTGAGTCACTATCCTATATTAGAGGTGCTCCGAGTCAATCCCCTAAAGAGTCGATTCTTTAAGTCCAGGTATTGAGTGATTAAAAAAAAAAAAAATAAACCCAACGCTCGCTTCCACAAACAGAAAATGATTTGCACATTAACATTTTTGTTCTGCAATGAAAAGCTTCTGTAGAGGAAATGAGTGTGTGTGTGTTCCTGCTTAGCCATGGTACCTCCTCCTATCCCAGGTGTACTTCTGCACTTGTCCTGATATTTATGTAAATCTCATGCAAGCGCGCCTGTAAACACCAAGTGCCACTTTGCATTTCATTTTTGTACCATAATTTATTTAGAACAAATTATATAAAAAAATAAATAAAAAAAAAAACATTTTGACAAGTGCACTGTGCCTTGTATTTGAATATCAAAATAAATATTTGTTGGTACATTTTCAAACTAATCCAAATAATCAATTAGTAAATAATTCATAGAATTACTACATCTATTATGGTAAGTACTTAAATGCATAATTAAGTGTATATACAGCAATCAGGAACAACATTAAGACCACCCGCCTAATACTGAGTAGGTCCCCACTTAATGCCACCAAAATAGTTATGACCTGTGTGTTCTGCCACCTTTCTACAATAACCAGCATTAAACACTACACGGACCAAACTTTGCTCTGATTGTGCATCAGTGAGATCTGCTCAAATTGCTGAACAGGTTAATGCTGGTACTTAGAGAAAGGTGTCTGACCACACAGCACTGTGTGTTTTTAAACACATTGTTTTGGGGACCGGCTCAATATTACGAGCTCTTTAATGATTTAAGAATCTTCCGATTCTTTTCCGAAGTTTTTTTTTGTTTATGATTGTGAGCGACACTTGCCGTACCTGAAATCGTAGGACACACTGGTCGTGGCCGAGCCTGAAGTGCTTGCTGCATCTGTTGAGTCCTGATCCAGACTGAACGTTCGTCCTGAACTCGTACTATACAAAAAGAGAGATGAAATAAAAAAATTAAGTTCCGCGCAAACATTAATTAGTTCTTTCCTCCTCCTTCCCGTCTCAGAGACCACTCGAAGGCCCAAAGCAAACAAGATCACTCGGTACTGTACAGTACGCTGCATTTACTCAATCTCACGAGCTCTCAATCTCATGAGCGCTCGCCTGTAATAGAAATCAGGATTCAAATGAACCTACGTGGGTCAGGAAGCCGAACCAAACATGGCCTTTTCTCAACGACCGAACTGTATTTCTGGCTTTTTTTTCCCTCTACGTCGACAAGCTCTCAAACTCCCTTACTTGTGCTTAAAAATGCGTCTGTGCTCTGACTGTCCCTGCACTGTTTACCACACTCTTATTATTCAAGCCTGCTAGGGAGATGATAACCTTTAGTGAGAAGTGTAATTAAATCGCTTCATTCTCCTTCTTGCTAAAAATGATTTTGGTTGGGGGGGGGGATAAAAACCCCCGACAAAACCTTTTAGACTACTCTAAAGGGGACCGCATGCAAATTAAAGTGATTGTTCAGAAGTCAATAACTGGCTGTTTAATTCAATTGGAAGAAAAGAGAAAGGTTAAGCGCGCAACATGCTCAGACATACACGCCCACGGAAAGAGAGAGAGAGAGATAGAGAGAAAGAAAGAAGGAAAAGTCAAAGGAGCAGAGCTGGCGCTTGATTATTATTAAAAGATTCCATTGTTATAACGCATGTGGACAATGAGAGGCGGTGTTCCACTTCTTAGCCACTGATAAGACCGTCGCCGGTGGGAGGATAAAAAGATGAACCCCGAATGCTACAGCTACAGCACACAAAGTGCTGTAACATACGATCAAGTGCAAAAGTTGGCAAACCCTTACAATAAAGGAAGCACATACTGTACATACATACTAATGTAATGTAATGGATGCATTCTTATATAATGTATTATTCTGTCGAATATAATTCTTTAATACCTTGGACGCTCATGGACTCTCTGCAAAGTTGGGGATCTTCTGAACATTATTTCCATCCTTTCAGTTATAGTGCACACTGTGCCTCATGTTTAGGACTGCTGTCTTATTTCGGTCTTATTGCAATTTTTTCAGTCTGTCTGAACGCACAAATCTAATGTTTTTATTCAGATTCACTTTGGTATGTAGTTCAAGATTGGATACAAGGTCATGTGACTTGAATGAAAACGGGCAGACCGGAATTTGGCACCTTTTTGCTCAAGACTTTGTGCTTGTGTAGGGTGCTCGACACCGTGCAATATCTGTTAAAGCAACTAAAGCGAAACCTGGCCTTCTTCCTTCTTCTTGACCTCAAAAATACAGCCGACTAACTGGTTGCTGTCCTGCAGAGCAAAATCCCAAGGGAATGTTAGCTAAAATCGCATCTGATGTTTGAAATGAACGAGCTCTCACACAAATTCATCACAGGTCTTGTGCGAGTAAGGACGTCTCGATGAGTGCATGCATGGCGTCGTATCACAGGACAGACGTGTCCATGTTATAATCAGATAAAAGTCAAGGTGAACGATCATGACATGCAAATCTGATCGTCTTCTTTCGGCTGCTCGCGTTTGGGGTCGCCACAGCAAACTACAGTATGTCTCCATCTAACTCTGTCTACCATGTCTTCCGTCGTCACTCCATTCGTCTCCTGCATGTCCTCCTTTCATCGCATACATAAACTCTCCTGCAGCTCCATCTCACATTCTAACATTCTCCTCCCGATGTAACACTCATCTCTGCTCTGCTTCTGTTCAAACCACCTTAATCTGGTTCACCTAACTTTGTCCTCAAACGGTCACCATACCTGCATATCCGATCAGACAAAAAAAAAAAATAATAATCTGAATTGTAATGTGAATGTAGCCTAAGAGTTTCAGTTCCATGCACAATCCGTGTGGGTGTAAACCTTTGCATTGAGCTGTAGGAGAAAATAGAGAACTCCTAAAACAGCAGATTGACATTAATACTTTTTATACTGTATATAAACTATTCATACAACACCATACTGTATACATTAGTTCTAAAATGTTTTATTCCTCTTATACCGCAGGAGGTTACCTCTGAGGCATCAATTTCCTATTTATTAAAAAACAACGAATCATTATTAACAATTAAGTTACGTTTAATGTCGTGGAACAATCATGAAATAAGTTAGTTTCTGTAATAATAACTACGAATAGTTGTTTGTTTAACAACCTTTATTATCTGCTGTGCAAATTGTTGACACTGGAGACGACTTACAAAAATAATACACATCTCCTTAACAATTACACTGTTTATCATTATTATGTGGAGCGTTCGCCATACACGTCCCCGTGTAAACTGTTACAATAATGCATTAGAGCTGCTGTTATTAAAATAAAATAAATAAATAAATAAATAAATAAATAAATAAATCAACACTTTAGAAATCTGCCGTATTCCATTTCGAGAGCTTTAACATTCCGATCACGAGGGTAACTTTAAGCTGTCTAGAATCATGCTGGGCCAATTCCTCGGTCTCACCTTTTTAAGCTCTGCAGCTCGTCGAGCGTGAAGTCGAAGATGTTAGCCATGTGGTGATTGGAGCTCCAGGTGGACGTCATCTCGTTCTGCGGGGAGAGGATCGTTAAACACCACCACTACCAGCACGGTGTCCATTATCCTGCTCTGAATTGCTGACGCTCAGGTAGCATTACTCTTACTACAATGAGCAGCTGTGCTATTACTGCAACCCTGATGCGCTCTTTGAAGCTCAGCGTTTCGGCGGGGGGATTTTAGATGCCATTAGCCCTTCGATGGTTTTAGCGTGGAGTGTCAGGAGGTTGTTGTTAAAGAAAAACAGGCCTAGGGACCGGAACGCAGAGGGATTTGTCATTAAAAGCGAAGCGTAATCGCTTTAGGAGTAGACAGACAGTTAAGAGAGGAAAAAAAAAGGAGAGATTGCATGTGTGTGTGTGTGTGTGCATGTAAGGGAGAGAGAGAGATGGACATGAAACGTAAAGACTGTGTGGCATGAGTGTGATGAGTGGAGCAGAAAATAAGATCACAAAGGCACAAAGGGCTGTCAGAATGCGAGCACGAGTGCAAAGAGGAGGCAGCAATATATAAAATTGAACTCGAGTCGGCGAGGTTTACAAAGTCAATGCTGTCATGCACAATAGACCTGAATGAAATAATGTACAGAGCAAAACAGAGTGGTGAAAGAGCAAGCCGGGGTTGCAGCAGACTAATCGTTTTCGTGTTCAGTCCCACGCCACAGTTCGACAGAGGCAGAAATCCAGTTGCAGGAGAGGAGCGAGGCTGAGAACTCTTTAACTTGAGCAGTGACACACTGTCGTAAGGTGGTTAGAAGCAGAGCTTACGTTGGGAATAGCATCCTCCAGCAGCCACTTAGACCTCTTCTTCCTCCGCTTCTCTGCTGGAGCGCAACTAGCGAGGAGACGCAAAAAGGAAAAACAACTTGACTTTAATCACCAGTGGTCAGAGGTGCCAACATTTGCTAACAACTACGTTCTTGCAGGCTGAAAGCAAAAGCAGAATTTTATCTCAAAACCCAAAAACAGAAAAAAAACGGAGTCGACCTGGACGCCTGCTGACGGGGGAGTTGAACCCGCAGGAATGTCTGAAACAAACCATTTATTCATGCTCTACAGCCGGGTCCATGTCGGACATTAAACATAATAAATAAATAACAAAAATTATAATAATGATAATAATAATAATAATCTTCTTCTTCTTCTTTGTCTTTCGGGTCTTCCCTTTCAGGGGTCGCCACAGCGAATCATCTGCCTCTATCTAACCCTATCCTCTGCATCCTCTTCTCTCCCACTAACTAACCTCATGTCCTCTCTCATTACATCCATAAATCAACAATAATAATAATAATAATAATAGTAGTAAGTTATGTCTGTAGGGCTGGAGTAGCTCAGCCGTCAAGGTGTTGGACTACTGGATCAGAAGGTCCCAGGTTTAAATCCCAAATGGCATAAAATGTAAATTGCTCTGGAAATTATGTAAATTTTATATATATATATATAATTTTTTGTTTTTGTTTGTTTTTTTTAACCAAAACACAAATAAATTGATAAAATCACATAATACATACTACATAATACAGCTAATATAATATAAACGAACATGTATGGCAGGTCCACAAATGCTCCAGTTTTCTCTGAGGAGATGTTTTTTTTTTTTCATTTTTTTTTTTGAAGGAGTCTCCAGGTCAACCCTAACGCTTCTGACATAGGGAGGTTTTCACAACAACAACAAAAAAACCTTTGTGGTCCCTTTTATATATAAAGAAATAAAAAAAATGATGACTGGCAAATTGTTTTGCTGTAAACACTTCGAGATGTGCTGTTATTAGAAAATAATCCATTTCTGTGAGCAAAGAGCAAAAGCTTTCATAACCTGCAGGCAGCCACACGCGTCCTCACTGATGGATTACGTTATGTGCACGTTCTCATAACCCTTGTGCTTCCTTGTTCCCAAGAGTCAAAAATGCTTATTTTTTATTTATTTTTTTTTACAGAAATGTAATATCGCAAAAAAAAGGTCAACGTTACAGCCGGTGTTAAATTCTGTGCAGTGGATGGAAACGCTCATACGAAATTATTATTATTGTCTCAAAAAAACATGTAAAAAAAGAAAAAATTATAATAATGAAGACATCTAGTCAAATAAGATATTTCCTACTTTCTATCAAATCCTGTCTGTCTAACAGAGACAGAAAAACATGAGAATTTAAATGTTTCTCCAGTGAAGAGTTTGTCTGCTAGAAGAAAAACATCAACCAGTAGGGGATACCTGCCATAATTGCCTCCCTGCGTGGCACTTTAATCCCAATCAACACTTCAAAGCCATGCTAATAAGTAAAACAATTTTCGCATGTTTTTTTTTTTTTCTCTATCGAGATGAGAATGATGAGCTCTCGGCTTCATCTAGGTGTTTGTATAAACACACAGCATCGTTTCAATTATAAAGCGATGCAGTCTGCAAAACTGCGCACGGGTGCATGTTTACGAGGGCTCAGGTTAATACCCGAGACCTCTGCAAATGATATATTTCGGTATGTCTAGTCGAGCGTAGCTGTGGTTAAAATGCAAAGTAAGGTACGTACAGATGTTCCTTGTCGTTTCATGGGAACAAGCTTTTTTTTTTTTTACATGTAGTGCAAACAGACTGTAACACTGTCTAATTCAAATGTAGAGTCAAGTATGGCTTGTCTGTGTGAGTGTGTGCTAACCAAAAATAAACAAAACAAGTATGGTGCATGTTTATGAGAGAAACACTTTATGGACATTGAAGGCACCACTCGAGGACTGAATCAAGTGCACTCCATTAAGAAATGTTTCTAGTGAAGGATGCTAGGATAAATGAAGTGTAATGCAGTCTGTTTATACACATACAGAACACATCATGACGAATATTATCAGAATATACTACCTTAGATTTTGTAAAATTATATATACACACACACACACACAGTCAGGAAAACAAAAACTGGTATAATTATTTGAATACAAAATTAATTGCTACACATGGTACATATTAATACAGGTCATTATAGGACAATATTTTGATAATATAATAATATTATTATAATATAATATACATCATACTTTTTTCTTTCCTGAAGTGTGTACATTTTTTGCCGCTGTATATATTAGGGGTGCAACAATCAGTCAACATTATCGACTAAAATCAATAATCTAATTAGCTGGCGATAAATTCAAAGCATTTATTTGTTCATGATGTCATCGCGCTTGATTTCTCGCGCTAACTGTGAGCTGTGATCACTACAAGTGACATCACAGAGGTGTTGGGCTTACTGGAGTGAAGTGAGTAAAAGCGTGATGGCAAACACCTTCACAAGCAAAAATTTGTGAGAACATTTCACTTCATTTAACTCGAGCAAGACACCAGAGTGAAAAAATACTTTTTGTTGGAGGGGGCGTGGCCGCTTTGTGAACGACGCAAGAGTCAGGTTAGTAGGAAAGGATTCACACCATATAGATAGAAGATTATATATATGGCATTAGATACAGTAACTAAGTAACACATACAACAGCCCATTGGTATTTTAAGATTGGCTGTTCTGGAGCAGTTCTTGTAAGAAGAGTATTGTGTCAAATGCATTTGCAAAACCCATCATCAAGCACCATGATGAAACTCATCCTTATGAAAACCTTCCCAGGTGGGCAAACCAAAACTTACCTCTGCTTCTCTGAGAAGAAGTTAATTTAGAGTTACCAGCCTCAGAAATCACCAGTTAACAAACAGCACCTCAGATTAGAGTCGTTATGGAGGCTTTACAGAACATAAGTAGCAGATACATCTCAATATCAACTGTTCAAAAAAGAAATTATTGTATATTTTACATGCCTTTAGCATTGTTATACAATGTAGAAAAGCAAAAGTCAGAAAATCCCATTGAACTGGAAAGTGTGTCCAAACTTTTGACTCGTAGTGTATGTATACAGAATCAGCCTAAAAAATGTATACACACCTCAGGAAAAGAAAAACTTGTAAAAATACTTAAATACTAAATTTATTGCTATATGCTACATGTTGATATATATGAAAAGATTATGGTAATAATGAACAATCATAATAATAATATCAAATTCTTATTATTCATGTAAATTATTGATATAATGAACATCCTTTTTTCCCTTTATACAAAGTGATTGGAAGTTTTTTGTAGAGTGTTTCACATTTTTCCATGTAGAACTAATGTTTTGCTGCAGTCAGAAGCACTCCATATACTGTACGTACGCTCACCATGAATGTGAATGTCATGGCAATATTGGGCTTACAATGATTTCTTTGAACTGTTTTTCCCCCTTAGGCAGAATGATTGTACAACATGCATATTTAATAGAAGAAAACCACAAGAATTTCATTCTGGGTTTTCTAAAATCAACTTAGGGTCAAACTTATACATACACCCACTTACATACATTATTAATTCAGTGGTGCTGAAAGTCCCAGAATGTCCCAAAAAGCCTTTCAACTTTCAGTTAGTGATAAATGACTACAGAAAGCCATAAAAAAGCTATCAGAAGTCAAGTTTGCAGGCTGGAACTGGAAACAGGACTTCTTATGGCTTTCTTTCAATAATGGCTTTTTTCTTGCTACTCTTCCATAAAAGGCCAGATTTGTGGAGCGCACGACTAATAGTTGTCCTGTGGACAGATTACCCACCTAAGCCGTGGATCTCTGCAGATTCTCCAGAGTTACCGTTGGCCTCCTGTACGCTTCTTTGATTAATGCTCTCCTGTCAGTTTAGGTGGACGCCCATGTCCTGGTAGGTTTGCACCTGGCCATACTTCTTCCATTTGTCGGATAATGGATCGAACAGTGCTCTGTAAGATGTTTAAAGCTTGGGATCCTTTTTTATAACCTAACGTTGAATTAAATTTCTCCACACCTTTATCCCTGACCTGTCTGGTGTGTTCCTCAGGGTTCGTGAACACATGCTGTGTCAGAAAGAAACCCCTGGTCTGAAATCCATACTTTCAAACTTAACTAAAGTAGCTGACCACAAAGGCAAAGGTTTCTGGAGAAAGCTTTTGACCACAGATGTGCTTAGAGGAGTAAAGATGAGGCGATCAACCCCAAGAACACTGCAGCAAATGTTAAGCATATGGGGATGGAGTAGCCTGATGCTTTGTGGTTGTTTTGCTGCCAGTGGACCTGATGTATTGCATAAAATGGATGAAATAATAAAGAAGGAATTCTCCAGCATAACCTTAAATCATCAGCTAGACGATTGAAAATTGGACAAACTTGAGTTCCAATCGAAAAATGACACACACACACACACACATCAAAGCTGGTTGTGGAAAAGAATTAACATACTGTATAGCTTTTGGAGTCCAAGTCTAGGCAATGCTTAAAAGTCAGGTCTGTGCCAGGAAAAATAACAAATTTAAATTGAACGTTAGCAAGAAGAGTGGTCAGACGTCCAACCAGAATTTTGCCAAATGCTTCTAAATCTAAAACATGCTAAGGGATATTTAACCAACTATTCAATAATCTGTATGCAGTATTATTTGGAAAAATGTATGTTGTATTATCACTCTGTCCCAGAAAAAGACCAGTTCTAAACCATATATTTCTGTGACATTTGTGTCCATGATGAGTGTGTGCATGCAAACTTCTGACCGCAGCTTTATTGTGAAGCTGTATTGTGAGAATACGGTCTACTCTTGTAATTTCCCCAACAGTCATGTTTGTGTCAACTCGCTTGCCTCTTCCACTTACCTGTTGCGGGTCACTCCTTTCTTGCAGCCTCTGCGCCCTTCGCTTTTTGGGGCCTTTTCAGGAAAAAGCTTGGAGGGGGGGTTGGGGGGAACTCTCGTCCTCAGCCGGAAGATACATTTCCTCTTCTTGATCTCCTTTCCGCAGAGAAACCTAGACAAACGTTTCTACATTACAGCCCAAATGCATTTTTATTCCATTATAGTGGTACCTCTGCAAATTTTGCATGAAATTTACGGCATACGAGCGGACAAAACTATCGGCGGCCAAGTTGCACGTATGTCTGGGAGTTAACAAATGATTTATTTATTTTTACATTTTTACATTTTGTGCAAGATTTATTTAGGACATAGTACCATGCGTACCAAGAATGTTCGCTAGGATGGTGGTTCAGTTTAATTTTTAAGGCAGCCGGTACCGAGAGGAATCATCGATTAAGGTGAGGCTTATATCTATTTATTAAATTTTTTACTTTATTTACACATCTTTTCTAAATGCTTTGATTGTTTTTATGTGCAAAAAATATTATCGTGTTGGAAATCAGTAATATTGGTAATATTTTTGGGTGGCTGGAACGAATTATCTGCATTTACATTATTTCCTATGGGAAAATGTGTTTTGCGATACAAATCTCGCCTCCGGAACAAATTAAACAAGTGAATGGTTATCAGTTTTCTTGATGATGCCTTATAATCAAAAGCATTAAAATTCCTGATCATGCTGTGATTTTTTTTTTTTACCTCAAGTTGTCTTTCCATAGCATATGCCAACAAGTACTGTAATATTACTACTTTTATGTTTGTTTTGTTATATTACTATTAATATTCACATACTATAAATTCTTGGGAAGAAACATTCCTTCTCAAACCTGAGCAGTTATTGGATTTCAAATGTGCAAATATTCCCATTTAACGAAGAGTTTAACTTTGAAAAAAAAAGCCCCAAAGTAAGAAAAAAAAAGTTTTTTACCACTCATGTTGTAACAGCTAAACACTCATGTCTTTTAGAATTAGTTTTTACTTTAGACAAAAACATTTTAAAATACACTTATTAATACACTGCCTAGACAAAAAAAAAAAAAGTCACCCACACTAATAACTCGTTGCACTGCCTTTTGCTTTGATCTTGTATTGATGATGGGAGAGTTGGACCTCTACGTAAACTCTTGGACATCCCAAAGATTCTCAATAAGGTTAAAGTCTAGACTCTGTAGTGGTCAATCCACAATCCACATGTGAAAATGATATCTCCTGCTCCCGGAACCACTTTATTATTTATTTTTTTTTGAGCTCGATGAACCTAGGCATTTACATCTTGGGATATAACCGTGCCATCAGGAAAGAAAAAAATCCATTGATGGGGGGGGAAACCTGGTTATTCAGTATATTTAGATCATCAGTTCACTTTATTTTATTGCCACATAATGTTGCTGAGTCCAGACCTGACCAACAGCAGCAACTCCAGATCATGATAGGTGCTTCTTCCTCTGTTCCTAACCCTGTTTTTTCTACGATTTGATTTCACTACACCTTTAAGTAATCTCTCATCACGCTCATTCAAGCTGATATGATCACCACCTGTCCAGAAAACCACCGTAGACAAAGACAGAAGATGTCTTACTTGCTTTTGTAGTTGTTGAGAGCATCGAGGATGAGCTGGCCTCTCTCTGAAGGAGGAGTGTTCGCAAGCTGGTGGAGCAGGAAGAAATGTACAAGTAAGAAACATACCATGTGGGACGTGGTACAACATGAAACATTTCACACCTTGAGTCGTCGTTTCTAAATACTTGAAAACGCGTGTGGCACGTGTCAAGTTGTACATTGCAACAAAGCAGATTGCCATTACACACGTTAAATACAGTACGACAATGCAGTCGGTCAGGAGGAGCTTTGCATGTGTTTTATGAATGCGTTCTCTGGCTGTGTGACCTTGCCCAGCTGGAAATGATCCCAGTTGTTGCTGATGAAGCTGAGGATTTCCTCCAGTTCAAAGTACTTTTTCTTACTCTGGACTCCGAGGTTGTACAGGGCCAGATGCACCACATCCACCCTGCAGGAGGAAAACGATAGGGAAATTTTAAACTTACATATCTGGGACTTTAATGTATCTCCACCCTGAACCACTTAACCACATAAATATGCTTATAATATGTTTCAGTTTGCATTTCAGAGAGACTGCCATGTTCTTGCCCAGTAACAAAATATCATCACACCAGGGTTCGAGTCAAATCCCAGCTAGTGTCTTTTAAATCTTTAGATTCTCTTTAGATTACATGGGGCCACTTAGCAACAGAAATACGCTTATACAGACTTTTGTGCAAGGTGTTTAGAGATCCTGGTGCTAATTTGCTGGTTGGTGTTGTATCTGTGATATTCCTGTAAGCTGTTTGTTGACATCACAAGGGGACCCTGTTATTGCTCACAGTTACAAAACGTTTAAACCGGAGGAAAAATTTTAAATGTCAAACGTAGCGATTATAAGGTTTTATAGTTCGTGTCGAAAACCTAAAAAACTACAAGCACACTTTCTTTCTCACTCACCATTTCTCAGACTGGCATTTAAATGGGAAATCGAAACACAGAAGATGTCAAGATGTTGGAAGCAAAGTTCCAGAATGAAGGCAATTATACGACTGTAGTGCCATGCGATGTCATGTCTACAATTTTGCAAGCATGATGGTGATGGTGGTATTAACATGCAATCTGAAACTTTGGAAGCTAAACCCAGATGAGACAGATGAGCTGGTGAGAGAGCTGGATGTAAAATGATGCTCAATTGCTGTCTTTAATTGGAAATTAAGTGTGGGCTAATCACACAGGATCACTATGAACAGACTCGTTTGTCAGTAAAATGAAAGAGGTTAAGAGCTAGGGAATTTAATCAATGATGTAATTCAATCCATCTTTTGTTAATCAATTCAATTAACTGTTTTTTCAATTCCATTAATTATTAGGTTAGTTTTCAATAAGAATCGAGTTATACGTTTAAAATGAATAAAATTTTAAATGGTCTAAAATCGATTTGCAAACCGTCTGAATCTTTCACAAATACTCGCATTTTGTCAAAATATTGCTATTTTGTTTTTTAGATTGGTGCAATATCACCACCTACTGGACGGGAGTGTGGAGCGGAAGCTTGGCAGAGGAAAAAAAGATTATCGCTTGACTATGAGACATGTTTTCAATGCTTAAATATTCTAGCGCGTTTTAATGCTTTAAATGTGTAAGAAATATAGCTGCTCAAGACTAAGTAGACAACAAATAAATTAAATTGAAAATCATTCATTAATCCATCGTCCATACTGCTTATCCTGTATAGGGTCACAGGGGTATGGAGCCTATCCCAAGAGACACTGGGTGCCAGGGGGCCGATCCATCACACGGCACATACACACACATTCACACACTACAGGCAATTTGAGAACCTTAACTAGCCTAATCTGCATGTCTTGGGAGGAAGCCAGATAGAGAAAACCCATCAAACACATGAATACTCCACGCACACAGACCCCGAGACGGGAATCGAACCCTTGATCCTGGTGGTGCGAGGCGACAGTGCTAACCACTACTGTAAGCCACCTCAAAACAAATCATCTACCAGCTTTCTGATATTTTTTTTTTTTTTTTATAATAAATCAAACCTCAAACACAACCGAAGATCACAGGAGTTATAAATACAACAGATTTTTCCTTAAAGCATGCAAAAATCTACATTTTTTTTGGACAGCTCACAATAAATCTGCATAATCATTTACATGCTGGCTGGAATCCATAACCTTTTTGACCAAGAGATTACAGCCATTTAAACTTTAGATTTTCTTGTCAGAATGAAATGGATATTACGCACATTAGGGAATTTAAAGGCCAGAATAACGGCGTTCGAGCCAAGCAAATTATTTGATAAGGACTTCTAAATTTATCTCCTGCTCGGACCAACACGGCCGATCATTTCGCTTAATCGTTCCTGAAAGGACATTAACTGAATAATTCAAGAGGAAAACTACAATATGTGACATGCATCAGGAAGCCTGTAATGTAATGCTCTACTTGACACTTTACAGGGAAGCATCATGGCCAATCAATACTAAGCTCTTCTGAGTGATCGCTTTCGTCTTATGATGAAATATATCCGTACTGTTGGAACGCACTCGCAACAGCTGACGAACACACTACAGTATGTTGTCCTCCAGGAACAAGATTGAGAACCACTGCTTTATATGCTTTATTCATTTTTCCCAGTATCGTCTACCATCACTGTAGGTCTAGAACATCTAACAGGCAGAACCATCTGAATCTTTGAGCTATAAATTATAAAGAGAAAAAAAAAAGAAAAGAAAAAAAAAAAAAAAAAAAAAAAAAAAGACACTTACCAGCGCAGAGCCAGGCGCTTGATGTACTCCACACCCTTATTGCACACCGCACAAATGAACAAGTAAAACCTGTAGAAAAAGGGAGAGAGAAAAAAACAGTGAAATGGACAGGGAGTACTTTAAAAATGCCCAGCCTCTAAAACGAGATGAATAGTGGGCTATGCAAAACACAGCAATTTTAATGCAATGATCTCCAACTCTCCCCTAATGCCTAGTGCCATTTCCTTTGTGTGCACTACCGAACATACTGTTATAAATCACTTATCGCAGGATGCTGTCCATGAAACATTTCATTATCTCAGCTCTTTTTCTTGAAAGAACCCATCTAGCCTTTTTTTTCCCCCCTCTATACACAGGGTACATTTTAAAATGCCTATTTTACGACCCAAGTGGATTAGGGTCATTTTACATGTGGGGGTGGAGAAATACAATAATTATCAGACCATAGCTGGGATTTTAGTTCTGTCTAATTATAGGGATTAGGAAAAATTACACTGTACAGTAGCTTACCTGTTATAAAATAGTTAAAGAAATATCCCCAGGTAAGATGTACAATATACACACTATCGCTCAAAAGTTTGAGATCACTTTCTAACTCCATGATCATTCCTGATTGCTTAAACAGTTGACATCGAACTGCTACTCATGATCTGTAAAGCCTTCCTTCTGAGGCTCTAAATGAACTTTTCCCCTGCAGCAGAGGTAAGTTTTGCTATTGCTTTCCTGGTAAGGTCTTCATGAGAGCCAGTTTCATCGTGATGCTTGATGGGTTTTGCAAATGAACTTGACAAGACAGTTCTTGAAAAAACTATTTCAGAAAGACTGACATCCATGTCCTAAAATAACAACTGATAGTTGTTGTGGTTCTTGTTACATAATTACCTAATTCCATATGTGTCATTTTATAATTTTTGAAATCCCCAGTATTGTTGTAGAATGTAGAAAATAAATCACTAAACAAAAACCAAGAAATTTGCAAGTGATCCCAAACTTTTGAGCTGTACTGGATCTTATTTGAACTGATATGTCAGTCAGGATTTTACTATAAAATACAGTGGTGCCTCGGCATACGAACAACTTCTCCCACCTTAAGAATTGAAGTTTTAAAAGAAATTTGCCTTGAGATGCGAAGCATTTTCAGCATATGATTAACGGAACCTAGCCGAACCAAACGACGAGTTAGTTGCGCATCTGTCCGGGAGCAGTTAAAAACTTGTTTGTGTTACTGGAAAGCCAAGCCAGGCAAGTTTTTAAGTTTTTTTTTTTTTTGTATTTAGCTTGCATTTTGTGCAAGATTTAATGACGATTTAGCACCATGGGTCCCAAGAATGTTATAGTATGGTAGCAAGAAGAAAAGAGAGCCACTTTCAGTTTGGTTTTTAAAGAAGCCAGTGCCGAGAGGAATAATAAATTAAGGTAACGTGAGGTCTAAATGTCTATTTCATATTTTACTTCATTTACATGTCTATAAAGAATACAACAGACCCAGTATTTGCTTTGAGGATGCTAATGGAGACGTACAGAGAAGGTAATAGGGAGGTGCATTGTGTCTTTTTTGTGTAGATTTAAAGAAAGTGTATGACAGGGTGCAGAGAGAAGAGCTGTGGTGTTGTATGAGAAAGTGTGGAGTGGCAGAGAAGTATGTTAGTGGTGCAGGACATGTATGAGAGCTGTAAGACAGTGGTGAGATGTGCTGTATGGTGACAAAAGAGTTCAAGGTGGGAGGTGGGTATGCATCAAGGATCGGCTCTGAGCCCCATTATTTTTTGCTCTGGTAATGGACAGGATGACGGATAAGGTTAGACAGGAGTCTCCATGGACTATGATGTTTGCAGATGACATTGTGCTTTGTATCAAGAGCAGGGAACAGGTGAAGGAAAATCTAGAGAGGTGGAGGTACGCTTTGAAAAGTGTTTTTGATAAAAGTGTATCGGGGGGAATGAAAGGAAAAGTGTACAAGACAGTGCTGAGATCAGGGATGCTCTATGGCTTAGAGACCGTGGTAGGGAAGAAAAGACAGGAGGCAGAGCTAGAGGTAGTAGAGATGAAGGTGTTGAGGTTCTCTTTAAGAGTGACAAGGATCAAGAATGAGTTCATTAGAGGGACAACTCATGATAGATATTTTGGAGATTAAGTCAGAGAGGCCAGATTGAGGTGGTTCGGACATGTTCAGAGGAGAGATTGTAAGCATATCGGTATGGTAATATTGGTTAGCTGCATTTACATTATTTCCTATGGGAAAATGCGTTTCGTAAAACTAATTTTCGCCATATATTGTACAAATAAGATTAAATTCGTATACAGAGGTACCACTGTATAGAGACACTATACATGGTGACATATATACATGGTTTGTGTGCGTGTTCATACGAACACACCCTACCTGTGGTTTACACAGCATTTCCTTCACAAAATAATCATCAGCTCACGTTCCGCACTGTTATTTATCAGACATTCTGTAGATTAGGAAAACGTATCCCTCAAACCTTTGTTTCACTGATGGCTAGGCTAATATCTTTTCAGGCTTATCGGTGCTTCTGCTGTGCTACAAGTCATCTTTTTAAAAAGCAGAAGGTGTGATCGTGTGACATAGATACGCACCTATCTCCGAACATCATGGACTCCTGCAGGCACTGCGTGCACGCCTCGTGAAACCACTGCTCACAGCGGAAGCACTGCAGCATTTTCAGGTACCATCTAAGAGGAGATGGAAGGAAAAGATAATGGAAATGAATGCTTAGTGTTCTTATCAGGCAGACGACGTGGAGGATATCTAATAAATCAATTACGAGCTGCCCGACTTTACGCTGAGCCACACAGACAGTGTGGAATGGGAAGCATGAGTTAGGACACTCAATGTAGTGCAGGGAAATCAGAAGTAAGAACGAAGGACAGCGTACAGTCAGACGCTACACTGTTTAAGGTGACAGATCTCTGGTAAGAGTAACAAAGGAAGTAAAAGAAAAAAGAAAAAAAAAAAAAGACAAAACTACAGAGATAAGAAGAGAGAATTAAAAGGACAGGAGATTAAAAGAGCGTCCTCACTCTCCAGGTCCTCCGCAGTAGCAGTAGCACTGCTGGTGGTTGGTGCGGTGCAGAGAGTCCCACTCCAGTTCCTCTGCGTTGTAGGTAAGCACTTGCTTCATGGCCTGCAGTGCTTTGGCTATAGGGCCTTTCTTTAGAGCGCCCCCTTTCTGCCAGATAGAAGCACACACACACACACACACACACACAGACAAACAAGCTAGAACATGAGTGCCAGGTCCTGAACTACCTAGACTACTCTATCAGTATAATCACAACCACATCTATGACCAACTACATTCACCAAGAACCAGTTTAGTGAAAACAACTTGACGAGTTTGTGGATATCAAATCAAATTAGATAAAGTTTTAGCCTCATACAGTAGATCCCTTATTTCGATTCTGAACTTTGATTTGTACATTCTCCCTGTGGGTTTCCTTAGGGTTCTCCGGTGTCCTCCTTTCTCCCAATAACATATTGTGGTTAAATTGTCAATATTAACAATTAATACATGCTTGAAAATGAGCTCATGCTCCCAAACAAATATTTCTGCTTTACACAAGGCTCTGGATCCTTTGTGACTCTAACCAGTTTTCTGCTCAAACTCAAGATGCTAGTGCCGTCAGCACTTCGTCTACTCTGGTTTCCGTCCCACAGTCCAAACACATGCATGTTAGGTTAACTGGCATTCCCAAATCGCCCATAGTGTAGGAATGAGAGTGTGTGTGTCCTGTGATAGATTGGCACCCTGTCCAGGGTGTACCCCACCATGTGCTCCTGGGATAGGCGCCAGGCTGCCCGCGACCTTATATACAGGATAAAATGGTATAAAAGGTGAGTGAGTGAGTTTCGAGCGCCACCTGTAGGATTATAAAGAAAAGGTGACGTTTACCTCTTAAAATGCCTCCAAAGTCTTTTAAAAGTCAAAAGTTCACAATGAGCATGCAGGTTGAGTGGTTCTAATGTAGGCACACAGGGCTTCTAACTTTAACTAATTTGCACACGCAGTGTTTTGTTCAAGTGTGTGTAATGAGTGGGTTTCAGACTTACTCACCCACAGAGTTGGGACAAAAAAGGCTAGAAAATCACATGTGATTTTTGATAATGTAACATCATAAGATAAGTTTCTGTTGAGCCACACCGAAGTCTGGTGATACGTGAATCGTCACATAAAAGAATCGCTATTTATAACTGAATCAACGCCCCCCCCCCCCCCCCCCCCCAACCTCAATCTCTACAGATTTGCAACTTATGCTCTAAATTTTTTCATTTTATTTTTCATCATTGTAGTCACTTTCTTTGCTAGAACTTACACTCCTACAGAAACACAGTTGGGTATCCAAGTGCTGTAACATACATACATGGCCTTGCAAAAGAATACATACCATTTGAACTTTTCCGCATTGTATCACGTCACAAGCACAAACGCAAAATGCACTTGTACACATGTATTTGGAATTGTATGTTATAGACTGACACAAGGTAAAAGTGAAGGTTCACGTTCCAGCAGAACAACGACCCTTAAAATAAAGGCCAGAGACACAACGGAATGGTTTGGATCAAAGTCTATCCATGTGTTAGAACGGCCAAGTCCAGACCTAAATCCAATTGAGAATCCGTGGCAAGACTTGAAAATTGCTGCAAGACTTGCAGCTGTAATATTAGTGAAAGTTGGTTCTACAAAGTATGGACTCAGGGGGGACTGAATCCAAATGCACACTACATGTTTCAGGTTTGTACTTGTAAAAAAACATAAAAACCCATTCACTTCATAATCATGTGCCACTATGTGTTAGTTTTATTACAGAAAATCCCAATAAAATCCATTTACATTTATAGTTGTAATTTGACGAAATGTAAGAATGTTCAAGGGGTATAAATACTTCTGCAAGGCGCTGTACTAGTTTTTCACTCTACTAAAAAGGTTTGCATGGTAAAAAAAAAAAAAAAAAAAAAAAAAAAAACACACACCCATAAAATATGTAACTTAACACCCACAAAAATGTGCAAGTTTTTATGAAACGTTCAGGCGGATGCAAGAGCAGCGTTTCTTGTTCTATTCAAATCAATAAGGCAGCCATTGACAGGCAGCTAGGGTACTACTCGGAAACTCGAGGCGGGGTAAATATATGAGGCAGCTGGCAAACAGGCACAGATTAGATCATTACAGCAAGCAGGTAATGGTCCATACACTAATTCTACAATTGCAGCTGAATGTGAGGTGGGACACACTGGAGTGGAAAGTGTCTGATCGAGTCGTGGGTTAAGAATCCTGGGAGTTTATAGTACGCGACCTCGGGAGTTCCAAGCACACACGTGACACGAGGTGATTTACTAACAGAGTCTATAGAGGACGTCGACTTCAATATGTGCAAAATAACACTGACTTAATTAACGATTATTCGAGAAATAATAGCAGAAACCGAATCAGCATTTTGGTACAATGATGATACCGTATTTGGACAATTTCTTCCACATTTCAAAGTTTAACTCGAGCATTATACTTGACTTCATGGTATCCGAGATGCACCGAGAGCTGATGTTTATTCTAGAACTTCGTTCAAGATATTATTCCTTGAGCTTTTGAGCTGGACCAAATCAAACTGCCTGGAACACTCTTCTCTTGTGAAAATCTTCTTTATATCTTGTATCTCTTTAGGAATCTCTAGGAATGTACTGTAGGCCTGAGCAATAGAACACTAATACAGTCATGTGAAAAAATTAGGACACCCTTTGAAAGCATGTGGTTTTTTGTAACATTTTTAATAAATGGTTATTTCATCTCCGTTTCAACAATACAGAGAGATTAAAGTAATCCAACTAAACAAAGAAAACTGAAGAAAAGTCTTTTCAAGATCTTCTGTAAATGTCATTCTACAAAAATGCCTATTCTAACTGAGGAAAAAGATAGGACACCCTCACATGTATTCCCTCTTAAATTGGCTCAGATCTCACACAGGTATATCACACCAGGTGCACATAATTAGTAGATCGTTACTCTGCATGTTGAATGAGGCTTGCCCTATTTAAACCTCAGACATTTAGTTTGGTGTGCTCCTGACTGTTGAAGTGAGAGTGAGCACCATGGTGAGAACAAAAGAGCTGTCAGAGGACTTCAGAAAAAAGATTGTAGCAGCCTATGAGTCTGGGAAGGGATTTAAAAAGATCTCAAAAGATTTTGAAATCAGCCATTCCACTGTCCGGAAGATAGTCTACAAGTGGAGGGCTTTCAAAACAACTGCCAACATGCCCAGGACTGGTCGCCCCAGCAAGTTCACCCCAAGAGCAGACCGCAAGATGCTAAAAGAGGTCTCCAAAAACCCTAAAGTGTCATCTCGAGAACTACAGCAGGCTCTCACTACTGTTGATGTAGAAGTACATGCCTCTACAATCAGAAAGAGACTGTACAAGTTTAACTTGCATGGGAGGTGTGCAAGGAGGAAACCTTTGCTTTCCAAGAGAAACATCGAGGCCAGACTGACATTTGCCAGAGATAAAGTTGACAAAGACCAGGACTTCTGGAATAATGTTCTTTGGACAGATGAGTCCAAAATTGAATTATTTGGACACAACAGCAGAGGACATGTTTGGCGTAAACCAAACACAGCATTCCAAGAAAAGAACCTCATACCAACTGTGAAGCATGGAGGTGGAAGTGTCATGGTTTGGGGCTGCTTTGCTGCAGCAGGACCTGGTCAGCTCACCATCATAGAATCCACGATGAATTCTACTGTGTATCAGAAGGTGCTTGAAGAACATGTGAGACCATCAGTTAGAAAATTAAAGCTGAAGCGGAACTGGACCATGCAACATGACAATGACCCAAAACATACTAGTAAATCAACCAAAGATTGGCTGAAAAAGAAGAAATGGAGAGTCCTGGAATGGCCAAGTCAAAGTCCAGATTTGAATCCCATTGAGATGCTGTGGGGTGACTTGAAAAGGGCTGTACGCGCAAGAAACCCCTCAAACATCTCACAGCTGAAAAAGTTCTGCATTGAGGAGTGGGGTAAAATTTCCTCAGACCGATGTCGAAGACTGGTAGATGGCTACAAGAACCGTCTCACTGCAGTTATTTCAGCCAAAGGAGGTAACACTCGCTATTAGGGGCAAGGGTGTCCTATCTTTTTCCTCAGTTAGAATAGGCATTTTTGTAGAATGACATTTACAGAAGATCTTGAAAAGACTTTTCTTCAGTTTTCTTTGTTTAGTTGGATTACTTTAATCTATCTGTATTGTTGAAACAGAGATGAAATAACCATTTATTAAAAATGTTACAAAAAACCACATGCTTTCAAAGGGTGTCCTAATTTTTTCACATGACTGTATATACTGCAATAGATATTTTCTCAATAAATGGTTTAAAAAGAAAAAAATAAGAAGAAAAAGTGTCGATTAGCAATGTATTAGGAGACCGCTGGTGTTGCAGCATCAAGACTAAGGCCGTCACATTTTTTAAAGGCTCCTTCAATTGAAAACAATTGAAAATAAAGGGTATAAAGTATGCTTCGCGGCCCAACCTGTCCCAAGATTCTTTGCGAAAGAGATGATGGTGAAAGCAGCATGCAAGGATATTAAAAATAGATATATTATAAGAGTAAAATATATAACATTCAAATAAAAATAAAACGAGGGGAATTAAAAAACAAGGGGATTTACATGAAATCAGCTCTGTGAGAGAGACAATTATTTACTCATCATCTACACCACTTTATCCTGTATACAGGATCGCAGAGGGCCCCAGGAGCCCTAGGGAACAAGGCAGGGCCCAATGCCTGGACAGGGTGCCAATCCATCGCAGGGCCCAATGCCTGGACAGGGTGCCAATCCATCGCAGGGCACACACAGAGGACAGGGTGCCAATCCATCGCAGGGCACACACAGAGGACAGGGTGCCAATCCATCGCAGGGCACACACAGAGGACAGGGTGCCAATCCATCGCAGGGCACACACAGAGGACAGGGTGCCAATCCATCGCAGGGCACACACAGAGGACAGGGTGCCAATCCATCGCAGGGCACACACAGAGGACAGGGTGCCAATCCATCGCAGGGCACACACAGAGGACAGGGTGCCAATCCATCGCAGGGCACACACAGAGGACAGGGTGCCAATCCATCGCAGGGCACACACAGAGGACAGGGTGCCAATCCATCGCAGGGCACACACAGAGGACAGGGTGCCAATCCATCGCAGGGCACACACAGAGGACAGGGTGCCAATCCATCGCAGGGCACACACAGAGGACAGGGTGCCAATCCATCGCAGGGCACACACAGAGGACAGGGTGCCAATCCATCGCAGGGCACACACAGAGGACAGGGTGCCAATCCATCGCAGGGCACACACAGAGGACAGGGTGCCAATCCATCGCAGGGCACACACAGAGGACAGGGTGCCAATCCATCGCAGGGCACACACAGAGGACAGGGTGCCAATCCATCGCAGGGCACACACAGAGGACAGGGTGCCAATCCATCGCAGGGCACACACAGGACAGGGTGCCAATCCATCGCAGGGCACACACAGGACAGGGTGCCAATCCATCGCAGGGCACACACAAGACAGGGTGCCAATCCATCGCAGGGCACACACAAGACAGGGTGCCAATCCATCGCAGGGCACACACAGGACAGGGTGCCAATCCAGCGCAGGGCACACACTAGACAGGGTGCCAATCCATCGCAGGGCACACACTAGACAGGGTGCCAATCCATCGCAGGGCACACACTAGACAGGGTGCCAATCCATCGCAGGGCACACACAGGACAGGGTGCCAATCCATCGCAGGGCACACACTGGACAGCGTGCCAATCCAGCGCAGGGCACACACTGGACAGCGTGCCAATCCAGCGCAGGGCACACACAGGACAGCGTGCCAATACAGCGCAGGGCACACTCATTCACACACTACGGGCAATTTTTGGGAATACCACTTAGAATAATCTGCATGTCTTTGGACTATGTGAGGAAACCCACCAAGCACAGGGAGAACATGCACACTGGTGGCGGTAATCGAACCTATACCCAGGAGGTACAAGCCAACAGTGCTAACCACTACAGCATCGTGCCACCTTCCTGAGAGAGAGAGAGGGTTTTGTAAAATGTGGTTAAGAGTTACATGAAGTTAAACAACAGCAGTTCAGCTCTGTAGAACAGACCATCTCATTTCGGTTCAGCAGAGACCGCAGATACGTCGGCCCCTCATATGAGAAAATGTTACAACATAAGCAGTGTGGAACACGAGGGAGAAAATGAGTGCCTTGATAAAAACTATATATTTTACTAAAAAAAAAAATAAATAAGTAAAAAAATAAGCTTATTTAAAAGCATAGCCTTGGCATAATTTAAAGACGTCAATAATTAGGGTCAGGGGTAGCTCAGTGATTAAGGCATTGGAGTACGGTTCGGAAGGTCCCAGGTTCAAACCCCAAGACCACCAAATTGTCCCCCTTGAGCAAGGCCCTCAACCTTCAACTACTCAGATGTTTAATGAGAATAAAATATAAGTCGCTCTAAATAAGGGGGTCTGACGAATGCCTAAATGTAATTATCAGTATCGATTTTATAGTAAAAAATATTTACGTGATTAAAAACATCTTGCCATAATCAACCAGCCCAATGCATATGCACATCCTGCATATCTCCTCCCATCCCTGTAGATTTAGTAGCTTTCCCACCTGGTGAGTTTTACTCATGTCCGGTCTGGCTACGGTTTTAACTGAAAAGCACGAAAGCATAGTCGGCTGCTTCATTGCTATAGCAAAGGGTCAAAAACCGTAACTGCTACGGCTAAACAGTCGGCGTTGGCACCTCTGAGAATTCGATAAATGCCCTTATGTTTGCTTGACGCGTTTTTCCTGTCTGCGATAATCACTCATACGCTACTGTTGCAGTCGATAGGGAGCGTTCGTTTAATGCTGTTACTATAAGGTTGTGAGATTGTTATAAGGTCTGGATCGATTGTAAAAAAGGGAAAAGGGGACTAAATGAGACTGAAAGAGACGAGGCACACACTCACTCTCACTGCTAAGGCAAAAATGCACTTTCTGCAGAACCAAGGCGAGAGGTCGGCTGAGCTCTCCACTTGCGGCATGTGGCACAGCTGGTGGTAGCCTGTCAGGAGAGAGAAGAGGGGGAGAAAGAAAAAAAAAAAAAAACAGAAGACATTTTAGGGCATTTGACAGGCTGCTGGTCTCAGAGGCACTTCGGAGCTGTAAATATGAAGAGTCTGAATTAATCCCTATGCAGAGAGAGTGCAGGAAGAGCCAAGTCCCTTGTGAGCAATTACACGCGGCACAGTCTTTCCCCTCGGCCTCATCACCCAGGCTCAAAATACTCCTCTGTTTGCTTTGAAGACTGCATGGATTTTTACCCAGATTGATGATGCCACGGCTCTGTCCCAGTTTACTGCTTGGTTTTTTTTTTCTGCATCTTGAAACTGCAGAGGTTAACAGTGAACACTGCGTTTAAAAAAAAAAAAAAAAAAAAAAAAGAGACTACCCTGTACATCACTGTGTTATAAATGATTATAAATTATTGAAGAAAAAAACTAATCCTACTTACAGTAAGTCCCCTACATACAAACATTCGAGTAACAAACTTTCTTAGATACAAGCATATTCACGCACATTCAGTTTTATCCCATGATGTCTGGAAGCAAGAGGAAAAAGCAGCGGCGATAAAGCTAGTACTGCTATGAAGCGCCAAGCAAAAAGTTTTAAAAAATAGAAAAAAATGGAGCACAATTCTAAAGAAAAAGGACAAGTTCATGCAAAATGTTAGTTTTATACTGTGTATAGCCAATTGAGTTAGTATCCTAGTACCTGGACAATGTTTGTTGGAGACTTACAAACAAATTGGACTTACCAACAAGCTCTCAGAACGGAGCTTGTTCATATGTTGGGGACTTACTGTATTTGCATAAAAGAGTAACTGACGGACTGCCCTAATCTCTCGTTCACAGACACTAAGACAGTTATAAAGATGAAACCTTAGCAATACAATTTTTCTTCTTCAATATTTGTTTTAGTGTTTACAGTAATATTTATACCGTTTAATGTAGTAATTTATGAATTTATATGCAGTAATATTTGTACTCCAGCTAGTTTTATTTCCCTTTACTCTTTACCTTTAACCTTTCTGCTTCACATTTATTTGGGGATTTTTCTCTAATGCTGCTTTCACATCTATTCGTCTGACTTTGGAGTCTGAATCAAAGCGAAATTGATACTTTGGGTTCGTTTGCAGTTTGGTTTGATTTAGTTTCACATTCCGTGTAATTAAACAAAGCAGAACGGAAAGGAAAAAAAAAACAAAAAAAAAACATTAACCCGAGTGCCAGGAGATCAGAGAAGTAATTTTTGTATGAAAAACAATGAAGTTACGCTACATACAGTATGTCCAAAAACTAGTTTTAAAATGTTACATGAAAGTGGTTATTTTCTTTATTTCTCTATGTGCAGAACATTTCTGCAGTTCTACGGCGCTGTCGTTAGGCTCTTTGCGTCCTTTGGGCGCCATGCATTAGTTTAGCAGTTCAGTTATATTAAAATTTTATCGAACTAAAAATAAATAGCATGGCTGGATTACTTTTTTGCAAGCTGATCAATTCATTGGTAGCATTGGTATTCATTGTCTTGTTCTTAACTGATAAAGAGAACCAAAAATATATTTTTAAATCCTTTTAACGGTTGCCAACCAGCTAGCTTTGTTTAAAAATATTTTCTGATGTCGACTTGTTTTTAACTTCATCTTCAGATTTCTTTAGTACGCTGTGCCGAAATGTCACACATCCGTTCACCCGCATGGTGCATCTGCTTAGCTGCGATTTGCATAGATGAAATTCTGTTCCACAGACTAACCTCATGTAAATGTGGGCTGGGAAATTAAAAAAAAAAAAAAAAAAGGATAAAAAAAAGAAAGAAAGACAAAAAGGGAAAAAACAAAACAAAAAACACTCCGTTTTTCTGTGCCGAGAAGTGACTCACCAATTCCACATTTTCCACAGATAAGGATTTTATTCTCAGACATCATAGTCATCTCGGAGCACACGGAGCATTTAGGCTCTTCTCCAGGAACGCCAGCTGAGTTGATGAATACAAAAATAAATAAATAAATAAAATACAGTGATACAGTGCAGCATAATTACACATTCACATCATGTACATATCATAGTCAGTGCACACGCACACACACACACACACACACACCAGTCAAAGTAAGACAACGATTCACCTGTGAGATCTTTCAGGTTATATTTAACGCTAAAATTCACAAAACGCTTATTAGTGCAAGTGCACTGAATTACAATAAAGCGACAGAAATCTATGTGCTTCCTCAGAGCTCCATGGTAACAGCAGACATGACTACAGAACTGCAGCAGAGAGCAGATGAAAGAGAAGATGAAATCATGGACGCTGCGTACCGTGTTGTATGTCCTTCCAAAGCACCCAGAACTTGGAGTTGTCTTCGAACGTGACGAAACAGCTTTGCTTTGAAGAGCTAACCTACATGCACACACACACACACACACACACACACACACACACACACACACAATGAGAAAGTCTCAGTCTTTATTGAGAACATTATACAGCTCATGGGTAAGGTCACATGATCCTAAGGAAAGGAGAAGGCAGGTAAGATCTACCCATCACGGCCTTCATGGGAATATTACTGAATGTTTTGAAACGCTTAGAGTCGCGCAAGATGTGCTGCGCTACATTCACTAAAAGAATAAACACGTGCAACGCTAACCTATTTGGAAAACAGATCACTTTCCATCATTTCACACTTAAAGCACAGGCTTCTTGCTCCTGAGTGCCGCAGTGGTGCCTTAGTTTGCTGCAATCATCTGGAGATTGAGTTTGATTACTGGAAGATTCTGGCCACGCTATCTCAATGGGAGGGGTGGCACGCTGCACTGTCGCATCAATCACGCAAACGAGCCAATCACGGGCCTCTGTAAGCTCGTCCAGGATACTGTTTCACCAGGATACTGTTTCTCACTGGTCCTTAAGTCAGATGATCAGGCTTGCATGATTCATAAGTCACTGTGTAGGCAAGAAACATTGCTTTGAACCTGGTCATGTACAGAAACTGGACTAAAAATGAGAGACAAAAAAGGTCCTTCAGGAAGCCTGGAGAACTCTTCAAGACTTCATAAGAAGTGCAGTGCAGTGCAGCGTGGCCTCGGTATGTATTTATTACTTTAAATGAGAACTATGTGGCTTCTGGAGTCTATCGCAGTATTAAACTTAATTTGCCTACTTGCTCTGATGAAGTAGTTATTTTTTTGGTTTTGTCGTCTTTTACTTTCAAACAGAGACTCAAACTCTGGCTCTTGACCTACAACTGACCAACAAACTGAACACTTAGCCCGCCATGTACAAAATCCCGAGCTATATATGACGTTCCGCCATTCAGCCTAAAAACCCGGAGATAAAATTTTTGCTCTTTATTGCCCTCCCCTAATTGGTCCTGTAACAGAGATCCTGCTTCATGCCGCTGGGACACACCGCTGGGTTGGTTGTTATTTTTCCTGTGACTGTATGCATTGTCATTTTTTATTAACTAGATATAAATAAAACAACATTTTCAATTTGCTCGGTGTTGCACATTAAAATAGTCTTTACGCGGGAAGCGGGGAGTGGAAAAATCTTCGAAACGGTCAGACAGCTTATTATTAAACGTTTCTTCTTCTTCTTAAAGCATGTTGTTCAGAAAAGACTAGGAATCATTATTCATGAATAGCTGTAACAGTAAGTATAATTGTAAAAAGTAACAAGTGTAGACCAGCAGATGGACGGAAAGCTTGCAAAAAAAAATAATAATAATAATAATAAAAAATAAATAAATCACAGGCAATCAGTTAACTCCGGATAAGCTCTACAATATCACAAGTGATTATGCTTAATTAATTAATAAATGTGTTCTCATGATTAAAATATTAATTACTTTCCACGCAGGAAGGTCTGTCGCGTAATTATCTTTTCCGCTAGCAGCGAGTTCTCCTTGTGTTTTAATCAAAGACTCGGAGCTTTCCTTCAAGCTTAAATTTGATGAAACCCGCACGAATGAGTCATTTTTGCGAGAGCTGTAAAAGTGAAACACACACTGCTGCACACATGGCTATGCTTCAGCGCTTCCATTCACGCACTGACTCACCCTCTGAATCTTGCCCAAATAATACAGGCCATCGGACCAGCGGCAGAGTACGTACTGGCCCACGGTCAGCTTGCTCTCCAGGTCACTGCCGTTCGTGTCGTGCTTGGGCAGCAGCCGCTTGACCTCCAGCTCCTCCTCACCTACAGCCAGGTAGCCATCCCGGCACGCTCCCTCCAACATCCTTAACACACTCGCCTAGATTTTCTGTGGATAAACAGGAAAGAATTGAATTTTGTATTTTTGTATAAGACTCCAGATCTCCAGGACTAATATTACAGCATTAGCTTTGAGTCACGTTTTTGAGTAATTATATATGAAAACATGAACTTATCTTCCTCGGAGGAAAAATACTTGGGTGTATTTACAAATTCAGGCATCAGTCGATACACTTTCTCAGTGGAGCCCTTTAATAATAAAATTTATTAAATTATAGTGGTGGACAATCAGGAAGCAGCGTCGTCTCAGCTCGCTTGGGATTACAGGGCGCTCGGCCCTCACTATAGCATTCGAGCCTCGCGTCTTTTTTTTTTTTTTTTTTTTAAAGACAGTCAGAAACTTTTGGAGAAGCTTGTTGCAGCGGCTCTGACAGTTTAACTCCAGGAAGAGTCATGGGAAATATCTCTTCAAAAATCTCTTCCTTTGGTGAATAGTATATGATCGTATATGATGATAACTGACTGCATAAAAATAGAGAAGGTACTTTATTTATCGCCATGAGCCAATATAAGAGAGGCACACAGAGTAATAAAGGCAACAGTTCAAATACCAAAAAAATTACCGAAATAAAATACAACTGTTGGAATGATGATAAATGGTTATTGCAAAATCAAAGGCTTGAATAAAAATCTGTAAAAGTTACCAAATGTAGAAAGTATCTATAAATCATTGTAAAAAAAAAAAAAAAAAAAAAAAGAAAAAAACAGGAAAGAAGGATAAGGTGAAATGGATGAATGTATATATTAATAAATAAAGTTGTGCAGTATACAAACATTGTTATGCAGCAGCAGCATTAGAGTTATCGTCATAGCAGAGACGCATGACCTAAGAGATGCGTGTTGGCAGAAAAACAAACGTGCGTCTTGTAAACATCTGGACAAGATGGTGTAATTCACACCTTATTACAGTTAGCAAAAAAAACTTGATTCAATAACGCTGCATTAAACCACAGTGTGTTAAATGTTAACTTTCACACTATGCCTAATATTATTGATATTTCGGGAAAAAAAATTAAGAGCGACAGCTTCGTATGCCTTCCTACTTGGTCAAAGGATGAGACTGGCACACAGATATTTTAAAGGAGACAGATGGCACTGATGGTGTCGCGTCTAAACAGCGATCTGCTTCCGTTCTCAGGTATGATTGGCTTCCATATCCAATTCAAATCGAGTCACCTCTTCAAGTGGACTTCCCGAGCATGGAATAATTCTGTTCTCATTGACTTTGGGGTCAATTGGTCTGGAAAACGATCCCGATAACAACAAGGAAGCCGATATGGACCTGTGCAATTATTTAATCGCAAAAGGTTGAAATTTATTACAGATAATATACACATAGTCAGGAATTTATGTAGAATCTGTCCATAATTTACGCATTTTTGTTTAATACAAGCTTAATGCTATAAATACATATTGGCAAATATCCTCTTAACAGGTTTACTTGTGCCATTATCATTTACTTAGATTAGATAAATATGTTTAAAAACAAAATGGTACATTTATTCATTACATGTTAGTTTATATCGCTGTGTCAATCAAGTGTCAATGTGATTATTTTCATTAAATCTTGCAGCCCTAATTTAATGTGAAGGTCTTCAGATAAAAAACAATCAGAGACATACATAGAGAACATAAAGATATAACAGTAACATCCAATATACAGGTAATTAACTACGACATTAAAAACAGGACTGTTTCACTCATGGGACATCAAACTCTGTAAATTACTCTGTGAATATATATATTTTAATCCAAACATTACATTTTGTAATCTTATAAATATCCGGATTCCTTTTTTTAGGAATTGTTTTTTTCAGGATTTTAAAAAAAATTCTGATTCAGATTTTTTTTTTTACAAACAAGCTTGGCAAATTGTTTGCTCCTACCAAAGAGGATGCCGTGCCGTGTGAATAGTTTAGAGCTGGCCATTAGATTAGATTAGATTTACAGCGACATTTTTTCACAAATATTTTTAAATTATAAATTTATAAAAAAAAAAAAAGATTTTGGAGTTAGTGTATTGCTACAAGACAGAATCATGACATGTAAGTGAATTGATCTCATCACCATCTAATATATATATATATATATATATATATATATATATATTTATTTATATATATATCTATATATATATATATATATATATATATATATATATATATATATATATATATATATATATGTGTGTGATGGGACCAGCATGAAAATAGTTATTTCTGAACTCCACCACAGATTTTATGGATTACATATTATTAATCATCATCATCATATCTACGTATTATAAGCATTAATCTCATCCTCAACAGAGCTATGAACCATGGGTGGACTGATTCAATTAGATTTTCAGGCACTGCAATTCTTCATTCAAATTTTCTTTTGAATTTCTATTCGATAGTCCAGACGATTATTGCCTGATTTCTCTATATTTACTTCCGATTTTTAGGTTTTCGGGAACTATTTAAAAGTATTTACTAACTTGTGCTGTTGATTGTTTAAAAGTCATGTCTTTTACTAAGCGATTATGCCCCCCTTACCCCCCCTCCCCCCCGAGCCTTCTGCTCCACTCTCCAGACCAGCTGGTGATGGTGTTGCCCCAACAGCTTATAACAGCTGTACTCTCGGAAAACCCGAGAATCATACCAAACATTCCTCATCTGAGTGGTACATGAACAGGGATACTGTATATATAGATGTAAAAGTTGGGAGAAAATGTCCTGTCCTCATATGAGGACATTTGTGTCCCAAGAGGTTGAGGAATTAGTTCATTTAAGATCATGTAAGTTTATCTAAATAATGTCAAATATATTAATATATTCTGAATCAAAAACTGACCTATCAATTCAATTATTGAACTGACCAACAAACGAAGGATTAAACTGTATA
Organism: Clarias gariepinus; assembly: GCF_024256425.1. Classification (NCBI taxonomy): domain Eukaryota; kingdom Metazoa; phylum Chordata; class Actinopteri; order Siluriformes; family Clariidae; genus Clarias; species Clarias gariepinus. Next base: position 7,849,979 of record NC_071108.1, on the reverse strand, counting down.
ATTTAAAAAAATCACACAGCTCTAATCCTTAAATAATAAAATGTGAAAAGGTGTGTGTGAGAGCGAGAGAGCTGAGAGCAGAAAGATCAGTTTTAACGAGATGTGTTTGTTGAGTTCAACATGGACGGATGTTTGTTTGTTTGTTGTTGGGAATAAAAAAAAAAAAAAAAAAAAAAATCACTTTCTGTGCTGTTGATCCGAGACCCCTACATATTTTTTATGCAAATTTTGTTAGAAACAGTTAGGTGTTTGTATTTTGACTTCTGCTGCCTTACGGATTTTTTTTTATTTTTTTTATATAATAATAATATTTTTTTAATTTAATAAATAAACTTAAATGTGTAAATGCATGATTTTTCTTAAACTAAAAAAATCTAAATCAAAAGAATGCCTCAATAAAAAAAAAATATTTAATTTAATATTTTAAGTTATTTTTCATTTTGTCGTCTTCTTTGTCTTACGGCTGCTCGCTTTTAGGGGTCGCCACAGCGAATCATTTGCCTCCATCTAACCCTATCCTCTGCATCCTCTTCTCTCACACCAACTAACTTCATGTCCTCTCTCACTGCATCCGTAAATCTCCTCTTAGGTCTTCCTCTAGACCTCCTGCCTGGCAGTTCCAACCTCAGCATCCTTCTACCGATATATTCACAATCTCTCCTCTGAACATGTCCAAACCACCTCAATCTGGCCTCTCTGACTTTATCTCCAAAACATCTAACGTGGGTTGTCCCTCTGATAAACTCATTCTTAATCCTATCCATCCTTGTCACTCCCAAAGAGAACCTCAACATCTTCAGCTCTGCTACCTCCAACTCTGCCTCCTGTCTTTTCTTCAGTGTCACTGTCTCTAAGCCGTAGAGCATCGCTGGTCTCACCACTGTCCTGTACACCTTTCCTTTCATTCTCGCTGATACTCTTTTATCGCACAACACACCTGACACTTTTCTCCACCCATTTTAACCTGCCTGTACCCGCCTCTTCACCTCCTTTTCACACTCTCCGTTGCTCTGGACCGTTGACCCTAAGTACTTAAAATCCTGCACCTTCTTTACCTCTGCTCCCTGTAGCCTCACCGATCCTCTTGGGTCCCTCTCATTTACACACATGTATTCTGTCTTGCTGTGGCTAACCTTCATTCCTCTGCTTTCCAGAGCATACCTCCACCTCTCCAAATTTTCCTCCACCTGTTCCCTGCTCTCGCTACAAAGCACAATGTCATCTGCAAACATCATAGTCCATGGGGACTCCTGTCTTACCTCATCTGTCATCCTGTCCATCACCAGAGCAAACAAAAAGGGGCTTAGAGCCGATCCTTGATGCAAACCCACCTCCACCTTGAACTCTTCTGTCACACCTACAGCACATCTTACCACTGTCTTACAGCTCTCATACATGTCCTGCACCACTCTAACATACTTCTCTGCCACTCCAGACCTTCTCATACAATAATGCTTACAAAATGCTTTTGTAAGCAAAAAAAAGTCATGACCTCTAGTATCTACTATGCTAAATTTAAGCGGTTATTGTTAACTCTTTATGTTGAAAACTTTATTTAATTTTAAACGCTTTGTTGCTTTAAAGAATTTCTCTCCATGTGTGGAAAAGACTCCTGCAAATGATTATACAAAAAGAGAATAAACAAATTCATCCCAGCAGTCGGTCTGACAGGAGTGAAAAGCTGGAAAATGGGCTGAACCTAAACTTAATCGCTTGTGTACTGGGGTCCATTTGGCATTACAGCCCTGAACAATAACAACATCATCATGTCAGTGTTTCGTGTTAGGATATTGTGTTCATGTTTCACGTATATGAGAAAAAAATAAAATAAAATACACTTTCTCTCCTGTTGACTGAGCGAGATTTATTCACCCAGAAAACACACAGCCAATCCATGTGTGCGCGAAAACACTAGGATTCGGACTATACCGTGAACTTGCCTAGCAAAAAAACAAAAACAAAAAAAAAAAAACTCAGACATTAAGCCTTAAGGAAATACAGTACTCCCTTTAAAATAAAAAATAAAAAAATGCCATTGGACATTTTGATCATTTTACCCATCCTTATTATAAAGCGTCGTTAAAGCTTCAACAGCAGATTATTTACTTCTTATCTTAGACATAACCTCGAAGATTGGGTGATTGTGTTAAAAAAATCATTAAGTCATAGACATGTATAGAGTTGCTAAGAGAAAAGCAAAAAACAGTCTGTGATAGGATTTTAACATGTCAGTCATTTTATAGACAAGCTTTCTGAGGGCGGAGCTTCCCAGCTTCTTAAACATCGGCACCAGTCTGTTAAATGTCTACCCTTAAAGTCCTAATTTTATAAAGGAAAAACGCTGACTAATCTCACTTAATGCACCTATAAATTAAAGTGTAAAGTTCGGCTCGGTGTATATAGGCTTAATGTAGTCTCACGGTAATCCATCCTCTCTGTCAACATGATCTTATTTGCAGAAAATGACCTTCTTTGAATGGCAATAAGTCAGTGAGAAATTACTTTGTGTTTACACTTTTCTCAAGAGCATGATGATTACTATTAGGAGTACGTTTATAACACTCAGCCATCCAGTAAACATTATGTTCTGCTTGTTTCTTTGTTAAATATGCATAACGCCTGGCTTATTTTCAGACATTTATCTATATTAAGCATAGAATACAACTAAACCTAGGTGACATCATAATAAAATATTGACAAATTCTTTTACAGTATATTTATCTGAAATGTTGTTTGCACACACACAGTAACAGAACGTGATACCCCGGTCATTCAGTACATGCAGGTCATCAGCTTACTTTATTTTATTGCGACATAACGTAGTTGAGGCTGGACCTGAGTAACTGAAGCAACCCCAGATCATAACACTGCCTCCAGAAGCTTGTACAGCGGGCACTATGCATGATGTGTGCATGACTTCGTACGCTTCCCTTCCTACCCTGATACACCCACTCCCACTGAAATAAGGTCAATCAAACCACATGACCTTTTTCCATTCCATCCAAAGTCCAATCTTTATGCTCCCTAGAAAAATGAAGCCTTTGTTTCCAATGATCCTGACTAACAAGTGGTTTTCTTATGGCCCGACAGCTGTTTAAGATTAAGATTCAATTATTTGTCACATTTTCCTTACAGCACAGTGAAATGATTTTTCCCATATCTCAGTTAGGAGGCTGGGGTCAGAGCCAAGGGGCAACCTCCGGTTCTAAAAAATGAGGCCAACCCGTGAGTGCCAAAATGTGCAGTTCCTCAAATGTCCACTGGGAACTGGCTCCAAAAGCGAGTCAATGCAAACAGTCCCCCTCAATCATTTAGAACAAATGTACAGGGATGAGTTTTTATGTAACTGATCAGTTAGAATTACAAGAAGTCGTAAAGTTATGCTTAATTTAAGGCAGGGCTGGTTTGAGTGACAGATGCACCGCAGGTGTCAAAACGCTAGCTTTCTGCTATGCATCACTTTAGCTAACCATCTGACTATGAACGCTGTGTAGACCTTGCAGAGCATTCTCTCTCATTCTTGCTTTAGAGATAACTAAATAGGTGGTAACTGAGTTAGGTAAGCAGGTCCCAAACAACAGCCAGGCTCCGTCCTTCCACCCATTTATGGATTAAACAGGATTTTAGCGGAGTCAGCTCTTGCCAAGATGACGATCAGAGCTTAAACAGTTGAGCTTCAAAACCACTTTGCTGCTGCTAAGGTTTGACCCCACCGATGTTCTGATCAGTAACATTTCTACTGCCGTTTTTTGACATGCAACTTCACCAAATGTTAAAAGTATAGTATATTATTATTTCCGATCATATTCATTTATTTATGCCTTTTTTTTTCCCCGGACACATTTCTTTCGTTAGGTTAACTGCTCAGCTCTATCCGTACAGGTCTTAATATTGTGTAATTTGTATATTTTAATATGAAAATAAATCATGTAGAACATTAATGCTTATTAATACATTATTAAAATATTATAATATTAGTCTTTCGGCTGCTCCCGTCAATGCCAAGTATAAATATAAAGATATATTATATTGAATTAATTATTGTTTCATAACATTAAATTCAAAACTTTTTTTCATGCCATCTTTTTTTTGGGGGGGGGGCAAACCTATAACTTTAGGTCTTTTAGAAATATCTTCCAGGTTCACGACTTTCTTTATATCACCCTCCTCTAAATAAAAACACTTCGAGCCATGGTCTAATAGGAAAACAAGCCTGATGTGAAGCAGAAGTAACTGTCACCACCACCACCAATTTTATTATTTTCCAATGACAGCACATCCTAAGGACTTTTATAAATGAACCAAGTTTATTTCTGGTGTAGGAACTTTTCCAGAGAGATCATGACCTTCCCTATGAGATACATAACCCATATCAAGAACAAAGGGTTAGAACACCACATTTGTTTATATAAACTTCAGCCTGCCTGATTATTGTCCTGCATTGTAAATGCATGATAAGTTGGTTCTGTGAATGCATTAAATAACAGGATCATGAGCTGGAGATTTTATGAACATGCAATAATCATCCTCACAGTGCAGTTTTAGTCAGGGTGGTGGGTGTGACTTGAGATTCCACTCCAGGACTTCTCTTTGTACAATAACCAGCAGCACGGGATAGGAAGAGGCAGGAACTCCGTCCTGCCTCATCCACACCTTAGTATAAAACCCAGAAACTCTCAAACGTCTGTGATTTCGGCTTTAGATCTGCTTCCACCTGGATTTCTGACTGTCATGTTCTTAATTCCAGCTGATTGTTTAAAAGTGAGTATTATTCTGCTGAAAATTCCTTCACACATCATGAAACATTTTTTCCAGCTCGTACTTTCTACCAGAATCAGATTCAGGAGCAAGCCTGAGAATTATAAATTGTGACTAATAGTTTAATAAGCTCCTGTTTAACCAGCACATCGCACATCTACCACAAACAAAAAAGGCTACAAAAACTCTGCAACAGCGGCACAAAAAAAAAAAAAAAAAAAAAAAAAAAACATGCATGCATGCATGCCACAAACGGTTCTTTTAAGAGGTTTCATATACTTCGCACATAACGTATGGCCAGAAAGTACCATTCTGTGTTTCAGGGACAGTTTGGTGAGTCAAATTCAACCAGTAATGAGTGAGACAGAGAGCAGCATGGTTTCAGTAAGGAAGTCAGCTACAGACCTGCTTAATCGTGGCCCGGCTTTTGTTACAGAAACTTGAAAGGCCAAGGGTCGTCAAGAGCGGCCCTGATGAAGTGTGTCAACGGACTGAACCTAAAATAATCGTGCAGCAGAGATGCTTAACGTAAAATATGCAAATTATGTAGCATGAGAAGTCGTCTTACAGAGACTATTGAAATTCTGTAACACTCTCTGGATTTTTTTTAGCTTTTTAAAAAAAAAGTAATAAAACCCCAGTGTTAAGATGAGTTTGGGTCTGAGCTTACGCTCTTTTGATTAGAGTCGTTAAACTTGAGTAAGCACTTTATCTCATTGGGTATGATGTGGGATAACATGCTGGATGAACATGCTTAGAAAATGCAATTCATCTACTGGCATGTTTTTTTGGAGGTGGGAGGAAACTGTAGAACACGGAACAAATCCCTGCAGGCACTGGAAAGAACCTGCTGAAAACCCATATGGAAAACCCTAGAAGAACCCCCAAAATAATCCACACTGACACGAGGAGAACCCAGAAAAAAAACAGATGAACATGGGAGAACCTGAAACTAGAATAAACCAGGAAGAAATCAACATGTGCACAGGGAAAAATGCGAAGAAAGCCTGAGAAGAACCCGGAAGGAGAACCTGAGTGGAAGAATGGAACTCTGAATAGGACCCATGCGAACACACAAAAAACCCCAGAAGAAATCCAGAAGAAACTAGCATAAGAAGAACCGGAAAAACCCCAGAAGAAATCCACACAGACACAGAAAGAGACCCTGGATCAAAGACATGGAACTGTGACTGGAACAATGAATCCCTGAATGGAAACATGAATGGAACCCTAAATAGAACAATGAATAACTAATGAAACCCTTAATGTATGTCTAAATGCACGGATATAGAGGAAAAATAAATAAATAACCGCAAAAGGACACAAGAAAGAAATCCAAAAGAAACTTACACAGGCCTAAGAAGAACTGAAAGAAACCTGAGGAGGGCACAAACAGACCGTACCCTGAGATCAGGATTTAACATAGAGATGATAGGTGGCATGGTGACGCCCACTGAACATCCAGAGACATGTCTGAGATCACTGTGTGTGTGTGTGTGTGTGTGTGTGTCTCGCACTCATAAAGTAGCAAAGACATGAGCTTTAGAATGAACTGCTAAACTCTAAGGGGTTAATGTTGTTATGGAAAAGGGCACACTTGGGAGGGACAGAGTGTCTACAGAGACAAAGCCATTATAAGGCATGATAATTACTTTATGCTTAACAGAATCCACTTTAACAATTCTATAAATTATATGAAAAAAAAACAATCAATGATGGAAGTGTATGAGTGGAGTGCACGTTGATCTGTCAGTGCAGTGACAATGCGTGTCAGAGAATGAAAATTTAAATAAAGACAGGTTGATATTTTAGGAGCAGGTTTGCAGTTAGCCTTTATGCTAATGATGGGGATAAAAATGGAGGCAGGAGTTAGCTCTGAAGCTAATAATATTTCCCTCTCTGATTCAAGCTTGAAAAGCAGCACACAACTAACTAACTAACACATGACAAACTTTTTTTTTTTCACTTCTTTTTAATGCAACTCGACAGCAAACTCCAAAAGTAATGGAGAGGAAAAGACATTAAAAGCAATTATGTTAAGGCAAGTGAAGTTTTGTTAGTAATTTTAAAAGAAAAAGAAAAAAAAAATTGCAACATTGTTGAAACAATGTAACGCATCCAGGCTTGCAGGAGCGCTGACTTTGATCTGACTTACTCTGTTACAGTTAGCTTCGCCTAGCTGATGGCATGCCAAATAAAATAATACTAAATAAAAAAACAAATCCGCTTTATTTTCTCTCTCTTTACCGTCTTGATGCCTCTCCTCTCCCAGGCGGGATAAAACACTCCCTGGCAATAAAGCTCAGTGCTCCAGTCGCGGGGCGATATTTCCATCCGCCGAGCGAAAAGTTTCTCCAGCTTCAGCTGAACGCGCAAACAGACTCAGTGCGAGTCGCCATTTTTTCACCTTTTCCCGCGAAGCGTTTACGTTTTGCTTATGTAATTAACATCGCCCCCCTCCGTCATCAGCACACCGGAAGTACCGCTCTTCGCTACCCAGCTCCGCCTGCGTCCCAAATTGCATACTAGAGCACTATGTAGTATAGATAAGCAGGCCGCCGCCGCTAACGGTCCCGAGGTTGCCCTAGCGCTACAGGTGGCCTACTGCTGAGTGCCTGTGATCACGGATTAGGACGCAGCCTTCAGTTATATCGACTGCGTATCAGAGATACAGTATAAATAGACTAATGTACTGAATAAAACATGTACATTAATCATTTATTATTATTAAAGTGTGTTTTCATATTACAAATTCAATGTAATATCAATATGTTCTATGAATTTATAGATAAGATTGATTTTAGTTAACTGTGTTATTACTCATCTGCTCCAATTAAATAATGAGTGATAGTAATAACAAAAGTAATAATAATAATAATAATAATGATAATAATAATAGTTGTTAATCATTATGTATTAAATAGCAATTAAATACTTATATTATCATCACAATATTGATGATGATGAAGATGCAAATGATAATATAATATAGTATAATATAATATAATATAATATAATATAATATAATATATGGCACTGTCGCCTTGCACCTCCAGGGTCTGGGTTCGATTCCCGGCCAGGCTCGATTCCCGTCTCTGCGGCATGGAGTATGCATGTTTTCCCCGTGCTTGGTGGGTTTCCTCCGGGGATTTTTTCCTCGCACAGTCCCAAGATATGCAGGTTAGGCTAATTGGCATTCCCAAATTGGCCATAGTGTGTAAATGAGTGTGTGAGTGTGTGTATGTGTGTGTGCCCTGCGATGGATTGGCACCCTGTCTAGGGTGTACCCCGCCTTATGCCCTGAATACATGATGAAGCGGAGTGAGTGAGTGAGTAATAATATAATATAATATAATATAATATAATATAATATAGCAACAGGTGACAATAATAATGATAATAATAATAATAAATATTATTATTATTTTTTAATTATCATTATCATTATTGTAATAGTAGTATTGGTGTTTTTGTCAATTATGTATTTAACAAAAAGTGTTATAATCATCACAATATTGATGATACTACTACTACTACTACTACTAATAATAATAATAATAATAATAATAATAATTATTATTATTATTATTATTATTATTGTAATATGTTATTATTATTATTATTATTATTATTGTAATATGTTATTATTATTATTATTATTATTATTATTATTATTATCAACAAATCAACAGTAATAATTAATAGGACACTGTAAATGCCCCTTAATCATTGACGTAGAATTACAGTAATTATCAGCTATTTAGGCTTCGTTTATTATTATTGTAATATGTTATTATTATTATTATTATTATTATTATTATTATCAACAAATCAACAGTAATAATGAATAGGACACTGTAAATGCCCCTTAATCATTGACAAAGAATTTGTCATGGCAGCAAACACAGTCCCTTATTTTTGCAAACCGAGCCTACCCCAAACGTAACCTTTTACCCTCCTCTCTATTATCTCACACCTTGGCCCCAAAGTTATAATATCAGCAATCTTACATCATTATACGATCTTTTCATGTACTTAAACAGTTTCTTTTTGCTGACTCATAATTTCATGACTGTTATTTTTATTACCAACGCTTTAACTGTGATTACTAGTACACTTACTCCACATTCTGATGTTTAATGCAAACATCACCTGACACTCTTGACCTCTATTTGCATCTTTCTATGTATTCTGGATAAGACTCCTTATTGGATAAGAACATGTGCAGGTTTTTCTAATAAAGTGAACGGTGAGACTACAGTAATTATCAGCTATTTAGGCTGGGTTTATTAAGTTATTTATTATTTAAGTCCTTTTATGGACAAACATGCCAGTTGGCAGTTCGAGAAAACGGACAAATTAGAAGTTCTACAAAGACTGCACTGGGTGGTGTAGTGGTTACCACAGTGGCTTCACACCTCCTGAATGCAGGTTGACGCCTTTGGGTCTGTGTGTGTGGAGTTTGCGTGTTCTCCACACACTCAATGGGTTTCCTTCATTTTCCTTGACGTTTCGTTGAGTTCAGTTTTCCTGAACTGAAATTTAGGTCGTATTTACATTTTGCTCAAATCTAAACCACTGATTACCTTTAAAAGATTTCTCCAAAAATAGAGAAAAAAAACATTGAAAGATTTTATTTTAGTTCCACTGAAAGATTTATAGATATCCACAATGAAAGATGCCTAGCTCTACAGTTTATAAGCTCATCTGTCCATGAACCACCCTTATTGACTCCATTATAAGATGTAATCTTGGCAGGATGAATCCAAGGCAAGGTTTGAAGAGAATCTAAATAAAAGCTTCACATAAGAAAAAAAAAACTCTTTATTAGGAACACTCTATTAATATTTTGAAGGACCTCCATGCCGATCTCAAAACAGCCTTAAATATTCATTTTATGGATGCTGGAAACGTTTTTTTGACCATCTGGTTCATGGTGAAATGAGTGCATAATGCAATTACTACAGAGTCAGAACCAACAGGCCACTGAAGAATGTTGAACTAATTGCCATGCTCATGAAACCAGTTTGAGATGACCTTTACCTTGTAATATGGTGCATTATCATCCTGGAAGTAGCTTTAAGAAGAGGGCTATATTGTGGCCTTGAAGGAATGCACATGATCAGCAATAATACTCTAAAAGGATGTGGCATTCAATATATTACAAGAAAACATAAAACCACCTCCATTAACCTTGGCTTATAACACAAGGCTCATGGATTCATTCTGGTGGCGCCAATTTAAACCTCACCATCTGTGTGCCTCAGGACACACTACATTTTCAAGTCTTCAACTGTCCGGTTTTGCTGAGCCTGTGCCCACTGCAGTCTCATTTTTCTTTTCCCTTATAGATATAGTCCAACATGTTGCGCAATGTGTGTGAGATGCTTTTCCACTCAACACAACAGTACAGAGTGGTTATTTGAGTTATCATAGCCTTACTGTCAGCTTGAATCAGTCTAGCCATTCACAGTTGACCTCTCTCATCAAGAAGTCATAAATATTGGAGTCCTTTAAATATATGCTTAAAATATCCCAGGAGATCTGCAGTTAGGAGGAATATTAAGTGCTGGCTAATATACTGTACTATGCATGGCTTTTATGCATTGCATTACTGCCACACAATTGGCTGATTAGATAACAGCATGAATGAGTAGGTGTTTTCAATAAACTGTTTATTGAGTGTAATACTGCCACCAAGGTACCAATATACGGTAATGGTACAGTAACTAACCTCCAAAAGATCCAAACTGTTAATCCAAGCGGAAAGACAAACCACTGGGAAATCAGAACACATATTTTGTGCATAACATATACCAGATATTTCCTCAATGTGAATAAAATCGAAACTTATATCAATTATTTGTCTAAAAACAGTCGGCCGTCTCAAGGGTTTTGCATCATCATCTTTTTTGTTTTTTTTGAACAAAAAAAGGAATAAAAAGGAATTAATATTCAAAAAAAGGGGAAAAAAGACATTCACATTCCAATTTGAGGAAAATAAATGCCATTTATTACACATAAATATTTCATACAGCATATAAAAATAGCTAAACAGAAAGAGCTCTGTATACAAAAATATCAGATTTACACATTTAATATCAAAATCTAGATCTTCTTAAGATTTTCTAAACAAATACAAAAATGGTCACATTCATAGTCATAGTCGAATTCAATTCTTCATTACAATGCACTATGTATTTTTACATTCCATAAAATAGGTGAAATTATTCAAAATTAAAATGGATGTTGTGTTAATAAAAAAAAAAAACTCCTTAAAAAATGTTTAAACACGTGACTCCATTTATACATTATACAATAATTCATTATTAATTTAATATTTTTTTAAGATATTTTATTCAAGATTAATATATTTCTGTATAAATCTTTTTGGCTTAAACTGTTCGTATCAAACTTAATATACATATAATAAAAACTCAATAAATAATAATAATAATGATAATAATATTTGATCCGTAATTGCAGCCTAATGCAGTTATTAATCTGCAAAATGTTGAGTATGTTCTAGGCACAGCAGCAAAAGAATGATTCAGAGCACATTTTGTCACCCAGAGCGAGATATCCTGCAGTAGCAGTCCACTCAACCTGACCTCAGTCCCTTCTTCCTCAGTTATGTCATCATTCAGCATTCAGGATGAGTCCACCACACACTTGATAAATAGCGTGTCGTCTTTACAGTATGCATGCTTCGGGGAGCGCAGCCTGGCCAGAGGGCAGAAGAGAGGGCAGCCGCTGGCCACGTTCATCTCAGAGACGGGCCGCTGGAATGACATGGACGAGAGATCGGGGCGGAACGTGTCGATTACGTGCTCTCTTTGGTTCTGGTCAATGAGCAAGAAAGTGACCTGGAAAAGATGAAGAAGGCCGTCGTTACATCAGAGCGTAGGTCAATAGTGTGCTTTTCCAGTTGTGCCGTTTCACCAGAAATAGCACCAGTCTAAGTACAAAGTGCTCCATCAATCAGGACTTCAAGATTCTATCAGACGTTTTTGACAAACCTCAATTAAAGATAAAAATACTTCATTGTAGTCTGTGGAAAACTTTTTGCTTTTGATTATGTTGAGCACCAGAGACACTGTGTATGGGCCACTATTGTAGAAAAACTAACCTATTAATACACACATTTAAATTAAATTCATGTGAATGCCAAAACTACTGTCCAAGCTTTGCTGCTTTACAAAAATGATGCACATCTTACGACAAATCGGATTCAAGAATTCGCCTGTGCCCATCTTATCAGCCAGTTATGTGACAACAACTCAATGCATTTAGGCGTGTTACAGTAAGCATCTGAATGGGGAACTAGGTGGTTTACAGTAAGTGACTTTGAACATGGAACGGTTGTTGGTTCCAGACGGGCTGGTCTGAGTATTTTCAAAACTGCTGATCTGTTCAGATTTTCACAACCATCTCTAGGGTTTACAGAGAATGTTCTGAAAAAGAGACAAGATCTAGTGAGCATCAGTTCTCTAAATGAAAATGTCACAGAAAGTCAACAGTAACTTAACTAACATGGTGCCACTCCTGTCAGCTATAAAAAGGAAACTGAGGAGACAAGTCACATTGGCTTACCAAAACTGTACAATAAAAGATACGAAAAAAAATTGCCTTGTCTAAAGAGTCTCGATTCCTGTTGCGACATTTGGATGGCAAGGTCAGAATTTGGCATAAACAACATGAAAGCCTGCATCCATCCTGCCTTTGATCAATGGTCAAGGCTGGTGGTGGTGTAATGGTGTGGGGGAGATTTTCTTGGCACACTTTGGTCCCCTTAGTACCAACTGAGCCTTGTTTTAATGCTACAGTATTCCTGAGTATTGTTACTGACCATATCCATCCCTTTAAGTCATCTCAAACTGGTCATTTCTTAAATATGACAATTAGTTCACTGTACTCAAATGACCTCTACAGTCACTAGATCTCAATCCAATAGAGCACCACTGGCATGTGATGATTCAGCTCACGGATGTGCAGCCGACAAATCTGCAGCAACTTTGTGATGCTGTCATGTCTATATAGACCAAAATCTGTAAGTAATGTTTCCAATGTTCCCTTTTTTAATCTTGCTACTGAGAATTAAGGCCATTCTGAAGGTAAAATGGATCCAACCCAGTACTGAGATGTACCTAATAAAGTGGCCAGTGAATATGTTTTGGTAGAACTTTTTCAAATTTGTAAAATCTAAAATTCTTCTATAGCTTATTGTGATTTACTTTATTTAAAAAGTAAATATCAGGCTTTGATTAAGTTCCTGGACAGCTATATCACTAACTCAGTCATTATCTATACCTCTTTATCCTGTATACAGGGTCACGGAGGGTTATCCAGGGAGACTTAGGGCTTGATGCAAGGTAAACCCTGGACATTGTGCCAATCCATTGCAGGGGACACGTATTGGCATTCCCAAAATCTGCATGTCTTTGGATAGTGGAAGAAAACCGAGGTACCCGGAGGAAACCCACCAACCATGGGGAGAACATGCAGACTCCATGCACACAGACCCAAGGCAGGAATCGAACCCTAACCCTGGAGGTGCAGGGCAACAGTGATAACCACTAAGCTACCATGCAGCCAAAATAGCTCAGATCATCAGGTGGTTCAGAGCAAGCAAATGAAATCCCCTAGGCATGCTTTAAAATCAGCAGTCATTTTTATTATAGGCTCAAAGTAGAAAAAAAACATAATAATAATAATAATAAGTCCTCAGTAAAAAATAATTCAGTCCTCAAAATTGCAGTATGTCCACACTATGCAGCATTTAGTGAATGCAGACTAAAACATGCTAAAACACTACTTGTGGTTGAAATACCCCAGAAAAGTTCAAAATCTTTCCCACACACATAGTGATTAGGAGTACAAAAAAAGCTAAAGCTGTACCTGCATTGACTTTACTGAGTGCCAAAACTTTTAGCCTGGAAATATTAAAATCACACAACTCTAAGTTAGAGCTTTATAAATCCAAGGCCTTGAAATTCCTAGTCACTGTGATATTCTTGACAAGAGGTTTTTCCATTTTAATTCAATTCCCTTTGGGGTCTGGATTTTTGGAGAGCCGTCACATCGCCGCCGCACTTGTGCCAGAACATGTTGACCTGTTTTGCCATGTCAACTGCAGCCATAGCAACAAGGGATTTATTCAAATCCAGAGAAGACAGTCCATCCAAGAAAATCAGTTTAATCCTATCTGGAGCTCTATTTTCCGTTTCTGATTTATTTTTTTATCATGTTCTACAATTTTGTAAGGTAGGCCTGGACTGATGACCTGGTGACTGATTTGTATTTTTTATTATTATTATTATATTTTTTGTAATAATACATATATTTAATATTATTGCCCACCCAATGTATCAAAGTGATAATTTCCGAATTTGGAATTGAATTAGTCAATTAGATAATTAACAATAGTAACTGTTCATTAATCAGATTCTGTTACAGAATCTTTACAGAACGACTTGCGTCGTTACATTATGTGTGCTCCACATCTCCCCAAAGCATGTAAACAGACATGCTAGGATGAAGAAAAAACGGCGAGGTGGAGAAGAAAGAGAAAGGCCACAAAAAAGAAAGCCCTTCAAGAACAAGCAGCAAAATTTTGCAAAATTTCTGATCTGTTCAGGACTTTAAGTGTAGGTCTGTTTCATCTGTAAATTACTATAGTTTTTTTATTGCAAGATTTAAACTGCTAGCAAATTATGTTTTGCCCCTACTATCATCATTTAAAATACTCTATGCTTAAAGACATTAATATAATTTATTGTAAAGTTACATGGTATTTTAGCAGACAAAAAATATTACATACTTTTATATAATTAGGAAGGGAGCAGGGAGAGACATGAACAAAAATATTTTGTTATAATAATGTATCATAACATAATAACATAGTAACGTAGTCATTATTGTTCTAATTTTTACATATTAGAAAATTGTCTGCCTATTTGTGTGGTTTAAAACCTTTTTCCTTCTTTTTTCAAATTAAGGTGAAGACAGTCAGCCTAGCACTTGATCTGGTGGAGTGACCAAACATCAGATTCAGCCAGAGACTGCAACAGGTAGAAAGAAAATAAGTTTGTTTTTTTTACATATTGGATGAAATTTATTGTTTTGCTGGAAAAATTTCTGGAGAAATATTACTTCATCATTTTAAAATCAATAAATCAATCAATCAATCAATCAATCAATCAATATTAATTTGGATTCTGATCAATCTAATTACAATAATGTGGTTGTTTTGCTCCAAGGTTAAGTTCTGTTTGTAACACGAGAGCAGAAGAAGTTATGGGTAAACTTTAAATACAGTTTATATATATAATCTCAATTTTGCCATTGAGATGACTGGTTTAAGTGTCAACACTTGGACTGGTGTGCAACACTGGTACTTTTCTTTACTCAGTGTATGAGGCTAATGATCCTGGTGGAAGGGAGAGGGAAAGAGAAGGCCCGGAATTTGAGGAGAAGGAAACGGGAAAGTGAGGGCGCCGTTCAAGAGAAAGCCTTTGGTTATTTTGCACGGCCCCAGCCTAAGCCTCTTTTTTCACTACCATCCACAGCAAAGCCTGAAACAAGCCCTTCCTAACATCTTCTACAGCAAAGACAAAATGAATAAGAAATGGTTGACATACTGCGAAGAGTCACACTATTTATATTGTTCCATTTGTCTGGCACTTGCCAAACCCTCAGACAGTGATAGTAGTCAAAGGTGGAATGAGCGCATGAAAACATGTTCATCAAAGAATTGCTGAGCATAAAGGGAGTAAAACCCACAGAGGCCTACTGTATTTTTTCAGGGAAAACAAGGCAGATATAGGTAGTCTACTGGCAGAAAAACAGATATCAGTACATCGAGATCAAGTAAGGAAAAAGCGTCAGGTTACGAAAAGTGTGATTAATGTCATCAAGGTCATTAGTAAGCGTGGCCTTAGTAATTGTGGTGATAAACATAAGAGTGCTTATTCGCTAGAAGACTTGACTTTAGATCATGGAATTTTTTTTTAATTAATACTGCTGCTGAGTAAGTATGATGCCTGTCTGCAAGGACATGTCAGTGAATGCATTGAAAGAAGTAAAAAGATGCATGAAAGTTGACATAAAGGAAGACGTTCCCTTTTGTTATCAGACTGTTAATCCAACGAAGCATTGCTGAAGAAGTTAAGGACGCTGGAATGTTGTCAGTACAAATGGATACAACACAAGATTTGACCACTAAGAATCAATGTGCAATTGTACTAAGATATGTGAAACTCATTGCAGTCATTGACTGTAAGTCCACTTCTGGAGAAAATCTTGTTGTTTTGCTGAAGAATGTTTTGGAAAAAGTTGGAATTGAAATCAAGAAATGCATTGGCAACTTAACAGATGGGGCTGCAAACATGCTGGGCAGTACAAGAGATTTTCTACACTTCTCAAAGAAGTAGCAGCAGCACAAGTCCATGCTTGGTGTTATGCACATATACCTAATCTTGTGTTGGCATACACAACTGAAATTTTAGTGTCAAGTTCATCACTTTTCTCCCTGTTAAATGACATTGCCGCATTCATACGAGAGTGCTACAAATGCATGAAAGTGTGGGAGGAAGTCAGTAAGTACAGGAGACACAGACATATTGCTCCAATAGGAGAAACAAGGTGGTGGGCCAAAGACCAAGCACTATGCAAAGTTTGGATATTTTGGGAATCCTGACCTTGTTACCACCATGGCAAAGATTAAAAAAGACATTACGATGCAGCCAAGTGTAAGAGTAAAAGCCAGAGGTCATATCACAGCACAGATTTTCCTTCTGAATATTTGCTCAAACTACACCACTTATCTTCAGAGAAGTGGCATGGACTTGCTGATGGTTATGGGACCTGAAGACAACTTAAAAAGGTTTAGCAGGGATTTTGAAGGGGATAAAAAAAGCAGCTGATACATTTGTACTGTGGTCAAACAGCATTCTGCAGGAGAAGGATAATTATGACTTTGACATGCAAACTGCCCTTCCAGAAAAAAAGGCAAAGGAAAAAAAAGTCATGCCAGGTGAGATGGCAGAGGATGAGCCACTTTCAGATTCTTAGAAAGAATGCAGGGTCAACATCCACAATGCCATCATGGACATGGTCCAGGATAGTATCTAACACCGATTCACAGCAAATGCAGCTCTGTGTTCAGATTTTTCCTGCTTGGATTCTAAAAAGTTTAATGAACTACAAAAAGGGGCTCTCAAAATCAGCTCCAGTGGAACTTAGCAACACACTGGGAAAGGCTAAAGATGTCAACATTGAACAGCTATGGTGTAAAGACAGTGCAGAAGCTCTAAAGAGAAGATACCAATCTTTCAGGTGAAGCTGAGGACTTGGAGTTGGAGAGCAGAGTTTGTTCAACTTTCAAAAACTGTTCAGTATGTTGCCATATCCTGCTTCTTAAATACAACCTTCTTACTGATGGCTATCACGTCATTGGACTGGGCTACAAATTCTTGTTGACATTGTCTGTGACACAAGTAGCCTGTGAAAGAAGCTTCTCCACATTGATGCTTGTGAAGAACAGACTTAGGACCTCCATTAATCAGGAGAACCTTAAGGCTTTAATGTTAATGTCAATAGAGAGGGAGATTCTTGTTGGAATTGACACTGACAACATTATTGATAGAGTTGCTGAGAGCAGCAAAGTCTTGTGCAATTTGCTGACCTTCTAAGGTGAACATTTTGTTGAACTTTGTTGAACCTCTCTTCTGCAGTTGGAGGTCATTTATGAGTGAGAAATAGAGAGTAAATAGCAGCTTTGGACTTCTGGCATAACGCTCTGTGCAGACCCTTGTAATCTGATCAAAGGGATGCTTTACTTCAAAGTTGCTTGTTAATGTTTTAATGTGATTTCCATACTGTTTAATACATTTAATTTATTGGGGAACAAATAAAGCTGTCTGTGGTTTCTACATTTCATTGGGTGCATAGGGTGGCCTGTGTTGGTGTGTGATTTCCCGGCCTGAACTTGTGTTTCGGTCCGGCCCTGTAGTAAGGAGCAGGTTATTGTGAGACTTGTTCGTTCTTACCTTGTGTTTGAAAGGCCATGAGAGAAGTGGGTCATACTCTCCTTTCATAATCACAAAGAAAAGAGAGATGTGTGTTCCTTTCCCGACTCCGTCGCCATGCATGTACAGCCGCATGCAGACTTTAAATCCATACCTGGACGTAAAAAAGGCTGGAAAAAGGAAACAGAGCAATAAATCACAGACTTGTATTAAAAAACGGTAGGTTTTGAAAATATCAACAAGACATAAGATACGTATCCTAAGTTTATGTTCTGATTGCACAAACCAATAGGTTTTCCTCTTTTCTGATAACTACATGTCTATAAGTGTTTTATTCCTCATTCTATATGACAGTGATTTTGTAACACCATCAGTTGCTTAGCATTTAAAAATGACATTATTTCATAAATGTTATGCAGCGTCCACAAACCTGTTGTACTGAATATTGGCATGGATGTAATGCGCTCATAATACCATACCCCTATCTCACCTACGCGGTTTAATGAAGCGATAATACACGGTTTAATAATGCGATAAGAACTTCGCAGAACATTGGGTGGTCACTCACGGTGGGGTAACACCGCATCTCACCACGAGTCACACTGCGTAGGTGAGATAGGAGTATAAGCATGAGGGCACAGTCTAAATGCCCGAAGAGAACACAGCCATGCTGATATTCAGTACAACAATGCAACTTCAAGTGTGATACAGTACAGTATAACCTTTATACAACAGACCCACAAACACAGTTCATCATCAACTTTTTTTTTTTTTTTTTTGCAATGCCCTGGTTCCACAGAAGTTGTGCCCTAGAGAGGGATTGGGATACAGCCTTGTGTTCGAAGTTAGATAGCTCTGTCTTAAATTTATGTCATACAGAATGTTTTAAGCTAAACCGATTGAAATGCAATGTAATGATTAGTTATTTGGATCTGCCAGATCCTATGTGTTTTATATCCAGTGCTAGCTGACAACATCGAGTGAGAACTTATTTGTCCTTGAAAGTTAGTGAGCACACAACACACACTGGACAAAAATATCCCTGAATACAGTAGCTGCCAAATCAATCAAGCATGGAATGTGTTGATTTTATTCCAAATAGTATTAATTCATGTACAAATGGAAAAATTAAAGAGTTTCTACTAATTCTTCTTTAAAGTCAGAAAAATCTGAATCTTATCTCAGGTATTTAGGTGACGCACTTTGGACTGATAAAGACAGGAATGCTGTTGCCTTATTGTGTAGAAGTACATAACTGCAAACTATTCAAATGCTTTATCCTTGTCAGGGCCATGCTGGATCGAACTGAGTGAAAAGTCAAATCATACAAATATTCACATGAATTTCCTAGTATTTCGTTGCATGTTATGTCAATTACTTAGAAATGTGGTATAAATAAATACAAAATAAATCAATCAATTCATTAAATTCATGCAGTCTTTGTGTGTTGTTGCATTAGAACTATCCTTCACCAGAACTAAAAGGGCACAAATTTGTTCCTGCATGACAATGGCGCTGTGCACAAAGTGAGACCCATGACTTTTACAAGGTTGGAGTGAAGAACTCAATGGCTTGTACAGCACTCTGACCTCAACAACACAGAGCACCCTTTGTTATAGACTGCACCCCGGGTCTCCTCGCTCAACATCCGTACCTGACCTGACTCAAGCACTCTTGTGGCTGAATGTGCACAAATTCCCACAGCCATGCTCTGAAATAAAGTGAAAAGCCTTCAAACAAGAGTAGAAGTTATTATAACTGGAAAATGCATTATTCACTCACTCATCGTCTATACTGCTTTATTTAAGATTCAGGGAAGCGCGGGGATCCCAGGATACTTAGGGCACAAGTCCTGAATGGGGTGCCAATCCACTGCAGGGCATACACACAAATACACACTCACTCACTACGTGCAATTTGAGAACGCCAATTAGGCTAATCAACAGGAAACTGGAGTTCCCAGAAAAAAGAAAAAACACCAAGCACGGGGAGAACATGCAAACTCCATGCACACAGATTGTGCATGGACAGAATGTTTTGATGCCATTGGAAGTTACCAAATGTGGTTCTTTAACCGATTAAGGGTTAATCATCTTATATTTGATTAGTTGTAATGTTACTATTATTATTATTATTATTACTGAACTATAGATATTTGTGACTAGTTCCAAGATATTTGCATTTTCTAAGATGTTATTATTGTAGAGTATTTCTTGTTTTTCATATTTCAATATTCTGAAAACCTCTACAGTATTTTCTTTAAAAAAAAAAAAAATCCCAGATTTTCAATATAGTCTCAGAATATTTGGACCCCATACTGTATTTTAGAGTTCTTCCCTTACCACATGTGGCAGAATAAAATTTTTGCCCCTTTTATGTTGCATGCAGCTCCAACACGGTTGAAGTGTGTGTGTGTGTGTGTGTGTGTGTGCGCACTTGTGTATACCTGGTGAGTACTGGCTGCTCTTTAGCCCTGTGGCTGCCTCTCTTAGCTTCTGACTGACGTTAGAGATCTTCCAGAGAAACGTGCCATCATAGGACACGTCATGCTGCGCGTTGATGCTTTGCTGCAGGGATGCGATGTGCGCATCTTTCCTCATCATTCTCTGCTGCTGGTCGGCAACCTTAAAAAAAAAAACATAAAAAACACACGCCACATCAGACAGGCTCTTCCTGTCAAGAGGGACATTTCTGTGTCCTGATGTTGCTGTCGAAACCACATTGTAACGTAACGCCCCACAGAGATTTTTCCTTTACACAGGATGCGCATTATAATGAGATGAGCTTTCTCTAATCTTCTGCAATAAAGCATTTACCACATTTACCACAAAGCACAAACTATTCCACTGTGTCATGATCTTATCGCTATTAGCTCATTAAATGAGAATCATGAGTTAGACGATGTAATCCTGCAAAAGCTACACTCATAACAAGCTGGCACATGCAGCGATAATAATAATATCTTTATCACCTAGGTGCTCTGAGCGCATGGACGAGATTTACAAACTCACCCACTGAGGCTATTATAGACACTCACAGGAGTCCCAAAAGAGAGGGGGGGAATGCCTTGTCTTTTAGCATTTAGTTTGATTAATTTTATTTATTTCACCCATGCTAATGCTTTTACTCAGCCTCACTCATAAACACGTATAAAAATATAAGGCACAAGAATCACCGGTCACCACCGGATACGATGGATACCTAGGTGCCAATTCGATTAACACTGCGTTCACGATTTTATAAATATTTAAAATCAATATTACATTTTAAAAAAGAATTATTACAATTTTAAGACCTTGAACTTTTACAAAAACAATAGAAATTAAGACATAACTCGAAACATGAGTAATTAAATGTAACCGCTATTCCTTATAACGTTCAACAGATTTCTCACTTAAAACCCAAACTCAGCATTTAAACAATACAAACTAACTTCAATTACAAGAGTTTAAAATGATATTAAATTAAAAACAAAGCTGAATTTTTTACTGAACAATACATATCCCTGTTATCTACCATAATTATTATTAGTTAGTTTAGAGTGTACCACCTGTATGCATATAAAGAAATGATGTTTTACCGCCTCGAATGCCTCTGAGTCTAATTCACTTTGGACTCGATCAGAGGCTTTTTAACATAATTTTTGCAAATGTAGCGCCATAAAAATGTGTTTCTGTTGCGCTGCTCAGAAGCTCGTGCACTCGGCACAGAATCAGTTATGTCTAAGGCGGATCGGCCATGACTGATCATGCAGAAAAACAGCCGATTCCAGTCACTGGCTGATCGACAAGTGCATCTCTAGTATAAAGATAATAAATCATTTAAAAATCTATTTTGGAGTCAATATGAATTGACACACACTTATCTCTAATATGCGTACAGTATATGCATAATTATTTATTTCCAAAAAAAAGTGAAAAACATGATTTTTAAATTTCCAATGAAAATGTTTGAAATTCAGGATTTTTCCAAGATTTTCATGACTATGCAAACCCTGTTATAAGTAACACATATTACACAGCAGATACTTTTTTATGACGGTAAGTAAAGGGATACCACTGCTATTCTCAAATACCCCGGGATATGGTTTTACCGCCCAACCCTAATCTTCAGGAAATGTAATTCGAACACCAGAATATCATGTATAAATTTGTACTAGCATGTTTTACAGTTAATACTTTTCCATTTCGCAATCTCAGTCATTCACACACAGACACAAGTGCATCCTATTTGCCAAATAAAGACGAAACAAAAACAGGATGATGGAACTAATGAACTGGTTTGTCTAAAAAATGGATTTAGACAGTTGAAATGACTATTTAAATTATTGATTGAGATGAAACAGCGCGCACGGATGATTAAACACAGGTGCTGGAGCAGCTTTTGTTAACCTCATTAGCATTACCACTGGAGTTGTTCAATTTGTGCATGCGATTCATAAATAAACTGAAAGTGACTTCCTGGAACCAGGAGCCGTCTTTACTTGAGTTTTTCGTACTAACCATTTGCGCTGCTGAGTTTTGCGAATTTAGATTTAATAGAGATTTTCTACTAAGTGCATGCTGTCTGATAAAATACAGCCAAATCTGGCCTAATGAATAAATGGTGAGCACGAAGAAACCCTTGTTGTTTTTGTTTTTAGAACAAGCATGAATATGATGATTTGCCTCGACATGGTTATCTATTTTACCAAGTAGATTTCAAAACTTTCTAATAATAATCATTAAATATATAAATGAATTTGGTGCATTCTGCATGATTTTTAAACATGCTTCTAAAGGGAAGTTAGCATTGCAAACAAGTGTGCAATAAGTATTTAGAAAAAATATCAAATTCAAAGTACAGAAAAAAATGCCCAAAAATCTTATTCCGTTCAAAGTGGAAATTTTAGCTCTAAGAAAAACATGGCAAATTGTAATGTACTTAAGTAGTTAAAAAGTAAATATTTAGAACTGACACATTTTAATAAAAAAAAACTTTAATATATATCTAATTATCTTATTAATCAACTATGTTGTTTTGCCTGAAAACATCATTCAGCATGTTTGGTTTTCCTATATTTGAGTATATTTGAGTGTGGTAATAAATAAATCAGAAGTACATTGCCGTCCACAATTATTGGCACCCTTGGTTAGATTAAAACAACCACCTTCTGGTGACGTGGCTTCAAAATGTTAAAAAAGGGAAAAATAAATCTCTTCACAAAAAAAAAAAATCCCTCATCAAGAAATAATTATGTCAACAAAGAAACATGTGCCACAATTGGAAATTATGGTAAACACGAGTTGAAACGAGTCTGTTGGAACCTTAAAGCTGTAAACCATGAGCTCCTGATTAACCAGGGAACAAATATGAGGTCACTCTTTCTCCAATGTTCCTTAGTCATCTATTAAAATGTGAAAGGAATTAAAAAAGTGTTTTTTTGATAATGTACATTAGGGCAGTAAGAAAAAATGGACACCAATTAAAACTCTTACTAATTTGTCTTAGGACATGATAAGAGTGGCAAAATCATTGATACTTAATTACAAGAACAAGTAAAACATTAGGGTTACCAACTGTGGAGACCAAATTAGGATCTCCAAAACCACCATCAGATAACACCTTTGTGCCAACGGTCTATTTGTAAGATATAGCAATCTAAGTGCCTGGAGTTTACAAAATGCTTCTACAATTTTGCCTGGAACCATGATCTATGGTCGGATTTGAACAAAAATTAAGCTTTCTAGCACTAAACATTTAAGATAAAAGAAGGATGGCTATAATGAAAATAACATTATTCCAGTTGTAAAATACGCTTTATTTTCTGTGTAACGTTGTGAAACTAAACCTGGGTCGTCACTAGATCTTTCGGCAAGACACTGAATCGAAGCGTATTCCCAAATCAATACAAACTGTTTAGCTGACCACAGAATCAAGCTTCTCTCATGGCCATTACAATCCCCTGACCTGAACCCCGCTGAAAACCTCTGGGGTAAATCGAAGACAAGAGTGCACATCACAGGACCTGGGACCCTGGATGATCTGGAGAGCTTCTGTAAAGATGAATGGTCTCAGATAAACTGCACTACAGTATATTCTCAAACCTTATAAATGTTATAGGAAAAGACTCAGTGTGGTTTAATTAGCAGACAGAGGTGTCAATAACTGTTGTACATGTGTTTTTGTTGGTTGTTATTTCTTGAAAAAGAATCAGTCTTTCTTTGAATAAATTTGTTTCTATTAAAGATTTGATTTTTTCTCTCTCATTCTTTCAATGTGACATGAAGCTACTTCACCAAAAGATGGAGCCTTTTTTAACTAATGTTTTTTTTCTATAATTATGGGGAGATATTTACTATTAGATTGAATTTGTCATGAGTCTATACCAGACTCATATAGTTCACTATAGCTAGAAAATCTGCAAAACTACCTCTACATGCATTATAATTAATTACATTTAATGAATTTGTGCCTTTTAGGGAGGCAAATAAGGACCTTCTATTTCGGTCTTTAATTACTAATACATTTTACTAGGTAGGGTCAGGGGTGATCATTCTCAAGTCTAGACACTCGGATGTTAGCTACAGTGCTAACTAACTATTGTGAAACATGAGGAGGTCGCTGCAAATCAACTCAACTGGATGCTAAATTAAGCCCATTCTAATGTGTACAGTAGAGTCATTGTCTGGATGTGAGTAGTAAAGGTCATCCTGATTTGTACCAAGCACAAAAGTTAAAATTTTTATTATGATATGTTTCTTTGCTTAACATTTAGAAAAGGTATCACCAATGCCAGCATTTTGTAACAGTCAGAGGTAAAGCCAGAACTTTAAGGTTTCCACCATGGCAATCCAAATAATCAGCTTGTCCCCAAGTTTTTTAGTCATTACCCACATAGCTGACTCGAAGCTAATAACAATAATAATAATAATAATAATAATCATCATCATCATCATCTCTGCCTAGTATTCATGCAGTGAAATGAAAACTGTCATGATTCCAATTAGTCCAAACAGCGGTTCAACACTCATGATCCTTCTCTATCACAGACACTAAAAGTCTCCTGATCTTGTTTAATTTAGTAAATCTCAATAGTTTTTAATGATCCATTTTAGTGCTTTAAAAACATCATCACATATGTGTTCAAGAATGGGTTGACATGACAGCAACAGGAAGACGAAGCTTCAGTACAGCATTTGCATCTGTATTGATTTTAGTGGAATCAGTTAATTGTGCTTGAGGAGCACAGATAAGGTATTTAATAAGAAGCACTTTGGTAACATTTGTGACATCCTTAATGTACTTTCAGCTAGAGATAAGCAGACACAAACCTGTCAAATGCATTCCCCACTTAGGGTTTAATCACATTAGGTTGTTATTTAAAAAAGTAAATTATTAACTTCAAAAAGCTTGCAGAAATGCCAGACATATGATAATAAAGTGGGGTGTTCAAGTCAAACCCGGACTTTTAAATCAAGGTGTAAAACCAATTGGCATTTACAGAAAACTTAAGGTACTGTGATGAGACTTTTAGCCACATGAATGATGCAAACGTTGTATAGAAGCCTAGACATCTGTGAAGGACTAACCTGGCCAAGGTGGCTCAGATTATTGTATTAGTCTAGCAGGGATTATATAGAGAAAAAGAGGTAGTTTTTTCATTTGTAACTGTGTGCTGTTGTTATGAACAGTCAAAAGTCCCAGTTTGACTTGAAAGGTAGATATTCAGTTCATACCATAGCATAGGAAATATATACAGTATAATTGAGGAAAACTATAACTCAGATTCTTTTGATATTAAATGCAAAGTCCATTACAATTCCCCATAGCACTTTGCACTGCATTTTTTACCATGAGAAGATGATTATATTATGCATTTCTCCCAGTTACACCCGTAGCAGTTATTGTGCACCATTTTAAATCAAAGCATATCAGTGATTATCCCCAGTAACATACCACACTCTCCAAGTGCTCCACCAGCTGCATGCTGTTCTGGGAGTCTCTGTCCAAGGCTGCCACTGTAAGCTGGGTTTTCTCCACCTCACGGTTGAGTGCTGTGATGATATTCTCCATGATCTGAAGCCTCTGCTGAAGAGCGTGAAGCTGCTGACCCACTTCCAGCTCAGCCTGGTCATCGTGAAGGCTGAGCGCCATGTCGTTCATCACTCCTCCATCCCCTCCGTCGGTCTCTAGCTCACCAGCTGACTCAGGACAGACTGAAGCTGAGCTCTGGCCATGGAGGAGCAGGTCCAGACCTGGGAAGTGCACACTCCTCCCAGGTAGGGAAGGAACAGAGACCCGAATGCCCCTGAGGGCCTCCAGGAGGAGCTGGAGGTGGGGTGCAGAACTGCAGTTTTCATGCTCTCGCACTTTCTCCACGGTTCCCTAAACAGAGATGAAAGGAAGATGGTGTGATTAGTCCTTACTGTTGTTGTCTTAATCGGTATCGTCTTAATATGTAACACTGGACACCTTATTTTTATTCTCATTCTATTCTTTTCTCAATCTGTAAAATTTAAAGTTCGACTGCTAAGCAAAAGCAGAATTAAAACTGTAATAGCACACTGCCAAGTTTCCCGCAACCACCCAAAACAAACCACTTGGTTGAAATTATGCACTGTATATGATTTTTAGGTAAAAGAAACTTTGCTTTGGCTGTGAGTGAAGCTATTTTCTGGACCAGGGAAAAATGTGAAAAGAGAAACAAAACACACTAGCTAGATTACCTGCATGATAAATGAAAATTTTCATCTGTATCATCCTAATCATATAATTATTACAAATATGTCAACCCATTTATCCTTAAATATCAGTACTTAATTTTCTTTTAATGATAAAAATATAAGTAAAGTGAGAAAAGTTAACAGTTTCTCAAATAAACAGTAAAAATGGTTGGATATTGGTGAAATATTTACCTTAAATGTGCATCCTATTTCAGTGAATTGACAGGTTTCTTTTTTCTTCGAATTTGCTTGCTTATTATCCTTGAAGAAAATATATAATACACATTTAGCGACATAAAAACGTTTTATAACATATATAAATGGTATTTCTCAAAAAACAAGATCATTTATTTTTGTTGTTGTTGTTGTTATTTTACCTTTTGACGTTTCTCAACTTTTGGAGCCTTCTTGTCACTGGAACACACATGCTTCTGTAAGAGAAAATAGGCTTGAATGGCCCTAATGCGTCATACATTACAAAATGTTCCCAAGAGTTCCATTAACAGTGCATCAGTCTTGACCCAAAGAGGATTAATGTCCCTTTCTAATCTTGGTCATTTTCATACAAATACTCTGTCACAAAGTTTAGTGTGTCTATGTGTGTGTGTGTGTGTGTGTGTGTACTGTATATTAAAGTCCTCTTTAAGTTTGGATTAAATCAGTGTCAGGGTTCTGAGATTTAAACCTTTTATTATATCTTTCTCCCTTTTGCTTCTAATCCGTGTCCCTGAGCTCTGGGATCAGTTTGCATGGCAGCAGAAGAAATATGGCTCTGGAGATTCTATGGCTTAGAGGAACCCACAGGGGTTTCACCAAGGGTGAACTGTCCTCAAACTTTGTCTGGTTATGGCAAAGATGAAAGCTGCATAAGGTCAGGCAATATCCGAACTCAAAAAGCTTTAATACATACCAAAGATAACTCATTTGAGGTCACATTTGTGTTTTGTGTGATTCTGAATATACAGATGAATAAAGTGGGATGAGATGCCTCCAGGATTCATCATGGAGTGTTTTATAAACGGCATATTGTTCATACTCTTACACTGCAATCCATTATATTCACACTATTCCCTATAGAAGTATATAATAATGTATAAAGTATATATTACATATAGCTTTTAGTGTGCATCAGAAGATGCAATAAGGCTTTAACAATCTAATAAATCTTCAGTTAGAACCTGAGAGCAATGAAATAGCAAAACTTATTATAAAAACTTGCCAAACTGACATAACTAGCATAGCAAATAGCTAGCAATAGTGCAAAGCCTAGCATCTCACTCAGTCACTCATCGTCTATACGCTCTATCCTGTATACAGGGTCACAGGGGGGCCTGAAGCCTATCCCAGGAGACTTAGGGCACAAGGTGGGGTACACCCTGGACAGGGTGCCAATCCATCACAGGGCACACACACATACACACACTCTCATTCACACATAACGGGCAATTTGGTAACACCAATGAGCCTAATCTGCAGGTCTTTGCACTGTGGGAGTAAACTGGAGTACCGAGAGGAAACCCACCAAGCACAGGGAGAACATGCAAACTCCATGCCCACAGAGACGGGAATCGACCCTGGCCGTGAATCGAACCCAGACCCTGGAGGTGCAGGTGACAGTGCTACCCACTACACCACCGTGCCGCCTGCAAAGCCTAGCATGGCTGTAAAAGTCGCAATAAGTTAATAACCACAGAGGGTTTTAGAAACAGGAAAATTCAACAATTTATTTTACTCTCTTTACACTATATACTTTACACTCTTGCATTCTTACCCATATTTTACCAAAGTTAAATGAAGTAATTTTTATTGATTTAGTAACACCACAAGTGACGAGCCTGGCTGCATTCTGGGAAATTCTGGCTGTAATATTTTCCACGCTACTTTTACAAAATGTTAGTGATTAAAACTGAAAAACAAAGCAAATAATAAAACCACAACGATGTAATAAGGCAATAGAGAAAAACTATAAGGAGACAAACTAACATAACTGCTATAACTAGTGTAGCTCATAGCTAGCATTAGTGCAAAAAGTAAAGATTAGCACAGCTTATTTCATTTTCTGTTTAATTCACAATTCTGTATAGTTGACAGTGAGAGCTTGTAAAAAAATAAAAATAAAAACCTACAGTGTATACAATATGCTACACACTGGACACATGTTTATCACAGTTAGCCACAGTTATTTTTTAAATAATAATTATTATTTACTTTTTTATTAATTTTCCTGAAAAATTCAGACTTCAATAGTTTCCAGTTTCATAGTTTTTACTTTTACATAGTGGCCAAAAAAAATCAACAAGGCAATGGTAAAAATTCCTTAAGGAGAAAAGTGCCATAACTAGCCTAGCTTATAGCATTAATGCCATTACTAGCAATACAGCTAATTAACAAACTTTCAATTAAGTGATTTAAAGTGTTTAAGGCGAATAAAACATTAATGTAAATTATTGATATTTATTCCATAGATGAAATCACATAGAGTATAGAATACTTTTCCACATTTATTCACAATCCTAACCTGTATTTTCAAGCCTTGTGTGAGTTTTGAGCTCCTTTTTGACTTTAGCTAATTACGCTAACTTATCCCTACAGAGAACTAGCCAGCTAGCTCTGCAACAAGCCATGTGACAAAAACAGACTAGCTAAATATGCATGTATGAACAGGACTGCTAATTACAAATGATATTTAAAGAACATTTCCTAATACTTTGATCTTGTTTTCTTTAATCAACTTACCACAGCTTTAGGTCCACATTAAAAACCAACTAAATAAAAACTGGCAAACAACAACAACAACAACAATAAAACCCAGATCCACTGGACTGGTTTAGGATCAGTCTTGAAAGTGAGATGTGAGACGTCAGCTCTTTTCTAATGCCTCGTCTAATGTAATAAAATTCAAGAGGTACATCCTTGGCATCTCCTCGACTTTCTCCGACACAATGACATTACTAAAAATTGCAACACTAGCTGAGGTGATGCCTCCATGTTGAAATCAATGATAAGAACCTGACTTGCTTATTTATATTCATTTCACACAATTTAGAAAACACCAATTACCAGTCCAGGATGTCATTCTGTTTTCCTCTCAAATCAGTGTCAGAGAGAGAGAGAGGGAGAAAGAGAGAAAGAGAGAGAGAGAGAGAGAGAGAGAGAGAGAGATGGCATATTAACATCCAGTAACCTTGAGCAAACTGACAACAGAAAACTTGGTTCTATATTGCATATATCAGCTATAAATATGTAATAAGGGTATAGCAGTTTCATTTTTTTTAGGCCAAACAGCACCGTTTCTTGCTGTCTTATTCCAAATCATCCTTTGTTTCTGTGTAATTTTTTTCCTCTGTTTGACCCATCTGCTCATTACATTCTCTGTTTTAGAACGTTGCTTTTATTTCCGTCCTGCTTTGTTCGATTTTAACTGTGCTCTCCACAATGCTTTGAGCCCTGCTTCATGACCTGGATTCATTGAAAACGACAATACATGCTGCATCCTCTCGTTTTCCAGCAATATACAGTATGGCATGCAAGACAATACTGGTATTCTATACAGCACTACATACAGTATAAATTATGTAAACATCTTAAGACAAACTACAGCTCCTGTAGAATGCTCAGCTAGTAATTTAGATTTTTTTTTTTTATTTAGTTCGATTGTGATTTATGCATTCAATCTGCAAATTAAAGTTTGGAATGTTGAAAAAAAATTTCCTGTGTTGTTATATAAAACAACACAATCCACATCTATATGTATCCCCCCATTGGTTCATTAGCTTCTATGGTCAGAGCGCGGGGTCATGGTACGGTGCTCAAAGAGCAGAACAGGTCAATGACCTTGCTCATGAACCATAGTAACACAATAGCAGCTTGGCGGAGACCTTCTGATCAATAGCTCCTACTTTTGACAAAATCAGCCTTAATCATTTAAAAAAGTTATTGAATACAAACAAAACAGCAATAAAAACATTATGAGTAAAGCACTATATAAACATAAATATTAACCAAAATGAAATAAATTGAACTTGAACCAGTGATGCAAACAAAGTTAAATTTGGATTTTACACATCTACTGTAGGCCCACTCGTTCACTCAATCATCGTCTATACTGCTTTATCCTGTATACAGGGTCACGGGACCTGGAGCCTATCCCAGGAGGCTTAGGGCACAAGGCAGGGTACACTATGGGCAACTTGGGAATGCCAATTAGCCGAACCTAGATATCTTTAAAAGGAAAACGGAGTACCAGGAGGAAACCCACAAAGCATGGGGAAAGCATGCAAACTCCATGCACACAGACACGGGAATCGAGCCTGCACCTTGGAGGTGCAAGGCGACAGTGCTAACCACTACACCACCGTGCCTCCTCATCTAGGCCCATTTTATCAAAAATACTATAAAAGTATTATTAATGTAGAGGTATAGATAAAGACTAGCATGCAACAAGACCCAATAAAAAGATCACGAAAGTGGGTGTCTATGGAGCTTCGTAGTTATCCAGGAGAAGTCGGCTGGAAGTTAAAGAATGTCACCTAGACTTCTTGTTGGTTTTACTACTCATCCAAGTAGCTTCTTCAGTCTGAGAAAGGCTGATTATTGAACACAAATATATCGTCCATTTACCATTTCTCACTTGAAAGGCTCATTAATGGACAATCTTCTCTATTATACATATAATTAATATATTTGGGGCCCCTAACCAACATTTCTCAGAGTGATGAAGCTACTTGAAGTAGTGAAATGTGTCAAACCAACAAGAAGAAGCCCAGCTGACAGGATGCAACCTCCAGATATGGTTTTAGATTTATGAGTTGGGATTGGGCAGTCAGATAGATACTGTATGAAGCTTGCTAGACAAACAAACACCACTGAGATTAACCTGGGAACATGTCGAAGGCAGCAGGTTGCTTGTGTGCAGCTCAATTACTGCATTAATTAGTTCATTTTCATTAAATTACTGAACTTGAAAATACGAGGTCAAGCGGAAATATTGCAGGTAGACACAAACAAAAATAACTGCAGAAGCCAGAGGTCTTTGTAGGGAGAGAATAAGATGGATTTTTTTTAAAGTCCAGTATAGACAAACTTCATTAAAAAAGCATGAAAAAAATTAGCTGAATTTGTCTACTCTTAAATTTATTTAGCCATTCATAATATGCAATGTACATTCTTATAGCAAATGGTTGCACCAGAACTAATTTAGGGGTTTCACAGAAATAGGGTGGATGTTTATGCAATCTTATTATTCTTTGTAAATAATTTAGCAAGCTATATTAATTTTCCCCCAGTTAATTATACAGGACATTGTGACACAATTAACTATGGAAAAAGTTAAACTAGGAATATTTAAGCAAGTTACTTTACACAGATGGAACATTCTTACCTGGAGCTCCGAAGGGGTCAGAGGGCAGGAACATGCAGGACATGTGCTCTTATTATTGGGACAGCCTTTCTCTAGGTGAGTAGCCAAAGTCCTCCTCAAAACCATCAAGCCACAGCCAACATTGCAGGGGATTAAGGCATACTCACACTGACTCTGATGCTCCTAAAAGATATTCACAAGATACGATTAAATTATTTTTTAAGATTTTTTTAAATATATTTCGAAATGCCTTTAAAGAGCCCCATAGTTTTGCTTTGTAACATAAAGTTTCCATTTTGCAAAAAAAAGCTTAGTTTTTTTTTTTTGTTTTTTTTTTGCAACCACAGTTTTTATTACAGTCAATGATGTAAAACTAATTATCATGTCTCCGAAAAAACAGGACATGCTCCAACAAAAAGGTCAATAAGATATTTTTAATGTTACGATTTAAAAAGATTGAATCAATATTTTAATAAACTCTTTTTTTAAAAAAACAATCAGATAAAAGATCTGAAAGATAGTAAGAAATTACTGAAGCATGAAAAGCTTGTCCGTTTCCACCAAGAAAGTTTTCATAAGCAACACGAGAAGCCCGCAAGAAAAACAAGAACGCAATCCGTCTCAGCTTTCCGCCTGGCAGATTTATTAACATTTAAAAAGCTAAAAAGCTGTTTTGCCGCTTTCGAGAAGTGCTAGCGGTTGGATTTTGCAACGATCTGACCACAAAATCCAGCTCTTATATCCAAACCCCATTCCAGTGGTGTCCTGTAGTAGTAATGTAGGCCAGCAGACCATAAAAAAGGCTTAGCTAAAAGGTTAGTGTGTCTCTACGGCCCTGAATGGCCAATTACATCAGATCAGAAACTTTGCAGATCTCATTTTCAGGTTGGTTCGTTAATGTAAAAGCGCAGATCTCATTCCTCATTTTAGCCTAAAGGTACTTTTTTATGGGAAGAACTAATTACGGCCGTTTTTTTACGACCTTTTATGCTGCTGGGGTTGCCAGTTCCATCTATTAAGAACATCCATGGAAATGCAAATGGACATACCTTCCTAATTTACCCAAGGCTGGCTAAATATGAAACCATTTCTTGTGTGTTTTTCATGTGTTTTTATATGTGTGTTTCAAGGGTTTTCACAAATCGTATGAAATTCATATTGTCCCTTGTTTGTAATTTTTTTTTTTTTAATAAGTAAATATAAATTGCTTTTATACAATAAACACTAATATACAACATTTAGTTCTGACCGAGTAATCTGACTGGATGAAAGGCATTCCTGATATAGAGAATAACAGCACTCGGACATTTAAATATATACTGTATGTATCAACACATATATAAATATATACTGTAAGAACAATCATTAGTTATACTAACTGTTGGTTGCTGGTACGAGTGAAAGTAGGTCAACCCACATTTGAAACAAGTCACAGAAGCACTTTCAGCAAGAAGACACATCTGATAACTTTATGTCATCTTAAACAACACATTGTCTCCTTAGTAACTGCATCTAAGACATTTCGAAATGCCTTTAAAGAGTCCCGCAGTTTTGCTTTGTAACATAAATTATAAAGCTGACTAATAAGGGTAATACTTGTGTGTGGAACTACACAAACTAGCTTTCCATTATGCGCTATTCGGGGTTTAACTCTGAAAAATGCAAAACACTTATAAATGCTGAACTTGTTGCAGAACTGTTGTATAAAAGCAATATTACATTCAAGGCCATGCTGTTGTGCTGAATATAAGCACATTAACTGCACTATTAACTACGCTTCCTCTCATGTGATACAGTGATACAGTATTATTTAAATATGCTTCAGTGATATCCAGTACTGTCTGTAAATATGAATTTTGATTTAGTCAGTAACAAAAAAAAAAGAAGAAGAAAGAAATGTATACATCAATTTATCTGTAACTGCGGTGTAAATGTGGACGCCCCACTTGTGATTTGCATGAAAGTAGAGCAGGGTGCAGTGATTCGTTTTTGTGGTCTGAGGGTGTACCTGATGCCGAAACAATGCACGGAAAAGCAGAAGCAGAAGCGTTTGGATATCTGCAAACGAAATTTGGGCCGATACTCTAGGGAAACTTAAAGAGATGCATTATGATGATATTATATATTAAGATGATATTATAATGAGACATGTATTCATCTCTGCGAGCCTGGAACAGAAACATCCTCAATCTCCGGCCGAGAAAACATTCTAAAGTCAACCATCAGCTGGTAAAATGGTGCTTACAGTTTTCTGGGATTCTTTATTGGAACATTATCAGGAAAAAAGATTCAACAATCAACAGTGCTCGTTACATAGAGATGCTTATTTAAGAGCTGAGGCCAAAACTTTGGATTAAACGCCGAAAACTGCTATCCAAGAATGTTGCAATCATGCATGTCTATATGCTTCTGTCCACACTGTCGATGTCATAAATCATCCTCCCTATAGTCATTATCTTCCCTCATCTGACTTTGACTGGCTTGGTTCCCTTAAAGCAACCCTACGAGATTGAAGATTCACTTCTGATGAAGAAGCGAAGACAGCAGTAGATTCATGGCTCACTCAGCCTAAAACATTTTTTAATGAGGGAATACGAAAGCTTGTTGACAGATGGACAAAGTGTATTGCGAAGCAAAGAGATTATGTTGAAAAATTATGCATGTCTTTCCTAAAACTTTATTTAAAAAATCTCTCCAGCCAGAGTGCAGATAGCTTCAACTACAGTAAGAGGCAAATCTAACTCTTAACCAAAGCCTTAATGGCACTTGTCATTAGGTAGTGATTAATATGCTGTTTATTATTATTTCAATGTATTTTCGTCCCTGTGCTGAAAGCATTTAAAGGCAATGTTATAGGGTTGTTTAAAACTATTTCCTGCTAATTTTTTGGGAAGTACCTATAAAGTCCCAGAGGTCTATTGAAGTCAGTCTGTTAATGCCATCCATCAAATATGGATATAGTTTTAGTGTCTATGTACAGTAAATGAGCTAATGCCCAGCCATGCCAACTGAGCTGAGCAACAAGTCGGGTGAGGGGGATCTCCCTATATGAGGTCATATAAGAGGGAAAAACTAATTGGCTTGTTTAAACCCTGGTTATACCATAGTGAAAAGAGGACAAAAAACATTGATTTTTTTTTTTACTTGGAAACACACACATTCTGGAGACACATCTGAATATGTAAAAATTAATAAAATATGAATTCTGCATAATGGGTCCCTTTATGGTTCAAAAGGTTCTGGGTATAAATAGGATGTGCGTGTGGGATAAACCAAATGATAAATTTTGTGCAAATAAAGTACTAAGTACGGTAATACATTATACAACAGTTTTTTCACAGGACACTAATTTTATCGGACAAGTGGTGTTCAAAGGGTGTGCATGCTCAGTATAAAGAAAACTGGTGCATTTCACTTGTTATATAAATATAAATATATATTTATTTTTACATAAATACAAAGGTGCACTGATAAATAAATCCCAGCCAGTCTGATAATCACTACAAGACATCTCACACACAGTGCATCTTCCTCCTGCGATATTGCTTAATTATGTTTTAATTATATCAAGCATTTGTACTTAACTAGAGATTTTATTTATCCTAATGCGTTTGACTTTTACTCGCTATGACCTTTTATAAGCATACATTCATAAAGTGACCTTTTACCATCAGGCAGCTCCAAGGAGATCCAAAATCTAAATCTCTAACATTTCTAAACTGATTTGACAGCAAAAATTAGAGCTAATACTCATCTCTGTAATCTATTTGCTGCTGCATACACTTTACATTGATCAAGCCTTTGTCAATTGTTGCAAATGTACTGTACAATTTTTTCTTCAAGGTGTTATATTTCGGCGTCTTTCCTGAGTGAGAGCACTTTTCTTGTAAATGTACAAACTCGCACTTGCGTTAGTTGAGGTTGCCAGATCACACTGACAACATCCCCCCTAGGCAGTGCTGAAAACCCCTGTCTCTAAATCATAAACGGAAATCCAAATTATACGATAAGCGTTCAAGTCAACCTGGGACTTGTGATAAAATCTCTTGTGAATGAAGGTGTAAGAAGACCTTAAGCACAGTACGGTGATAAATGCAGCATTATCACATTTTAACGGCGAAGTCAGTATGTCTGCGAATGAAGATCCGAGCCAAGTCCACTGTTGTTGCACCTGTAAACACTAACGGAGTCGAACGCCTTATTCCTGAAAATCGACAGATAACTTGTCACCAACTTTTTTGTACTGTACTTAAATAGGATTAGTCTCAGGTGTGTTAAGTGTGTCCAGTAATCCGGGTTTTAGGAGCTGGGAGTTGTAGTTCTTGGTGTAGTTTTAGGTCTGACAGTTGCACTCCTAGTAACTACTATGACTTTCAGTTAAAGCTAGGAAACTAATAGGAACACATGGAACTGTAAAATAAAGAGTTAATGAGCAAATACAGTAAATGTTTTTTTTTTTTCCTGAAAAGATCCTAATCATTTCGAATCTTCTTTTGGTTCTGACCTTAATGCAAAAGTGAAAACCACAGACCCTACAGACACAGAACGTGAAAGCTGACTAGTGAGGCTACAGTACAGAGGACAACCCCTGAGGCCACAATGAAAGGTGGCCAGCAGCTTTGGCAATGCAGGGACTGTAAGACATCTTCTAATTTGAGTCATTATTTCAAAACAATATGACTTGGCAAATAAAATGGTTGCAAAATGGTTTCTCCTGTCATGGCAACTGAATGAATACGTGTCCGAACAGCTCTTTCATTATGAGAGTGCGCTCTCTGAAGGCGTCATTGCCTCGTAAGAGCAGCGACTATTTTTCAGAATGTGCCAACACAGAATCAGACATTACTACCAACCTGAATAAACTGCAACAACACCTTCACTGCAATAATTCCCACTCACCTTGAGCGAGAAACGTAAAAAAAAAAAAAAAAACACAAGTAAAAACTGTAAAAAAAAACTGTTGTTCAAAGTCCTTTTATCCAGGTTGAGAGTTTGGGTGGCGGCCCTAGAGGTAGATAATGGAATTGCAGGGGGTTTGTGAAACTAAAAACAAAAAATGACAGTCTCAATAACATATATTTTAATAAGTAAAATAGTAAATGAACTAAAACCATGACATCCCTTTGATTTAACATTGCAAGTAAAACATGATAGAAGTTAAATTAAGTACTTAACATGTTTACATTATGGCTTAGTATTAGGTTTTTACGGTCCTGAAGCGTTATGACGCGACACAGTGGCTTATGGGTTAGCGCTGTCGCCATGCACCTGCACGGTCCAGGTTCGATTCCCATCTCAGGGTTGGTATGCATTGAGATTGCATGTTCTCCCTGTGCTGGTTTTTCGGGTAGCCTGGTTTCCTCCCACAATCCAATGCGGACTAAGCAGGTTAGACTAATTGACCTTCCCAAATTGCCGGTCGTAAAATGAGAACAAACACAATGATAATCACCATTGTCCTTCATGGTCACTAGCGGGACTACAGAGGCTCCTAGTTGGATGGATGGAACGTGTTTAAATAATTAACTAGCTAATTTATTCTTTGTGGATAGAAATATCAGTAAATAAAAATGACAAGGATAGAGTTAAATACGTTCAGTTAAATGAATGACAAAAGCCTTTACAACAGTATGATACATTTTGAGCATCAGTGGCACAAAAGTGTTACTGAGCATAAGCCAAAACTTTTAACCAAATAATTTAATTCTAGAGGATTCCAAAGTTTTCATCTCGCCTTTAAAAAAAATCTCACCTTTTATATGTAAGTAATTATTATTGTAAATAATCAGGTTTGAGGTTAAAGCATGAATTTGTCACGAAACTATAGGTGCACTTAAATAGACTGTTATATTTCATGTATAATGGGAATTATATAATTATATGATAAGGGTATGAAAGTCTCTCCCACTTGTCTTTACTTCAGACTTTCATCCACCGGGTCTGAGCACTACTCAACTCGCCAGTAACCATGTAGAAAAACACCTCACTAATCATACGTGAGACTGAATTCTTGAAACCAATCACAACGCAAAAGGTGGGATCTTCCCAATAAGCTGGAAAGCCTAACTTAACCTCAAAGTTGGAGAAAAATACTTCTTCTTCTTCCTCTGCGTCTGTTATATTTCCACCCGATTAAACGCGTCACAGCGGGCAGAACCTCTTTGGCGTGTTTCAAAAGTTATACTCATATAAACATTAAGCTGGAATCTCTAACCGAAAAATGATTTCAAACAGATTGAAGAAATATTGTCTGTTTATTCGTAGCTAACGCCAGAAAAAAGACTCATAACCCATTTTTAAAAATCCCTTTGAACTATGAGTGCCAGACCAAACATTTTAAAAATCTAGTGTTTGTAGACAATATAGTCAAAACAGCATTTTATTCATAGCCACAACAAAATGTCAGTCGGTTTAAGGGAAGACATAAACAAGACTCATAGAGTTTTTCTAAAGGGAATTTCGCAGCATTTTCTATATAGATAAACAGCATGGGGTTTTTTTTTTTCTAGCATGGGGATGAGCAACATTTAAGCTCGCTAAATGTCAAGCAGCTTTTGCAAGAATTTGCATTTTGTCAGTTCAGCTCAGAAGAGTGTTATAATGTGCGGAGACTCCGACACATTTAAATAGGTGTCAATTATGTGTCGTCTCTCCTGCTCGTGTGTTTGTCACTTCATTTGAACACGGCTATACATTTTGTTTATTAGTCCGTATTAGTTGATCTGGCAACCAGGAAGATCTGGCAAGCCTGTAATGAGTTTTTGACACCTGTCATCTGCCAATATGCTTTACTGCCGGCGCTGAGATTAGATTAAATCGACTAACTGCTGACATTACAGCCACCTCCGTCTTCATTAGGGGGATTTATCTGGTAACATAGTGGCACTGAGCACACAAAATACACTCTAACTAGCCGTGAGTAGATAAAAGTATAACATGCAGTGTAAAATGTAAAATATTACTGTGTCTCAGGGATATGCACTGTCGCCCGGTACCTCCAGGGTTGGGGGTTTGCATGTTCACCCCGTTGTTTCTGGGTTTCCTCCAGGTACTCTAGTTTCCACTCACAGTCCAAAGACATACGCTGGAGGCTGATTGGCATTGCCAAGTCTACATGCGCCCAGCAATGGTGGGTACCCCACCAAGTCCCCCAGGCTCTTAAGGCTTGGCATCAGGTCTTCTCCAATCCTTTTTAGAATCGGTGGTATAGATGATGGATGGATGGATGGATGGATGGATGGATGGATTACCAAAACTTGTAGCGTCCTGATATACAAAATCTATTGTTGTGTGCAAGTTCTTTTCATTGTTTTTATTTATTTACACCTGATAACTATAGAACTCGAAACAACAAGAAGTTTTCCAAATACCAACAATCCTTAAATGGGGATCTAACAACGATATCTACACACTTGGAAGGAAAGGTGGCATCCTTATATGAGGACAGTGTGGTCTTACGAGATCAAGGTAAACAGCAGACCTGTGACTTACATCGGGAATAAAAGACTGCCCCATATAACAGCCCCTCCCTAACTATTATATTCTTCTCATACCAGCAAAACAGCAAAGAACAAATCATTCAAAATGATCAAAATCATTTTAGAGTCAATCAACCATAAAACATGCAACCAGACCTTCTTCTGATAGAACTTAGAACCTGTTGTACTGCTGTACAGAGATCACTTCCAGCATCGCGTATAATGCAATCGATTATACATAAGTCATAGTATGTAGCTTAAATTTTTTGGTTCAGATTGCTTCATCATAGCGAGAGTTATTACAGAATATTCGAGCCTCTTTCGAGTGAATCACCCTGTATATACAGGACTGTACAGTACAGTGCAAAAGTCGTGAGCCACTCCTTATTTCTTTATAATTTGCTTCCGAAGAGCCAGACTTCCTTGTATTTTTAATGCAACCTTAAGGAATATGTCTCCAGGCTTCCTCAAGGACTTCCTTCTGGCTCTCATTTTTGGCAAGTTTTACCTTCCATTTTTTAGTCTAGTCCCTGTTCCTGACCAGTTTCAAAGGATTGTTTGTTTGTTTGTTTAAGCCACCTATGGTCAGCTTTGAGCTACCTACAGTACGTAGTCACCTATGAATCATTCAAGCATAAAAAGCACCAACTTGAGGCATAAAACAGTGAGAAACAGGTGCTGATAACGACAGATGATCAGGCCGGTGATTAGTAGACTGGTGATGCTGAATGCTGAGTGGTTGGAACGGACGAGAGGGGAAATGAGGTCGCCGCTGAGGTTCTTACATAAACAACTTTGCATCTACGTCATTTAATTTAATTTACTATGAAGTAATGAGGGGTGGCTTAAGACTTTTGCACAGTACTGTACCTGTTATTTTTAGCCACATTACACCATAGCCTTCCCGTTATATAAAATGAAACAGCTTTAAACAATATTAATCAATACTGCTTCAAAATTTCGAAAGAAAAATTCCAAGCATTAATGTGCTAAAAAAAAAATACTGGCTCTGATGATCTCTTTATTCATGGCCCGCCTTTCAAAATTATTCACTCTGGTCATGTGTCATACTGTGGTTTAAAAAAAAAATAATTAATGCACGTGCAGGAAAGTACCTCAAAGTCCTTCAGCGTGCTCTTCCAAGTACAGCCGTTGTTAGCGCAGTGCACTCTCAGCGCTAGAATCTCTTTATTGATTGCTGCGTCGTTGAAGAACTGCAGTCACACACAAAAAAAAAAAAAAAAACATGGGGAAATTATGACAATTTTCCTGAAACACTTTCCTGTGACTCAGAACAATTCTTTCTGTAAAACAAGCTCTGACTCTGATACCGCACATCCTGCTTTATTAAACTGGAATGTTTTTAATTAGACTTGAGGTCCAACCAAATCTTACAGGATTGAAGTTACAGTTACTCAAATTATCTCAATAAAATTGCTCAGGAATACAGAATTTTACATTTAATTTTACTGCAACTATCCAAAAAGAAAGGAGGGAATTCATTAAAAGAGCCGGTTATAATGAAGTAGGTTAGGGGTTTCCTAAACTAGGGGTCATGACCCCATGCTTTATAAATCAGACCATGCAAGAAACGTTTTATTTGTTTATTTATTTTCAACAAGATAAAATTGGAAACTATGCTTAAAATAACGTACTTGGTGTGCTACTATTAGTTAGCGTGAGTCACAATTGAACAAGTCACATTTAAATGAA
This sequence comes from Clarias gariepinus, assembly GCF_024256425.1. NCBI lineage: Eukaryota > Metazoa > Chordata > Actinopteri > Siluriformes > Clariidae > Clarias > Clarias gariepinus. The sequence continues at coordinate 7,808,938 of NC_071108.1, read as the reverse complement.
GGCTGCTAGATGCAGATGCTGTTTTTTAAAAATGCTAAACTTATCTCCGGCCATCTACCTCCACTAGTTTCCTCCCAACCTCGGCGGTGACTCAAAGAAAAACCAGACATCAAGAAAACACGTTACGATCGTCCAATATTAGGTTAATTTGTGCTGAGTGGTCCAAACGGTTAAGGTTTTTAATAAGGTGCAGATTAGATCGAGATCTAAAAGAACAGTGGTAAAAAAAAGATAAGAAAAAATTATGGTAAGTACTGTATGGCATGGCGAGTTCTCATACATAACTAGGTTTTATTCGTCTCAGAACATGATGAGTTTTACTAGCACCAGAACCTCTATCGATGAAAGCTGCAGTGCACTTTTGCCCTCGCTCTGAATAAGAGCGTCTGTGTAATGCGGTAAATGTAAATGAGAATTTCTTCGAATTAACCTTCTTCCAACTCACGCGCAAATTGCTTCTCCATTCACGTTGGTGTTTACAAGTGTATGTTTATGCAAATTTTCAGATGGCTGTGGTGTGCCGTCATAGTCATCTAATACATTCTCGCCTCCACTTGTAGCCACAGTAAAGATTTTGAATGTTGGGAAAATACTGACTATTGAAAGTAGTCTCGAACATTAAAGTACTTTAATACATCCATTCAGCGACCAATTCATTACTATCCATTCATTCCTGACTATCACCATGTACATCTGTCAGCACTCCTGTACTCCACGTGGCAATGGAAATAACCTGGATGTTATTTGAATATTAGATTAACACTGACACTGACTTGGTTGTGTGTATGCTGCTGATAGGTGTGCAGTTGCTACTCTATGTATACCTTCTCTACACGGAGGCTATAACTCTGTACAGTACCAGTCAGACGTTTGGACACACCTTCTAAATCACTAGGGTCATGAGGGGCCTGGAGCCTATTCCAGGACACGAGGCGGGGTACACCCTGGACAGGGTGCCAATCTATTACGAGGCACATACACACACTTATTCACTCACACACTCCAGGCAATTTGGGAACCCTGATTAGCCTAATCTACATGTCTTTGGACTGTGGGAGAACACCCACCAAGCACGGGGAGAACATGCAAACTCCATGCATACAGACCCTAGGTGGGAATCAAACCCAGACCCTTGAGCGACAGTGCTAACGACTATGCCACTGTGCCGCTCCTTAGACTTCAATGTTTTTGATTTTTTTTGGGTGATATTATAACAATACTATAAAAAATATTATAAATATATTATATTATACTATATTATAAAAAAACGATGAAATAACACATACGGAATTTTATAATTAAGTAACCATTACAACGAGGCCTCCGAGTGGCGCAGTGGTAAAGTGCTCGCCCTATCATCCGGGGAGCGCTGGTTCGAACCCCGGGTGATGCTGTTTTCCTCTCACAGCCGGAGGCACAGAGACAGCTGATTGGCCGAGCTCTCTCAGGGGGGAGGGGCTAGAGGTACTTGCGCTTCCACATTAATCACGGCTCTACAGCCAATCAGGGGCATCTGTGAGTTCGCGCACACGGAAGGAGCGGCTAGCGGGATAGTCTTCGACCTCCCGGCTGAGTGGTGGTGGTAGCCTTAATGTGGGAGCCCCCTAGTGACGGGGAGGAATTGGCTACGACTAATATTGGGGAGAAAATTGGAAAAAAAAACAAAAATATATATATATATATAAAAAAAGTAACCACTACAACAGCTAATTGTTATTTTAAGTCAAGAAGGTCGGCTGTTCTGGAATAGTTCTTGCAAGAGCAGTGTTGTGTCGAGTGCGTTTGCAAAACCCATCAAGCACCATGATGAAACTGGCTCTCATGAAGACCTTCTCTTGAAGACCGAAACTTACCTCTGCTGCAAAGAAGAAGATTATTTAGAGTTACCAGAATCAGAAACCACCAATTAACAAACAGCACCTCAGATTAGAGCCTTATGAAGGCTTTACAGAGCATAAGGGTAGATACATCTCAATATCAACTGTCCAAAGGAACAGGATGCCTTTAGCATTGTTGTGCAATGATAGATAGGAGATAGGAATGGAAAGACCATTTAATTAGTCCAAACTTTTGACTGTCTTAACTGTGTAACGTTTCTCAACTCCTCAGGGTGACACTAAGTTGTTTTCAAAATCCCAGCAGAGCACTCGTATCAGGAACACGCAAGATGGCCCTATCATGGTAGAGCCACTGCTTTGCTTCGAGTGATCCAAATAATATACCAGTGGTTGTCCTGTGGTGGTCTTACAGTACAGTATATCACATGGTGTCTGATGTGGTGTAGTCAGTAATAAAACACCACAAAATTACTGAACATGATTGTTTTACATAAGCATAGAGTTTAAAGATATGATATACAGACAGCTGATCATTTCATCTTTTACTTCTATTCGACTTTCGACAGATTTTGGCCCAAATTTCTTCTCCTATAAACACATCCAAATATGCAGGGTATAATTTGATAGTTTTGCTGTCACAGAAAATAGTAATTAACTAATCCACTGACTAGAAAAACATTTTCTGGCGAATATTAGTGCCCATAATTAAGAGATAAAATAATCAAGATGAATGAAGCTACTAAAGATGAATCAATGAATCAATGAATGGAAATGATTCTGTACATACTGTACTGATTCTGTACATACCTGGTCGAGAGTCAACAGGCTGTGGTTGGTTTGCAGGTTTGGGTCGTCTTTACACTTTGTACACACAAGATTTTTGTTGTTTCTGTTACAAAGTAAGAACAAGAACAGCAAACAATGAACATGAGAAGATAAGTATGAAATCATTTCAAAACAAACAAAGAACAATGAAGCAAAATGAACAAATCAGTTAATTACGCAATTAATTGGGCATAAACTAAACATTTAAACAAATTATGACTGTCACAGTAAATACACTCTGGAGTTCATTTTCATGTTGTTTGATTGTTTAATGGTTTGACTTCGTGATGGCATACAGTACAGTACTACTTAAAAACTTTTTTCCCAGTCATTTTCTAAATAACCTTCAAAAGTTCCCCAACTTTCTAGCTTTGGTACTTTTTCGGCGCAGTCCCCACATACTGTACAGTACATCCCGTGAATGATACTTTTTTTTTTTTTTAGGTTAGTCATGTGGAGCATTGCATTTTCATATTTCTTCTAAGTCATACAGTAAATTGTTCTGAAGGTCACTTCATTCAAGTTAATTACATTTGAACCTAATACAACTTTTCATTACCTAGCAATAATTAATTAAAATAAAAAAATCATGAGTATAAAACTGTTTCATAGCGAAACCGCCCATAGAGTGACAGATCACTGAATGTGGAAGTATCAGAAGATCCTTTATGGACATTTCACGCGATTCTACCTTTCAAGTAGACTATAATACAGTACGTGACGAGATACACAATAAACAGGAACAGTTGCAATGGAAATAGGTCAGCATGTGTTTGAGGACTACCCTTGGGTTTTTCTTTGCACTTATTTACCACTCAGTCCATTTTCACTTTTATTTTAACCCGGCTCTGAGGCCCTTAGCACAATATCTAACCTCTACTGTTGATGATTCACTCGAGCCATTTACACATGTGGGTTTCACACTTTTTACATGATCTGTACCACAGTTCCAGTTTTTCAGATGCAGGTAAACTCTTTCTGTGTTTTGTGTCAAATTTTACGCACGTGCAATTTCACAGCATGTCCAAACAAACTATACTAAAGATCTGTATAGTCTGTAAGGATGCTGAAAAAAAGCTGCTACTAAAACATTGATGTACTGTAGATCATGTTGCATTGCACTTGGCAGTATTTAGTTTATCTCCCGGATTTTGTGCGCATCATTAATAAAGAGTGTGTGTGTCTATATACAGTGGTGTGAAAAACTATTTGCCCCCTTCCTGATTTCTTATTCTTTTGCATGTTTGTCACACAAAATGTTTCTGATTATCAAACACATTTAACTATTAGTCAAAGGTAACACAAGTATACACAAAATGCAGTTTTTAAATGATGGTTTTTATTATTTAGGGAGAAAAAAAATCCAAACCTACATGGCCCTGTGTGAAAAAGTAATTGCCCCCTAAACCTAATAACTGGTTGGGCCACCCTTAGCAGCAATAACTGCAATCAAGCGTTTGCGATAACTTGCAACGAGTCTTTTACAGCGCTCTGGAGGAATTTTGGCCCACTCATCTTTGCAGAATTGTTGTAATTCAGCTTTATTTGAGGGTTTTCTAGCATGAACCGCCTTTTTAAGGTCATGCCACAACATCTCAATAGGAGTCAGGTCAGGACTTTGACTAGGCCACTCCAAAGTCTTCATTTTGTTTTTCTTCAGCCATTCAGAGGTGGATTTGCTGGTGTGTTTTAGGTCATTGTTCTGCTGCAGCACCCAAGATCGCTTCAGCTTGAGTTGACGAACAGATGGCCGGACATTCTCCTTCAGGATTTTTTGGTAGACAGTAGAATTCATGGTTCCATCTATCACAGCAAGCCTTCCAGGTCCTGAAGCAGCAAAACAACCCCAGACCATCACACTACCACCACCACCATATTTTACTGTTGGTATGATGTTCTTTTTCTGAAATGCTGTGTTACTTTTACGCCAGATGTAACGGGACACGCACCTTCCAACTTTTGTCTCATCGGTCCACAAGGTATTTTCCCAAAAGTCTTGGCAATCATTGAGATGTTTTTTAGCAAAATTGAGACGAGCCTTAATGTTCTTTTTGCTTAAAAGTGGTTTGCGCCCTGGAAATCTGCCATGCAGGCCGTTTTTGCCCAGTCTCTTTCTTATGGTGGAGTCGTGAACACTGACCTTAATTGAGGCAAGTGAGGCCTGCAGTTCTTTAGATGTTGTCCTGGGGTCTTTTGTGGCCTCTCGGATGAGTTGTCTCTGCGCTCTTGGGGTAATTTTGGTCGGCCAGCCACTCCTGGGAAGGTTCACCACTGTTCCATGTTTTTGCCATTTGTGGATAATGGCTCTCACTGTGGTTCGCTGGAGTCCCAAAGCTTTAGAAATGGCTTTATAACCTTTACCTGACTGATAGATCTCAATTACTTTTGTTCTCATTTGTTCCTGAATTTCTTTGGATCTTGGCATGATGTCTAGCTTTTGAGGTGCTTTTGCTCTACTTCTCTGTGTCAGGTAGCTCCTATTTAAGTGATTTCTTGATTGAAACAGGTGTGGCAGTAATCAGGCCTGGGGGTGACTACAGAAAATGAACTCATGTTTTAAAAAGGGGGGAAATTACTTTTTCACACAGGGCCATGTAGGTTTGGAATTTTTTTCTCCCTAAATAATAAAAACCATCATTTAAAAACTGCATTTTGTGTTTAATTATGTTATCTTTGACTAATAGTTAACGGTTTTTGATGAGCAGAAACATTTAAGTGTGACAAACATGCAAAAGAATAAGAAATCAGGAAGGGGGCAAATACTTTTTCACACCATAATGCTGTGTACAAAAACCACTGTTTTTGTACACAGCATCATGCACAGGTCTTAGGCAGAGGTAGAGAAATGCAATAAAGCAATGGCTTCTGTAAAAATGATGACAATATAGGTCTTCTACATAAAAGAAACTACAAAGTCAATATTATTTGTGATAACCCCTTTATTTATAAACATGCAACATATACATTGTGAATTGTTTTGCCAGAAAGGATTTTTTTTTCTGAGCATCTTTGAGAAAATTTTTTCTAGCTTCTGATTTTTCCAGGTAATCCCTGACAGCCTGTTTTTTTTTCTTATTATTTTTAAACGATTTTTTTCATCAATCCAATGATGCAGATTTCATAAAATAAATATCTAAGACAAAATAAGTATAAAAAGTCTACTGTGCATAAGATTTATTCATATATCCTGTAGGTATGATGAAGGTAGAAAATTTAGTGCAGTACACAAAGTTGCCAGGGAAACAGGATGTTTTATTCTGATGATGCATAGTGGGTGCACGATAGATAATATGATGACTGATCATCAACCATTATGATGATCATATCTTTTGTGCGTGTGTGTGCTGCGAGGTTGGTGTTGTTTTTACTGCCACCTCCACCCACACATTTCTGGAAATCGTTGAGACGTCAATATGTTATGGCCATCAGTGGTCTCATAGGGAAAACAAGATATTAAATAAATTTACATTTGGAAATGAACTAATCTGATCTAAAGTACATCCCTACACATTTACAGGCATTAATGTCCCAGGAGCCCAAGTTTGATTCCTAGCCAATGCCCAAACCCCAGTCACTGGATGCAGTGCCGGAACAGAGATGCACGAATGCATGATGTCTAAAGGTAAGAGATCATATTTAAATGTTTGCCCAGGTAATGTACATCCCATATATTTAATATATATATATATATATATATAAATAAAGTCATATGGAGACCTGGAGACAGACAAACGATAAGACATACATTTGCATTTTCAGGTTAAACAAAAGGGTTCCAGCAGACACAAGCTGTGTATATTTGTCTGGACACGGGCCATAGGAAGTGTTACCAGATTAAGTAATCAGGAAGCACAATAAGGGGGTTGTTTCATGCATATAGCGGCACGAGTTCACATCGTATTCTAAAACCTTACAGAAGATCTTTGCAAAAATGTAAAGATACAAAAATGTCATTACTCTGTAAAGACGCACTAAAGATGATTTTAGTATTAGGAGTTTTACGAAGACGTCCTGAAGACGTTATGAGGCGGCACGGTCACTTAAGTGATTGTCACTGTCACCTTGCACCGCCAGGGTTCGGGTTAAATTCCTGTCTCTGAGTGTGGGAGTAGAGTTTACATGTTCTGTGGGTTTCCTCCAGGTATTCCAGTTTCCTTTCACAGTACAAACAAATGAACATTAGGCTAACTGCCGTTCCCAAATTGCCTGTAGTGTGTGAAAGCGTGTTTAAGTGTTGGGAATAAATACAGTACAGTGGTAATCACCATTGTCCTCCGTAGTTGGACGACAGAGGATTTTAGATGGACGGACGGATGGATGCAGGATGTTATGCAGTGAGTACCAGGGTCTCATCATCTCATCACATCCACTTTATCCTGTATACAGGGTCCCATCCCAGGCGGGGTACACCCTAGACAGGCACGCTCATTCACAGACTATAGGCAAACTTTGGAATATCTTTGGACTGTCGGAGGAAACTAGAGTATCTGATGTCCTGCGTTGTCTTAAAAATCAAAAACATTTTAATTCCATCTACACTGCAGTTTCTTCCAAAGTGCAATTCAAAATGAACAATTCAAAAACAGAATATGAAAAACCTGAGCCATTTTTTTTTTTAAAGGTTAAGAATGAAAAACATGTCCTAAAGCAATAAGTAAATAAATGCATATTTTTTTTTCTTTCTTCCTCCTTATAACATTGTTTGTCATAAGTTTGTGCACAGGAAGTCCTGCACTCAGGCCCTGCTGCTGCTGCTGCGTGAGCGAGCGAGCTCGCGCTTACCTGATGAGCCAGTGAACGCACGCGAGGCAGTAACGGTGGCCGCACGCGCTCTGGTGCGCTCCGTTCAGCACGCAGTCGCAGTGGCTGCACAGGTACTTGGGCGCCGGGACCTCATCACAGATGCTCTGCGGGAAGCCGGACGGGTACTCGTTCTCACCCGGAGAGCTCGACACGAGAGGAGCCAGAGCGATTCCGTTCATCTCCGAGCTGTCAGTTTTCCTTCACTAAAACTCACCGCGCTGTCGGCTGCGACTAATACAAACACTGCGGGGAACCAATGACGTCATGTATGGTGTGAGGGGGGGCGGGAGGGGGTTTCCGGGTAAATTTCAGTGCGGGTTTCCCCACCGGAAATAACAAGCTCTCTTTACTTGTAGGCGCTCGGTACAGCGGAGAAGTGGAGTGAGTGAGCACACTCAGCACTATTTTAACTTTCGATTCGAATTATTATTAAGAAATCTTCCTCACTGCCTTTCGGCTGCTCCCTTTCTGGGGTCATGAGCGAATCATCTGCCTCCATCTAACCCTGTCCTCTGCATCCTCTCCTCTCACACCGACTAACTTCATGTCCTCTCTAATCACACACACACACACACACACACACACAGTATATAAAACTCTGTCTCTCTATCAGTTCAGTTCAGAAGAGCTTTATTGGCATGAATGTTTACTAAAATATTACATTATTGCCAAAGCAATTATAAAAACATTAATTACATTATAAATAACATCAATCTGAATGTATAAACCTATATAAACATCATAAACATATTGGATATGAAATAATATTATATTAGTTACGCACAAGAAAAACAAACCCCAGAAAAAAAATAACGCCAATATTAATAACAATATCAACAACTAACTATCTCTCTGACTGTCTTTCTCTCATTCTCTCTTTGTCTCTTTCTCTCTCTTCATCGTTCTGTCTGTCTCTCTCTGTCTCTCTCTGTCTCTCCATCTGTGTCTGTCTTTGTCTCTGTTTGTCTCTCTTTATCTCTCTCTCCCTCTCTCCATCTTTCTGTCTGTCTCTCTCTGTCTCTCCATCTTTCTGTCTGTCTCTCTCTGTCTCTCCATCTTTCTGTCTGTCTCTCTCTGTCTCTCCGTCTGTGTCTGTCTTTGTCTCTGTCTGTCTCTCTTTATCTCTCTCTCCATCTTTCTGTCTGTCTCTCTCTGTCTCTCCATCTTTCTGTCTGTCTCTCTCTGTCTCTCCATCTTTCTGTCTGTCTCTCTATGTCTCTCCGTCTGTGTCTGTCTTTGTCTCTGTCTGTCTCTCTTTATCTCTCTCTCCATCTTTCTGTCTGTCTCTTTCTGTCTCTCCATCTGTGTCTCTCTCTCTGTCTGTCTCTTTTTATCTCTCTGTCCCTCTCTCTCTCCATTTTTCTGTCTGTCTCTCTCTGTCTCTCCATCTTTCTATCTGTCTCTCTCTGTCTCTCCGTCTGTGTCTGTCTTTGTCTCTGCCTGTCTCTCTTTATCTCTCTCTCCCTCTCTCCATCTTTCTGTCTCTCTGTCTGTCTCTATCTCTGTCTGTCTCTCTTTATCTCTCTGTCTCTCTCTCTCTCCATTTTTCTGTCTGTCTCTCTCTGTCTCTCCATCTGTATCTGTCTGTCTCTCTTTATCTCTCTGTCTCTCTCTCTCCATCCTTCTGTCTGTCTCTCCTTGTCTCTCTGTCTGTGTCTGTCTTTGTCCCTGTCTGTCTCTCTTTATCTCTCTGTCTCTCTCTCTCCATCCTTCTGTCTGTCTCTCTCTGTCTCTCCATCTGTGCCTCTCTGTCTGTCTCTCTTTATCTCTCTGTCTCTCTCAATCTTTCTGTCTGTCTCTCTGTCTGTCTCTCTTTATCTCTCTGTCTCTCCCACTCTCCATCTTTCTGTCTGTCTCTTTCTGTCTCTCCATCTGTCTTTCTCTCTCTCTGTTTGTCTCTCTTTATCTCTCTGTCTCTCCCTCTCTCCATCTTTCTGTCTGTCCCTCTCTGTCTCTCCGTCTGTGTGTCTCTCTCTCTGTCTCCCTCACTGTTTCTCTATCACTCTTTCTGTCTCTCTGTCCCTGTCTAAATTATATATAATATCATTCTGCATTTATTAACATATAATAAACATTATACACATCTACACATCTAGGCATATGATAAAACCGTTAAGTTGGCGTGTCTGTACATTGAAGATTTTTGTGAAGAAAAGGTTATTTGGGGTGACGTAAGTTTAGTAATAGAACACATTACAAACTTTAATAATTCTTTTGATTGTGTAACTCTGCTTTGTGACAATGACAATTGTTAAAAGCAAAATAATTGTTTTTATTGCTATGCAAATTGAATTGAATTGAATACATCAAGTTGAGTTTTGTAATTTTTGTCTGAGGAAAATGTTTTTTCACACGTAAACTTACTAAACAAATGTATTTTTTTGTTGGGATTTTCCCTGATTTTCTACCTAATTTAGTCGTATCCAATTCCTCCCCGTCACTAAGGGGATCGCACATTAGGGCTACAACAATCATTCAGTCAGGAGACCTGAAGACTCGCATGTTTTCTCTCACACCTTTATTCTGCGCACAATTTTTTTTTCGAAATTTCCTAAATTCAACGGATGGCGTTGTATTTAAAAAAAAATAATAATAATAATATTTAAACGCTCTCATGAGTTGCAAGTAAATGCCATGCGAACGAAGTCACAGACACATCTAGTGCACCCAGTCTTTGCTGTCTGGGGGGCAAACCGCTTCTCCTGTGTCGGTTCACATCCACAACCTGTACCTGGTCAGGATGTGTCTCTGCTTTATACTGTATCTATGACGTTAAAGAGATACACCGCCAAATCATACTCTCTCTTTAAGGTCCGATAGCAGTGTAGTCTGGACTGGGTTTGGATGTGACTGTTCCAGTGCTCCGGATACGCTGTCCTCATCGGATCAGTAACGTGTGTGACTCTGATTAGACTGTGGTGTGTTAAGGGTTAGCGTGTTAGTGGATATCAGGACCAGCTGACAGAGGGAACTAGGTTTAGGACTGAGCTCATGGGCTTTCAATGCTTCATACTGCAGGGTGATTTCATTACTTGATTTTAAATGTTTATAAAATTTTAATGCTGTAATCAGGGGGAATCTCTCTGTCTCTCTGTCTCTCTTACATTCTCTATTTACGTCATATCCGTCCCTGAATGCGGAAAATCCCCAAATATAGTAAACATACCTCACTCTGACATTTAGACAGTCATGTACCTGTCCTCTACATCAACACCTGTTAGACTTATTCAAAAAGGGACTGACAGTCATCACAACCAACACCACCATCATCATCATTATCATAATAATGATATTAATAATAGGGCATTGTGGCTCAGTGGTCAATGTCTCACACCTCAACAACTTTGATTTGAATATTATCTCTGGTGTGTGTGTGTGTGTGGAGTTTACATGCGGTCCCTGTTCTTTTTGGGACTACCCATCGTCTGGGTCTCTTGGCCACAGTCCAAAGACACTCATTGTAGGCTGACTGGGATTTCCATTAGTCACTCACTCACTCATTCACTCACTATACCATCTTAATCAGTACAGGGTCACAGGGGCCCCGGGGACTTGACTGAGCACACACAACAGTGTGTTAGTACATCACAGGGTACATAAGCACACACGCTTTTACATACTCAGGACAATTTGGAAACACAAATTTGCTTAATTCTGCATGTCTTTGGTCTGTGGGCGGAAACTGTAGTTCATGGAGAACATGCAAGCTCCATGCACACATTCCCGAGGTGGGAATCAAACCCTTAACCCTGAAGGGTCTGTGTTCGATTCCTGCCTCAGGTCTGTGTGCATGGCGTTTGCATGTTCTCCCCATGCTTGGTGGGTTTCCTCCCAAAGAAGAACAGAAACTCCACACCCCGGGCAAAACCTGGAAAGCTGTAGATTAACTTTTTATCCTAAATCTGATTTTTAAGAAAGGTTTATTTTGTTGTGGCTTATTTATTCTGTATATGTTCAATCCAAATAACACCCAGTCTTTGCCTACTTCCAGCCCATAAAAGCCCCTCAGTGTAGCAGCTTCTGTATCTTTCTGTTCATTTAACCCACGTGGGGGCCAGACTGCTTGGCTTCTTGGGTCCTAAATGTGGGTCCAACTGTTCGACCATGTGTCAGGCCTAATGCAGATAATAGATGGTAGGTCCAGTTCAAGCCCAGTTGAGAGTTATGTGGGATCTATATGAATAGGCCGACTTGGAAAGTTCATGATTTACCCAGAAATATAATCTTTCTAAATGGTTTTACATCCCTATACAGTACCTTGAGTGTAGAGCATGCATGAAACACATGTCAAAGGAATCAATAAGAATGCCTCGTGCAGACACTCATGAAAAAGAATAATCTATCCTAAAAATCGACGTAACTTCAGGATCTAGTATTTAACGGACAGTTTTCATAAGTGGATGTAACACTAGAGTTCGGTTATTCTGCAGTCTTTATTTTACTATCTAAATATCATTCCCTTCACACAAGAGTCAAAAAGACAAGCTCTTATGAAATGTCTTCCAGAGGGACCAGAGCTCATCGTGCGAACGCTAAGATCGGCCTGAGGCCCATCACGACATTTTCGCGTCAGTGTGTAGAAATGCCAACTGCTGGACAAACTGAACCATTTACACAAATAGGTCAGAGGTCAGGTTGGCTTTTGTCTTCTCTGTTACAGATGAGCTGGAGTTTTCTTCTTCTTAGCCGAATGCTTTTGTACCCTACTCTGAATATTGCTGAACAGATGGTCTTTGAAACCCCAATAAGAAATCGACATAAATAATTGATCAGTTTGAGCTAGATAAAGAGGTCCAGATAAATGAGACCGATTCAGTCAGTATGATTTCTGTCTTTTAGTATATGGACGGTTTACACTGAGGTTGCCTTAACTAATATAAGGTACTACATTAGTTATATTAACAAATGAACAAATTATGAACTTTAGCATTATTTTAAAGTAATAAAACACAAATTATTATTTGCAGTTATATAAAAAAATAAATAAAGAATAGGCCAGTCTATTCGACAGGTAATCATTTACATTAAACAAGCATAGAACAAATGATCACATCCTGTTACAATATAGTATCTATAAACATATGTTCTCTTACCAGCGTCTCTTTTCTTTCATCTTGAGAACAGCTTATCTAAAAGAGAGTATCCAGTTACCAAAATGTTCATAACACAGATAAGGCAAACAGGTGGTGTCTGGCTCCAAAATTACACAATATGAGATTCCCATAACTGAAAAGCATGTTAACAGGATGTTAACAGTGATCGTTCTGGTGATGAGTGGTACATGTATTGTTCCAGGCTTTGATTATACAGTACGTAAAGATTCTTTCTATAAATGCCATCTTGCAGAAAACTTGTTACCCTGTGTAACACCTGTTCCAAGAATACAAGACTACAAGACTCAACATTGTTGATAGTAATTAGGCTTGGGAAAGAAAACACAAATGCACACATAAAATGTGCAGTAAATGTTGAATCAATGAATCGGTAATGACTATGTGCCATTAAACTCACTCACTTACGATCGTCTGTACCGCTTTATCTTGTATACAGGGTCACAGGGGGCCATGGAGCCTATAGCAGGAGACTAAAGGCATGAGATTGGGTACACCCTGCATTGGGTGGCAGTCTAGCACACACACACACACACACACACACTATGGGAAATTTGAAAAGACCAATTAGCCTAATCTGCATGTTTTTGAACTGTGAGAGAGGAAACCAGGTAGAACATGCAAACTGCATGAGACAGGAATTGAACCTGGCTGTGAATCGAACCCAGAACCCTAGTGGTGCAAGGCGACTACAGTGGTCCACTTTGCCACCATGCCGCTGTATGCATTAAACTGATTTCTTTAATTATAAAGGTATATTTATTAGGCAGCATGGTGGCTTAGTGTTTAGCACGGTCACCTCATGCCTCCTGGGTTTGGGATTCAAATTTCGCCTCTGGTATCTGTGTGTGTGGAATTTGCCCGTTCTTCCCATGCTTGTTGGGTTTACTCTGGGTCCAAAGACATTTGTTGTGTACTGATTAGCATTTCCAAATTGCCCCATAGTGTATGATTGGTGATGGGAGTGTGTATACGCCAGAGGCTGGGGGCCTCAGAAAGGCAACTTCCCCTACAGCAATGACACAAGTCCTAGGTCATTGCTGCCAACCATCATTTAGTGATGTCATAGATGAATAGATAGAGGGATGGATGGTATGATACAGTATAATAGCTAAAAGCATGTTAGTAAATGTTGATAAGCTATTGAATGATGATATCCATTGTAATCTGATATTTTGTGATCATTGTTTAATGCAGGGGATTAATATATCGCTTAAAACTAATACAAGTGTTCCTAGTGCATTTATGCCAGATGATATCAGTAGCATAGGCTCTTGCATATCAAGTCCCACTCTTGGGTACATGGAGTTTGCGTGTTCTAACCATGCTTATTGAAATTTTCATCTGGATACTCCGGTTTCCTCCAACCATTCCAAAAACAAAGGGTTTGCACCTCATCCAGGGTGTACTGGGATATTCTCCAGGCCTCCCTTCGTGACCCTGCATAGAATAAGCGGTATAGAGAATGATGGAGCGAGAGCGAGATCATTAAAGGATACTTAACGTAAGCGATGCCGTTCCGCACGGTGTCCTAAGAGCTCCTGATTCCTCAATATTACATGATTGACCAGTTCCATATGTGATATTTCCTCTCTCTAACAAGGTCATCTAATACCTCCATGGTCGTTTTTAAAGCACTGCAGGCTGTCTGAGAGGCACCACTTTAAATTCAGCGGTGATCAGTTTATGCTGAACGTTCAGGTCATTTTGGTCAAATGTCCTCCTGCTGGGAAAAGGCCTGTGTTTGGAGCACTGCTGAGAGAAATCTGTCTCCTCTACGCTGTGCGCGAATGAATTTCATACATTACAAGTGTGTCCTCATGTGTGTGTGTGTGTGCTTGTATTTTTCCCTCTGATTGTCTCCCTGCCCACTGTCTCCTCTCTACCCATTTTTTTCCTTCAGGACGCTCGGAAACGACTCCGAAGCGAGCAGATTATTTTGAGACAGACTCCACAGCGAGAAGCTCTCCGAGGGACACTCGCCATCCCAGACACAGCTGCATTGTTCCAGGGCTTTCTGGCATCTGCGAGACGTTTCAGAGCTGCCCACCTTCTCGGCGCATGAGCGCCTGACTGCATTTCCCACTGGCACAAATAGATGAACAGATTTGTGCCTCGCAAACAAGGCTTTGGTTCCACACTGGTTGTCTCTGAATTACATTTAATCAACTCCTGATTTCAAATATCGCCTAACAGAGCCAAGCGCCGGCCCTGTTCTTATTCTTGTATAATAATTGTTGATGGCAGTAATAACAGCGGAGGGCGTCATTAGTTTTATTAGTGTCATTGTTACGAGTGCAGATGACTCCCAACAACCTGTGACTGACTAACGGTTTCAATTCGCCGCCAACACAAAGGTTTGGCTGCGCGGCGATGTGATTTGGCGCCTAATTTTCTGTTAACCACATGTAGAGCGGTGCAAAACATTTAATCTCACATTGCTTCCTTATTCTTTTCAAATCGCATTAGCAATGCCAGTGATGACAGAGTAGTGACAATACGTTGCAAAAAAAAAAGCCTGAGAACCATTTCGGTTCACTCAGGAGCATGAGCGATACTATCTCAGATGACAAGATAAAAACTCCCACACTGCTCATAATATACAGTAAGTACCATGTAATGCTCAGTTCATAAATACCGAAAATACATACTGAATAAAGCTACTCATTTGATTTAAGATGACACTTTTTAATTGTGTGTGTGTGTGTGTGTGTGTGTGTGCATAAATTAATTTCATCCTCGGATCTGCAGAACTCTATACCGCGTGCATGTGTGTGTGTGTCTCCATGCGATGCATTATAATCAGATGTTTATTTATTGCATGCACATCCTTTTCTATAACCCCAGGTCAGACTCTGGCTACACCCCAAAGCTCGGAGGGGACAACAAGACATCACATAAGTCATTTCACATAAATAAACACGGCACATACTGGAGAATCCGCCATCTCCGAGCTTCTGAATAATAAATAAACAGCACTCGGCGAAGACATAGACGGGGACGTGATTGAATAAAATTAAGAAAAGGCAAAAAAAAAAAAAAAAAAGGAATGTTCTACTTTTTTAGAAAGATGTTATCTATTGTCATGACTTAATAAATGATTACAAAGAACATCAGGTGCAGGCGGGATGAGATACAGTGTCCATGCAAAGCTTGTTGTGGAACCTACCATCTTTAACAGCTTACTATTCAATTAGAATGACAAATACGTAAAGAATATAGGTGTTCAAGTCAAACCGGGACTTGTGATGAATTTTCTAGATATAAAACTGATTGACATTTACAGGAGACTTACAGTGATGAGACTCTTGGCCTCAGTAAAACATCTGAACGGTGCAAATGTTTTAAAGAAGGCCATACATCTATGAATGACTATCCCGGCTGAGGTCGCTCCGAGCCCATGCAGTCGTTCCTGAGATCATTCACCATGTGGAACGCCTGATCTTTGAAAATTGGCGATTAATAGGATCTGACGCATTATTCAAGAACACCACTAGCACATTATAGGAAATCGGCTGGGGGTTACTGCAACATCAGGGCCTTTAAAGGAGTTCCTGGGAGGCCAGGGTTTCAGACGTGAAGCAGGTAGTCCTGCTTTGATCTACCTTTGATCTACCTTTCTACGTAGATGGCGTCCACGCAATAGTGAATTTCTGGAATACTGTAAGTGCATTAGTGCTGAAGTCTCCAACTTTTTTTGCACCATGGACCGTTTTTTTATGAACCAGCAATCACATACTCAAAAGCATAACAAAGCATAATAAAGTGCATAATAACTAGAACAGCATGACACAAAATTAGTGTGAGCCCTGAGCTTGTTTCCCTGTGATAACATCTAGAAGTGATGGGGGAGAGCGATACCCGAGACAAAAATCGTCTCACAAAGATAGATTGTTGGAAATAGAAACAGGATTGTTAGTGCCTTTGTAGCCATTTCAGGATATTCCACCTTAATCTAGAAAGTTGAAGTTGTCTCAAAGACACTTTTAATGCCGTATTTATTATAGAAAGCAGGCTTTAAGCATGTGAAACGCATGTTGCGAGTGGGAGATGATCTGATTATTTTACAAAATAAAACCCTCTGCAGACTTTGATAGTCAATAAAATGGAAATAAAATCAAAAATATATTTTTCTTTCTCTCTGTGCGTCCCGGTACCAAATCATCCACGGGCCGGTACACGTTGGTGACCACGGCACTAGTGTAGCAGGGGATTATACGGAGAAATAAAGGGAATTTTTACTCTCATAACTATTTCCCGCTATTCTGCACTTTAAAGTTCAGGTTTGACTTGAACAACTCTCGTAGTGCTGTTATCATGGGGAAAGAAAGTCATATCAGCCCCAAAGTTTAGTCCACGTCACGTCAATCTGAATGTTGATCAGCAATACAAAAAAAAAGGTGAGAACCTATTTGCCTAATAAGTTTGGGTGGAAGCTGTTTCTGTACACAGTTTTCGGCATTTGCATGCACACATTACTGAACGAGACTCGCTGAGAGCATCGTGCTCGAGTAAACATCCGCGATCCGGAGCCTCTCCTCATTTTCATTTGGTTACAAACTGCCAATACAATGAACACTGGCTGACATTTCTGGCACCCGGGGGGAAAAACAAACAATGCACTTCTTTTTAAAGCTTCAATGCTATTTACACTGAGCACACAAACTATGGAGTCTTAACATTTGAACATTTGGAAGCGTTCTTGTTTATTTAAATATCGTACGGTAAATAGTAGAATGAATAATATATGTAAAATAGTTTCTGAACAGAGATTTACGCAATAAAAAAACACAAGACATGACATGATGTGTGATGAGATGTTTTATTCCTCTTATACTGTACAAAAAGTTTAATGCTGTTTAAAATCCTCACCAGTCTCTCTCTCTCTCTCTCTCTCTCTCTCGAAGTCAAAATCTGATTTAAAAAAATGCAGCTTACTCGGGGATCAGAAAACTTGAACAAAGCCCTGACACTATATACTCCTTCAATAAACATAAAAAAAAAATCTCATTACAAATAGCGCAAAGATTCATTAAATACCATTCCATTTTTCAAATCCATTTTTATTAGCCTTAGATTATGTGGTGCATCTGGAAGTCCTTGTGACTCAGCTGTTACTATAGAAACAGCTGTTTCCTGTGATGGAGAGAAATAATACAGCATACTGTATACAGAGGGGCAAAAAAGTATTTAATCAGCCACCAATTGTGCAAGTTCTCCCACTTAAAAAGATGAGAGAGGCCTGTATTTTTCATCATAGGTATACCTCAACTATAAGAGACAAAATAAGAAAAAAAAATTCCAGAAAATCAAGACCTTGAAATGCTCCTTACGAAGCCACTCCTTCGTTGCCTGGGCTATTTGGGATTATTGTCATGCTGAAAGACCCAGCCATACTTCATCTTTAATGCCCTTGCTGATGAAAGGAGGTTTTTCATTTAAAATCTCACCATATATGGCCCCAATCAGTCGTCCCTTTGCAGAAAAACAGCCCCAAAGCATGATGTTTCCTCCCCCATGCTTCACAGTAGGTATGGTGTTCTTTGGATGCAACTCAGCATTCTTTCTCCTCCAAACACGACAAGTTGAGTTTTTACCAAAATGTTCTATTTTGGTTCATCTGACCATATGACATTCTCCCAATCCACTTCTGGATCATCCACATGTTCTCTGGCGAACTTCAGACGGGCCTGGACATGTACTGACTTAAGCAGGGGGACACGTCTGGCACTGCAGGATTTGAGTGTTACTGATGGTAGCCTTTGTTACTTTGGTCCCAGGTCTCTGCAGGTCATTCACTAGGTGCCCCGGTGTGGTTCTGGGATTTTTGCTCACAGTTCTTGTGGTCTTTTTGACCCAACGGGATGAGATCTTGCATGGAGCCCCAGATCGAGATTATCAGTGGTCTTGTATGTCTTCCATTTTCTAATAATTGGTCCCACAGGTGATTTCTTCACACCAAGCTGCTTACCTATTGCAGATTCATTCTTCTCAGCCTGGTGCAGGTCTACAATTTGACAGCTCTTTGGTCTTTGCCATAGTGGAGTTTGGAGTGTGACTGTTTGAGGTTGTGAACAGGTGTGTTTTATACTGATAACAAGTTCAAACAGATGGCATTAATACGGGTAACAAGTGAAGGATGGAGGAGCCTCTTAAAGAAAAAAGTTACAGGTCTGTAAGAGCCAGAAATCTTGCTTGTTTTTTAGGTGACCAAATACTTATTTTTAGCAATTAATTCATAAAAAATCCTACAATTTTTTTTCTTATTTTGTCTCTCATAGTTGAGGTATACCTGTGATGAAAATTACAGGCCTCTCTTATCTTTTGAAGTGGAAGAACTTGTACAACTGGTGGCTGACTAGATACTTTTTTGCCCCTCTGTATAATCTTGGAGCCGGCACTTCGGTCAGAGTTGCTGTTACAGGAAATAATTCAACCTTTAAACTTCTGGCCAATCAGATTCGAGGCGATCGTGTTGAGCTCGTATCAAAGCAAGGAAACGTTTTCCTTCATGGCTAAGCTCTACTTTCATATGTATGACCGGATTTCTGCCGAACAAGAAGATGTTATTTAAATGTAGAATACATCGGCTCTCGGGACACCTGATGGCAAAATCCTTCGCCTAATCTTTCCGGCAGTGTGTGTGTGAACACAGTGTGTATCCGCTGCAGGTGAACAGGTGTGCTGTGGGGATTTGATACACTCTATCTA
This sequence comes from Clarias gariepinus, assembly GCF_024256425.1. NCBI lineage: Eukaryota > Metazoa > Chordata > Actinopteri > Siluriformes > Clariidae > Clarias > Clarias gariepinus. The sequence continues at coordinate 7,789,650 of NC_071108.1, read as the reverse complement.
CAACATATTCAGGTTACAGGAACCTACAAAGTGAAAAACCCATAAAAAAAAGCCTTTCAAAGCGAAGTGAGTGAAGCCACACTGTGCCAAGTAACAGTATGGAGGCAGGAACAGGCACACGTACGCGTGTATGGTGTATGTGCTAAGTTGCAGGGTGTAATAGAGCCATTTCGCACCTGATGTGGAAAATACTGTAGAAAAAGACTGAAAAAAAGACTGATGCTAAAACAAAAGTTTTAAAAGCATATAAAATATATACAGTCAAGCCCGAAATTATTCGTACCCCAGACAAATTCCGACTCAAAGTTACCTTTATTCAACCGGCAAGTTTTTTTTGATTGGACTCTTTCAGGTTGGAGCGTCTCCTTGCCATCACAATGATCTTCAGCTCCCTCCACAGATTTTCAATTGCATTTAAGTCAGGACTCTAAAAGTCAGCAACTGCAAAACTTTAATGTTTTTTTTTCTTTCTGTTAACTGTTTCTTCATCACTTTTGCTGTGTGTTTTAGGTTGTTGTCGTGCTGAAATGTCCAGCGGTGCCCAAGGCCAAGTTTCTCTGCAGACAGCCTGATGTTGTTGAGAATGTTGATTTATTGCTCCTTTTTCATGGTGCTGTTTAATGGTCCACCGGCTGAAAAACACCCCCAAAACATTAGGTTCCCACCACCATGTTTGACAGTGGGGACGGTGTTCTTAGGGTTGAAGGCTTCTCCTATTCATACATTAAATAAAGGCTGCATCATTGTGGCCAAACAATTCAATTTTTGTTTCATCTGACCATAAAACAGAAGCCCAGAAGTCTTCTTCCTACCTCTCTCAGACCTCTGGTCTTCTGTTATAACCTTAACCCTAAATTATTCTGATACACACCATGATACAGTACTGTTCCACTATAGTAGTAACATCCATGCAACATTCTGGCGCTCTCTTCTGCAAGCTGGTAATAAGTTATCCTTCGATTTTCAAGGATCAGGTGTTTCAATCACTATCGTTAATGCAAGTGGGCTCTGAGCCACCTCGTCCAGGATCACAGACTTACTGCCTGTTTTAAAATCTTTGCAACTTTCAAAAGTTTTATTGTGGCTCGTAGTTTCATTACTGTACTGCGCTTGAAATCTTCTGTAAATTGGTTTGTGAAAGTCCCTGTTTGATTTGAACGCCCCTTTTAGTCTGTTCAGCATTAAACATTTTCAACCAAAGACTCTGTAAACAGGGAAGAAACTGATTACGCCCCATGTTAATAAGTTAACCACTTTGACCTCTGACTGAAATGTAAAGTTGAGGGGATGCTTCTGGTGGTTTTAAGTTTTGTACATGTGCATTACAAGCTGCACCTTCACCTCGACTCCGGCATTAATCTAACCAAGCCTTGTTTTTTTTCTTAAATCAGGCTATTCCCTGGTAATGAGTGCTGCAGGCTTTTTATTTCTAGAGATGGTCCTGTTGATAGAGAAGTAATGAATTCAGCCTGGACTTAAAACCTCCTTCATTTAAACCATTCCAAAAGCTGAAATAAAAGACTTAGGCAGTTTGGCACACACACACACACACACACACACACACACACACTTAGTGTACGGTATGTAGTACTATAAGCACCATCTCATTTCATGAATATGCCATAATCCAATATTATATATAATGATAATGTGAACTCCACAAACACACACACACACACACACACACACACACACACACACACACACACATACACACTGTGAATATTCTTCTGAACATCTGCTACAGGTGAAACTCTTGTGAACCACTGATTATTACCATGTATGAAAACACACAAAGCTCAGAATGCCATAATACATACATTTATTAATGCAGCTGAAAAAAAAAAAGAAAGTCAATGCAGCTGTCGGTGCAGAAATTCTTGGCACTATCTGCTTTCAGAAATAATTGCCTATTTACAAAACCACTGAAGTGTTTCAGCACAAATAGAGTATAAAATGCGAGTCTGATGAGGCCGTGTCAGCCCTGTCAATGCTGCGTGGAACCTCTCAACTCCCAGCGCTCGCCTCCTGAACTCCTCCACGCTTCCCTCTCATCTCTCCTTATAAGATTTCCATCATTCTGCCAAAAAACCTTAATAGGTTACACACACTGCTCTTTAGCACCCCCTCTTTCACCAAAGGCCTCTTAAGAATACTTGGGAGTCATTTTACTGAGTTACAATATTAGATGAAGGAAACCTGCTTTTAGTCATGCATGAGTGTAGGACCGGGTTGGATCCCTCGCTCGGCAAGTGAATAAACAGCGCAGTCATAGCAATAAACATAAAATAAACGAATGCCGTGGTTGCGTGACATACTGTAGTGTGAGTAGATTCTCTGTAAAGAGAAATAATCAATGCTTCAGCCGGTCCACATTTCTGATTTATTCCAATTCTAAACACATCTGAATCACATCATTATGCAAGGAAGTGAGACAAAACGAAGGTTTGAGCTGACCGGCCAGCCGTTTGGAGCGGGTATGTAGCCAGGAATTAATCTCAGTGGAAGGTGATGAGGAATAAAACTGCCATAACATTTCATGCAATTAAATTTCTAAGTCTAATGCACCCATGCATCTGGGGTGTGGGGGGAGGGGGAGGGGGGAGTGTGTGGGCTTGGTACAAAAAAGTTTTTCATCTAGGTGAAAAAGTACATATTCAGATCATATAACACTATTTTCATCTTACACAATGCTTCTTATTTAATGCTTCATTTTTTATAAATATGCGTACATTGTCATTCAGGTAAAACTTTTTTTAGATTTCACATGAAAAGACATAAACCTGAACAAGTGTATTATTCTATAATGCCAAATGGTTAAGAAATTGCAACATGGTTACGGACACTACAGATTTTTTGCTTTTTAAGCTTTTATCAAAAACTGGGATGCTTACCCTTTTTTTTTTTTTTTACAGGTCTTATACTTACACCAATTTCAGTATCAATACAAAAAAAGAAAAAAATATATATGAACAAAGAAGTATAACGCTGAAAAATTACCATTTTTGGGGCACATACTGCATAAATCATGTCTATAAAACGAAAATGTCTTCTTTGACACACACATTTTTTGTATTATATGTATAACACGAAAAACAAATTAAAAATAAAATCAGCACCCATACTTTATTTTAAAGCAATCAACTTTAAAAAATGCTTTATACCTATCATTCTGATACTGTTTTCTAAAAAAAATCTATCTGGTTCACTAGGTTACGTACTAAGAGTAGAAATATTTTGATAAAATTTTATGCAAGATTCAAGATTCTTTATTGCCACTGTACAAGTATAGTTTAATTTAAGCAATGTCCAATCAACCAAATTTGCCATATTAATAACAGTAACAGAAATATAGCTATACTTATATTCCAAAATTAAATGTGATTGAGCAAAAAGAGAGAGAGAGAGAGAGAGAGAGAGAGAGAGAGAGAGAGAATTGGAATCCAGGTTCACAGAGAGGATAATCCAAGGAGTGAAATTGACAGGCAATGGTTGGTACCCAGCAGGAATGTTATGCTGGAGTTGGCAGGTTCAAAGTGTGTGTTAAGATGGAGATGACTTTCAGGGTACGCTCTGTTTCAGTGCTTGTGTGATTCCCTATAATGACATCAACAGTGATGACTTTTAAACTTTGATTGATTAAAAAATGGGACCAGTTTCAAGCACTGTTTCAATTTAAACACATTTAACATCAAAAACTTATTTACTGCCCTTTTTTTTTTTAAAACTGTTTTTCTATTTTGTAATTCTTCTAATATAACATTGTTTTTACTGTATATACTAATCAGCCATAACATTACAATACAAAACATTATACCCTGCATTGTGTAGGTTCCCCTTGTCCCGACCCGGCCTCCAAATTCCTTAGATCCCAATCCGATCAAGATAGCACCCTCAGGATCCACTGGCACCATCCTGGTGCCAAACACTACAACACAACTCAAAGGTCCTGTGGAGAAATTTCCAACGTGGCCAGAGCTGTCCCGGTGGCAAAAGCAGAACCTTAAATAAATCTTGAGGTGTATGCAAGTTTCTAATAAGCAAGCCCACAACCTCTTAAGACATTATGAAAAAGAAGAATTAAGAAGAACCAGGCCGAAAATGTGATTCTTCTGTGTGAATAAGAGTCCTGGAATAGGTCAGGACAAGGCGTATAGTGTAGATAATTTAGAAATATAAAAAAAAAGCTGGGAAGAAATAAACAAATTTTTGGCGGGAAAGCTTCAACACTTCAAAAGCTTCATACTCACCTTACCACTAACATAAGTCAACCTATTGTATCATCATGCTGCAGAGATGCACATTTTTGGAGGAGACAGGCAGCACTAATTATGTTCTAAATAATGGTCTACATCTATTTTTTTTGCACACTGTGTTCACACTATTAACATGTACAGTACCAGGCTTGGAAAACGTTTTTAGTATAGTTAATGTCCACTTTGGGTGCAAGCTCAAATATAGCTAAGAAAACGACCAGATATACGTATCCTGTGCAGTGTCGCAGAGGACCTGAGGCCTATCCAGAAGACTTTGGACACAAGGTGGGGTACACTCTGGACAGGGTGCCAATTCATTACAGGATACTGTACTTTACTTGAGTAGTTTTATTAGTGAATACTTTTTAGTTTTACTGCACTACATCCTACTACAAATATCTGTACTTTCTACTTCACTATGTTTTTGCATGTTGTTGTGTTACACAATGTGTTACTAGAGGAATACCAAAAGTCAAAGTCTTTCGATTCTGCTTTGTGTACAGTACATACTGTACATTAAAATTATGATACTCTCAGACCCTTCCGAACAACTCTAAGTACAAAGAAAGAAAAGAAAAGAGGAGATTTATGGATGTAGTGAGAGAGGACATGAAGTTAGTTGGTGTGAGAGAAGAGGACGCAGAGGACAGGGTTAGATGGAGGCAGATGCTACACTGTGGCGACCCCTGAAGGGGAACAGCTGAAAGACAAAGAAGAGAAGCCTTCTCTCTGTGAAACACTGAATTATGTAGCAGGTGTATGAAATGTAAAGCATAAGTAGTTGAAAACAGCAGGTTCACAATGACTATAACTATATAAAGGCTATTGTGAACTAACATAAGGTCAGTAACTATATTTAAAAGTAAGTACTTTGAACCTTTGGACTATTGCTCAATAAAAATCCTGAATGAGAGACTTCTATTTTTACTTCTATTCCTCCCAGGGTATTTCTCTATTTACTTAAGTATAGCATTTGTGTAGTTTGTCAATCGTTTTACATGACTGTAAAACAAATGACTGAAATTCTGCTTATTACAATTAATGAGTTTTATTCTTTGTGCAAGATTTTGTCAAACTTTAGATCAGAATAAAAAAAGTAGATCAACCTATCAATAAGGTTAAAACCTTTTTTTAACACATAATCAGTGCTCCTTCGTTCTTTTTTCAAATCCAATAAGGGTTTTGCCATTGGGTTACATTTACATAATTATACTATTTATTATTATATCGAACCTCTACTATAATGATTACTTGATATACTTGCAAATTTTTTTTGACTGACGTTTATTCCAAATCGGCTTTGATTCAGTATGTCCATGTGTGCCATTGTCTCTCCTCAACATGCGATGTCTCGTTCATCATCATTCATTTCTATGAGAACGACTTCTGCTGAGCATATTAAAATTCACTTGCAGTGTAAATTCTTCTGCTGTAATCATAAAGACTGTTATGTTCTCGTACTCTACTGACGCCCATTTCAACTGTCTCGTTCTCTAATAATATTGACCTGTGAATGTTAGGTTTTAAGTAATGCACTAAATTCTCTCTCTCTCTCGCTCTCCCTCCTTTTCAGTTCTTCTGCTTGTATCTGCAATAGGATGCAAAGATGTGACCATTGCTGCAGTTACCATGTTAAACGTACATTCACATCAAACACCACACAGAGCTTTATCAATGATCTCCCAGAGTTATCAACTCTGATTGGATCGCCATCTGACTCCACAGAACTCGATCAGGCGACTGAATATCCAGAGTCAACATTTCGTTTTACCTTAGATAATGTAGCTCCAGTTAAAAGGAAAACAATTAAAGATAAGAAACTCGCTCCCTGGTATAATGAGCACACATGCACTTTAAAACAAACCGCTTGGAAATTAGAATGCAAATGGCGTCAAACTAAATTGCTAGCATTCCAAATAGCATGGAAGGAGAGCATCCTGAACTATAGAAAAGCTCTCAGTGATGCTTGTTCATTGTACAGTATCTTTACACTCTTATTTTTATTTATTTTTCCTTATTTTTTTCTTGATTTTTATTTAACAACGTAGCTTAATTAACAAAAAACAAGACCACTGGAGAAATCTCTACAAGATAAGAAATATACTGTCACTAAACGATGCAGAAAACTAGTTCAACTAGGTGTATAAACAAGCTTCAGCTAGTCCAGAATGCAGGAGTCTACACTAGAACAAGAAGATACGAGCACATCACTGCGAGAGCTGTCTGACTCGTCCTGGTGTCCTGCTTCTGGTTGGAGATCTTGTCACATGGATGGCCGCATGGTCTGCCTGGGATGCGTGTGGTGACTGGGGACGGTTTCCACGAAGACGGTCCTGTCCTCGGCTGATGCGGACAGCTGTTCTCTGAGGACTTGTGACTTCAGTCGCTCGATAGTTCAGGACTAGAGATTTCTACAGTCTACCCAGGTCTCCAATAACGACCTGGACTCCATTTTAACTGTTATACTTAACTTCCAATCTCACACAGTATGAATGCAGATCAATCCCTATCTGCTATCTGTTTCACCCAAATGAGGATGGGTTCCTGTTAAGTCTGGTTCCTCTCAAGGTTTCCTTCTATTACCATCTCAGGAAGTTTTTCCTTGCCACTGTCACTGTCGTCTTCGGCTTGCTCATCAGGGAAAATCCTATCATTTTGATTCATTTACATTCACATTTCACACAAACTTAAATAATTCTTTTGACTGTATAAAGCTGCTTTGCGGCAATATCAATTGTTAAAAGCGCTATACAAATAGAATCGAATTGAATTGAGTGTTTCACAGGTTTGCCGGCACATCTGTCTCTCTTTGTGACTTTCTCACATGAAACAGAGCTCCGATTCTCTTGGGTGACAGCCGAGCCAACAGACTGTAAATGTGCCACCATGCTGTTTGCTCCCAAGCAGGGAAATATTTCCCCCCGGATAGTTCTAGACAATGGCGGGAAAAAAATTAATACCAGGTCCTAACCAATACTTGACTTCTTGCAGCAGCATGCAATACATCATACTTTATCTGCTCTTCTGTCTAACACAAATCAATTCCAGCCAGTATTTCCCAAGATACTGTACATTACAATTTCCACCATTAATGCATTTCCATGCAATCGGTACTTGTACAATGTGATTACTGGTATATATTCACCTTGGAGGCACATATTACACAAGAGATCCTAACCCATGTATTAAGGGTTTTGAATAGGTGGTTATGTCACTTAAAATAAAATAAAAAAAACCTCTGGATGAAATGTGACCTACTGTACAGTATATATACATCATAAAACCATGAAATAATCCTTTAGCAACATAATTAGTAAAAGAACCAGCACAGTAATGAGGCTTATTCATCAATGTTGCATAAAAATAAGCACAAATCTGAGCTCATGGAATGATTTATGAAAAGATGTGTATAATTTATATTTAAAAAAAAGGCTACAGTATAAAATGACATTGAAGAAGGCGGTGATTTAAACTCAAATGATGAATCAGCTTCAGGTGTGTAATGCACACGAGTGGCCAGTAGTCTCGTATTTACGCATCATATAGTGGACATATGAAACATTACACTATACAGTGTACCTTTAATGTAAAATACTGTTTATGTAAAATCATTAAATAGATTCAAATACATTTACAAACTACAGTTCATTTACATTTATCTACAAATACATTTATAAAATATCTGAGAGCTACATAAAGTCAAAACCTTTTTTTTTTTAATGCATTCAAGCAGGCCATCAATATCCAAGATCGGAGCAAAGAATTGAACAGAAGTAGAAGATGGGGGATTTTACATTAATTTATTTAAACAAAGCCGCTCAAGGCTAAAGTCGGGTAATCTATTAACTGATAACATTAATTCACTTTTCTTCTTAATTTTAGGACTGGCTCAGATTAGGCTAATGTAAAATGTGTGTGTTCCCATCTCACACCCTGTGTTAGGTTCTGAACCCATTGTGTCCCTGTCTAGGAGATTGGGTTGGTGCATTTAAAAAAACAAACAAAACAAACAAAAAAAAAAAAACGCATATCTTCTGAGGTCGTCAAAAGTAGGACAACTGGTACTGGTGCACATGGGCATCTAAGGCTCATTATTCCCCTTGGGAAACAAGGGCTAGCCTGTTTGGGCTATTCTGTCAGAAGAGCTTCTATAGCAGAATTTAATGAAAAAAAAAAGGTTATTTGTGGTTATTATAGAAAGGTGGCAGAACACACAGCTTGGTGTGTATAAGGCTGTGTAACCACAGACTGGTCAGAGTGCTTGTGCTGACCGCTTTCCACTGCTAAATGTTAAGTCTTTATTTGTCACATACCTGTATACAGTACGTTACTAGACAGTGAAATTATTTCTTTGCATATCCCAGTGTAAATGGGGTCAGAGCACAGGGTCACCCATGATACAGCACGCCTGGAGCAAACAGGGTTAATGGCCTTGCTCAAGGGCCCACCAATGGCAACTTTATGGAGCTGGGGCTCAAACCGCCAACCTTCCTATCAGTAACTCAGTGCCTTAGCCCTCTGAGCTACCACTGCACTGAAAAAGCCTGGTTTGATTGATCATGCTTTCTTTACCATCATATGAATGGCTGGGTAATAGATGGCTCCAGGATGTACTCTGGGAGGAAAGCAAACCGGAAAAGACAGTGTGATGCTCTGGGTAATGTTCTGCGAAAAAAAAACCCTGGGCTTTGGCATTTCTGTGGATGTTACTTTGACACGGTACACTTATCAAAATTTGTTGCAGACCAGGAATTTCCTAATGGAAGTGGCCTCTTTCAGCAGGAGAAAGAACGCTGCTGCGCTGTAAAAAAATCTAGGAATGGTTTGAGGAACATGACAAAAGGTTCAAGGTGTTGACTCGGTCTCCAAGTTCCTTTGATCTCATTGTTCTTGAGCATCTGTCAAATGTGCTGGACTATCCAGTCAGATCGATGAATGCCCCACCTTGCAACTTACAGGGCTTAAAGGATCTACTACTAACATATTGGTGCCAGATATACCACAGCACACCTTCGGAGAACTTGTGGAGTATGTGGTTTGATGGTTGATAAAGTCATTTTAGTGATACAAGAGGGACCTACGCAATCTTTTATTGCTAGGGCTGATTGGTGCATACTGTACAGATATACAGATATAGCTGATGAATGCAGTTTTTTTGTGAAACTTTGTGTAACAAAGTAATGTGTTTTTTGCTCCTGGGTACAAATCTTCTGACAAACGCTTTATCATATTCAACAGAAATATAATTTACAATGATTTTCTTTCAACTTGACCTGTCTGAGCTGTCTAATTCATTGTAATGAAATCTCACTTCTGCTTCTTACTCAGCTTTTCATTTGTTTTGTCTGTAATCATCCGGGGTGGTTGTTACCTTTCAGACTTAAATTTGCTGCAGATTGTGCATATGTGCCTTGAGTAGGATGATGGAAGATGCTGCTCTAGGGGAAGATGATGGGTAATTGGCAATCAAGCTGTCTGGATGAAAGAAGCTGCAGTATGAAAGAATGTAGAATATCAGCATGACTAAAATCTCTGACATGTTAGTCTAAACAACGAGAGAAGCTGTAATAGTGTGTTTTTACTGTATATGTATATGACAAACAGTTTATTGATGAACTAATTTATTCGTTGTGGGTTTCATCGATTCTTTAGTCAGATGATGACTCTTCACCAGTAGAAACAGTCTCCAGCACCAGCACACTGTAAAAACAGATGTTGGTGGGGTTTTTTTTCCCTTTACACTGCTGAGGTTAGAAAATCTGTTCTTATAGTGGGACATTTCCAGTAGAACCTCTGAGCTGTCAGTGATGCTTATCTTATTATCATTCCTGAAGGGGCTATTCTTTAGTGCCTTCATTTTTTTCCCCGTCTTTTCTCTTTTCTTCAGAAATGGCAGAAAGATTGCTTTTGACAAAGTGTCTCACAGTGCGAATGATCATTTTGCCTCAGCTGCCTCTCAGTGTGTGACGTTTCATAAATGAATAAATCACCTTGCTCAGCAACAAACCTCTCCTGCAGTAGATGAAGCAGCATTAAATAGAGCTATATACTGATGTTTGAGAAGCATCTTTCAAATGGAAACCCAGACAAACACAGAAACATCTCACCCACATGTTAATTATAGAAATTTATACGATTTTAATTAGTGTTTTTTTTTTATTATTATTTGATTTTGTTTTGCAAATTTCAAATCGTTTTATTTTATTTTATTCATGGTTTATTTTAAGCACTTCGTTTAGATTTCATCTGCATTCTAAAAATGTTTCATTATGTATTCCATCATTTATATACAGTATGCACACCCCGCTGGATGGTACTGTACCAATATGTATGTTTCGCATGCATATAATACATGCATAATAATGGGCTATTTACATGAATATTTCATGGAATATTTATGTCATATTTATGTCAATCCTGGGTTATGAATGAGTTTAGTTTAATTCCAGGCAAAGGTCTGATTCCGTTAATCTACATAATGCTAGGGCTAAATCTTTCATAAAGTGTGGATTTGTTCTGAATTTTAATGACATTTTGTTTCAGTCTTTTGTGCTGTTTTTTTGTACAGTTTTTAGTAAACACCAAAATGGCATGTCTAAATTATTAAAACCATTTCAAAAAAATTTTCTGTATCATAAGGAATTATCAAATCTAACATATTGCAAAAAACAAACAAACAAAAACAAAAAAACCACACCAAATAAGAATCATATTGTAGCGTTTTTACGCCGGTAAGGATTGTGGAGAGACGAGTGAGCTTATTTTGCTGCCCAATGCAAATGGCTGGGAGTATTTTATTTAGCACACCGCAGATATGGAACACACAAACACTTCCCACCATTACTAACACACCTAAACCATACACACATACCCTGGCCGAAGCCACTAACCCAAACACCTTTTCCCAACAGGGTGAACACATAACAGTCCATCCCGCAAAGCATGATGGTTCCCAAGCGAAACCCCGCCCACGCCACACTATTGTATAATGTAAACCCTTTTCGCTGCATACCCATAATGTTTAATAACCTCAAATGAACCTGCAATATCCTTCCCATAAACACAAAATTCAATATAATGCAATATGATACAAAATGATGGTGCCTTAATAGGATACATTTTCTTAGCTTTCAATGAATTTTCATTTAACCCTCTCCTGAGCAGTGTTGGTTTTAACGCATTACAAAGTAACGCGTTAGAGTACTTGGATTACTTTTTTGATGTAACGAGTAATCTAACACGTTAGGTCTGCCTCAGTTATGGTACTTAGTAATTTTTTTCAAAAATTTAATTTGTTATTCAGACAATTTATGTAATCCATGAGCCAGACAGCAGTCATTTCCAATCCATTAGTGCGTGTGTGTGAAAGTCATAATACAAAGTGAGATAGGGGTAGGTAACAGATTATGGACCAAACTTCGCTGAGTGATGATGGTAGAATAATTATAAAGATCTTGACTAAAACAACATGCATGAGGAATCACTTTATTTTCTGCAATGGAAAAGTACTCTAACTGGTTACTTTTATCAGAAAGTAACGCTGTAATGTAACCGATTACTTTTTAAAGACAGTAATTTTGTATTATACTGTAATTAGTTACTTTAAAAAGTAACGTCCCTCAACACTGCTCCTGAGCCAAGATAAAGAGAAAGAAAGTGTGTGTTGTGTGTTTGTGTGTATAGAAATATAAGCTGTATTTTAAGTTTTAGTTATTTTAAGCTTATAATTATGTTTAATTAAACCGGGACTTGTGTACAATCGATTGGCATTATCAGAAGACTTCAAGCACAGTAGACATTCCTGTCTTTATTTCTAATTCTAGACAATAGAATAGTGCAAAAGTTTTAAAGAAGGCCGTACATCCGTGAATGCCGATCCTGACCAAGGTGGCTCCTTGAAAATTGACAGATAACTTGTCGTCGACTTGCAGAAGAGGCAAGAACTTGAACTTGGCTGGAAGTTACTGCCACATCTCCCATACAGTCCTGACCTTACTCCAATTTAATTCCACATGCTTGAACCATTAAAGGAGCTCCTGGGGACCAGCGTTTCAGATGTGAAGCAGACACTCTGATCATGGCTCCGGGATACTAAGATAATTTTTTACCTTGATGATATCCAAGCACTAATGAAACACTTAGGTAAGTGCATATAGCAGAGATAGAGAAAAAAAGGTAGTTTTACTCTTATAACTGTGCTCTGTTATTCTGCACCATCAAAAGTCCTGGTTTGATGTGAACGCCTGTCATATTATGTATAGCCTATTTTATTATGCAGTCTGTTAGATGTATTATTTGATACGCAGATGTATTGAATCAAGGTTCTAGTATTGAATGTTATACTATTATATAGTAGTTGGTATTAATTCAACATCATAGCAGTAATAAAAGGGTTTCTAAACTATAAACTGAATAAAACCGAGGCAAGAATTTCATTGAGCGCTGTCCACAGGAAGGTAATCAATCTGCACCTATAAAACACTCATTAGAGTAATGTATTAGTGCTGTCTGGTGTTACAGCTGCTTTCCTGGCAAAGTTGGGTTGCCAGATTGGATAGGTTCCCTCTAAACTAAGGTGGTATTCAAAATAAGCTGACTTGAATAAGTGAAATCAGCCGTTTTCATTTTGTTTTAATTTACCGCCTAGTGAGGAACACATCCACACACATTCACACACACACACACACAAAAACCTGCTACTGCTACTTATACTCCTACTTTTACAGTCACCTCAGTATGTTTTTAATACTGGTATTAATCACAGTTGTACCAAAGCCAATGCTGGAAACACTAAGGGTGAGGTGGATGTACGCCAGTACATTGCAGTGCACCATGCCCACAATCACACCTAGGGACAGTTTAGCTCAGCAAACCGACCGACCAATTATGCCATTTTGCATCAGTCAGTTTAGATATATAATGTATATTTGAGGGAAATGCAATTATTATTAATAATAATAATAATAATAATAATAATATTAATGGCGATGGGATGATGTTATAGAGAACACAATAAAAATGTTATCAGTCTACCAAATATAAAGTATGTGGTATTAGCATGAAAGTTAACATTTTGAATGTGCAGATAACAATGTGAATCTCTAAATCTAAATCCCTTAGTCTAAATCTCACTGGCATCTTTATAATTTTTTTGTACAATGACATTGTGATTAATGCAGAAAGGTCCTATCGGAAATATCGTCACGGAGAGTGCACTCGAACGCCGCCACAATCTTGTCAAGGTAAGAGCACTCAAACTTCACTTGGGATCTCAGTAATTTGGTAATTTTCTATGAGAGGTAATTCTGCATGTTAAGTTATTATTGATGATACAAAAAGAAATGAAGCTAAAAGAAGTTTTCTCACTACATCCGTTTCTTTGTCAAAACTAAACTTTATTTGTCTGACCAAAGCCACTTGAATACTCACATCTTTATAATCTTACATGCACAAATGTCCTAGAAGAAGTTGCATTGTATTAGTAATGTTGCCTAGCACGTACAGATTGTCTGTAGGGTATGATTGGGTGTGTGAGTTCCTGTGCCCGGAGATGTGTTGACATCCTGTTCAGGGTATTTACTTGTGCCCTGAGCTTAATGGGCTAGATTCTGTGTACACTATATGAACTGCGCACACTATATGGACAAAAGTATTTGGCCGAACTTGCAATGACATTGTATCCAAATACATATGCTTCAATATGGAGTTGTTCCCCCTTTTGCATCTATAACAGCTTCTATTCCTCTTGAAAGGCTGTCCACAAGATTTTGAAGTGTTTCTTTGGGAATTTGTGCCTATTCATTCTGTAGATCATTTATGGGGCCTGTCTCACAATCTCTGTTCCAGTTCATTCTGACTGAACTCATCAAACCATATCTTTATAGTCCTTGCTTTGTGCACTGGGGCTCAGTCATGTTGGAATAGAAAAAGGCCTTCCCTAAACTGCTGCCACAAAGTATCAATGTCCAAGATGTGTTGGTGTGCTGAAGCATTAAGATTGCGTATTTATAGTATATTTTAATGTATTTTAAACTAAACACATCTTCGACACGACTGCAGTGATACCACTGCATACAAATTTAATCGATACGCGCAACTTTCCGGAGCTTGTTTGCTCATTCGTATGCCGATAATGCTTCGTAAACTCGCAAAATTTCAGTTCTTGAGGAGAAAATTCAGGAAGCGTGGCGTTCGTATGCCGAGGTACGACTGTATTTGAAAATCCCCTGTTAAGTACAATTAACAAACATGGGTTGATTGATTTAATTTATCCTTTAGCTTCTTCAACCTTAAATCTGTGCATGTTTGGAGCATTTCCACCTGGCAGACCTGGCAACCATGACGCCAATCTGGCAACCCTGTGCTCCTTCTCGTTCGTAAAGCGGCGTCTTTAGCTCGGCACGGACACACTACAGAGACACTCAGTGTGATGAGAGACGCGTTTTTAATGTCTCTCATGGACGCTACAGGACTAACAGGAACCGCAACGCTGCTGTGGAATCGTACTGCTCGCAGAATACCGACGTTTCTCGTTGTTTTGTAAATTTATCCCTGACACACACACACACATACACACACACACAGAGGAAGTTTCTCCTCCTCACAGGAAGATTTGTTTGAGGAGAAGCGCCTCCGCGCACCATCGCTCGTGCAGCATCCCTCGCGCAGCGTCGCTCGCGCGGACTGATGCTTCCTTATCTTTCCTTATCTGGTTGTTTTTGTTATTAAGAAGTCATTGTAAGTGTGTGTTCTTATTTGTATTTATTTTATTTTTTTTTGCCTTTTTTTCTCATTCTGTTTTGGTAAATGAGTGTATGAGATCTGCAGCAGGTTCAGGTGGACGTGTGTGTACTGCTGAAGTAGTTCACATCTCCTAGAGACAAAAAACAAACAAACAAACAAACAAACAAAAAAAACCCTGTAACTTAACTGTCTGTGTTAATGGAGGGATTAAACAACACAGGATATCTTTACAGTCCGTGAGGACAAATTTGGGATTTTTGCAGGTTGTTCTTGTAGGAGAATATTGCTGAAGGAGGAATCATGAACAGCGTTACGGAGCTTGAGGATGGACCGCAGCACAAGGCTCAGGTAAATGAGACACAGCCATTATTATTATTATTATTATGATTATTGTTATTGCTTCAGCACTTGCTCCCACCTCTCTCTCTCTTTCTCTCGCTCTATGTGTTTGTCTGAAATGCTCTTCACATGTTGCAAACTTCCAGCATAGCCATAAACGTGTTATCTATTATTATTATTATTATTATTATAAATAGGGAAGAGCGATCGAAAAATTAACGCCGTTAATTAACCAGGCATTAAGAGATGCTGCATACAAGATGCTCTCTGCATTCACAGCAGCTTTCACAGTCATCCTGAATTTTCTCCATTTCTCTAAGGTTACTTACACTCCTCCTTTCTCCTTTAATTCTCCATCTCATTCCCTGGTGCTGCGGTTTGAACCGTTAACATATATCTCGTACCTGGATTCGAACCAAAATTAAAACCTGGGTGTCTAAGACATGACCCCTAGGCCAGGATCGGCCCGATAGAGGCCCTGAGATAGGGAATGGATTGCGATTGTGTTTGACAAAATAAAAAAATTAAAACTGTAACTGAAAATAATAAGAAAAAAAGCTAGCGTTTTGTATTTCAGTATGAACCAAAATGGACATACAAGCCCAATTAACATACATGTTCATAAATAAAGGTAGAAAAGCGTATCGTGGTCTATCACTGGGCTGGGACTGTCATTGGGGCATGTTTTGTACGTGTAGTGGATCTTTATTACCTGGGAAACTGCATACGATGTATCTTTAATGGACATCCATGCTCTGTAAGGTCCAATAAGATTCACTATGTTCATGTTTCCAGGTAAAAGATAGATAATAAAGTACAAAATGTTCCCCTGATGATACTATTGTACCTCTGCGAAAAGGAAGAGTAGAGCTTGGTATTTTTGGAGTGTAATGGAGTGTCAAAAAAAAAAAGTGCCATAAAAGTGTGAAAGTTTAAGGGCGTGAATATTTTTATGCAAGGCTGTGTCTGACTTTATCTATCTATCTATCTATCTATCTATCTACAGTACCTACCTACTTACAAATTAATCGATTAATCAATCAGTTAATCACCCACCCACTTACCTACTTACTGTACCAGTCAGTCAGTCCATTCATCTGTCTGTAACAATCAGCTTTGTTATAAAAACTTAGTTACACTAAAACAAGGTCTAGAATCTAACTTCCGGTGTGGTGTAGGCCTAGCATAAGAAGGAAAGACAAACGACGACAATTTACCAAAAACACAAAGTGTATTACGTGACAAAAACAACTCAAAATGGTGCACCAGAAAAACACAATATATACAAAATATAACGAAATGGATGTGTGTGTAGATGGAGGAAAATGTCCAAAGTCTGGGTTATTGTTGCATGTATTTGTCTGTTCGTTTATTTGTCTGTCTTCCTGTTTTACCTACAAGTCAGTCATTCTATCTATCTATCTATCTATCTATCTATCTATCTATCTTTAGACTGATTGATTGATCGGTCTGTCTACCTACCGATCTATTTACCTACTTACTTGCTTACATACTTACTATTAATCAATCGATCAATCAATCAATTAGACACTCAATTAACTGACAAATTAATCTACTCACCGTTCTATTAATTTGTCTGTCTACCTGTTCTACCTACTTACCAATCAATCATCCATTCATCGAACAATCTATCTATCTATCTATCTATCTATCTATCTATCTATCTATCTATCCGTCTATCTATTTGTCTGTCTGTCTGTCTGTCAGTTTAACCATTCACCCCCCACCCGTCTTAATCAAATTAAAAGAAAAAAAAAGTTAATCTGTTGTGAATGTGATACATCTTTAGTCTGTTTATTCATTCAAAATGTAACTTTTAAATAAATGTCAATGAATTAACACAATTATTGTTGTTGACATTTCCAAGCTACTAGATATTAGACTAAACATAATGTGGCGTATTTCCTAAAATGAGTTTGAAGGTAGAATATACAGTACTGTATGTACTTTAGTACGTCTGCTCTGAGAGTCCAGCATAACAAACGTTCACTATAAGAAGAAAGTCAGGGGTGATGTTTCATTGCTAGGTGTGAAAGATTTGCAAGGACGTCCGATTAGTTCACTCAAGGATGATGGAACTTCAAACTGCATAAAAGACGAAATCCCTCAGCAGTGATTTAACACCCCGCAGAGTCTGTTTCCAGCTGGTTGCAAATGTAAACTGTGAGAGTTGATTCGCGGCTGTAGGTGTTAAGGCAGTGGTGAATATGTTATAGGTGATGCTGCATTAAATAAACAATGCAAATGTGAAGCCAGAGCAACTGAGCAAGGTGCAAAATGTTTATAAATGGTAAAGATTAGGGGTACTTCCGTCGAAATTAGCTGATAATCACTTAGTTTTTACAGATCTCGACTAGCTAATCACATAAACCGGTACTGTTATGATGACTCAAAATAAACATGACATTGTCAGACTGGGAATATTTCTTACCAACTCTCTATAAAAGACGTCAAATTTGCAATATGCAACGTTTTTCTAAAAGCAAAACCGCCTGGGGAAAAGTCTGCCAAAACCTTTAATACAACCAATCTTATTCGCCAGTTCAGAACAATGCAGTTGGAATTCGCAGGCAATAATCTTGTAAGTCGCCCCTTACTACAGCAAAAGCCCTCAAACAGCTCGAACCTTACTCTGCAGAAAGTAAAAAATACTAAAACCATAATCACAAAAAATAATAATAAAGAGAGAGAAAAAGAGAGCGGTTCCCAGCCCGGGTTTACCTTACTGCTCCATGCTTTCAGACTGACAAGTGAGCGACTATTCAGTAAGGGTAACTCAGACACACTCTGGATGATAAGAGGAATAGACCGTCTCTTAAAATGCAGAAATTCTGATATTTATAAATAAGTGCCTGTCCTCGCTGCTTACTAATGAGTAGCCATGATTGGCTTGCCAGATACAAAGTGACTGATGTGTGTGTTTTTATTTAAAAACGTTCAGTGCAAAGATTCGATTTGTTATTTATTGACGCAGCCGTGTTCCATGTGCTGCACGTTATAACGAGTGACTATATTAAATTAGCATTTCGGCGTGTGTGAGAGCCGCTTGATGCTAGTTAAAGAATAAAATTTTTCGCTTTTAAGTCGAGCATAGGCTGTTGTACTGGTTTGAGGTTCTTAATAACCTACAGTACATGAAATAATAAGAAAATGGAATATGGGGCATATGTTGCTTAAAATAAATATGAGTCTCAAATATAGATCTCAAATATATTTGTGCATGGCAGTTTAGAATTGTTATTTTTTGTTGCTATAAACAGTAAAGAAATAAACAATACTACACAATAAATAAAAACTTCACATGGCGGATCTCAATAACCCTGTGATCAGCGATCTGTATTGGTATCAGCCGATTCGGATTTCTTTGATCGGGAATCATTAACAAGATTCCCGAACAAGTGGGAAACTGAAGTGTTAAATGTTAAAGATCTACATCAATGAATTAATTCAGATAATAAAAAAAAAAACATTACTCAAGTAAGAGTAGTACTTCAAAATAATATTACTCAAGTAGGAGTGAAAAGTGGTCTATATATGTTATATTATATAATAATTACAGTATATACTGTATGTTAGCATTGCAACATTCACTGAAACAGCTTAACTTTTAAACCGCTACAAGTTTCTTTAGGTACGAAGTCGAGTTTTTATATGCTGAAATGTCTGTCTGTTTTGGAAGACACTACAGTATGAAGCTGTTTTTTTTGCACTGTGTGTAAGCAAAACATGCTTTGTATACTTTGAGGCCAGGGATGTTCATCCTCTTCTGTTGAAGCAGTCTACCTCGGCTGAAGATTTTTTTTCACACCAGTTTGTGTGTGGTCATGTGACTAAATGTAGTTATTGTTACTGCGGCTGATCGGTCAGACGAGGTCATGTGATTATTGTTGCTAAGTCTGATTGGTGAAACACAGTTATGTGGTAGATCTACTGGCTGCATGTTTAGAATAAACGAGTCGATGCAGCCGGATGTAGCGAAGTAAGAGTGGCATTTCTTTTTCACAAATCTACTCAAGTAAAAGTAAAAAGTATGGTGTGGTAAAACTTTATTTTTATATAAAAATTACATAAAAAAAAGTTACTCAAGTAAGTGTAACGGAGAAAATGTAACTCATTACTACTCACCTCTGATTAACTCTAAATAATAATTTTTTTTATAACAGAATTAAAATACAGCTTTAAAAAAATCGTAATGACTGATTCTTTTTTGTTTTACATATTAAAGCATTAGTCCACTAACCACCAGTTTTACGTTTCCTACGAGTCACGTGTTGTCCCCGTTGTTAAGTTTTTGACACCTTTTACACATTTGCACCTCCTGTGAGAACGATATAAACATGCCAGCGCAGTCTTAATTAATCCTCGTTAATAGACTCGTTAAAGATTCTTTCTACCAAATATGATTGTTTTGTCTGTATCTGATCCTTCAGACACTGTATGCTCATTCTCAGGGATTGCACATGCACCTGCTTTTGGTCAAAATGTAATTAAGACAATAAAAATTAACTATTCTTTACAGTAAAGGAATTATAAAAAATTTAAATAGTCCAGCTACACTCTGCCCTTTGATTCTAAATCAGTTGCCCCTGTTAGAGGTCGTTAGCTGTCAATGCCCACAATCAGCCAAAGTCTAAGTAAATACATGGGGTATCAATGATGCTAAGAATGGTAAAGAATTAGCCCAGAACTACACGGAAGGAGCTGGTCAATGCCATGAAGTCAATGCCGTTTCCAAGGCTACTACTGTATCAGTAATACACTAAGACGTCATGGTTTAAAATCTTGCATCGCACGGAAGGTTCCCCTGCTTAAGTCAGCCCATGTCCAGGCCCAGATGGTCCCAGTCTGAAGTTTGCCAGGGACCATCTGGATAATCCAGAGGACTCATGGGAGAAAGTCCTGTAGTCAGGTGAGACCAAAGTAGAACTTTATGGTCTTAACTCCATTCGCCGTGTTTGGAGGAAGAAGAATGATGAATATCATCCCAATAATACCATACCTACAGTGAAGCATGGGGCTGGAAGCATCATGCTCTGGGTGTGTTTTTCTGCACAGGGTACAGGACGACTGCACTGTATTAAGGAGAGGATGAACGGGGCCATGTATTGTGACATATTGGGCAAAAACCTCCTTTCCTCAGTCAGAACATTAAAGATGGGTCGTGGCTGGGTCTACCAACATGAATTCAAATTTAAATTCAAATTTTATTTGTCACATACACAGTCATACACAGTACGATATGCAGTGAAATGCTTAGACAACTGCTCGTGACCTAAGAATAAAAGAATAGGAATAGGAATAGGAAATAAATATGAAAATTTAAATAAAGGGTAAGTTTAACTGGGAAAGAATAAAATAAAAATATACAAAAAAAAAAAAAAAAAACTGTACACAAAAATACACAATATAGAAAATATATGGAGAATATATGAAAAAATGTAAAACAATAAGAGCAGCCGAATAAATGGTAATAAAAGAATAGTATATATATATCCATGGTTATAATATAATAATATCCAATATATATCCATGGTTGTGCAATCCACATATTAAAAGTGACTTATGCAGTGCAAATATGCTTAAAGTGATTTGTGCTGGAGTGATTTGATGTGATTTGATGACCACGAAGTGTAGTTGTGCAGTGGCCAATAGTGTAAACAAATGTCCAGAATGTCCAGTGTGTGTGTAAAAACCATATGTGTGGGTCAGTACTGTGTGGTGGTGTGATTGTGATTGAGAGACTGTATTGCCTGCGGGAAGAAGCTCCTCCTCAGTCTCTCTGTGTTGGCCTTCAGGGAGCGGAATCGCTTTCCTGACCTCAACAGAGAGAACAGTCCATTGTTGTGATGGCTGAGGTCCCTCACAATCTTCCTGGCCTTGATCCAGCACCGCCTGCTGTAGATTGAGTGCAGGTCAGGAAGCTCTGTGCAGATGGTGCACTCAGCTGATTGCACAACCCTCTGTAGAGCTCGTCTGTCCTGCATGGTGCTGTTCCCTAACCAGGTTGAGATGTTTCCCGTCAGGATGCTCTCTATGGTGCAGGAGTAAAAGTTCCTGAGCATTTTGAAGGGCAGTCGGAAGTCTCTCAAGCGTCTGAGGTGGTAGAGACATGACAGGTCCTGCGTGATGTAAACACCGAGGTATTTGAGGCTGTCTCCTCTCTCCACTGGGCTCTCATTGATGACGGGGGTCTGGTAGTTCCTCTCCCGCTTGGTGCTGAAGTCCACTACCAACTTCTTTGTCTTAATGACGTTTAGAAGGAGGTTGTTCCTCTGGCACCAGTTCTCCAGATTCCTAATCTCCTTCAGGTCTCGTTGTTATCAGAGATCAGGCCCACCACAACGGTGTCATCAGCAAACTTAATGATGGTGGTGGAGCTGGTAGTGGCCACATAGTCATATGTGTACAAAGAGTACAGCAGGGGGCTCAGAACACAACCCTGGGGGGCTCCAGTGCTGAGAGTGATGGAGGCTGAGACGTGTCTGCCCATCCTTACTGTCTGTGGTCTGCCAGTTAGGAAGTTGGAGATCCACTGACACATAGTTGAGCTGAGTCCCAGGTGCTCCAGCTTGGTGGTGAGTGTGGAGGGAATTATGGTATTTTTACATTTTAACATAATTCCCCCTTCTAGTGACAATGACCCAAAGCACACAGCCAAGGAGTGGCTCCGTAAGAAGCATATGGACTATTTAAAAGCAAAACAACAGGTCTTTGAGTGTCAGAATTCTGGCTAATAAGCAAGTGATCAAATACTTATTTGACACAGTAATTCACAAATAAATTGTTAAAAAATTATACAATGTGATTTCTGGATTTTTCCTTTTAGATTCTCTCACAGTGGAAATGCACTTATGCTGAAAATTGTAGACCCCTCCATGATTTCTAAGTAAGAGAACTTGCAAAATCACAGGGTGATCAAATACTTATCGATAAGTACAGTATAGTACAGTATAATTGTTAATATTTTTATTATACACCTTTTTTCATTTGTAACATTTATAACACACTATAACACACACACTTGCATGCTGAAGGCTGTAAATGAACAGATTAAACGAGAAAGGCGAGGAGATGTGACATTTTTGTAACATTTTTCATCTGTCTGCTCTCCGACATAAACCAGTCCTTGTAAGTTTTCCTACATGGGGTGCATGATGTGTCATTCTTACATGAATAAAACATAAAAAAGGAGAAAAAACAAGGAATAAAACATTTTAAGCATGCCATTGTAGTAAAATAGTAAACTTCACGCTATACATGTATGTTGGATCGCATCTCAGCACCCTGATGTTGATTATTTTACTATATAACTGCTATAATCCCCAAAGTGTTTTTTTCTTACACATCACCAAGCCTTTCGAACAAACTAAACGCTACCCACTGTTGTGTGTAGTGACATTACATGGGCTAATTTGACATAATGGATGTTTATGTGGCGAAGCAGACACCAACACACACCCGGTATCTGAGGATGAGGCTGTTTTTAGATAATAACAACATGCAGCTCATTTTAAAGCGTTCCTCTTTCTGCATTGATGCTTGTTTGTCTCTTGATGGTAGTTTAATTAGAAATCATTCTACTGTTATTTACTCTTTCACACCCGCTGTAAGCTACTCCGAGGACCTGGGTGGATTTTTAACACTCTGGATTGTACGAGGCTTTATTTCGCTTTCCTGTGACATACTTTGAAGCTACTGGATGTCTTTACACCAGTGTGTGTGTGTGTATGTGTGTGTGTGTGTGTGTGCAGCAAACATGTTGGGATCAAGAACAGAGGCTTTTTAAAAAATCGCTGCCATTAACTCACCTGTCTAACTTCTTCCAAGTGCCTTCGGCATGTGACACACACACACACACACACACACACACACACACACACACACACACACACACACACATACGTGGAGCTTCGCACTTGCTCATCTCACATCCTGCTCCTGTTTTACACAGCATACGTTATTTCAAGGCTTGCTAATTAATCAGCGTGAATTCATCCGGAAGGCGGCACAGTGGTGTAGTGGTTAGCACTGTCGCCTTGCACTTCTGGGGGCCGGGTTTGATTCCCGGACAGGCTCGATTCCTGTCTCTGTGTGCATGTAGTTTGCATGTGCTTCTCGTGCTTGGTGGGTTTCCTCTGGGTACTCCAGTTTCCTCCCAAAGTCCAAAGATATGCAGGTTAGGCTAATTGGCGTTCCCAAAAAATTGCCCGTAGTGTGTGTATGTGTGTGCCCTGTGATGGATTGGCACCCTGTCCGGGGTGTACTCTGCCTCGTGCCCTAAGCCTCCTGGGATAGGCTCCAGGTCCCTGTGACCCTGAATACAGAATGAAGCGTATAGAAAATGAGTGAGTGAGTAAATTCATCCGGCTGCCTGGTGTTTATTATTTAAATCTTGCTCGCAGGATGCGCAAACTCAGCTGCAGAGGATATCACCATAGCCAGTTTTTGATTGATGCATCCTTTAATCTTGTCCTCCGCAAGGAGTACTGTAGCGTCATGATTTTCCAGTTTCGCGCGATGGGATGAACCAGCTGGCTCCCAGTCAGTGAGATTTGTACCTGTTAAAATGGTTTAAAAATAGGGCCCGGGGTCCAGAGAGACATGAGCTGGTGGGCTTTCACAGGAAGGATCTTTTTTACTGCGGCTGGGTTTGTATACTTGCTGTGGCTCGTTAAAGGTAAGTTACACTCGTGTAGGTGGCAGGATGAAATGTTAGACCTGAACGCATTTTTATATTGTATTCACACACTTCCCAGTCAAGTGATAAATTAGTCCTTTTTTTCTTTTTTTAAAGATAAATACCACCATATCACAGAAATGACAAATTCATGCCTGAAAAAGAGGAAACAACTCCAGTCATGGGTGACATGTTCTCCCTCAGTGTCAGTGTAGAAAGGAAGTTATTATTTTATTGATTTTTTAAAAATAAGCTATTTTACCTAAAATGCATTGTTTTGCGTGGCTTAAGACTTCATTTGCAGTCAGATTTGAGTCAATAATATAGAATGTGCCTAAATATACCGCATAAAGTTATAATGAATGGTGTATGTGGAACGGCACTGCAAGTAAAACGAATTTGTACTCCCACAAAAGGTTCGTGCAGGCACAACGTGGATGCAGATGTTAAGACATTTCTTAAATGAACATAAAACTAACAACAAAACTAGAAA
The DNA here is from genome assembly GCF_024256425.1 of Clarias gariepinus. Taxonomy (NCBI): domain Eukaryota; kingdom Metazoa; phylum Chordata; class Actinopteri; order Siluriformes; family Clariidae; genus Clarias; species Clarias gariepinus. Next base: position 7,765,121 of record NC_071108.1, on the reverse strand, counting down.
ATAAAATCAGGAAAAGATAGGTGGTATAAAACAACGTGACAAGAGTGGACAGGACAGTAACGAAAACAGTGAGACAGACTAACTGAAATACGGAGTTTAAATAGGCAACTTATTAATTAAATTTAATTTAACAATTGTCATTGTCGCAAAGCAGCTGTACACCTTCACTCACTCTCACTCACTCATCTTCGATACCGCTTTATCCTGTATTTAGAGTCGCGAGGACCTTTAGCCTGTCCCAGGAGACTTGGGGCACGAGGCAGGGTACACCCTGGACAAGGTGCCAATTCATTTCAGGGCACACACACACTATGGGAACTACACAATTTAGGAACGCCAATTAGCCTAACCTGCATATCTTTGGACTGTGGGAGGAAACTGGAGTACCCGGAGGAAACCCACCAAGCACGGGGAGAACATGCAAACTCCATGCAGCTGTACACAATCGAAAAATATTTTGGATGTTTTTATGAAATGTGAATGTGTATGAATCAAAATGATGGGATTGTCTCTGATGAGCAAGCCAAGAAAAAACTTCTTCAGATTGGCAATAGAAAGAAAACTTGAGAGGAACCTGACTCAACAGGATAATAACGTATTGCAGGGATTGATCTGTAGTCATATTGTGTGTTGGAGGTAATTGACGTGATTCTAAAGGGATGTGATGTCCGGAAGCAAAAACTACATTTAAATGGGCAGTGGTGGCTTAAATGGTTATGTTTTTGGGTTCCTGATCCCAGGGGTACAAGTCCTAGCACTGCCTCGTTGCACTGCTGGGCCCCTGAGCAAAGCCCTTAACCCTGTCTGCTCCAGAAGTTCTTTATCCTGGCTGACCCTGCGCTTTGAACCCAGCTTTCTTACTAGGGTTGGGTACTGAAACAATATAATGCAAATTTGGTCAAAATAATTGCTAAAATTTTAAGCTGTTATTGGTGTTAAATTTTGTAGTTGGGTTAGGTAGTATGTAAATTAGTTGTGTTTTTGTATTTACTTATATTTATGTATAATTAAATTTTTTTTAATAAAAAACAGTTTTATAATGTTACCCAGCATTTCAGTGGCTTACCTTCAGGTACCATTTTAAAAGTTTCAATTTGTAGTCTGTAGTCCAACTAGAGACCATGGAGGCCAATGGTGACCATTGTATTAATTCCAATTTTGTATGACCGTGGTACTGTAGGACCTCCGGTAAACTTTCACACACTACAGGCAATTTGTAATTAGCCTAATCTGCTTGTCTTTGGACTGTGGGAGGAAACTGGAAAACCCAGTGGAAACCCACCAAGCATGGCGAGAAGACGCATCTTCCATGCGCACAGACTTGACATGGTAATCGAACCTGGGAACTGCAGGTTCAAGGTGACAATGATACCACTAAGCCATATATTTATCCCGTTTAGGGCCACAGGGGGCCTGGAAACTATGCCAGGGAATCAAAGGGACTAGTTGGGGTACACCTTGAATAGGTTGAGAATCTATCAGAGGGGACAAACTATGACAATCATATACTATGGGCAATTTGGAAATGCCAACAGGCCTAAATGGTATGTTTTTGGACTGTTGGAGACAATCAGAGCGCCTTGAGGAAACCCACCCGACAGAGGTGAAGGTTCGAACCCACAACCCTGAACGTGTGAGGCAACAGTGCTAACCACTGAGCCACTGTGCAGCCTATAAGTGAACATCAATAAAACAAATAATAAAAGAATAAATATGTTGTTTAAATTTGTGTAAGACGAAGCACTGATTGGTCAAGAGCACTGATTGGTCCCAGACACTCACATCTAACGGCTGCCGTCTCGGACAATCAGACATTTGAATGTTCAATCAGTGCTACAATCAATGCAATTTACAGAAAACAACAAAGAAAAAAAAAGCAACGTAATTTTTGTTTTATAGGTCAGGTATACTGTAACTTTTACTAGTTTGCCTGGGTCAGCGTTTGTCTGGTTAATATGAAAACTGAGGCTGCGAACACCCTCGCTCCACTCTCTGTTTAATGAAAGTCTGTTTTCTGCTCTATCTAGTCTCTTGACGTAAGTGAGAAATTCATTCTCAGTTCTTTTCTTTGCATTTATTTTTATCATTACTTCGCACAATTATTTGCAACTTTAGACAACTGAGTGAAATTGTATACAGAAATATTCTTTTCCTTCAGAAGAAAAAAACCCCACAGAAACGTTCACAGCTTTGGCAGAAGACATTTGAGACGATGGAGACAATTGCCATCTGCTTTTTGTACGTCGAATCTCTCTACTGCATGCAGCATTTTTAGTCATTTCAATCTTCAGATTGGCAGACAAAAGAATTGCTGGAATATTTTATTTTTTTATTTATTTGTTTATTTTTTTTTATCAAGGACATGTTTACTTTGAATTACCAGCACAACTGACAGAAAGCACTTCATAGGCAGTATTCGGGCAGACTTCAAGAAAACTGCCAAATCCAATTAAAGACTTTTCGCAGCATGAAACCACCACTGTGCACTAATAAGGATAAGAATAAGAATGCGAAGAAGAACGATGTATGGCATGGCTGGGTATCATGAAGAATCGATGCTGTTTCCTTGTTTGTCTGCAAAGCATGGATACTTCTTATAATCTTGTTTATGACAGCAATAATGCCATGAATGAATGGGTTCATGACAGACCCCGCCATTTTGTCCAGCAACTCACCTGTATAATAGATCTGAGAAGCAAAGGACCGGTGAGCCCCAAGAACAGAAGTGTTATAACATGAGTCACAGATAAGCTGAGAAAAAAAAAAAGCTCTCTCTTGCACTACTTTCTTACAATACGTGTTGTATTAAGCAGGATGAGCTGTGGCAGCTCGCTTCAGTCTGTTATTTCGATGAATGAAATCGGTGACGGAATGACTGGGGGTTTTGCCAGCATGTTTCTTGGCTCAGCTCTTATCAGTATTAGGCATACCATCTGCTTTTATGTGAAATTTGAGTTCGTGCATGAGAAGACGTTCATGGAAGTTGAATGTTTTTACCCTTTAAAATTTTTTTTTTGGTGAAAATATTGTCATGAGTATTAGAATGTATTATGAAGTGTAATTAAATAGACATATGTGATGTTCAGAGCAGCAGGACACCTAGATAGTCATTCAGAATACTAAAGTGTCCGAATTTTTTATTTTATTTCAGATATCACATTTTTTCATACTTTAAGCTGTTTTCTGAATATTTACACTTGGTGGTGAGCGCCACAGTGGCTTAGTGGTTAGCCTCCAGGGTCGGGGTTCGATTCACGCCTTTGGGTCTGTGTGCATGGAGTTTGCATGTTCTCTAGTTTCCAAAGTGCCCATAGTGTGTGAATGAGTGATGGATTGGCGTTTCCAAAGTGCCCATAGTGTGTGCCCTGCAATGGATTGACACCTTATCCAGCATGTACCCTGCCTCATGCCCAAATTCTGGTATAGGCTTTAGGCTCTGAGAACATGAATGAATGAATAAATGAATGAATGGATAAATACACTTGGTGGTTTCATGCTTGTTGCTGATTATATCTGGATGGAGAACATTCACAGAAAAAATGTAAAAAACAAATGCAAATGCTGGGCAAATTTAAAAATCTTTGCTAAACCTGTGTCACATCAAGACATTCTATTTCAAGACAATACATTGTATTGTAGCATGGGTTTAGTGCAAACTTCATTAATGCTGGAGTGTTTCATCTCTAGAATATTTCTACCTGTTGATGGAAGCAAACATTCTTTTGTCAAGTGTGTGTGTGTGTGTTTTTTTTAAACTGTGAAACATTTGCAAAGAAGCATATTTAATGTTTCCAGGATTTTCAGACCCCATTATGGCTAAGAATGATGTGTCTGAGCTCTCAGCTCAACCCTAAACAAGGCCTGTGTGTATAATTAAATCTTAGGGTTTTGGTTTTAGCTGACGGATTGTGAATGAGCGTGAAATCTCGAAGCTTACGGACGGCTTCCGCTCTACTGTTGCTGTGCATGTCAAATATCCATTATATCACTGTGAGGGAATAGAGAAGAGACAAAATCTGACTCAGACACACAAAGGCAGAATTCACAGGAGACTGATTGCAGGGCATGAGTAGCTTTCTTTTCTTCTGAGAGAATGCATTGCTGGTCCAACACTCATTTTAAGAAGTTGAGAAGACTACAAGGTTCCACTTGTTGGAAAATGGTGATGATGATGTCTTCAAATCCGTGATATTATAGTTTTTTATTTATGAACCAGCAGCAGTTTTGACTTCGTTTTTCCCCGGTTGCACCTCTTTTCTTGGAAAGATGTGCAATGGCTGGGAGATTGGGGAATAGAAACACAAGTTTATTTGTTTATAGACTGTACAGATCCTAAGTAAATCCAATTCTCAATTATGTGGCATATGGTTTTAAAACCCTGCAGCAACAACCTGCTTCTCTTAACACCTCCCTTACATTCTTTGCACTCCCTTTGCAGATAATAATGAAAAAGTACATCAAAACAAGACATATTATGGGACACAACATGCTACTTTCACATTTTCATTTTCTACCCTGTTTCTCCTGAGCTCATAAAGTGGGTTAAACACAAGACAGGCTTCGGTCCCTGGGATAAAGAAAGACTAAAGCAAAGACACACAAAGCTGCTCTGAAAAGTCCTTTCCAAACCTGAGTCTTGGCCCAGCTCCGAAAGTCAATAGATGGGATTTGATGACTTCTGGGGCAAGATACACTGTTGTGGACTCTGCAGAGTTCACTGTAGCCATGATTGGCAACTTGGTGCACTATAAGTCACTAGGAGATATTAAAGTTTCAGCAGCAAGTCACCATCCTTCAGGGACTCTGTTTAAGTTTGTGCATCTGTAGTAGACATTGTATTATTTACCATGTCCTGGTGGCAGTTATTTTGCCTAGCTAGGGATTCCTACATCCATCCCATTCCAACCTAAATCAAGGCCAGGGGAGTTGCACAGCGGCAGCGTAGCTCGTCTATCCGCAAGCCGATTGAATGCAAGTTTTTGTATTTGTGTTCATTTACCTGGTACTTAAAGTGCTATCTAATGAGGCATGACTATTACAGCAAATGACCCATTTGCGCAATTACCGTTTCATCCCGCAGTCAGGCTCAGATTGTAAGAAGCATCAGAAAGGGTAATAATATCTCAAGCTTTGTTCCTGTAGTCTAGTGGCTTAATGAAATTGATCATTGAACTCTTCTATATGAGGCTCGGGGGAACAATTATAAACAAGACTGGGAGAAGGTTACACAAATATGACACATCTTTTCCTCCCTCTAATCTAGCCGAATCTCAGAGTTTGCGTGCCGTGTCTTCTCAATTTGGGGCACATGACCTCTTCTTCCTCTGTTTCTGTTTTCATTTCATAGAAAATGGCTTACATGTCACGGAAGGTTACTGGTGGGTTGTAAAAGGCAGAGTAGCATTAGCAGTCCTACCACAGCAGTGGGGGGAGTGTTTCCCCTGTGGCTAAGTGTGAAGGAAGTGCAAAAGGCTAACATTCAAGGATTTGTAGAAAAGTCTCACAGGAGACGGAAGTGGGGCATAGATTGAGATAGTGACGAAAAAGGGGAGAGAAATAAGTTGGTCACAGATAAAAATGTCTAAAGTCTTTTGGATACTTTTTGTAATCTGACAGCTGCCTTTTGGGATCACAGACACCAAGATGGGAAACAGGTATGGATAAAACAAGCTAAAAGAAGTTGTTGGTACATTAGTGTGGTACAGTAGGTGCTTCAAAACCAAACCTAGCAAAAACAAATACAACTTAGGGATTCTGATTTGATTTCCCATGTCCTCGTTGTTGATGAAGATGGAACAGCCAATATTGAAAGTCTTTGATTCTTTCTACAGCACAGCAATTTGCATGTGATGACACTTAACATGTCATTCTTCTAAAAAAAAATTATTTATAGTTTAATTTGCTAACTTAACAGGTACTGTATGTCCTGATATTATAGCAGATCTTGACAGACTTTACCAATCTTTGTATGGAAAATTAAATTCTCACTCATTCTTTATACTGCTTACCCTGTACAGGGTCTCAGAAGGACTGAAGCGTACTGTATCTCAAGGTGGGATACACCCTGGGGTCATCACAGGCCATAAAGCACGCACATACTCACCTAGGGCTGCAACTAACGATTAGTTTGATAATCGATTAGTTGGGCGATTATTTTTTCTCTCGATTAATCGATAAATCGGATAAAACCTAAACACTTCTTCAATTTAATATTTTGCTTATAACTATTAAAAAAACATAAATTAGGGTATTATTTATGTATAAAAATGCAAAAGCCACATATAGAGTTTAATGATCTTTAATTTTGAAATTTTAAACCTTAAATGAAATGTAGTATTTAATATATACAGTGTATATATATATATATATACAGATCTGGCCTTTAAAAACGCACGTTTTCGGAAAAGGGATCCCACGACTTGCCGCGAGTGCGCGCGGCAAGCTGTGAAAATGCCCTTCAATACCTGTAGGGGGCAGTCGTGTTTCAGTCTAAAGTATTGTGTGTCTACTGAAGCCGAAAAATGTTATGTCTCTTAGGCGCCCATTGACGGCAAGTGACAGAGCTCATAAACGTGTCAAGCTCAAACTGTTATGTATTTATTCATCATTTCCATTTAGAATTATTATTATTAGTAGTAGTAGTTCTCCGAATTTATTTTTATTATTATTATTGTAACGCACCCGCGCGTGTGCAAAAGGACTACAAAGATGTATGTTAGCCTATAACAGTATTTATGCGCTTTAAACGCAGATGGGTACTGGTGGCTCAGTGGTAGGTGATTCGCCCGCCATGCGGGAGACCCGCGTTCGATTCCCGGCCAGTGCTCAATATGCTGGTGCTAATCGCTAAAATGCCATAGATATAGCCATTACATTATCAACTTATGCTTCAGTACTAAATGCATGTTTGCAATTGAGAATTTTTTTTTGCTTAAGCTATGAAACACATTAGCACTCACCTCACAGTTGCTGTAATTTAATGATTATCATATGCAAAAAGTGTAAAACAAAGGATTCACATTTATTACATTTTTACCCAGAGCGGGATTCGAACCAGGGTCTGGACGATTTTATAGGATATACAGATATTATACGGATATTATTTAAGCAACGCCACACCACGTGGAAAGCGGCAAAAATGCTTCAATTTCATTGGCTGTCACTGAGTGTCAGCTATTCACGACTGGCCCCCCGCGGAACACGGAATCCCCGGGCTTTGACTGCGCTTTCTCCATTCGTTATTACAGGGGCGGACTGGGACCAAAAAGTGGCCCTGGACTTCCTGGCCCACAGCAGCCCACACCATAATACATTGGCTCATTAATGTAGAGATACATTTTTAACACCAGTTACTAGTATAAAAATATAACACAATACAGAAATCAATGCTATTTAAACATGTTATTTGAAGTATCACTGAACATATATTGGGTCAAAGAAACAAACAAAAAAAAAGAACATCAAGACAAACAACATATAAATCTATAAAGACAATATTTTTTATTTTATTCTTTAATTATTATGGTAGTCAATATTAACACGAAATAATGCTGAGAAACATTATTTCAATTAATATTGACCACCATCATAATTACTAGCACAAGTTAATGCTGGTACTAATTTTATTCTGTTTGATTGTCATTCTTTTTACTTGGCTCTGGTAGATGAGGGGAGACGTGTTGGTCATCATCAGCATGTATTATGATGTGGGATGTGGTGCGCTGCTGGGTCCAGCCTCACTGTCCCTGACCTGTTATAGGCAGAATCTGTTCATTTAAAGCATTTCACAGCATTTACCTCTAAAGCTTTTTCTTATTTTCGCGTAACCTTTTCTTCTTCCTGCTTTTCATTCATGGAAATTATTATTAATTTGCTCAGAAAATTTGCTGCATCGAGAAAGGATCAATATCTAAAAATTGCCCACGTGTGTGGACAAAGAATACAAAAGTGTATAATCTTTAATAAAGTTAATCTATTACAATGTTGTTTTCAATGCTGAAGCAAATATGATTTTGTTTTAGTCTATTCATTGAATACAACGCGACAGCGCGCTCCGAGGTGAAGCGCACCCACAGTTACTGTAATCCCCCATCTCACCTTTACAACAGGTGTGAAGTCACCAAACCGGTTTCGCTGCTGGGGGAATTCACAGAATTGGGGGTTTTAAAACAAATTAACAAGACCGAGCAGACTTCAGACAGGGGGGTTGGTTGGTTAGAAGTGCCGCTGACGGGGGGGGGGGGGGCGGGAGGGAGTCTCGCCCGCGGAGCAATTCAGTGTAGAACCGCCACTGCCTATTCTCCACCACATCACGTACTTCCCTGATCTCGGACTAAACTCCGCGCTTTGCTTTTATAATGTGGAGCAAGCCCGAGATCATATTAACGTAGCATTCATCATTCAAAGTTATTCATATCAGTGTATAGTAAGTGTGATTTGAAAAGTGCTATAACTCCACCTGCTACAGTTTCAGCCCAGTGGAACAATCTGACTACACGTAAAGTGCCATGAAAAAGTATTTGCCCCTTCCTATTTTTTTTCTTTGCATATTTGTCACACTTGTATAGGTGGAATTTTACCTAAACACTTTAGGTGAGAACGTATAGGTTATAGGTGAGAACAGCTGATTCACACTTGGGGAGAGTGAATAATTTGCATTTGAATGTTGTCTGGCATTGTAAGCACACGCAGTGACACTAAAAGAACAATAGGATTAATAGGAATAGAAGGCACTAAAGAGGAGGATTTTAATTTAGACTCTAAAAAAATTAACCTGCGTCTATTTTTAGGCGTGCCAGCTGCCACTTTTTAGTCTTATAATGCCCACATGACATGCTGGTACAGAGCTGGACATAGCTCATCCATGCCAATGATCCCGGGTTTTCACCCTGCGCTATAAAATACGAGTACGACGGCCATGCGCGGACAGCAGCTCCTGCCTCCGTCCGCTCGCGCTTGCTATTCTTTGAAGTCTCTGGGGCGCGTTCCAATTGCCCCGTTTGCATGCCGCACTTCCGCGTTGTGTGCGCGCGTCTCATTCACACCGCGTAGTAAAATCCACTGTAAACCAACAAACCCCGAGTATTTTATAGCGCGGATGAACCCGGGATCATTAGCAAGGAGAGCTCTTCTTTACTATTCGTGCCTAATTTCGCAGCCCCGCTTCTTCGCATATCTGAAGGAGAGGCCGCCTAACTAGTGAGCGAGGAGCGATATTGATTTGGGCGCACGCCGTGACAGGCTGAAAAAAAACTATTGTCCTCAAAAATGTAACAGATGAGGACTCAGATTAATGTGCAAAAACTATATAATAAAACTATATAAGACTACATGCCTTTATAAGACTCAACTTTTATTTAAGCGCACTCACAATAACAAAAAAACGTGATTTTATAAATGTTTGAAAGCAAATAAGGTGCGCTGCTCTGTATTGTTTTTGGTGAACTTGAGCGCGTCAGAAAATGAACGCAAACGTTTTTTTAAATGGTCAGAGTCAGTCTGCTTGCTGTTTTCCCGACGCGTTCATAATCATTAGTCTACTTCTGCCGGTCGCTCTGGAAAACTTCATGCATGCGGCTGAGCGCTGATTAAAACTATGGAGTAAATTAAAGAGGAGAATCACGATGCCGAATCGAAGTCCTGAGCCCAAACCTCATTTAAATTAAATTAACAAATACTATAAGTAAAAATAAAACAAGAGCCCACGTTTAGAAACCGTTTATAAATTCTTTCCGACATGAGTTGGCCCGGTGTTATGCGCAGAGCGTCGGGAGATTTCCTGAAGCTCCGAAATCACTGGGGCATTTTTTCTAAATAGATGCTATCTTTAATAACTGATGGAGGTTTTGAGCTGTATACACACGCAGTTTTGAGGGGTTTAAAACGAATTAGTCCGAGCAGACCTACATGAAAGGTGAGAAGTGAGTAACTGCGCGCGCTGTCGCGGTGTATATACTGTACAACACACGTTTATCAACCTTTTGATAAAAACGCTGCCTTTTGTAAAGTGAAAGTACTTTACAAAAGACAAACTGCTTTATTTTAGTCATGAATTCACAATCACATCACATTCCAGCTATTATTTCCAGCCGTGGTTAAATAATGTATGAAATAATTATTAAATGCTGGACACAAACAGCAAATATGATGATTATTATAAAAAGCCCGAAAAAGTTTGTGGTCATAAGATAATATTTACTTAAAAATATAATATATATAGTTCATTCATGTCTTCTGATGATGTCGACACATTTTTTACGTTTTAAATAAGATATGTTGGCATATTCACGAATCAGGACATTCGCATATAGCAGATAGCCTACTATCAGGAAATTAAATTAATTTCAACACCATGTAAACCGAGACATTGCCATGTCTTTCACTGTTTTGTCCCTGTTAAAACATTACAAAAAATATATAAGAAACTTATTAAGAATTTTAAAGCACGAATTTAGGCATCTCATTTCATCATTATGAAAATAATATAAAGCACATATACACACATTTATCATGAAAGATCTGTTGTAAAGCAAAATAAAATTCATGTTTGCTTCAGCATTGGGAACAATATTGTTTTAGACTAAGTAATTATACACAATTCTTCGTTGTACAGTACTTGGTCCGGCGTTTAAATAAAGTCCTTCCATGCGCCATCTGGCGGATATTCAGTGAAGCACAACACATTTATTTAAATTCCCGAATGTTGCTTACGGCAAGTTGCGGCGCCCCGCGCGCTAAATTGAGGCATCCCGCGGGAAAACACGCGCAGTCTTAATGACCACATCTGTATATAGTTAAAAAAATACACTGACATATTCAGTTGATAAGATATAAACAGCCAAAATAATGTAATTTTGTATAATAAAATGATGTATGCATAAGTAAAACCACAGTAAATTACGTTTGTTACAAGTTAACTTTGTAGTGGACTATAAAAAAAAAACTGTATAAATGCAAAAAGCTAATAGTCACAAATGTACTGTTATTTGCATTCGCTGAAAACCACAACAATCACTAAATGTAATATTCTACTGTTATTCGCACTGTGTAATTTAAGATAATCTAAAATAGCGCCATTTAACCAATTACTATTGTTCATGAGGTGATTGCGCAATGTGATGCTAGCGAGTAGCCCGTGAACAGATCTAGCGCGACTGTCCCGAAGTTAACAAACAGTTTAAACAAAAGCACCTAAACTATACAACTTTCACACGATGAAGAGATACAGTTTTTACTGATCCATGCCATGAAAGCTCGGTCTTGCATAGCGTGCAGGTTATCGTCTTCTCAGAGGCGTTCAGTGTAAATTGCTCCCATACCTTGGAGGACTCGGGGCGCGCCCTTTTTCCTGCAGATGCTTCTGTAACCTCTATTGCGTGAGCGGCTGTGTATCTGTGTGTATCTGTGTGTATTTGTGCATCTTGTGGTCGCGCTCCTCAGTGACGTAAGCAGCCTAACTAATCTATAACGGCATTCGTTGACAACGAATTTCATTATCGATAATTATCGATTTTATCGATTAGTTGTTGCAGCCCTATACACACCCACACATCATGGGCAGCTAGTCTACACTCTATGTATTTGGACTGTGGGTAGAACCCCACCAAGCACGAGGAGAACATGCAAACTCGACACACAGACCTGAAGGCAGGGCTCAAGCCCTCAACCCTGGAGGTGCGAGGACATAACTAACCACTACGTCACCATCCAGCCCAATTTAAACAGTAGGCATTGTCACAAAGCAGCAATATAGAAAAAAAAATCTTGATATGAATAATAATAGTTATAATATAGTATGAATAATATAGTTTTAGAGCTTTATATAGTGCTAAAACTGGAGTCACACTCAGTCACTCACTCATTGTCTATATCACTTTATCCTGTATCAGGGTAGGGGGGGGGTGTGTGGCTGGAGCCTATCCCAGGAAGCTTAGGGCACGAGGCAGGGTACACCCTGGACAGGGTGCCCATCCATCGCAGGGCACACACAAATACACACACTACACTCAAAAAAATAACTTGTTGAATGAACGTAATTAAATTATGGAAAGAATTTCCACCTGATTTAATGGCTTTCTTTCAGCATTAAGCAATTTTGTTGGCCCAACTTAATGTTCTTATGTTCTGTCAAATTTATTTTATCAGGTTCATTTAACTTATTTACTACAGCTGCGTCCAACATAATTTAATACTGTTAACATAAATGAATAGCGTTGGTACAACACATTTTTCAGTTGTAAATTAAGTTCATCCAACTCAAGTAAATTTAAATTAAAAGTCCTGGTCAACTGAAGGAAGGAAGCATAAGACAAACGGGATAAAACAGAGATTTTTATTTTACACCAGCAGCAACTTAGAAATAAAGTCTCAATTTGAAAAGATGTACAGAACATAAAACACCACAAATAAGTATTAATCATAGAAAAAAATTAACACCAACAGAAAGTTTTGTACTTTATAACTGTCCGTTATAACTTAAATATGACCGTTAGAGACGGTTGGTCAGGAAACTCCTGAAGTCAGATGCAGACGGGACACTTTCACTCACAAACTCCTGTGGAAAAATACAGAGATAGATTCAATTAAAATTGATGATACTTAATTTATCAAATGAACAATATTTATACTTTGTTCCTCTCGCTTCACAACTCATGAGAACAGACCGAAACCAGAACCGAACCGCAGATTAAGCACGCGCATATAACCGTCGGTATTTTAAGTGTGATTAAAAATACAAGAAATAGCTTAAACCAAAATAACGTGACTAAACATCGCTAAACAGCAGGTGACATTTATGTTCAGTATTTCGTTTCTATTTAGAAAGATGGGAATTAATTCCTGCTTACCTTTCCCACACGCCCGCCAAACGTTTGTCTTCTCAACACGCTGTGTTCTCTTCTCGCGATATTTCCGGTTTTGCTATTTCCGGTTTTCATAGCGACAAGATCTCTTTGGTTTATCTCAACATGATTAAATCTAATACATGTTAAGTTGTTGAATTTCATGTAAATACAACATAATTTATTCATGTTCATCTTGGAAACATGAAATTATTATGTACAAAACACATATTACATTTTAGTACATGTAACAGGTAGCCATGTTCATTTTTTTGAGTGTACGGGTAATTTGGGAACACCAGTTCGCCTAAAGTACATGTCTTTGGATTGTGAGAGGCACTTGGACAAGCACTTGGAGAACATGCAAACCCAGTGTGCTGCCTAAATCTGGAGCCTCCTTCCAAACATAATGAAAAAATAATCTTTCCACACAGAAAACAACTACATCAATAATTAGACATATTTCTAAAATCTGTTTGAGGTCCCTTGAGTTAGTTGTAAATATAGTGATGATTGTTATTAGAACAAGTGCATTATATAATCCTTAAAGCCAGCAAGGCTAGCGGCAGAGCTGCTGTTATAGAAAAATTATTTAACAACTTCTGAGCATTCATTGAGTCGGGTATTCAACAGCGCTGTGGTATAAAAGATATTACTGCATTGACTAATAAATTGTAACTTATTTCCAGCAAAAATGCAATTAAACATTCTAAGTAAAGCACAATAAGTGATTCAGCATTGTATTATTATTATTACTATTATTATTATTATTGGGTACAAGAATAGAAATAGCTCAGCAGGGTGGTGCGGCTCCTCGAAAAAGCTCATTAACTGAAGCAGCTACTTACATTGCTTTCAGCAGAGACGTTAAATATTTTTTATGGATTATTTCAATTGTGTTTTGTGTAATGGATTGGTTCAACAGCAAATGTTATTACTTTATCTCTGTCTCTATGTGTATGTGTGTGTGTGTGTACCTAGAAGCCTCTTAATATGACTCTGGAGAAGAGCAGCAAGTGTGTAAATAAAATGGATGACCCCGATAACTCAACACACTCTCTGATGTCCCAGATGATAAAATCCTTCCATTTGTTTTTTTCTTTAAACTGCCGACTGGCTGAACGTTTATTCTTCAGACCTCAAACACTTCAGCGTGATCTCTCGGTATTGCGCTGGGGAAATTCAGCGGAACACTGAGTGGGTGCTGCTGTGCCGTACACCTTGCTCTGGGACTCGTAAACACTTTTATGAGGCTTCTTATTGAGGAAGTGCTGCCTTGTTACCTCTAAATATTGGAAGCACATCTCAATTTTATTGTAAAATCAGGTGAGGCTCTAAGGTGTTTGATTCAAGACTTGGTATTTGACATATCAGGTTTGGGCTTGACATGGTTGTTGTTTTTAAGTGGACTTTGAAACATGTGTTTACTGTATATACCAGGTAATGGATACACATGCTAGTGTTTTGGTCTGGACTGTTATTTTCCAACCCTCTATTTTCTTTTTTTTGGCCCTACATAGATACCCTAAAGCCTTACTACTTCTCAGTCTTTCATCAAAAGATAGAAAAAGCCTTTATTTGTAACGTACACAGTAAAAAAAAAAAATCCTTCACATATCCCAGCTTGCTATGAAGCCCGGGTCGCACTGCCAGGTCAGCCATGATACAGCACTCCGGGATACAGCCGTAATCTCTTACCCGCTGATGTAATCGTAAAGACTGTAATCAGAATATTAGGGGCCCTGCTCAAGGGCCCAACAGTGGCAGCTCGGCAGTTCTGGGAGTTAAAGCTAACCCTGAATAGTAACCTAGAGCCTTATCTGCTGTGCCACCATTTGCCGATAAAACTGGGTGGGATACTACAGTTGAACCTTCTATTACGAGCATAATTCGTTCTGGAAGCGGACTCGTATTTCAAAACACTCATAAACCAAATTAAATTTTCCCATAAGAAATAATGAAAACTCGAATTATTAATTCCACAGCCACAAAAAATAAATACATAAAAATAAACATAAAGTAAAAATAAAAAAATTAACCTGCAGTTTACTATTCAAAAAAGTAAAAATAAATCCAGATAAGTGTTTCCGTTTGTGCGTGCAGGTGCTGTGTATGTGTGTGTGCGTGTGTGTGTAAAGCTAAAGTAAGAAACCCTCTCCCCCTTCTCCTTCTTTTCTAACACAGTTAACCTTCCTCCACTCTTTTTACACACACACGCGCACACAATAGAAACACTGTTTTATCGGAAAAATAAACATAAAATCTCTCTAATGACACTAGATTGAGCGACACACTAACGGAATCACTGCTGTAAAGTAAAAATAAAACAAACTAACCTGCACTTTACCTTTGAAAAGAATCGTGACAGAGCAGTATTTCTGTGTAGAGCAAAAAAAAAGAGCGTGTGTATATCTGTAAAGGCGAACGTAGGAGGGGTCTGTGTGTGTGTATGTTTGTGGCACGGTGTCCAATGACGCGCACATAGACACAAAGAGCAGGCTGATACAGAGTAAGAAAATGGATTTTTAACCCTGTCTAATGAGAATTGCTTTTGCTTTACACACGCGCTGTACACACATGCATAATACAAAATAAAATAAAATATGTTTTACGCACACACATGTGGTCACAGTGTTACAGTAAACAGTACTATAACGCATGCACAGATTTTGATTAAACCAGTAAAAGACGCGCACTAAGACCCAGCATGGGGGACGATTACCCACAATTCCGCAGCACAAGAGAGAAAAAAACTGTTGGCGCAGTTGTGATCACGTGACGCTCGGCGTCAAACAAGAAGCGCCTTTTAAGTTTTCCTTCTCATGTCTTCTCAGGGAGTTTTTCCTTGCCACCATTATCCCTTGCTTGTGCATTCAGGAACTAAATCTATGCAAAAGTCTTCATCCACCCCTCAGCACTCACTCACTCACTCACTCACTCACCGTCATTACCGCTTAATCCTGTATTCAGGGTGGCAGGGAGCCTGGAACCTATCCCAGGAGACTTACGGCACGAGGCATGTTACACCCTGGACAGGGTGCCAATCTATCACATCCACCTCTCATTTCTTAATATTTTTCTAGGAAAATGAAAATCAGGTAGTTCAGGACTGGAGTTTTCTACAGTCTACGATTGCCATCTCAGGGAGTTTTCCTTGTCGCTTGTTGCCGTCGTCTTCGGCTTGCTCATTGGGCACTATTTTATCATTTAGATTTATACACATTTAAATTTCATACAAGCTTAAAAACCAACAATGTCAATTGTTAAAAATTGTTGCAACAACATGTACATACATACTGTACACTAACATGTAGATACGGTATACTATATATTACAAAGAGAGTTTGTCCAATTCTTACAAGTTTTAAAGTCTGGCCCTCGGTATTCTTCAACACAACCTGAACTCTCTTAGGCAAGCTCTCTGGTCATTTCTTTAAGTAGTCTTTCGGAACAGTTCTTCAGGTTTCTTGAAGGAAATTCCAAAACTCTTCTTTTGGACGTTGGTTGTCTTCTGTTCTGGTCTCTTTCGAGATGCTTCAGTAATGTGGAGATCTGGGATTTGGGAGAGTCCAGTCAATTAAGGATAGAATTTTATCATGGGGTTTTTCCGTAGAGGTACAGTATGTTTTGACTACATTGGCACTACAGTGTTTGGAAGTCCACATAAAAAAAACAAAACAAGAAAGTGCGTCTTTTAGGATGCAAGATATAAAGAAATGAGAGCTGGCTCAAGTCTTTTTTACAGAACTGTACATCTAGATTTCTGTCTGCAACGCTGCATTGTGGCAATGATCAAGGCGAGCATCCAGGGTGCCTTGTGTTACTGGGAAATGAAAAGCACTTCACTTCACTGCACCTTCAGGCATCGGCACCTATGGTTCTTTTTGTATAATATATTGCCCTTGTGCCCCAAGCCTAGTATGCAATTCTCTATTCGTCAGCAGCAGCAGCAGCAAAATCACAAAGACAAGGGTTTGATTCCTAGGGAAACTATTGTTTTCGTCCGTGAGCATGACGACTCATGTCTGATTTGTACTCTGCCAGCGTGGATGAGTGTCATGGGTGGACACTGGCAAGCATGACTGATGACAATATCTATACACTGTTGTACTGTTGGGCAATCACTAAACCAGGGTGTGCAGAAAATGAAAAGCGCAAATGAGATGTTTATGTGCTTTATCCTAATTTGTTGGTCAGAGATGTTTGTTAGTTATTCCTAAGAGAATTTGGTGGTTGTTTACGGTTGTCCATGGAGGACATTGTTAGCGCAGTTACAATAATGTTTAATGAGCGAGAGAAAAAACTTCTCTTTTCTCCCACTTACAATTTATTTTTTTTTTTAATTTAAAACACTAAAGCAGACACTAGGCTTGGGTACTTAGCGTAGCAATCTAACAGACAATACGTATGTTGCTGTTAACAGGGATGTCAGCATTAATTATTATTACTATGGTTATTATTTTTATGACATAACATTAAGTTTCTGGCTCTCCAGACGGTATTCCTGGCAAACTCAAACCGTCTGACGTATCATCTGTTAGATTGCGTTGGACCAAGTTGAAACGTTCTGCTCTGCTATCATTGTCTAAACGGAGCAATCAGAATGTTTTTTTACTCCACAACAGGTAGACATAATTACATGAATGTGTTCCTGCACATGCAGATGTGTGGGTTAGGTCATCCACAATAAAAGAAGTAACGTCCTACTGAGCATGATGGTACTTTTACCTTACCTGTGTTCTTACAGTAACGAGACAAACAAAATTATGAATTTGCCTAACAGTTAAATTTTTTACATTTTTATAGTTTAACATTTCTTTTGTCTGTGACTAAATAAGTATTAGCTTTAGATTACTCAACCTACCGATGACCTCATTTGTTAAATCCAAGGTATTGACTGTACAAAACAATTATATGAGGATAAGTCAAAATCATCCGCACTTCAGTTGTATTAAAACTTCTGTTCAGCGCTTTCTGTTTAAGGCTTCTGTCTTCTCAGTCACTGCTGTGCAGGTGTGAACGTGTTACGTCAATATAATTAAAGCTAAATAGATGCTTGTGGCTGGCACAAAAATAGCAGCATGCAGTGATTAATTATTTTTGTGGTCCGAAGGTGTACCTGGTGCTGAAACAACTCACTAAAGTGCATAAAGACAAGCGTTTGGATATCCGCAAAAACAAAAAAATTTGGACCAATACCCTAAGGAAGGTGAAAGTTTTGTAAAGGGAATCATGACTGGCGACGAGACACGGATTTTATCAGCGTAAGCGTCAAAGTATGGAAAAGAAACATCCTCAATCACTGATCGAGAAAAAGTTCGAAAGTCGACCATCAGCTCAGGTTAACAGCTCAGACTAAAATATTTTTATGAGGGAATACGAAAGCTTTTTGATGGATTGAAAAGCAAGAAGATTACGTCGAAAAATAATGTATTTGTCTTTTTTTAAAGTTAATTTAAAACATTCTACTTATAATTAATTTTTTTGACTCACCCATACATCACTCATAAAAAATAAAATAGAATAAAATAAAACATTTCCTCACTTTGTCCGTAGAATGTGCCGATGTTGATTACTATGTAATTTGAATTACGGCTTAGGATTCTATTTTACATATCGCACTTTTCCAACCTCTACCAATTCCATATCTCTGAAGTGATATTCGAAGCTTTCCCTGCTACAAGCTCAGTCCTCGGGGAAGAAGTGCTGCCTGTTTATCTTGGCGTGTTTTTAATCCAAGCGTGCTGTGTTTGGGAGTAGCTCAGGCTTTAGGAGATGTTTATCGAGTGAAGAAAGGCTGTGTTTTTTCTTTGTATTGGTTTAAACTTTTAAATAGCATTTAAGGATAAATCGCCCAGCTTTAATTTATCAGGCCAGCCTAAATCTCTCCCTGCGAGTACATATTTTCACTTACATTTCAAGGATGGCTCACGTAAGTGGTTAAACCGTCATGGATTTTGGACAAGGATTATCTGTCCCGTAATGCTAACGAGTACAGCTCTCTGCTTAACAAATCAGTTCTTGCTGAACTGCACAAGAAATGAACCCGCCACGATCATCTTATTATAATTTTTTTAAATAGAAAAATAAACGAGCCTCTATTGGGTTAAAGCCCTGTGCTAATGATTGGAAGCTTATTAGGTCAATTCCCAGGACTGCTTCAGAACCGCTATCGGGCCCACAGGTACTCAGCCGTAAACCTCAGTTGT
This sequence comes from Clarias gariepinus, assembly GCF_024256425.1. Classification (NCBI taxonomy): domain Eukaryota; kingdom Metazoa; phylum Chordata; class Actinopteri; order Siluriformes; family Clariidae; genus Clarias; species Clarias gariepinus. The sequence continues at coordinate 7,746,073 of NC_071108.1, read as the reverse complement.
ATTTGCTTGGAATAAAAACACCTGATGGAATGAACTAAAAATGTGTTCCAACACAGGTGTGTGTGTGTGCGTGTGTGTATCTGTGCTTGTATGTATAAATCTCTCAATTCCCTTACTCACTCTTCTGATGCATGGGACATCACAGATAAAAAATGGTGCATTGTGTGTGTGTGTGTGTGTGTGTGTGTGTGTGTGTGAGTGTGCAAGTTAATCTTTTGTCCTCTTGTGCTTCCGATCCAGCCAGTGAGACAGCACAGACTGAGGTTATGTGCTTTCTACCAGTCCAGCGGGAGCACAGAAAGAGAGAGCGAGAGTGAGACAGCATGCGGTGGGAGAGTTAAGCGCCGTCTGCAACGGTTTCCGGTGCCTGGCTGAAAGGCAAATTGTTGCCTGTTCACATGTCCTTGGATGGCATTGCCGAGGACGCCTGCTCAGAGTGGACAGTGTAACTGTAGCTCTAAACTACAGTAGATTTATAAATGGGTTTTGAATTTAAACATAGAAAAAGAGAAAGAGATGCACTGTTCATTAGGGCAGTTGTTGTACTGCATTGCATTATAACTTAGAGATGCTGTACTTTTGCACCACAGATTGTCATAATGCATTACAATTTTAGTCTTTATAATTCATTTGTAAAAAGGGTTTACCTGAGAAAAGAGCCCTGACATTATGAAGACATCTTATTTTTTTTAAGTAAAAAAACAACAACAAAAAAACTATTGGTTTAATTTTTTCCACATTTTTCCCTAATTAAATGGCAGCCAATTCCCACTCGTAATCAGGGAACTCCCATATCAACTCCCACCATCACATGCTTTTTTTTTTTCCGGCTATCCGGTATCCACTTCTTCTGCTTGCGTGAGCTCACAGACACAGACAAGCCGTGATTGATGTGAAGTGCATCCCATCCCATGCCTCCAGAGAACTTGGCCAATCAGCTCTCCAAACAGTATCACCCGGGATTCAAACTGAATCCGAAGTAACATTGAATCCGAAACTGAATTTAAAGTAACATTGTAAATTCCAGTTATCTATACAGTACAACTAGTTCTGGTTAGCCAAACAGCTAGTTCTGGGAGAGAAAACCTGATTTAATGTCACCTACAGTACATACAGTGGTACCATACTATACAAATGTTACCATTACGTTAGAACATCTGTAGCATGATTTTGTGTTCCATACTACCATACTTTGGTATATAGTACCATGTACTATAGTGTTGTGTACAGTATGTCCTAGCAAATAAGTACCACAGTACTGTTAAAAACATCATAAACGTTGATACAAATATCATAAAACTACCCTGGTAATTATGGCTTGGTAAAATTTTCTATGGTATACAACCAAAACTGCTGAACACATTTCAAATATCAAGAAATATTTAGCTAAATTTGTACCAATCACACTGTAACTTTAAAAACTACCAATTTGATTTAGCTCAGCTGAACTTTGTAAGTTTGTAATGACTTACATTCTTACATTGAGCAGGAAAAACAATCCAACACTTAGAGAAATGTACTTGCATGCGCCTCAATTTTGACTGACCTGAAAAAATAAATGAATAAATAAACTATCCCTTTAATAATTTTGTGAAGAAAAACTTAAAGGAAGTCATTTACCTCTAACTGCCGTTACAAAGCACTGAAACTGGAGACTCCTTCCAAAAAAATGACAATACAACCTCTGTTTTAAGACTCTTGGTGAATTCCAAATACAAATCTCTTTAAACGAGCTGTTGCTATAGAAACAAAGGCATTAAAACGAGGCTTATGTGTAGCCTTCCTATTATACAGGGATTATAAAGTATTATGCACACCATATAACAAGGCTTGAATACATAGGTATTATGAGTACAGGATCCAGACATATGAGAGAGCGAAATGTTAAACCCATTACAGTCGTGTAGACACACAAACATGCAAACCCGACATGACCCGCAGTCATCCAGCGCTAAAGGAGGTTAGCAGTGGTACTCAGTTTAAATGTAATAATGAGGACTTTGCAGGTAGACGCTAGCCGGCCGGAGATCACTGTTATTTCCAGGACAGTTTTTGCCGAAGCACTCATTTTTTCAGCTCACCACACGCAACCGTTTTTTTTTTCTTTTTTTTTTCAGAGATGCTGTGAAAGTACTCAGTGTCCTCAATGCCACGTCTCAATAAGTGTACTTTCCAAGGCAACACCTCACATGTACTTTTCTTCCAGTACACGCACGGGCAATTCAAGGCTCTCAGTGAAAAAGCTTCCTTATTGACCATTCCGTACAGGTGACAAATAGCCGAGATAAAAGGTCTCCGAAGAAATGATGAACGTTTGGCTAAATCGCTTCTGACAGCAATGGCCCTAGAACCTACACCGAGAACGCGCTGCCAATTATACACTAATAAAAAGGGAATACAGGTGATTAATTCATGCTCTGTTGAAAGAAATACACATCATATGGCACATGACACATGACAACCGCTAATGCACGAAGTAATGGGTTTCCCATAGCAGATCTCCAATTAGGAGGCATTATTGCAAAATAATAAAGGTCATTACTACCATGAGCAAACCATGTCTAAGTGTCTACGTTGGACTTAAACACAAGACAACCCTAATTAATTCCCAGTATGTGTGCCTTAAAGTTGAGCGATGTCTTAAAATCGTAATCACATAATCAAAAATAGACTCAATTTTCACAAAATTCCTTTGCATTTTTGTAACATGGGCAGTTTTGGGTTTGTAAAAAAGGCTTACCTTATAATTCAGAGTGGGCTTTATTTGGACAAGTGATGAAAAGAAAGAACAATGAATGTAACTGAACTGAAATATGGATTATATGGCGGAGAGATGTCACCTAGGGTAAAGCCCAATTTATGCAGAGGTGAAAAGAGTACTCCATTTTTTTTACTCAAGTAAAAGTACTGTTATGTCAGTAAAATTTTACTGAAGTACAAGTAAAGTTAAAAATCCAACACCACTCACTTAACCACTCACTTACTCATCTTCTAAGTTAAGTTAAGCCTTTTTATTTGTCACATACAGGTCCTTCTCAAAAAATTAGCATATTGTGATAAAGTTCATTATTTTTTGTAATGTACTGATAAACATTAGACTTTCATATATTTTAGATTCATTACACACAACAGAAGTAGTTCAAGCCTTTTAATCATTTTAATATTGATGATTTTGGCATACAGCTCGTGAAAACCCCAAATTCCTATCTCAAAAAATTAGCATATCATGAAAAGGTTCTCTAAACGAGCTATTAACCTAATCATCTGAATCAGCTAATTAACTCTAAACACCTGCAAAAGATTCCTGAGGCTTTTAAAAACTCCCAGCCTGGTTCATTACTCAAAACCGCAATCATGGGTAAGACTGCCGACCTGACTGCTGTCCAGAAGGCCATTATTGACACCCTCAAGCAAGACGGTAAGACACAGAAAGAAATTCCTGAACGAATAGGCTGTTCCCAGAGTGCTGTATCAAGGCACCTCAGTGGGAAGTCTGTGGGAAGGAAAAAGTGTGTGGCAGAAAACACTGCACAACGAGAAGAGGTGACCGGACCCTGAGGAAGATTGTGGAGAAGGACCGATTCCAGACCTTGGGGGACCTGCGGAAGCAGTGGAGTCTGGAGTAGAAACATCCAGAGCCACCGTGTACAGGCGTGTGCAGGAAATGGGCTACAGGTGCCGCATTCCCCAGGTCAAGCCACAGGTCAAGCAGAAGCGCCTGACCTGGGCTACAGAGAAGCAGCACTGGACTGTTGCTCAGTGGTCCAAAGTATACTTTTTTCCGGATGAAAGCAAATTTTGCATGTCATTCGTCTGGAGGAAGACTGGGGAGAGGGAAATGCCAAAATGCCTGAAGTCCAGTGTCAATTACCTACAGTCAGTGACGGTATGGGGTGTCATGTCAGCTGCTGGTGTTGGTCCACTGTGTTTTATTAAGGGCAGTGTCAATGCAGCTAGCTATCAGGAGATTTTGGAGCACTTTATGCTTCCATCTGCTGAAAAGCTTTATGGAGATGAAGATTTCATTTTTCAGCACGACCTGGCACCTGCTCACAGTGCCAAAACCACTGGTAAATGGTTTACTGACCATGGTATTACTGTGCTCAATTGGCCTGCCAACTCTCCTGACCTGAACCCCATAGAGAATCTGTGGGATATTGTAAAGAAAAAGTTGAGAGACTCAAGACCCAACACTCTGGATGAGCTTAAGGCCGCTATCGAAGCATCCTGGGCCTCCATAACACCTCAGCAGTGCCACAGGCTGATTGCCTCCATGCCACGCCGCATTGAAGGAGTCATTTCTGCAAAAGGATTCCAGACCAAATATTGAGTGCATAACTGAACATAATTATTTGAAGGTTGACTTTTTTTGTATTAAAAACACTTTTCTTTTATTGGTCGGATAAAATATGCTAATTTTTTTAGATAGGAATTTGGGGTTTTCATGAGCTGTATGCCAAAATCATCAATATTAAAACAATTAAAAGGCTTGAACTACTTTAGCTGTGTGTAATGAATCTGAAATATATGAAAGTCTAATGTTTATCAGTACATTACAGAAAATAATGAACTTTACCACAATATGCTAATTTTTTAAGAAGGACCTGTATACATAACAGCACAGTAAAATTCCTTCTTCGCATATCCCATCGTAACTGGGGTTAGAGCGCAGGGTCAGCCATGATACAGCGCCCCTGGAGCAGATAGGGTTGAGGGCCTTGCTCAAGGGCCCAACAGTAGCAACCTGGTGGAGCTGGGGATCGAACCACCGATCTTTCAATCAGTAACTCAGCCCTCTGAGCCACCACTGCCCTCTTCTATACCGCTTTATCCTGTATTTAGGGCACGAGGCAGGGTACACCCTGGACAAGGTGCCAATCCATTGCAGGGCAGACACACATACACACACTCACACACACACTATGGGCAATTTGGGAACGCCAATTAGCCTAACCTGCATATCTTTGGACTGTGGGAGGAAACCGGAGTACCCGAAGGAGAGAATGGGGAGAACATGCAAACTTTATGATGCCTTCAGAGACAGGAATCGAGCCTGGCCGGGAATCGAACCCGCACCCTGCAGGTGCAAGGCAATAGTACTAACCACTATACCATCGTGTCGCCCTGTCCAAAAATCTACTAAAGTAAAAGTAAAAAGTAGCTCATTTAAGATTTACTCAGAGTAAGAGTTACAGATTTCCTTTTTTTAACAGTATGGGTGAGATGGGGTGTTCAAAAAAGGATATAAATCTCAAACTAGTTGTTTTTAATTAAAGGAACACCTGTTGCCTTTCTTGCACTTGAAATCAAAGTGGTAGCTTAAATATGGCCAGGGGTTTGCTTCATAAGAATTTTTATAGCATTTCGCTTTCAGCTTGGTCTGCATCACTGGCATCTGTTTTGTCCGTCTCCATCGTTCTTGTGAATTTAGCACTTTTGTTCTCTCCAACCATTAATGGTTTCCTGTGTGTAAGAAGAAGTACATAAAAAAAAAAAATACTTAATTATAGTAACGCAAATAAATGTAATTTGTTACTTTCCACCTCTGATTTTATGGTACAAGAAGGGTGCTAAATGGCAGTCATTGTACATACTGCTAGTCACTATACAATTTTTTTTATTCTTTAGTACAATTTAGTACCTTGTTTTCTGGGAGTGTGTGATTATGTTTCTGCGTTCACTTCTTAACAGTATTTTATGCTGAGAATTTCTAACATTTTTATAAACATTGGGTCAGTTCACACGTCTGAAATGCTTACGCCCAGGCCTCGATGATGAAAATGAGCACTGACTGGATTATGATGTGAGAATATAGTCAAAGACTCTAGAAAATACTTTTTTTTTTTTTTACAAATTCATTGCACTTTTTCTAGTCATGCTTTCACATCAGTAAAAAAAAAACAAAAACAATCAAACAAAAAACAAAGCCATGCTACTCTATGTTAACTGTTTAAGTTAAGGACCTAAGAACCCTCATGGGTGCGTTAAAACTGCAGCAGCTTGCTTTTCACTGCATGAAGTACGATCGTGATCTCTCTGTGCTCGGTTTATTACACATTTATCATCTCAAACTGGCTAATGAAGCCGAAGTCTCCAAAGAAGCAAAATTTGGTTTGATATTTGGAATGCATTTAGCAGGTTTGGTTGTATCCCATGGGAAATGTTACATGATATACTGTACGTAGGTACCATGGTAGTTCTGTGGTACTGTTATTAACTGTGCTTTTATGGTTTTACAGTACTGTGGTAATTATTTGCTGATATAGTACTCGTACCACACTACGTTACATGGTTTATTATAGTACTATGGAACATGTACCAGAATACTGTTGTAATAGATTTTATGTACCATAATGTATCATTTGTATAGTATTGTACCAATTAGTCTTAATTTTGTCAGCTATTTTAGTCTTAGGTATAAATGTCCCTGTTAGTTTTTATTATATTTACAGTAGTCAATCTTTATCCTATATTTGTTTAGTCAACTGAAAGTCTGGACATTTTGGTCTAATTTTAGTCAAAGGAACCTTCAAGTATTTTAGTCTAGTTTTAGTCAATAAAAACATAACATTTTAACAATGAGATTATTATTAATTAACCCTACTGTCAATCTAGTCTAGCCAAAACAATTTTTCCCACAAATTAATTATCTTACAACTGCTGCATGTCCATATCTTTTAACTACAAAACAATAGGAGCAATATGGACAATACCGTGTCATTTTCTTTTTTATAATATGAATTTACACACTTGGACTGTTGCTAACCTATTAGCTTAATGTGTTTGTGTACGGTTTAACTATAAAATAAAACAAAATGAAATACATCACAACATAATTATGTTAACAGGTTTGTGGTATTTTTCCCAGGAATTGTGTTTCCCACACTGTTTCCCCCTCCGTTATTACTATGAATAGTTTTTTTTTCTCTCTGATTTAATATGAGAAAAACGGGCCCAAATATCGTCACTTCTCTTTCACCCGAGTAATACTGCTGTGATGATAAAGAGTTAAAGATAACTGTGCTTGTAACATCCCGTCACTGCACACGCAAATTACTCCAGATACGCCGCATGCCGTGACCTGGAAAACACTGCTGCTCGTGCCATAATGAATGAACACCACATTGCAGCGGATTGTGATAAAATTATATGACGACGAAAAATAAAGACAGATGTTTTATCAGTTATTTTTTAAACCACGTTTTAGTCTCGTCTTTTTTCATCAACAATATCAAATACTGACTTTTTCATTGTCACTTTGCATTGGTATCCGTGACGTCTCGTCATCGTCTCGTCTTAGTCGCAGGAAAAAATGTCATCAGCGAATATTTTCCTTCATTATTCTAATTAGCACTGGTACCATTGTATATGTAACAATTATTAAAAACCAGAGTGTATGTTGAAATCTTTTAATATCTACTATGGAACATTATGAAAAAACAAAAAATATCTTAGATACCCCCTGAACTTCAATAGCCATTGTGGTACAAAATAAGTACCATGTATTTACTAAATTATTGTTGTCCATGGTACCACTGAAGTGCCATAGTACATACCATGGTATAAACCAAGGTACTGTTATACATACCCTATAGTACTACCCTGGTGCCCACTGAAGTGCCATAGTACCCATTCTGGTATTTCATAAAGTCCTGTGGTGCCTACCATGGTAATGTCTGAGGTACAGCACAGTAATACTATTACGATACGTACTACAGTGTTCCACAGAACTGTATCCTCAGTAACTGTAATTTAACAAGATGTATTTACTGAAGTACCAATGTTTTAATGGAATCCCCCCAAAAGGGCAGATTTTTTTTTCCTTTTACCACATCAAATCATGTTATCATCTGAGTGTCTTCTTCTTTTGAAGATCTACTACTTGTACAGGAAATCCAGTTTTAAAACTCTTGCTCAGATAGAGAGAGATTTTTTTTTCTTAACATTTCTAAGCGCAGTGCCATTCTGCTTGCCAAATCCTGTTGGCACTTACTGGTCTCAAATCAGTGAACAGTGCAGTACTGTATGTGTTATCAGGGCAGAAGAGGTCATACATTTGCAGAGCTTTTCACAGAGCTTTTAATTCCTGTGCTCTTACACTCTTAAACTGGGTAAATTGCTACACCAGGGATAACATGACATGGTTGCAAACAAAGAAGGTTTGAAATGACTGGTATTAGGTTAAGAATCCTTGAAATTTGGAAGGATAATGCTGAACTGTAAACCTCCATAATGTTAGCTTTGTAGCAATGTGGTTAAAAATAAAATGATGATTTAACGTAATTTAGATGCTTTTTTAATGTTGCATTGTAAAAAATAGACAATAGAAATCAAAACTATGTTTAATAGTGAAAGTAAGAGAATTTTCACACCCACAATGTGAACAGGTTTGGGACTAAACAGGGCCCATTAAGTATTCAAGACCTTCTTCTTTGTCTTTCGGCTAATCCCTTTCAGGGGTCGCCACAGCGAATCATCTGCCTTCATCTAACCCTATTCTCTGCATCCTCTTCTCTCACCCTCACTAACCTTATGTCCTCTCTGACTGTATCCATAAGTCTCCTCTTTGGTCTTCTTTTAGACCTCCTGCCTGGCAGTTCCAACCTCAGCATCCTTTTACCAATATGCTCACAATCTCTCCTCTGAACATGCCCAAACCACCTTAATCTGGCCTCTCTGACTTTATCTCCAAAACATCTAACATGGGTTGTCCCTCTAATGAACTCATTCTTAATCCTATCCATCCTTGTCACTCCCAAAGAGAACCTCAACATCTTCATCTCTGCTACCTCCAACTCTGCCTCCTGTCTTTTCTTCAGTGCCACTGTCTCTAAGCCATAGAGCATCGCTGGTCTCACCACTGTGTTGAACACCTTTCCTTTCACTGTCACTGATACTCTTTTGTCACGTAACACACCTGACACTTTTCTTCACCCATTCCAACCTGCCTTTACACACCTCTTCACCTCCTTTCCACACTCTCCGTTGCCCTGGACTGTTGACCCTAAGTACTGTACTTAAAGTCCTGCACTTAGGTTCCTCTTATTCACACACATGTATTCTGTTTTGCTTCATTCCTCTGCTTTTCAGAAATTACCTCCATCTCTCTAGATTTTCCTTCACCTGTTCCCTGCTCTCGCTTCGCTACAAAGCACAATGTCATCTGCAAACATCATTGTCCATGGAGACTCCTGTCTAACCTCATCTGTCATCCTGTCCATCACCATAGTAAACAAGAAGGGGCTCATAGACGATCCTTGATGCAGACCCACCTCCACCTTGAACTCTTCTTTTACACCTACAACACATCTCAGGAACATCCTGTGGCAATAGAATGAAGTCAGCTGACAACCTGAATGTCCTGAATGAGCAGGTTATTCTATCAAGTCATTTTTTTCCTTAATGGCACAGTCATATTCCAGGACTCAAAATGTAAGATAGTTGTTCTAAAAGCATAAGACTCATTTTCATATGAGTGACCATAATCAAACTTCAAGGAAGTCTAAAGAAATCCTTGAGTGTGTGCCTTTTTTTTTCTTTTTTTCGGCCAGGCAGTGTTACATCATTCTATTATTCTGACTTCTTGAATTATTCAGAATGCAGTCAACTCTGTAATGATATTTCCAAACAGAAAACCTTGCACATAATTTTATGTCACATACTAGTATAAAAATGATCCGCCCTTCACAATTAATAAATCTGTATTTGGATATTTTATGTCAAACCGCATATATATTCTTACATTTTTGCCCATTTGGTTGATAGCTGAAGGTCTAGCTCAAGGACCCAATTATGGCGGCTTTGGCAGTGCTGAAATTTCAACTCACATTCCAATCAACTTCCTACCAGTAGTCCAAATCCTCAATTACTGAGCCAACTCTCAAATTATTTTAGATCTGGAGATGACTGTTATAAAACGCTGATCTTGTATTAATTATAAAATGTTAAATGAACATTGACGAGGCAACCACTTTTACGGCTAAAATAGCTCAATACAAAGCCATTAGTCTTTTGGAGACTCTGGACCGCTAAAGTCTTTTTGGTTTGTGCATCAATCCAGATATTGGACCACTTGATCTCTGAAACATCCATCTGCCTTGTCCACAAGATTCAACCCATTAACCAGATTCAAGAACATATGTGGGCAAAAAAAAATTCCATCAATGCTTTGCTTCCTGAGCCGAGATTCACGGATATCTAATCCTAAAGGTTTTATCCGCGCGTATCCTGTTGAACGAGTCGTAGGCGAAACCGAGCTCCCTGTCTGGCCTGTAATATAATGAGGAAGCCACAGTGAGGTCTGCAGCTTGTGTAGCTGGCAGGTGGATCGGTGTTTTGATTTTATTTCTGGCTCCCTTTCAGTTATATGAGAAGCCCAGGGATTCAGCGCTGCTCCAGCCATCACACAAAGATCAGCTGGAGCCTTTATCTGTATAAAAATGAAACATGTCGGACATATTGCAGTGGATTATCAGTTTCTCTTTGGAAGATGTAACTTACGAGATTGCAGTGTGTGTGAGTGATGCAACGTATTGAAACCTATATAGAGTTAGACTTCTAGACATGGTCCTCATGAAAGGTCACGTTTCATACTTTGCTACTCATAACAAGTGCATTGTCGTTCCTAATGAACCATGGTTCATTTTTACACTGAGTTTTTGCTAAGAGTTTTTTTTCTCTCTCTCTGTGACATTCTGACATCTTTTCATTTGGTTCGGTTGGTTTCACATTGCAACAGTTTTCACACACACCAAATTTGTAGGTGCGGGTGATATTTCATGGGTCAGTAACTTGGCAGTGCTTTGGTGGATGCTTCGAACTGGCTCCTCTGCTGTGTTAATTTTAATTAGTGAAAAGTCAGAAGACTAGAGTTGTTAGCCACCAGTTATTAGAGTGCCAGCATAACTTATAGGTTATACAGTAATCGATAAAACAGTAATAAAAAAAAAAAAACCTACGTGACCTGGTGGGTCATCTTTATTTGTAGTAGTAGACTAAAAAGGCCACTGGATCTTACGTTCATCATATTGTCAGTAATATTTGCAACAGTACAACAGTTTTTTTTAAAATAAATATCGATATACGTACACTATATTGCCAAAAGTATTTGCCTTAGCATGCTTTTGAACTTGAGTAACATCCAATTCTTAATCCATAGGGTTTATTATGATGTTGGCCCTGCCCTTTGCGGCTATACCAGATGCACTGATGATGGACGAGAAGGCCTGGGGCTCGCAGTCTCATCTCAAATTCATCCCAAAGGTCTTCTGGTGTGCGGTTGTTCTTCAGGAGTTGGGCTCGACCCCTTTCTTCCAGGAAAAGGAACTTCTAATGCTTTAGCATACCAAGACATTTTAGACAATTTCATGCTCCCTATTTTGTGGGAACAGTTTTGGGGACGACCCCTCCCTTCTCCAACATGACTGCGCACAAGTGCAGAAGGAAAGGTCCTAATCCTTGTGGAAATCCTTGCCAGAAGAGTATAAAGCTATGTATAAAGCTATAAACCCTATGGATTAAGAATTGGATGTTAGTCAAGTTATATATATGCAAGTGAAGGGCAGGCAAGCGAATGCTTTTGGCGATATACAGTATTTTAAAGCAAGATATGCTGCAGGATGAGACGCTCCTGTTTATATTGATATCATTTGATGTTGGGTTTCTCCCACAACCTTTCTGCACAGCCTTGGCTTGAAATATGAAATATGCTTCCGTGCTAGTGCGAAATCACTAGCGTTGTCAAAAAGTCTCAATGAAAGTATGAAGAAGAACATAAAGAAAGCACATTTCATGCTTCATTCACCCCGTAGAGCCACAGAGGAGTAAAAATACATTTCGAGGCCACGTCTCACTACACAGTGCGTCCGAAATGCTACAGTTCATCCCTACGTTTTTTTGTGTATTCATACTGTATGCACGAGATGCAGAGACTTCCTTTATGTCTGCGTTAAGGTGCTCTCTTATGACTAATAATAATGTCTAGCAAGCGTTGAAAATATGCCTCTGTATTGCTTTCCCATACTAAAATACAACAGAATTAGTAAACGCCTATTAACTGCTAGTTATTTTCGAGTTATTTTTCATATTGTTGCACAATGTTTCCAAAAGGGGACTCAACTATGTCTTTGCATTTTATTTTAATCACAGTCTGTTTGAAAACAAGTGTTTGTGACCTCTCACATGTGGAAGTGACTTACAACTGAACTCAGAAAATATACACTAAAGATGTACACTAGTAGTGAAAAGTTTGGACACACTTCCTAATTTAATAGTCTTTCATAATTTTGATTTCTTTCTACATTGTAGAACAATGCTGAAGGCATCCAAAATATACAATAAACTCCTTTAAACAGTTGATATTGAGATGTATCTGCTACTTATGATCTGTAAAGGAAGGTCTTCATGAGAGCCAGTTTCATTATGGTGCTTGAGGGGTTTTGCAAAAGCACTTGACACAACACTGTTCTTGCAAGAACTGTTCTACAGTAGAACAGCTGACCTCCGTGTGTCTGGTGCCTTTAAAATGTGTCTTAGAATTACACATGACTATTTTGGTTGTTACTTAATTTCCTAATGACACGTGTTATTTCATCGTTTTAAAAAAAATCCAGTACTATTCTAGAATTTTGAAAATAAATTCAATCTTATATCCAAACTTTTAACTAGTACTGTACGGTATAAAAAAAGAAAACATTTCTGACCTTCTGAATCTTGCAAGGAAGTATTTGTATGCCAGAAAAGAAAAGCAGCATATTATGTAAATTACCGCTTTTCAGAATAATAAACAAAATGCGATCTTCTGGATTTTGCATGAATAAAAAAAAGCAGGAATAACAATGTCCACAAGAGGACTGGAGCTGTTTCTGCAGGATGTTCAGTAAAACTCAGTAGCTAATTTACTTATAAAACTAAACAAATTGTATCTAAGACTATATTTTAGGCAAAGTGTCGTCCCACCCATTATTTCCTTTTTTTTAATTAATTACTATTTACGGTGTTTTATAGTATTTTTTAAATGTACTGTAGAAATATTTTTCTTCTAGACATTCTTGATCTACAGCAGTTTTTTGCATGTGCCTCAGACTTTTGCACAGTACTGTATATATATAAAAAAAACATCTTTTCACCAGTTCCAGCATGACTGCGCACCAGTGCACATAAAGACATGGATGAGTGAGATTGGTGTGGAAGAACTTGACTGGCCTGCACCTTAACCCGATAGAACACATTTGGGATGAATTAGAGCGGAGACTGCGAGCCCCAGGCCTACTCGTCCAACATCATTGTCTGACCTCACAAATGTTCTTCCTAAACCTTGTGGAAAGCCGTCTCAGAGGAGTTGAATCTGATATCCAGTACCTGCAAAAGGAGGGCCAACATAATATTAAACCCTATTTAATGGATTAGGAATTGAAAGTTACTGAAGTTTATATGCATGTAAAGGCAGCCAAGGGAATGCTTTTGGCAATATATATATATAGTATTTTATATATACATACAGCTCTGGAGAAAAAAATAAAAAGAAGAGACCACTGCAATTTACTTCGGAAAACTTCTGGAATGTCTTCAAGAGGAAGACGAATGGTCACAAACCATCAAGCAAAGCAAAGAGTGGTATAAAGTTACCCAACAGCAATGAAGAAAAACTGGTGGAGTGCATGCCAAAACTCATGAAAGCGGTAATTGCAAATCGGGGTTAATATGCCACCGAATACTGACTTATTAATGATATTTAGCAAAATCATTAACACATTTTTTTTTTTTTTTACAAATGATTTGCATTTTGTTTTATTTGAGTTATTAAAGCTCTGCAAATACTGCATGATCCTAGGTTATTTTGATGTGTTGTGATGATGTCAATTTCTTAGAATATACACTCTAAATAACCATAGTTATATTTAAATTTAGGAGAATTATTGTCAGCAATTCACAAAACAATGAAACAAAAGTGTTCGTCTCACCGATACATCACAACCTCGTAAAAATAATATATATATATATATATATATATATATATATATATAAATTGCATTTTAAAATTTCAGCCTAAAAATACAAAGATATGATTTTTGCTCCAGTATGTCCCACCCATAGTTTGAAAGCACGCTCAGGACTACTGGCCCATAAGACAAGCTTGTTTAATGAAGCATTACTGCTAAGAGACTATTTAGACCATTCAACATTAGAGCAATAGCACTGGCTATTTGGGAGGTTGAAAACACACACCAATCGATTGACCCTGTGAATCCTGGCCTCTGTAATGGGCAGCAAAATCTGCTATGTCTTCATTCACGGAGCGAATGAAGGTTTGGGTAGAATGTCAAGAGCACTCATTTTTATTACACCATATCGATTGGATCATTAAAAAGAGGCAAATGGCTATAGAATTGATCACCTGAAAGAATGGTGCACCTCTTTATCTGTCCATCCATCTCCTCAATAAATAAGCCTTTTTTTTCCCTCTGTCTCCAGAGCTCTTGTCCTTTATTTAAGCTTAAAAGGCTTAAATAAATAGCGCGGCAAGGCTGACTGAAGTTGTCTTTGGCTGACTCTTTTGAACCCAAGTAATCATTGACTGCATTTCCCGCTTTGTATATTATTCTCTGGCTCTGACCTCAGCGCTATTGGTGTCACTGTGCCTTGGGTACAGTGCCACTGAAAGATGAGCTGAAGAGGAGAATGCTGCTATGCTTGTATTTTAGACACCCTTGGCTCTACCCTCATGTCCTTTGCCTTACCAGCACCGCTTCACTGATGACACATAAAAGCTCTTCTCAAAATATTGTCCATGCCTGGTTGAGCATGGCCTCATGATCTCGAGCCGCCATAGTCCTGGGTCAGACGAGCACGGCACGGCGGCGGTGGAGGAGGTGTGGGTGTGTATACGCTTGCAATCACTGGCCTGCTGATTGGTATTCCGGGTGGCGCTTTGCTAGTAAAATTTCAAGTTAAAAGCTCTCTGTGCTCTCCACTGGTCCCCTAGAGGCACTCTTTGAAAGGTCTTCACTTTCACAGAGGAAGACAAGACTGATGCTTTATACACATGCTGTGCATTGTAACATAGCATACCTCGTCAGTGAGTCAGAGTTCCTCTGTTAAAGCCCTCCCACCGTGGACTTCAAGGACCGAAATAATGTGGTAATGTAAAGGGATACGTTTGTTGTGGTTGCACAGATTGAAGCTATATACTGTATGTCTTTCTCATGCTGCATAAGGGTGAGATGTTTTGAGATTTTATTAATGTGATGATCCATAAACATAGAGAATTTTTCTGATCATAATATAAAATGATACCTTGTACAAAGCTTCCTTTTATGCAGATATTTTTAGGAGATCTGCAGAACTGGTGAGCGTTATAAAACAGTTTTTGGGTGCTTTCACACTACGGGCCGAAGCACCGATTCTGGTACACTTGACCCCGTCTTCATAATATAAATACTCTGTTTCATGCCTGGACATGGATCAGTGTTGTGTGCTCGAGTCTGTGCATGAAAAGGTCTCAGATTCTTACTGACATGGCTCGAAATAAATACGAAAGTCTACCAGTCTGTCTCCTCTGAAATCTCATCCTCTAAACTGTACGGTTATAGCTTATAAAGTTGAAAGACACGTGAGAGGACAGCTCTTGATTTTTTTTTTTTTTTTTTTTTTTTAATATCAATAATGTTAGGCATGGAGTGAGGGTGGGTGTACTCTAGTGTCTTAAGGTGCATTCCAATCGGCCTGAAGTACCCTGCGAAGTACACTACACAGGGTGTTCAGCCATGTTAAGTGTGATTCCAAATAGCAGGGAGCAAAAATGTTCAATGCACAGGGAACTGCGAACGGTGTAGGGAACGAGTGAACAACAGGTTTTCACTTCACCAGAAAGGGCAATGAAAAAATTCCTATCAGTCATTGCGTCTCACTTGAGCGTGAAAAAAAATTGAGCTTGAAGAAAAATTTATAAATTTATTATTATTATTATTATTATTATTATTATTATTATTATTATCAAGGATGACTTCATATTAAAAGGACACAAAAAAGTACATTTTAATTTATTCATTAAATCTTAGTACATCTTTCAACAATTATTATTATTAATAATAATAATAATAATTATTATTATTATTATATGTTATTCACGTTTTAATTGTTTTTTTTTTTTAATGGAATCAGTTTTTGTTTCAATAATTATTCAATATTTAATGTCCATAGTATGAAATTTTTACAGCAGCAGCAACAGTTATCTGAGGTGTTTATGTTACCATGGTAACGCATGGAGGAAGTGACGTTTGCGCTGGTGACTTCGTAGGGTGTTCCAAATGGTGAAGTTTTGTCGAGAAAATTTCACTTAACCGACATTGCCTTCACCCAGAGCAGGAAGTAGGGAGTACACTTCAAATGGAACACAGCCTTTGTGTTTATCGTCAGCTCTCGAAGCAAGTAGGTAAATACTGTCCCCTGCTGTATCGGAGAGCAATAAAAAAAGTAAATACACAAGTGTACTAGGGTATGGTAACATTATTAATTGATGTTAAAGCTTATTAAAGGAGAAAGAAGGAGTGATTATTCCTGAGCACAATATGGATCAAACATGCCTAGTGTGAAAGCAGCCTTAGTTTTAGGCCATGTCCACATGTAGCCAGGTATTTTAAAAAACTGAAAATTTTCGACTGTTTTAAAAAAAAATATATAATTCTGTCCACACAATATTTAAAAAATATCTTTGTCCACATGAAAACGCAAAGTGCGCCATTAAATGAGCGTCCCTAATCATGAAGAGGGCCAGTCAGAAGTCTAGACAAAACATTATCACCCGTTGCGCTTTGTAAAAGTCAGACTGGTCTCATCCAAAACCGCCGTCGCTGCCTGCGGGGTCTGTGTGTCTTCAGAGTTTTCTACGGTACGAGCAGCAGTGAGCTTCGTAGTACATTTAGGCACCTTTGTTCATTAACGTAATGTGTGAGTACACGCATGTAAAAAGTCCAGTAAGCAGCGTTAACACAGTCACTGGTCCACTATTGCACAAAATATCCTCATAAACAAGCCAAAATCTCCATGTATCCGTGTGCACACAACACCACTGAAAAGTTTTGGAAAATCTTCACTTCGGAAGGAGTTTCCCAAAAGCTCACACGACCGAAAAACGAAAGGCCAAAACCGCAGATAAAAATGTATCTGTTTACCCAGCTAAGTGTGGACATTGCCTGAGTTAGAGTTCTACTGAGGACTAGCTTGTCTTGTTTAGGTTGCTTGACAGCCGGATCATAGTTAAACTACACTAAAAAAAAAAAAAAAAACAGCAGTAAAGCTTTCAAATATTATGGACTGATTAGCAAACTAGCTTTGCATTTTCTTGCTTTTTTAACTTCACATTAGCTACTGCTTTTTATCAAGTCCAACCAGGATGCTGGAGCATTTCCTTGCCTGGCAGGGTAGCTTATATATTCATGATTTATCCACCCCTGTGGTTTGAAAGCCCTTGATAATGTCAGAAATTCAGGCTTATCTTATCTTGTCCTATCTTAAAAAGATGAAATTCCTTTTTTAAGCACTTCTGTTGATTCTCTACAAACGTTCCTCACGACTCGTGTACTTGTTGGAGAGAAAGCCTGTGTCATAGCACACGTTCGTTCCCCACACCTTTCTTCAATCCTTTCTTGTTTTTAAGCCGAAATGTGACGCTCTCGTTAGTTGCGCAACTGGCCAGAGGCAAGGTTTCCTAATCCCAGCAGACATCAGGCATTATCGCTTTATTCTGCAGAGACCGCTCTCTTCTGCAGCCTAACGATGACTCTAGATTGGTGTCTTCTCTGCATATTTATTATCCTTCAAAAAAAAGAAACAATATGACAGGGCCTGCGGAAGATGCAGTGGAGAAATGGGGGAACGAGGGAACGACTCCTGCAGGCTTGTTGTGGTTAGCGTCTCTCCATGGGTGGACTGTAAACAGTCAGCACGAAGCGGGGTAAAAGGAATTCAGCCTCGACCCCTAAAGTGTAACGATTTTCACCATGGGGACAGAAGAGAAAATAATTATCATACACTTCCCCAGGATTCAGTAGAGAGTTCATACTGTATGTAGTTTATATTAAAACGTATAAATATATGTGAATGGAAATATCCACATCGGTAATGTGTACATGTGTATGTGTTGTGTGTAGTGTGTGCTGGCAGTTTAACAACATCAGAGTAATAAACACCCACATGATACAGTGCTTGTACTAATTTCCCTAACATGTGCCGTTAGCGAGGAGTGTCAAGTGAATTACTAAAGTGTCAACTGTAAAGCTGTGCATGATCATGACATCTTCCAAACAGATAAACAGGGTCTTTGGTGTGGCAGCTCTAGCATTCAACTCTAAATGCTGTCATTTTAAATCGTTTCTTCTTCGTCTAAGACTCTTTTTGTTTTCGCTCTTTTTCAGAGGACGAGCTGTAGTTATCTCCTTTGCACAATTCTCCTCTTCGTCGCTGTGCTCCTAGCTGTTACTGTAACAGGCACCATCCTCTTAATGAACCACTCCCAGGCACCCTCAGGCCCCGATGCTCCACCCCTCATCACTACTAATCAAGACGAAGGCAACGCCCTGGTGACTGTAGAGAGAGGCGACGGCTCCCGCATTAACATCTTTATCGACCCCAACTGCCCCGACTACAACAGCAACTTCCTCCGACTGGAAGGGTTACAGACGTCACTGCTGCACTCGCTCAGCCACCACGATACTGACCTGAAGTCCGTGAAGGGACAGGAGCGAGCATTGCTCGTCCAGTTGGCTGAGGAAATTGCCAAGCTGTCAGCCCACGGGAGCCAGCTGAAGGCGGAGTACAGCGCTCTGAGGCAGGGCCAGAGCAGCATCAGTCAGGAGATCAGCATGCTGCAGTCTGAGCAGGCCAGACTCCTCCAGGTAACCCACACACTCACTCTGTTAAACTTCTGAAAGGTGTACCCAGATACAGTATATACAATATATAATCGTATAGCCACGCCCACCTCGGGGGAAAGGCACTAATTTTATTGGCTCTGTTGAGTGACCTGCATAGCCACGCCAACCTCGACGGAAAAGCGCTAATTTGATTTTCTCTGTTAAGTGACCCGTATAGCCACGCCCACCTTAAGGGAAAGGCACTAATTTGATTGGCTCTGCTAAGTTAACCGTATAGCCACGCCCACCTCGAGGGAAACTCGATTGGACAGACAGACAGACCAACATAAATACAGAAATTTTTCTGAGACTGGTTTCATGACGTTAAAGGAAAGAAAGGTAAAGCTATGATTGAAAGTTTGAGTTTTGACCAACATACAGACAAAAACCTACTTATATTTATATAGATTAAAATTAATTTGGGGTTTATATACACCTGATAAGCTGCCAACTTTTGAAGATACACACATGATGCAACACATGATCTACAAAATGATCACAACACAAAAGCCAGAAACACTAATCCCAACACCAGTCTTACAAGATGATTTACACTATTGTTGAGTACAAACACAAATGCCAGCGATATATTTGCTATAACGTGCTGCTAAACCATGGAGCATCCAGTGGTAGTGTTGAAAAGGATTTAAGAGTTTAATGTATGCTGCAGCATGTTTTAATTAGTATGTGTGACTGCTTGACACTTGGTTAGTTTCAAACTTGCAGCCGTGCTGTTAAGTGCTTTTTTAGAAGAGGAGTTTTTGATCATCAAATGTTATGGCAACTTAAATTTGGCAGTGTTGTGAATGTTGGGACACTGTTAGAGTTTATATTCCTTTAATACAATCACGTTGGACCGATGTTAACCACATGATGTCGGGAAACCATTGGACGAATGATGTCACTACAATGTCACAAATATGGACATGATTACAAAACAATTCATTACTAATATAATTTATTTTTATTTCCGAAATGAATTACAATGGTGAGTCAGAAATGATCCGCACTCTGCTCCCAGCACAGCAGAATATCCGGTTCGAACAACAACTTGACACAGGTTTTACGCCAGATGCCCCTTCCTGACGCAACCCTCCCATTTTATCCGGGCTCGGGACCGGCACTGCATCCAGTGGCTGGGTTTGGGCACTGGCTGGGAATCGAACCCGGGCCTTCCTCATGGCAGGCGAAACACTTACCACTGAGCCATCAGTGCCCTCCCTTTGTGTGCTAACTTACACATGGACAATTAAACTGCTGCAGACACACACATCATACTTCATGTTTTATTCATATTAAAATAGAAATATAGAAAATGTTTAAAGTACAGAGGATATGCAGAATGTGCAGTATAAAAGGGTAAAAATATGGCATTTGTTTATTTTCTGCTTTTTATATCTTGTAAATCTGTACAAATCTAAGTTTGTAGATTTGTACATTCATCCCAAATTTTTTACATTTGAAATTTCTTTTAGGAAAGAGAAATACATAATTTTTCAACATAATTTTCCTGCCTTTAAATACACATTTAGTCCATCTGTCAACAAGCGTTCGTATTCCCTTTTTAAAAAATGTTTTAGGCTGAGCTGCGAGCCATAAATGCACTGCTGTCTTCACTTCTACATCAGAAGTAAATCTTTATCCTCATAGAGTAGGGCTGCTTTCAGGAGACCGGACAGGTGAAAGTCTGATGGAGTGAGATCAGACCTATAGAGAGGATGCTTTAACACCTCAAACCAAAGCTTTTGCAGAGTGTCAACAGTGTGGGCAGAAGTGTGAGGACATTCATCGTTTTGCAAGATCACAACACCCTTGGATAACAGTCCTCATGCGTTTAATCCAAACTTAGGATTCAGTTTAGGATCTCTCTATAACGAGCGGTAATAATTCTCTTTAAGAAACTTTCCTCTTCCTTAGCGTATCGAAACTAAGTTATTCGTTTGCAAGTATCCAGATATCTCTTTATGCACTTCCGTGAGTTGTTTCCGCACCAGGTCTACCCTCAGACCACAAAAAAACAAATCACTGCATACTGTCTTCCTTCGTGCGAATCACATACCGTATGGGATGTCTATTTTTTCTCTCACTGCAGAGACAAAAGATAAACTGATGTACTACGTTAACACCTGCACGGAAGTGACCAGGGAGACAGTAGCCTTAACGGAAAGCGCTGATAAGACAGTGGCTACTTATAGAAGGCTTAATATAACCAGAGTGCGGATAATTTTTGACTCCTTGTACAAGTTTATATTGCTGTAGTGTTTTTGTTCCTGCTGCAACTAAGATAATGCTCTGAGTGGGACCTAAAGCCTGGTCTCATTGATAAGCGCACAGAATGCTTACCCCTGGTCCACTAGAGAGTGTGGTGCTGTTGAGAGCCGTAATATAACTCCTTAAAGTAAAAAAAAAAACAAAAAACTAGACAATTGCTGTCACTAGCACTGGTTTTGCTGCCTTTGGGAGACATGATGAACTTTACTGTAATATTTAAAAAAAGAAAAAACACTAAAACACTCAAGAGATGCATTTTTGTGCAAAAGAAACACAAACGAAGCTATTGTGATTGTCCAGTTTTTCAGCCAGGATTTATGAACTCTGTTATAGACCTAAGGGAGCACGGTTGTAGTGCGGTCGGATGTTGTGCAAACAGATGTGAAACAGCATAAACTCTATAAATAAATGACTAAATTCTGTAAAAAATGTATTTATTAATTTCTTTTTGAGTTTGCATTTGCAATGCCATTGACAACATCTCCAAAACAGCATTATCCCTACTGTATGTCGTAAGCTAATGACAACTGAAGAACAACGCCATCCAACGATAGGGTTCATCTGGGTGGTTTATGAAAGAAGATGATATTTAGGATATATTATTTAAAGAAATATTTATCCAGATGTTAATTTCCTCATTGCCCCTTAACTGTTTTTAAAAAGTTAGCGCTTAATATATTATTGCACCTCCCTTGCCATTCCGTTTCGCTGACGTGCAAGGTCTGTTTCCAGAGTTGTGTTTAAGTCTAAAACAACAACTTTCACAGGAAGAGCCATCTTACAGTACCTGACATGGCAGACGACCAAGCGCAGGGATTTTCCGGTAGCCCAATGGCAAACAAGTGGGATTATCTTGTTTACTCATCCATACCGGCTTCAAAAAATGGTCTTCAATAACTTTTAACAACCAAATTCTCTGAATTTCTTCCAGTTTAGTGACTAAATTTATCTACAAAAAGCCCATCTTCTAGCCGGAAACCTGCACATTAACTGGTGGTGCAGAAAGCCAAACTGATTGCGTTATGGGAATTGCCACCTCAAATGCAGACATACAGTATCTGTGTTAAAAAAAAAAAAGTTTAAAAATGCAATACATGTGTGAATTGGCACATGAAAGAATCATGATTCATAACTAAATCAATTTTCTGTCCCACCTTTAACATATCGTAATAGTAATATTCAGCTTAAAAATACCAAGATATTATGTTCTGTTCATATCGCCCACCCCTACATACAGTATCAGTTCAATTGTAAGTCAATTTCGATAAAAACCATGTACTAAATGAATTAATAGTTGAATCTGAAACAGCTGCATTTGGAAACTTGTGTCCAGAGAAGAAGACTAGTCTTGATCCACAGCATCGCATCAATTGTAAGAAGTGTAGCTAAGATTGTGAAGGTGTATGTTGGCCTCACTGTAAGCTATGCTTAACCACAAATGCCTACTTTGTCCAGATGCAGTTATGGTTCTATGAGTCACAACATATTATGAATATTCAGTAATGAATGACTTGCAGATTGAACTCCCGCAGAGCCACAAGGTTTTTTTTTCCTTCTCTCCGGCTTTTATATATACAAGATTGGCGAATCAGGTAAATTACAAGCCTTTGAATTACCGTGTGTTAAAGCGCTGTTCAGTGTGACCTAAAGGCAGTTCTGTCTAGAGGTGCTCTTTCAAACCTAGTGATTTCAGTGGGCAGGGTGATGATTTAGAAAAGGACCTGTGTAACCTGTAATAGTGATGTCTCAGTCCTGACCGGATGACTGGGAGACGGATGGGACCAAGTGTCTAACCACTTAGATCAGCATTTGATGAATTCAGACAGCGAACTAAAATAGTATTTTTGTTAGATTTCCTCAGCCACGCAGTAAACACTATAAGTAAACTCTATAAGTGGTGATGACCCTTCTCGTCCTGAAAATCCCTGTGGTGCTTCTGGGTTAATAATTTATTATATTTACTTAGGCAAGCTTTGAAATTGGTTTGCTTGAAGGACATCTGGACTGTTGGTTTTTTTTTTTGTCTTAAATGGATTCAATCACATGATGCTAATTTTAGAATTTTGGTCAAACTTTTCCTTTTACCCCCCGAGGGAAATTCACACAAGTGCTGTACATTTACATTTTAGCGAGTGCAGCTTCTGCTTTGTGCATAATAGCCAGACACCAACCGCGTCTTGGCTATGTGAATAATACAGAGGAGATGAGGAGGTGGTGGTGGAGAAACATTGTCATTACTGAGGAAAGAGAAAGATATAAATATACAGGAAGTTAACTATGCAGAAAGTATACACTTAACTGTTTCAAACTATTTATTAATTTGGTAGATCGTTTTTATCTAAGTTGAGCTAGTACGTTGGGGTGGGCGATAAGGACGGAACATATTGTCTTGGTGTTTTTAAGCTAAATATCAATACATGATATATTGAAGGAGGGGCAGAAAATTGAATCAGTAAGGTATCATAATTCTTTTGTGTGGCAATTCATGTATAGGTAGTCCCACTACCAACTTACGAACGAGTTCCATTCCGGGAGCACATTCAGAAGTCAGATTTTTTTTATGTCTGACAAAGTGAGTCTTATACACCTTTGAAACGAATATACAGTGCAAAGTGTACTAATCCATATGACTAAATCTGTGCTCTTTCTCCACACTGCCATCATGTATCAAAAAACATAATCTTGCTTGAGGCAATTAATTTCACAGTGAAATGCTGTCTCTGCACCTTTAAATCACAAGAGGGTTCCCGGGTGCCATTTTGTCTCTGTTTTCCACTCTGTTTTATATACATATTGAGCTGTTTTCCACTGTATTGGACTTTTTTGTTAAGGATGTTCTGAAATTAGGCTTATTCGTAAGGGGCAGTGGTAGCTCAAAGGGTTAAGGTACTGAGTTACAGAAGATTGGCAGTTCAATCCCCAGCTCCACCAGGTTGCCACTGTTGGACCCTTGAGCAAGGTCCTTAACTCTTACTGCTCCAGGGGCGCTGTATTATGGCTGACCCCAGCTATGCTGGCTTATGCGAAGAAGTAATTTATTTTTGGGATTACTAAAGTTCTAAAATAAAATAAAATAAATAAATTCACCATAGGGACAGTTTAACAGGACAGCTATTTTCTATCATAATGCTTCCGGACTGATTCATTGAAACCGGTGAGGCCGACCTATTTCTCTCGCACCCCCACATGCACACATATGTTATATGTCGGACTTTAGACATCCTATACATTCAGTTTTACATTAAATAAATTGTATATGATTGCAAATATTGGTATCAGGTGCATGTATGCAGTGTATACGTATACACATGTACGATACACATGAGCTACTTCCGTGATTGAACCATGGTCCTTTCATATCCGCAGAAAATTGTAACTTGATTGTTCGTAAGTATCCTAATTACTGTATTGCATTTTATTTCATTTTTTCGTTTTAGATTTTTTTATACATTTGAGGTGATAATGTGCTGCAGTCCCTCTATGATCCTACAGGTGGTGTGCTCTAAACTTTTCACAGATTGGCAGGCAGCACAGCATTCTTTGTCAAGTTTGTTCAGAATCGTAATCTGAAAAGTCAAATCTTTAAACATTTGCATATCAAATCGGAAAATATATAAAATTGTGATACTAACAGAATCACAATAAATATTGAATGTATCGTGATAATATTGCCTGGTCCCTGGTGATTCCAATCCCGTGAAAAGTGTTTGACCCTTCCTGATTTTTTTTTCTTTCCATAATTATTACACCTGAGTAATCCAGGCCTCCCTTTAAACCAGGCCTATTTGGCCTATTTGAACCAGCACAGATTAACACAAAGATACACCGATTAAATACAAAATGCTGTTTTTAAATAATGATTTTATTTATTAAAGGAAAAAAATCTGTCAAAACTTGCTGTCTGGCCCTGTGTGAAAAATTAATTGCCCCCTAAACCTAATAACTGGTTGTGCCATCCTTCGTGACAACAACTGCAGTCAAGTGTTTTTGTGATAATTGGCAATGAGTCTTTCACAACACCGTGGGGGAATTTTTGCCCACACTTATGTTCAGGTTTTTTTTTTCCTTAGAACCTAATTAATATTTTTTTTTTTGAAAACCGCAAACATCCTCCGCAAATTTTATGACTTTTTTTCCTGGCAATATATAATTTAATTCTAGCACTTTGAGAAAAACAGCCGTATGGTACTGTATATTTTTTAGGGTAATGTATTAAGCTAAGTTTGAAATAAAATCAAAGTGTTTTGTGAGTATATTTTATGGTTTAAACCATAAAAAATAGCTGTTTATATGCATCTTTTTTTACACATGCCCTGTCTATTCTTGCTATCACTATAGCAGCACAAGTCGTAAACATGGGGTTTGCACATGAACACATGGATTATATAGAG
Organism: Clarias gariepinus; assembly: GCF_024256425.1. NCBI lineage: Eukaryota > Metazoa > Chordata > Actinopteri > Siluriformes > Clariidae > Clarias > Clarias gariepinus. The sequence goes on along the minus strand of NC_071108.1, from coordinate 7,720,500 downwards.
AAATTAAGGGAACATTTACTCTATGCTGTTCCTTTTTTGCACTTATCAAAAGTACCAGTTTGACTTGAACACACATATGTTCCATATGTTATTGTCTTATGTACAGTATAAATCAGTGTCCCTTAAATAGTTGATACACCACTCAGCCTTAGTTAAGGGGCTTTTTGTAACCGTTAACCTGAAATCTGGGTGTTTCACTGGAATTATCCACCTTTGACCTTTCTTTGTATGTCGACCGCTCATCGGATTTACAGTAAAAGAAATTGCTGATGTTCTGAGTGCTATTAACATTTAGTCATCTGTAAAGCCAAAAACAGATAATTTGGTTTATTTGGTGGCCACATTGGCAACAAACTTTAAAAGGTTGTTTACATATGAAATAGGAATAGGGAGATACCTTAAAATTATAAAATGATCAACAGGATTTGACCATGCATTTGCCAACACCGGCCATTAAACTCTTATATAAAAGTCTAGGTATTCAGTGGTATTTGGATTCCTTTTTTGTTTTGCAGGCCAAGATATTTTATTGTGTAGCATAACTAGGAATTTTTTTTTTACCAAGAAGGTGACTGTCTTTTTTTTTTTTTTTTTTAGACATTATACATAATACACCCTCATTTATATTTCAAGCAGACACCAGTTTCTACTTTTATACCGTCTCTGTCTGTGGCAATCTTCTGACTTTGCACAATCTCTGGATCATTAAAGTTACCTGAAGACTCTGGCCTCGTTTAACATTCCTTCCCCTCACTCCCTGGAAACATAAAGGAAAGGAAGTGCAGAAAGCCCCATTAAGTTCCCTAACTTTAATAACGCTGCTCCAGTTTCACTATGTGTCATACTGTATGTGAAAGTAAAGAAAGGCTGTTGTGTTGTGTGGAGCGATTATCACACTTACTTTTAACGTCAGTGGAAAAGTTTCAACCCTCAGAAGAAAAATACCCTGACGGAGAAATGTTCTATTACAATATACGAGCTCATTTTAATATCATTTTTTTTTTTTAATGATTCCCTGCTTGCAAACATATATTGCTATTTTACTACTATGTAGCATCTTGGATTAATTAATACAATTGTTATGACTAACGATTTTAATTAAAAATTTTACTCTCTCACACATGGGATGTTGTTTACCATAAAACATTATTGCACTTTTTCTTTTCTGATAATGCATATTCTAGTCATTGTAATGAGGGTCGAATTTGTGTTAATCAATATCATTTGCTAACCCGGCTATCAAATAATGTGGTATCGCACACAGGTAATACACTAATGTTTTGTTGAGTAGCTAACATGAATGCATCAACCACCGTTTTATATCATAAGCATTCATGCTGTATAGTTGTTGGTTGTTCCCTGTGAAAAATTTGTGAATGTAAATGCAAATCTTTTAACAAATACGGGGAAATGTATTATTAATAAAGATTCCTATTAATCTTTAAAATGAGAAATCCGGCAATCCCGCAGTGGTTGCGAGAGAAGAAACATTGGCTCAGTTGTGATCACATGCTTCGCAGACAAAGTGTATGCGTTACTTGTATGTCAAAATCTGGCTCATTTATGAAGATACATTTATAGAGGAAGTTACTCGCAAACCAAGGTTTACTGTTTTTCTAATTGTCCACTTCTACTGAATATTTATTTAAAATGATTCACCTTGGCCTGACCATAAAGATTAGTCTACATACAGTAATGATCTTCTAGATTCACGCGATCTTGGCACTGCTCAATATGTGCTTAAAGCTCAGCTTTAACAAAGCACAGTCTTGAGTCAAGAAGGTGGTTGCAGGAGTATTTAACATATTCTATGGTTAATTAACAGAGCGAAAAAAATCCAGTGCTAGGGGTAATTGCTTGGTGACTCAAACCCTTTCTGTCCTTTCTGCTGCCTAGTGAGGAACCTGTTTCACCAAGACAACAAGTCTTTGCCCTTTCCCTTGAAGGAGTGAAAAGCAAGCAGTTTTTTTTCCCCCTTCCCTTCCATCATGCTGAAATTAATCCACACTGACACTTTCCCTGATCTCCCGGCAAAGCCGCTTCTCTCGCCTGACTAAAATTAGTGGCACATAGTCACAAATAAAAATATACATTTAAAGTTGGTCTGAACTTTTTTCGACTGTAAAAACCGCTGCTGTCACGCCAATCACTATTGAACTGGAATGTTAATTCTCGAGGCAAAAAAAGCAGACTTTGCACTCTGACAATAGCATTGCAGGCTTGATCAGCCTCAGGCGGTCCTGCTGATCAACTCAAGGAACATTTTGACAACAGTGAGACTAATTTTGAAGATTGAGTGCAAGCCCTGGCACTGCATTATACCAACTCGACTATTTTCAATCTCCTCGTTCCAACTTATATAAACCGCTTATAAATTTAGACCATGTGAAACCTGGCAGGGTTTTTTTTTTTAGAGACACTGGGAAACTCAGGTTTTATAATGGCGTGCTACAGAGAAGGATCAATGTAGCAAATGTCTTCAACCTCTCATTTACCACAGCCCTTAGGGTTTTAATACAATAAAGCTGAACGCTGCAAACCCACGATAATATGGGTTGCAACTAGCAACTTTTAGAAATCAGTGTAATAGCTGCAATGCGATGATGCAACGGCTAGTCGAGAAGGAGTCTTTTGTATTCAGAGGAAAACATCTATAATTATGTGTTTACTTGTCATGATGAAGTAAAACCTCATATTAACCTACCCCCTCATTTCACATGTTTGACAAGTGCAAAACTTTTTTTTTTTTTTCCAGGGCAAAATCAAAATCGAAGCACAAATGACACCCAAAACGACAATCACTATGTTGACAATTTCCTGTTCAAAATGTTGCATCTTAAAAAATATAATAAAAAAGGCCTAATATAATGCATAAATCTCCTCTTTCTGCTCTTGATTGTTTGGCAATGGATTGCTATTTTCTATTCAATTTTTTTTTATGCTGTTGTAATCATTAATCTTCTTTTTTTTCCAGTGAATGATGTCTTTGTTTTTTTTCCACACTCAGATGCCCACTATGTTAAAAAGCAAGAGGGAAAAAAAAGCATCTTTAAATGTGCCTATGATTAATGAATGTGACTCAACCACCATGTTCACGGAGAAGCAGTGACCATCATTGAACGAGTCCAATTACAGAGCAGATATCAAAGCAGGCTTTATCTGTAAACAGCAGCTATAACGCAAGCACAGGAGATCCGAGACCTTAATTGCAATGAAATTTGTCTAAATCTAGCTTTAGTTTTTAACACAGCATTTAAAGATTTGGCCCATTAACTGTGCATATCTGATGCCCCAGGATAAACAGGTTACACATTTTAATTGGTTTGGTTGTTAGTAAAAAAAACAAAAAAAAACATTAATTAACAAAAACTCTGTTGGGATTTTCACTGGAATTTAACCTGTACGAGTGGCATTTGATGGATCGAGATCGGACCTCTGTGCTCCATTGGTGTATATTTGGAAGCCCAAAATGTTTTTGGGACCCACTTGAAGCACACATGGCATCCAAAGAATGGCATTAAACCAAGTCCCATAATCACTACATAACACATTCGCTCATTTTCAGTCGATCTGCTGTATCCCAGCCAGCGTCACGGTGGCTCTGGAACCTACCCGGGACACACTGGACGAAAACGATAGAATTCACGCCAGTCCATTGCAGCACACCAGGCATACACACACATACACACGTTCACATCCACACACTCATTCACACCTAGAAGCAATTTAGAGTAGCTGAATATTTTTGGACAGCATGAGGGAAACCCACACAATCAGAAAGAGACCATGCAAATCTCCATACAGACAGGACCCAAGCTCAGGATCAAACTGACGTCCTCGGAGCTGTGAAGTGGCAAAGCGTCCCCGCTGTGCCACCGTGCCAGCCCAATTACCAAATTAATCACTGAAATTACATGATAAGGTCCTTATGAGTGTTCATGTTGCATGAGCTGAATGAGGTAGTAGAATGTAATCACTAATCCATAAAAATTTTATACAATCTGAAAACTACATTCCAACGAGTACAACATAACAGTCCAAAAGAGTTGTAAAACAATAAAAACTTGGGAAGGCAATTAAAAGATTATTAAATTAATTAATATTTACCAATTAAATTTCTAATTGAATATATATGACTCGTTTTAACTGAAATCAGCTCACCAACAGAGCTTGATTATGCAATTTAATCAGTCTTTTGATGGTACAATACAACCACTTCCGTCTTCCCTAAATACTCCCATTTTGTGAGAGTATCACTTTTTCTACTTTTGCGCTGTACACACAGCTTACAAACACAAAATAAAGTGTTTTACACACACATGGTCAGAGTGTTATAGTAAACAGTACACACATGCACAAATGTTGATTATACCAGGGAGAGACGCACACTAAGACCCATCAGGGGAGACGATTACCCACAATCCTGCAGCACAAGAGAGAAAAACCATTGGCACAGTTGTGATCACAAGAAGCGCATGCAGGATACATGATACTTGGTACTCGTAAAACCAAGACTTGCTCGTTTTTCAAGTTAAAAGGTATTAAAAATCTTTGCTTGTCTTGTGGAACACTCGCAAACCACGATGCTCTTAATCCAAGGTTTTACTGTATATGAATGAACCTTTATTGAATGAATATCCTGCTTTATTGAATGAATTTTCAAATAAAGCACAAAAAAAAAAAAGAACAATGACATGCAAGTGCTATAACACGTCTGAGGTAGCTTAACAGTGCATGTAACACTAGGTTTTTTATCATTATTATGTAATAAAATTAGATAGAATAGAAAAAAATTGATAAAATACCAAAGGAACATAGAAGCTAGTGTTAGTTAATGTTAGTTTTTTTTTTTTGAAAAATAAGATTTTTTTTTTTTTTTTTTATGTCACGTCCTGTTAGGTCTTGGCCTGTGGGCTTGATATTGGCAAGGCATAGACGCAAAGGGAATGTTAAATAAAGTCTTTTAATGATATGATAAAACCAAACAAAACATGAACAAAGGAGGTTGGCCTTATTTTGGAGCATGCTAGAAACAAAACCAATCATCAACTAATACACAGAATATGGATACAAACTAATACAATACAGACAAGAGATACAAACCAGTCAAGACACTAAACAGACTTTAGGACAAAACACAAGGGACTATACATGCAAGGGGCTAAACGGACAAGACAGACTTGGCTAGGCCTACTAGCTGTTATGCACATTAGCTGCTAAGCTAGATAGTAGCTAAACAGTCTAGTAGCCAGGGACTAGGTACACAGCAGCCTAGGTATGAAACAGACTAAGAGCTATAAAGGTTAGTGGCTAAACAGGTAAGTAACTAAACAGATTAAGCTCTTATCAGACTAGGAGACCAGACAGACAATGAGCTAAGCAAGTTACAGTAGTAGTTCCATGGTTAGTAGATATAAAGACTAATAACTTACACACGAGGGTAAATACACAAGAGACTAATTCTCCTAGAGGCTAATCCTGCTAGAAGACTCAGAGACATACTAAATCAGGACAGATACAAACTTAACTTAACTAAACTAAACAAACCATAACCAGACACACCAAATACTCCCTTAACAGAACCCATAATAATGCCCGGCCCAGTTTCCCAGAACAACCAGCTATTTATAACATAACTAATGAGCTACCTCGTTCAGGTGAGCACCCTCATCACCTGACCAAGGTGCCTTCTGGGAAACCGAGTCTACCAACAAAAACTACAAAACAAAACAGTGCCCTCTATTGGTGAACCCTGACACACAATTCCAACTCTCCTCCTTTATCTGTGTTTGGAACCGGCAAAAGAGACACTCTGGCAGAGATAAAAAATAAAAAAAAACATAATATATATATTAATAAAACATATACGGACACATCAAAACCTCCAAAAGTCTAGAGTCCAGGAAAAGTCGCTAGATTTGTCGCCTTTTTAAAAATGTGAGATAGGTCCGAATACTCGCTAAACATACTGTAGAGACAAAGTTGATAAGTTGGCAACACTGAACCCCGTCCTCCTCCTTCTCCTTTCTCTCTCTCTCGTCTCCTTCACACCAAATTCTTTTCAAAATTAAAGTGCAGGTTGATCTGTTTTATTTTTTCTTTATATTTTGTATTAATCATTTTTCTATGAACAAAAAGAGTCTGAGTCACCAAGCTATTACCCCTCGCACTGGATTTTACATGCCTATCTGATAATTATATATAATATGTTAAATACTCCTGTAGCCACCTTCTTGACTCAAGATTGCGCTTTGTTAAAGCTGAGCTTTTAGCACATATTGAACAGTGCCAAGATCGCCTAAATATAGAACATTGTGTAGATTTTAATACTGAATTCATGTTCAGGCCAAGGTAAATCATATTAAATAAATATTTAGTAGAAGTGGACAATCAGAAAAACAGTGGAACCTCGGATTGCGAGTACCAAGCGTTTTGCAAGACGAGCAAAACTTTTTAATTAATACTAACTTGATAAAAGAGCGAGGTCTTCACATACGAGTAGAGAGCATACGCTTTGTCTGCTCAGAGTTGTATGATCACAACCGAGCAAATGGTTCTTTTCATGCATTTACCTTTTTTATTTTATGTCCAAGGGTCACTCTTTAGTAAGTTTAATTTAGGTTTAGTCACTTCTTTAGTAACTGTACTGCAACAACGGCTTCTGTAAGGAAGAAAAAAAAGGGGGGGGGGGAGGCTGTAGCAGTGTGGGTATGAGATGAATCTGTTTAATGAGAATGCCACAATATATCTCTGCGAAATTCTTAAAAAGGAGGCAAAGGCAAGTGTATTTGGAGAGGATCCTTGTTAAATAAGTTTGCAGACAGAGCAGTGATTGCATAAGTGTGTTTGTGTGTGTTTTTGCACGTGCACGTGTGTGAAAATCGTCCTACAAATCGTCCCACCCCCTCTCTCATCTAACTTTATCTTTAATTATTATTAAAGGTGCAGGTTAATTTGTCTTATTTTTACTTTATGTTTTGTGTAAATAATTTTTAGATGAATATTTTTGGGTGGTGGAACGAATCATCCAAGTTTCCATAATTTCTCGTGGGAGAAAGTCACTTTGATATACTGGTGATTTGGAATACAAACATCTTTCCAGAACAAGTTACGCTTGCAATCAAAGGTTTAACTGTACTTCTAGTTAGATAGTTTCTTGAGGCGAATCAGACAGTGCTATTGACGTTACTATGTATTATTAAGGCAGAAGTGTTAATAGATGTCACTTCTGTTACATGTACTGTACTTTTTTTATGTTTCCTTTCCTTTTTTTCTTTTTCTTTATGTGCTTAACATGCACGTGACAACTTTTATGCAATATAAGGCTGAGGAAATATCAGAGCTGGTACTGTAGTTTTACCTTTAGTTGTTTTTTTTCCTAGTGGTTTAAAGGGGACATAGTACTAGGGTTCATATTTATTTAAAAAAAAGAAAAAAAATCTTTGCTTGAGGCCACATCCAGCTTGGGTTTATATCTACTGCAGACTCGAATGGACACTGATAACTTGTGCTACACTTGTACATGAGAGGAAACGTTCCTTTGTAGATTTGCATTACAAGCCAATGCTCTACTTGGGAATGTCAATCCTCGAGTATACCGTTAGCTAGTGTGTGTAGGATGACACATTCAGGCTGAGGAGGACGATCATCAACCAGTGAGAGCATACAGCCTCTCCCTTTGTGGTTGTCATGTTTTATTCATAGGTTTTTTTCTTCTTTTTTTAATTTCTAGTAGTGGGCCATCCTCTTTAGCAATGACAGGTAAGCATGGTTGCCATGGTAATGTAAAAGATGTGTGTGTGTGTGTGTGTGTGAGATGAATCCATGCTGGCTTCTTCACAAGGTGATCAGTGCATGAGCTGGCATTATTGTCATTGGTACTCTAACACACACACACAGACACAAAGACAGCACCCTGGAGAGCTTGGAGCTTTTCACATGTCAGGGCATTCTGAAACAATCACTGGTAATTGAAGATGAGGATTTTTACAGGTCCTGCTGCAGATCTGACTCACATTTCCTGCTGCCTAAAACACAAGAAACTCTATTATATATATTAGAAATCAGCATTAAATCTAGCACTTGAATGTCAAGAAAACTCTCACTCTCTCTTTCTCTTTCTCACTCTCTCATGCTTCAGCTGTTGTCCGAGAGTCAAAGTAACATGATGAAGGTCATGAACACGATGAGTGACGTGTTCGAGTCCATGCAGAAGGAACCCGGCAGTACGAAGGTGTTCCTGAAGGCAGACTTGCAAAGGGCCCCAGTGCGTAGCGGCATCCGGCCCCGGGGCTGCTCCAGTGGAGAGGGTAAGGAAACATTTCATTAGTCGATCATCCTGCGGTCCCCAAACATCTGATAGTAATGATCCATCGCTCTCTGTGGAGTTTTTTCTTTTTGCCAACTCATTAATGTTCACTTTTTTCACCAAGTCTGGCTATGATAATGATAATGACAATGATGCTGACGCTTTATTTCTTTTTTTTTTGCAGGCAGACCAAGAGACTGCAGTGACATCTATGCTAGTGGTCAGCATGAAGACGGGATCTACTCAATCTTTCCCATACACTTCCCCTCAGGCTTCCAGGTTTACTGTGACATGAGCGCTGAAGGGGGTGGCTGGACGGTGAGTCCTTGTTGTCCAATTATCCATAGTTAAAAACACTTGAATATCTTTATTATCTCTGGTGAAATACTATGGAGTATAAGAGTCTGAGATCACTAATAATTTCTTTAACTTGTTTTCATAGGTTTCAGGTGTGTCTGTGTGTGCTCCGGCTAAAATAACCCTCAGATAATGAATTTTTTTTATACCTCAATCTCTTTTTATTTCATACCTCCTCCAAATTTGCTGTTTTAGTGTTTATGTAAATGACCTACTGCTTAGCCACGCCCTTCCACAAAACAGCAAAGTCCAATAAGCTAACAGGACAAGAACAAATTGCAAGGCTGGTTGTATATATATACACACACACACACACACTGGAGACCCATGTGAATGACTAAAAATGATTCAAAAAAGTAAATTTAGCAAAATTGGTCCCCTTGACCAAGATTCTATAGGTTTATGTAAAACCTGATTTGATGATCCATGCTAGATCAAATCCATTGGCATTTTGTCTGAAGATGTGCTTCAGTAGTGTGGAAGTGATTAGACTTATGGATCTAAATCTGACCTTTTGAACAAAGAAGTTGTCTCGACCAATGTAAAACGTCTACTTAAATTTAATAGTGACTGAGAAATTGTGCAGCATTTTAAACATTATATACGTAAGTTTACGTTATTAAAAACTAACAAAAAAACCTAATTGAGACTATAAATCTTTTTGTTTATTTTTTCAGTTTTAATATGGTCTTAGACCCCACTGTGCATGACCATACAGTTTGTGACCTAAAATTTGTAGACACCTGTCCATCAAACTCGTTTGTGATTCTTTCCCAATGACATCAGTACCTGATATCTCGAAAGCTTTTGTGGTTGAATGAAAACAAATTCACAAATTCACAGCCACAGATCTCCAAAAAGCCCCAGATGCTAAAAAAAAGCATCACACTATGATGTCACTCAATGTGATGTCACTTAAAATAATCCCCCAAGTTGAGGCTTCATCACTGCTGACCCGTTTATGATATCAAAATATCTTATGTCTTAAAATCACATCTGCCTGGTCTGGTGGTGATCATATAAATTTCCTAGGAAGAGTATATCAGTTTCTTTAGGTGCATTTTGGCAAACGACACAACATATCTGACTTTTTGTTGAGTTGAGCCCATGACATGCAATGTGAAATGTGTTCAGCTCAATGAGTACACATCTACATGTGTACCAAGTTTTGCCTGCATACGTGCAAGGGTATATGAGCTACTGTATGCAGCAATATCTCGTGTGAGGTATCGGAGCCACGCTCGGGGCACAGACTCTCAGGCATCCTAATGGCAGCAGAATCGAACCTGTCTGCCAAATTTCACGAGTTTTTAAGAATGGTAAGACCCCAAAAAGCCAAAAAAGGTGAACAAAAATCCTTCGGGAAACAATATCTCTAGAAAAAACAATGTAAGTAGACTTTAAGGTAATGTTTTAAATGATAGTGGAGATTAATGCATACTGTACAGTACATCTTTTATGGACAACTTCCTTTTGGGTAAATGCGGAAGCTGGTGTGTGTCGACAACAAAAATTTAAACCTTTTCTAAAACCAGTAATCCACGGTTCTTATATAACTTGTCTCTCATATCTCATATGGAAAGAGTGTAGGCTGACGACCTAGAACCCATTATGTTAACCCCAGATTCACATAAAAGGCTGCTTTCCAGAGACCCTAAATATCTGTTGGAACAGGCAGTCACCAGGGGTTTAACACCAGCAGGACCATTTTGTGGATCCTTAGACAGATCGAACATAAAAAGTACATGACAGTATGCAGCAACTTGGTGTCTCCGACATACTCTAGGTTCTGGTAGTCTGTAAAAAAGAACAGGAACAGATAAATAAGAAATGCTCCCTCATATTTTTTTGGCATTTGAATGTGAATCATTATGTCAGAAAAACCTTTGATACGAATGAATTCATCGTAACCAAAAACAAAGCAGTTCTGGATGTGTTGGAACAGTAAACTTTGGAGTAAGCGCTCAATGTAGCACTGGCTTAGCATGAGCTGTGTTGTGTAATTGTGCTTTGGCAACTGCAAATTGTCAGAAGTTAAGAGGAAGGCATGGTGATATGACAATATAATATTTATATTGTGGTAAATTATGTCATAACACACAATAAACTTTTAATAATAGCTTAAATAATTAATTGTATGTGGGGCGTTAAAGTTAAACCGGGACTTCTAAATCAGAGTGATGAAATTTCTTATGAATGAAGACATAAGACTGATTGACATTTACTGTACAGAAGACTTCAGTCACAGTACGGCAATGAGACTCATTTGAATGGAGCAAACTATGAATGAAATCCATAAATGACAATCCAAGCTAAGGTTGCTTGGAAGGAATTCAATAAGTGGCAGTGTTGAGGGATGTTACTTTTTAAAGTAACTAATTACATTACAAAAGTACTGTTTTTAAAAGGTAATCGGTTACATTATTGCGTTACTTTCTGATAAAAGTAACTAGTTAGAGTACTTTTCCATTGCAGAAAATGAAAACTCCTTTGTGATGTTGTTGTAGTCAAGACCTTTATAATTATTTTACCATCATCACTTAGCGAAGTTTGGCCCATAATCTGTCAACTATTAAATATCAGTAACTCACCTACGCGGTTTCGCGCGGTGGCTGTAAGTACGGTTTATCATGATTCACTGCAAGTTTTTGCACTGTGATTAGGTTTCCATCTTTCTGCGCGCCGTCCTCTCATAGTCAAATCGCATAGGTGAGATAGGGGTATAACAGCAGGAATAACAGAGGGAGGCACGTTATTGGGGGCGGGGCTTGTGGGACGAATATATATATATATAATTTTTTTTATATATATAATTTTTTTTTTTTTTTTATTTATTTATAAATTTATTTTAAGCATTTGAATTAATCCTTCATTCTGACAGCACTAATGTTTATTGTAGACAACCATACAAGGGTAATTGTTACTAAGCCTGCCCTGGGTACACTAATTTTCTTGTATGTTGCCCTCACAGATTCCTGCAGCTAAGCTTGGATGTACATTTACATTCCAATAAAGGTTACCGATGACATGCCTCTGAAGTTTGACTTTTTGCACCATTAAAATACTTATAGGCAACTAGTTATCATATCTTCTTCTCCATAAAACATGTTAATGCTCAGTAGTACACAAATATGTTTTTTTAATGTATTTGCATTGTACTAAAATACATTCTTTTCAATTGCCATATACAGTATCCCAAATCACTATGGCCGTTAAAAAAATACAACAAAAAACAACAACACATTTTTCTTTTTTTTTTATGAGGTGTTAGTGCAGTATATAGACCCGTGGCACAGCCTAAGCTTTTATCCTTAATGCTTTTTCCCCCTCACATTACTTTTACTTTCATACTTTAAGTATTTTTTAAACCAGTACTTTTACACTTTTACTTGAGTAAAAAGCTTGAATTAATACTTCTAAAGAAGTCTTTTTAAACCCTACTATCTATACTTCTACTCAAGTAATGAATGTGAATACGTTTGACACCACTGGTTGCCAAGAGACACATCTGTCTGTGGAAACTGTACATATAATCATTCACCAACACCACTTGCACATTCCAGGAACTCGGCTGGGAGTCCATTTCCATATGTTTAGGCCATACAATGAGTTAGTGGGGTCAGGGTTTCACACGTGAAGCAGGTAGTTTGATCATGGCTCCGGTGCTATCGAGCACTAGTGGAGTCCTGGGATAAGTGCTTGTGTGTGTATATAAAGAAATGGATTTTTTTTTTACTTTTATATCTGTTACTGTATGTTATTCTGCACAATCAACGTCCAGGTTTGACTTGTACGTCCCTCGTATTTATAAACACATAACACTTAACAAGGTTAGGTAACTAACTAGAACAGGGTCAAGGACTGAGCATAACTATTAGGAAAATGATAGTATAAGATACAGTGGAACCTCGGATTAAGAGCTTAATTCGTTCCGGAAGTGGGCTCGTATTCCAAAACACTCGTAAACCAAATTTAATTTTCCCGTAGGAAATAATGGAAACTTAAATTATTCGTTCTACAGCCCCAAAAAATAAATACATAAAAATAATTAATACAAAATATAAAGTAAAAATAAAACAAATTAACCTGTACTTTACCTTAAAAAAATGTAAAATTAAACCCCGACAGATAAGGGTTTTCGTTTGTGCATGCAGAGTGTATGTGTGTAAAATGTGCGCGCGGGCAGGCACACACACACACACACATTAACGGATAGACCGTTTTTAAAACCATTTAAAAATTAGCAAGGAACATTCCTAGTAACACTCACGTGAGCGCATACTAACAGGATCACTGCTGTAAGTAAAACAACAACAACAAAAAACAAATTAAACAGCTCCTCACCTTTGAAAACAATCGCGACAGAGAGAAGTTTGTGTGTTTATTTGGCAACCCGAGAGGAGGGGGGCTGAAGGGGGGCTCGCTCGCGTTTACGGCCCCCTTCTCTCAGGTTGCCAAACAAACACACAAACTCTCTGCCTTACATAGACACAAACACACACACTCAAAAACACTGCAGGCACTAAGACCCAGCAGGGGAGACGATAGGTCTCGGCTTTACAGCTCCCCTTCTCTCAGGTTGCCAAATAAACACACAAACTCTTCTCAGTCGCGACTGTTTTCAAAGGTGAGGAGCTGTTTAATTTTTGTTGTTGTTGTTGTTGTTTTACTTTACAGTAGTAATCCCGTTAGTATGCACTCACGCGAGTGTGACTAGCGATGTTACTTGCTAATTTTTAAACGGTTTTAAAAACGGTCTCTCCGTTAATGTGTGTGTGTGTGTGCGCGCGCACCTGCACATCTCACACACACACACACACACACACAGCGTGTGTGTGTGTGTGTATTCACCCAGCAGGAGAGACGATTACCTACAATTCTGCTGCTGCAAGAGAGAAAAACCGTTGGCTCACTTGTGATGACGTAACGCTCGTTGTTAAAACAAGAAGCGCATGCGTGAAACATGATACTCGGTGCTCGTTAACTAAGACAATGCTCGTTTTTCAAGTAAAAATTTATTAAAAATTGTTGCTCGTCTTGCAAAACACTCGTAAACCACGTTACTCGTAATCCGAGGTTCCACTGTAATTTGAAGTAGAGAGACAGGACAGAAATAGTTCTTTTTGTTTTAAAAACCTTAACAAACCTTAGATAATGTCTACATTTTTTACCTTTTTGAAGCTTTCGAGTGGTTCGTATGAAAAAATAAAAATATTTGGTCAAAACCAAAATTGGTTAAAACAATTGAAGTCCGCCTTCTTCATGATCACGCGGCAGCGCATTCAGCTCATGAAACGATGAAATTGTACCTTACCTCCCCCTACTCCTCCGACTTCGCACCGAGTGACTTCTCCCTCCTTCATCACTTAAAGAAACCACTTCTTGGCAGGCGTTTGACGATGACGAGGTGATTCCAGAGGTGTAACTTTTCCTTAAGAGCCAAAAAGAAGGCCACCAGCTCATCCATTGTTTGGAGAAGTGTCTTGCTTAAGGTAGAGGATATGTAGAGAAGGACTAAGCTAACGACCAACAGCCTTTTTCATTACATTATTTTTTCTTATCAATAATAAGAATTTTATGACCGCCCCTTGTATTACATTTATTTATAGAATTGTCTCCCCCCGTTATTTTCATTGAGATTTTATTTTTGCAGCCAATAAATTGCATATATACAGTCTTGAGGAACCATCCACAGTTCTTCTAGTAAATATACATACATAAAGAAACATCTTCAAACATTGTGATATGAATTTAAATGTATATTTCTGATATTTTTCTGCCTATTTATTGCTTGTGTGTGTATATCCAGTACAGTTATCTTTATATATGCTACCTATATGGATTCCTAGTGTGTAAAGAAGCACCTATGCATATATTTCCTAATGTGCAGTGCTGTACATATAAAAATAAGATTTAATGAAATACCTATAAACTGGTTTGGGATGACATTCTTTCTAAAAGTAAGACAATCTGCTCCTTACTGCTATAATACAATGAGGTCACACCTATTTTTAGGTTTCCTACTGGATACAGTTTGGAGAATATGTACTGAATTTAACAGGCACTTGTTTAATTAGTATTTGAATTAGGAATGCACTGTTTTAATGAGGATGAGGTACATGTTTTTGGCACTCATGGACACTGATATTAATACCAATAGCAAAATGGGTACTTAATAGTAAGCATTCATAGATGCCATGGAATATTTTTTTTTTAAGAACTCTGTTCTTGTTGTGTCTTGCCATCTGTTGGTAACAATGACGTCTTTATGCTTGCTAAGCATTATAAGATTTAAAAGGCATCTTTAATAGAGAATACGAGGAGAAGAAAAAAAAAAAAAGAGAATACGAGGAGAACCGACCTGAGTGCGGTATCAGAGAGCCCGATCATTAAAAACTATGCCATGAATTGCCCCTTGACTCACAAGCAACGGGCTGAGTAAGAAAAAGGAAATGCACTTGTTACTTTGTGTGCTTGTCTTACTGATCCATGCTTGAGAATACCTTTTTGTGTGCAAAAATCATGGCACCTTGAGCTTGTTTTATAATGACTCACTCATCCTGCTAGCTCACTTAGGTCAGACACTTTGTATGTCATTTTTTGAAATTATGAAATGTGTAATTATGAAATTGCTGTTATTTCATGTTGCTGATTTATTAGTGTAATGAAATATATTTAACTTTCATCACATACAGTATTATCATCTGGTATTGGATGTTGCTATCTAAATGAGGAGTGAATATGTACAGTAACAGATGATACATGATGCAATTATCAGCTCACTGCATCAATTTTTATTACATTACCCTATTTGGCAGTGTTGACTTCTAACTTTGGCACTTGTTCTATCCAATCAATGCTTCTTCTATTCAAGAAAAATTGTTTAATTAGTTTAATTTCTTTACGTGATTGGCTGATAGATAAAGAGAACTCCTTTCATCATTTTAGTAGTGCAGATAGACTGTAGACCTTTTTTACCTGATGACATCTGTTTGTCACAGTCCTGTTTACTTCTGGACAGTCAAAAGTGCCAAAACCCACATTTAACCCTTACAAAAATTTATATAAAACTGTCAATATATTAAACAATTTAATGTTTTGATCCACTAATAAATGTAAAAAAAATTATATTGTTAATATTTCTTGTTGCTAAACTAACTGATAATAACTTATAATTAACGGAAAAAATATTAATATTCAGAAATTTATTCACAATATACAGAATAATATATTGCAATATATTACAATATAATAAAGAACACATAGGGAATTGCCGTTTTTCGTATATTAAAAAGTATATTATATTAAATATATTAAAAAAAATTAAATGCATATCATAATGTATGTAATTTTTTATTTAACAATATACTTCATAATATATTGAATTTGATTAAATATATCTATTTCTTTATATTTTTACAATATACTTATATGTTGTTCAAACAAAATGGACTTTATAGGCATTAATGAGAGCACACAGACAAAGTAAAAGTGTGTGTGTTATTCTTAAACATGCAAAAAGGTTTAATAATGTTTTAATAGATATTAATATCCATACATGATCCATTCATATTGCAACATATTAATAAATATAACCACTGGTTTCCTATATATGGAAATGTATTATTTAATATAAGACATTTTTATATGTATTATGTTAAATATTACATATTATATTATATTATATTATATTATATTATATTATATTATATTATATTATATTAAATGATACACACTAAATTGCCACACTAAATTGCCATATATATATACACACACACACAGAAGCACTTTCACCAGGAAAAAAAAACATATGATAATGTTATGTCATCTTAAACAACACTTTCTCTAAAATTTTTCCTAATTGCCTCTTAAGCGTCCATGGTGTGTTTCATGGCAAACGCGTGCTACAGCGCTAACTAGCTTTTAACACAAGGCTGAATCCCAAATCCCTCTCTAACTCTTAATCAAGAGCAACAGTTTTTGCGTGGAACCAGTGACCATACACCCTACAGCACATAGTGCACTAGCTTTCCGTTTTAATCTATTTGGGATTTAACCCTAGAACAGTTAGTAAGTAATTAATTAGAAAGCTTGAAATGTCAAGATTAGTTAACGTAACCTGCACAATTATTTTCATTTTATGAAGCATAACGCACAGTGTATCCCATAGCATTGTCTCATTTGCAACAGAAGCACTGAGTGAGCTTCTGAATAATGCTAATGCTAGCAAACACCACCAAATCAAAAAGGAATCACAGATTTGTACACCATCTGAGGTAATCATGTTATGATTACAAATCAAACTTCTGTAAATTAATATCCTTATTACATTCTTATTCGATTTTCATCCACTTGTTTCTCCTTGGAATAAGTATCGAAAATTACAACAGTAAAAAAGTCACAACATACTACGTATGAAAATAATTAACAGAACAGAAGCTACAGTTTGACAAAGCATCAGGTGATCCTGTCAGGTGATCACCTCCAACTTGATCATCAATGGAAATACAAAGTCAGTTAATTGTGCTTCCGCCGTCTGCTGTTCTGATTGACGTCATGTTGCGTCACGTGACTGCACAAGGTCTGTACAAAGAGTTATGTCATTACACCATCATTCGACAAGAAATTCTAAATAATTCAAAACTTTTGTTTCTTTGCCCTTTCTTCCATGTCTGAACCGGAGTGGAACTCTCATTTTAGTCAAATGTTCTTTGTATCTTTGTTCTGAACAAATTGTTAGCCTTGTTTTCATTCCCTCTCAAGCACATTAACATCAGTGGGATCCTGAGAAGGGAAGAATGAATCTGTTATGAGGAATTAATAGTTGCAATGCCTCTATTCATCATCTCTGGCCTCCAGCGTTTTTGCTGATGAGGGTGAGCTGAAAAGGAGCAGATTGAGTTCAAACAACAGAACAGAGAAAGAAAGAGAGAGAGAGATAGAGGATGGAGAAGGAAGTAAGGGAAGGAGGGAGGTGGAGAAGATTGACGACTGGTGTGGAGAAAGATCGAGTGGGACTCTCTAATGTACACACCCATTCAGTCACAGCTCTGTTTATTAAAAACATACAAAAGGAAGACCTTCAGAGTGTTTTTGTTTTTACATTCCCTCTCTCGGTACTTAATTTCCACTCCGTTTTTTTCTGTGGGAAAAAAGAAAGATGGCTAAAATGAACCAAGAGAGTCTAAAATTCATTAGAAAGCAGGACGCCTCCGAAACAAACAGTGGTTAATTGGAGCAGATACTTTTGCTGCCAAAATCAGATGTATAAACATCTGTGGAACAGCTGTGGCTGTCAGGCATGTCTGCAATAATGGCCCTGTTCTACCTCAGTATGTACACAGGTGCAGTCCCTAAAAACTACGATGGCAGAACTTCCACAAATCAATGAGCACCAGAGAGACTTGAAGGAAAAAGAAAATGTCAAAATGGTGCTTTGTATGATATTTGTAAATGGCACTCTTTCAATACATAATTTGCTCTGAAGACAAAAAGAAAAAAAAATATTAATATAACTATAAACAAATTTGATAAACAGCACATCCAGCCTGCCAAGCTGCTTTGGTTGCTGCCTACTGCCTCATGATTTAGTGCAAAAGATACTGTACTGTATACTATAGCCATACACTTGCTTAGAAGATAAAAGATCCGTCGAATTATTCATGTCTTTAAATAAAGCACACCAAATTGTTTTGTTTTACACCCAAGCTTCACATTACTGCATGTGACTAGTGCTGTTTTGACCTAAGAATAAATGCATGCATGGAAACTTTTTCTGAGAATGTAGGTCTATTAATACCATCAGTACAAATAAACATCAAATCCGAGAACATTTCCTGACGTCACATTAAATAATATTTCCCCCATTAAAATAGAAAACCTAAATGTCAAACCTTTGCAGAGGTACTAAAATAAATAGATACTGTATTTCAGTTATCGTATATTTTTTTCAGTCAGCCAGGCAGTCATTCTGGAGCAGTGAAAAACAAATGAGTGCCAAGCAAATGTAAAACTCACCCTAATATAAAGTAAAGCAATGCATACACTCATAGAATTAATAGATAATGGAAAATCTCATCTTATATACATACTAGCCTGCAAGAAGAACTACTATGGAAGGCAAGGAACCCTTTAGGAACCCTTATTCCTTAAGGCTTAGTTACATGTATAGTACAATAAGGGTCAACCAAATGAAAACCTTCTTTATGTTTTATATATTATTTACATTCATGTTTACATTTAGATTAAAGTTTATTTGGATTTGTTGATTAATGTATTTCTTATTTAGACTTCCTTGTTGCCGTGGAGATGGTAGAAACAGTTAGGCAGTTCTACAGGATTGTAGGATGGCATGCTGCAGTGCAGAGTGTGATAGGGGCTTTGACATAAGTGTGTATTAGTCTGTTTTTGGCCTTGTAAATCTGTGATTTGTAGATCAAGCATCTGTACAGGGACCTAGTGAAGGGAGAGTAGCAATGGAGTTAAAAAAGAAAAGCTGTGTTCTGGTTCAGTTGCAAAGGTCAAATTGCGCGAGCCAGGAGAAATGTGCAGTACTCTAGTATCAAAATGACGAGGGACTGAACAAGCACCTGAGTGACCTGTGTGTATAGGAATGAACAAATCTTTCTGCAGCTGTAAAAGTGAAATTGACATTAGTGAATCAGATTAACCGTGAGGAAAAAAAAGACAGTTGTGTGCAGTAAGTGAAAGTTAATGACAAGGTCCTGACCTCTGAGTTGAATCACATGGGATAAACAGCAGTTAATTTTTTTTTAAGAATAAATTTTAGATGATGAGCTGCCGTCTATGCTCAGATCTGAGTGAAAACATGAGTGTCAGAGGAAAGTAGAGGTTCATGTGACATTATAAAGATGTTGCATATAGAGGAAGAACGAGAGAGGCCCGGGCATTAACCCTTGTGGGACACCAGTGGAAAGTGGTTTCTCTCAATGTCACTTGATTTGACCAATGATCCAGATAAAAAGCAAACTATTGCCAAAATGTGCCACAGATTAAACCTCGTGAGAATTGACAAAAGTGTCTTCTTGCTGACCATGTCAAATGCTGCTAAGAGGTTAAGTTGAATGAGGACAGCTGACAGTTTGAGTGCAGAATGAGAATAGCACCTGCCTTCTTTAATGCAGTGGGGACATGACTATATGCTAATAGATTGGATCCAATGGACATGTGCTAAGATCACCACCAATCTTGTAATCTTTTAATCCCATCCATACAAAGGTTGAGATACACTATATAGCCAATGGTTTGTAGGCAATAATGTGGGCCACACAAGGCTGTAATGCCATATGTGCTTTTTAAACATCCCATCCCAGCTTTAGTCCCTTTTTTGCTTTTTTTAATACCTTCCACTATAAGGCTTTACAGTGGTTTTTGGAATGCCACTGTGAGGATTTGTGCTCATTGAGCTACAGTACAAGAGCATTAGCGAGGTCAGGCATGAATGTTGATTGAGATGGCCTGGGGTACAATCAGTGTTCCAGTTCATCCCTGCAGTGGTTTCCTTTAAATGTAGCTGTTGTATAGCTGCAAAGCTCATTTCTCAAGGCTTTTCCTTTATTTATCATGCTGCTTGGTAAAGGGCATAATGATCTTGATTTAGGCTAGATCTCTATCAGTGTCTGTAGGCTGTGAATGAAATGTTCTTCTCTCAGCTTTATAAAATTAGGGAGCAGCAAGTGGCATCAACTTTCATAAAGATCTGGAGCTTTGTGAAGGATCTGTGTTTTTTATTGCAAGTGTTTGCATAGGATGTGAAGGGTGTTGCAAATGTTTTTTTTTTCTTTTTTCACTTTGAGTTTAGTTATTTCAACTGTGTGATGATACAAGCTTCAGGAGATTCTTTCACACAGTGACATGCTGCGTTTGCGTCAGGTTGCTGCTTCCACTGAGCTGTGCTAACAGTCTCCCGCTGCACTGTGGGATACAGCACTGACAGTTGGAGCTTCAAAGCTCATTTAACAATGAGGGTCACACAGTGTTTCCCTTTCAGTCACCTCCTGGCATTTTATAACTTCTGATTACTTTGCACTTCAGTTCAGTTTAAAAGGCTGCTTTTTTTTAATCAACATACATTTTTTAAAGGTTGAAATGGGCTAAATAATGGGTTAAGCAATAATTAAAATCTTTATATTGCTTTACGGTACAGATCCATTAAACATCTCTAGGGCAAAGTGAAATTGGACATAGGACATTTCACTTTTAAAAAAGTGAAATGTCCTATATTGCTTATCCTGTACAGGTTACGGGGGGCGGGAGGTCTGGAGTCTATCCCAGGAGACATAGGGCACTGTCATGTACTTGTGGTGCGTGTTTGCATGGCATAGTCGCAGAGGCAAGATGTCTTTTATTGATATTTTTAAGGCAAAAACTTACAGAAACACCACCAACACAACATAACTATAATAACAAAAGCTAGACGCCAAACAGAACTTAAGACGGGCTATTTATAATCATTCACTTAATTACTTGCCTCGGTTCAGGTGGGCGCTTTATTCACCTGACCGGGGTGCAGTCTGGGACATGAAGTTCCCAACTAAACATTACAAAAAAAACACAACAGGTCTGGGCATTTGTCGTCCTCTAGGGGTTGATCCTTACAGTACCCGCCCCCCCCCTTAAAAATGCTAATCCGGAGCTTTAACGGAGGTCCTGGGCTGCCCCCCCAAGGATCTCTGTCTGGACTTCTGACCCCGAGGCTGCTGACTTTGTGCCCTGGGCCGGGTTGCAGTGCATGCATCACGGGATCCCCAAAGCCGAGCGGCTTCACTGGGCCAATGGGCCCGAAGCTGGGTGACGGCACTGGTGTTGGAGCTTTAGAGCCGGGCCGCCCAGCTGTCAGCTGAGTCCGGTGGCGGAACGGGCATGACGATCGCGGAGCTTGGCAGCTGCGAAGCTGCCGAGCTGAAGTGATGTCCGTGGCTCTTGGAGGCAGCGGAGCTGAAGCGACGCTCTCAGGGCTCAGCGGATGCGGAGCTGAAACGACGCTCGCCGCTCTTGGAGGTTGCGGAGCTGAAGCGATGTCCTCAAAGCCGGGAGGCGGAGGAAGGACGATGTTCTCCAGGGTCCTCCTTAACTCCCCACACTCGCTTTCCCGCAAAGGCTGCGAAGGTTGAGGAAACTCGTTGTCGTTGCCATTCAGCAGCGGCGCATAGTCCTCCACGTCGAGCAAAGGCGGCGGAGGAAACCCGTCGTCATTTCCGTTTAGCAGCGGCGCGTAGTCCTCCACATCGAACAGCGGAGGTGGAGGGAACACGTCGACGTTGCCGTTGAGAATAGGCGGAGGCGGAGAAAGGGAGTGACGATCATGACCTGCTGTGTTGCTCTCCTGAAGCTTTGAGCCTTTCTCATGGCTCTCGCGAAGCTGAAGCTGTCCGAGCAGGTTTTGGAGCTGTCTAGCCTGCTCCCGCAGGTCTTGAATGTGCTCCTCATTCGTCTTTGCCCAGAACTTGTACAGTTCTCAGGACCCTTCCTCCTGGGATTCCCCTTCGCCTCTGATGTGCCTGACCTCCTCGGCCTGGACCTCTTCATCGGAACATGAGAACCCCTCTAGCTGTGTCACCTCTGAATGGCTTCCGCCGGATTGCGAGCCTGCAGCCTTCCCAGCTTTGCTGCTCCTCTCTCTTTCTGCTCCTCGCTGTCCTCCAGCAAGTCTGCCGGCTCGGCGAGCCTGCAGCCCTGCCAGCTCTGCCACACCTTGCCTCGGTTCAGGTGGGCGTTTTATTTACCTGACCCAGGTGCAGTCTGGGACATGAAGTTCCCAACTAAACAATTACAGAAAAAACACAACAGGTCTGGGCATTTGTCGCCCTCTAGGGGTTGATCCTTACAGGCACGAGGGTACATTCTAAACATGGTGCCAATCTCTCACACCTGGAGGAAACCCACCAAGCGCTGGGAGAACATGCAAACTCCACAAATACAGACTGGTGACAGGAATCAAAACCCTTGGCACGGGCCACAGTGCTAGCCACTACACCACCCATGCCTCGGTGAATTAATCGTGTATAATTTATTTATTAGTTATACTGATTTTATTTACAGATCCATTGTTTTATAAACCAGAACCTTTTTGTTTTTTGCTCTCCTCAAAAAGTAATTTCCTTACTCACTCATCGCCTATGCTGCTTTATCCTGTATACAGGGTCACGGGGTGGCTAGCGCCTATATAAGGAGACATCATGGACGGGTGCCAATCCATCGTAGGGCACACATACACACACATATAGTACATACACTAACACACTCAGACTCACACTACAGACAATTTGGGAATGACAATTAGGCTAACTTGCACGTCTTTGGACTGTGGGAGAAAACTAGAGCACCTGGAGGAAACCCACCAAGCATATGGAGAACATATGCACAAACTTTATGCACAAAGACCCAAGGTGGGAATCAAACCCTGGGGTCTTTGTGCATGCAAACAAACAAAGATCCAAAGACCCAAGACCGATGTATCTCCAGGCCTGTTTGATTCCCGCCTTGGGTCTTTGTGCATGCAAACCACTAAACCACTGTACCGCCAAAAGAAATTTCCAGTGTTTTTAAATTAAACATGAAAAGTTCCATCTTAGCTGCCCAAAGTCAGTATGACTCATTTCTAAGTGCTTTTCAACAATACATTATGTTGAGGTAGTGCCACAAAAAGCAACAGACTGTTTCTGTTTTTGAAATATGGCCTTGACTATGATCAAAAGATATTTTGAGAGACAGCAATCAACTAAACGGTTTCTGCTACTTGAAAGATGTCTGCTACTTGTCTCCCTGAAAGACAAGATAACGATAAAGCAAGATTAAATACAAGATAAAGCAGGAAAGTATCAGGATAGAAATTGCAGCAGCACAAGAGTCTTGTGTGTTTGGAGGAAATCTGTGGCAACGGCATCAATCTCGCTTGAGTTATCTATATCTGGAACGTTTTATCTTTCGATAGGGGCAAGAGAGGGAAAACTCCTTAAAAGAAGACTTTCTTGCGTCTTCCTTGCCATCCGCAGGTCCAGTCTGTTCTTCAGCGATTGCTATATTTCACGGCACTCAAAACTCTGAGATGCAGCCCGGCAGAAGGGTGAAAAAAGGGTCCATTTTTATGCAGGCACGGTAAAAGGTGATGAGAGATAAAAGGAACATTAATACTAGAGAGGCTTACCTCTCCTTTTATTTTTCCATCTCTGTGGTTTGAATTTTGCATGACCACTAAAGGTCTGAAGCTCCAAGGATTTGTGGAATTGCTCTATTTATATTCTCCATGCTGGAACAGCAAGCCTGTAGTTTAGGGTTATTTTAAAATGACTGAACTCTGCATACCTAATCAGACAGCCTGGCCACTGATCGCTCAGAACACAGTAATAGTATTTCTTTTCTTTTGTTTCTTTATTTCTCTCACTCTCTGTTTTTTTTTTTTTTTTTTTTTTTTTGCAATTATAGCCTGGATGCTACTGTCAACTAGCTTCAAAAATTATATTCATCCTTGTTTTTCAAACCACACAGTTGCCTGAGTGACAGAATTCATGCCATTTGCAAGAAAATATTGTATTATTGATGTTATGACTTTTTTTTGTTAAAAGGACGAGAGATCCTTTATTTATATCAAATGGTTATATGACTGGAGGGAAGGTGCCTTTACTGAAATATTCACCATAAGGGAATTGCACAAATGCTTGGTCAGAAGTATGACAGTGTTCACTTTGTGTCGCATTTCTTGAGTAAAAGTAGCAAACAAATTTTGTTTGAGTGCCCTAGAGTTTGAAAGCTCCCTGGGTTTGTTTTCAAACTCAGCAGGAGTCGGCGCTTTATACGTTTGCAAATAAATCGCATAGGATTCACAATGAATTTTGGTTCATTTTTGGTTTTGTTTTTATTTTTTTTAAATAAAATTTTCCCTCAGTAAACCAGCAGGCCTTGAGGACATCACTGCTGTCCAACTTCATTATCCAACACCAGCTCCCGCTGTCACCTTTTAGCAGCTTCATTAATCCCAAGACATTACGGGTTGACAGTCCTTTCGCCATTTGCATAAACCCAAACGGATGGACTATAACAACGTAGAGCGCTATATTATAGATTCTAAACATTTTTCTTAAACTTGAAGACAGAAAAATCCAATTATGTCTTTGCACAGGAGTATTTTCCACTTGTGAATGAAATGTCATTGGTTGCACATATGTTTAACGATGCCCTTTATATTGTTAGCATTTAAATAATGAAAAGAAAAGGTGGCCTGCTGAGAGATGATTAACCTAGCAGTATAAGTATGATGTAAAGGTGTCTCAAAAGTGGCCATGCATTTATTAAGAGCCAGTGTTTCCAAATGTGATGTCAATCAAAACCAAGGCAGACCAACAGGACCAAGAGTTAAAAAATTCAGAATACGGCTGATTTCACTCCGAGCTTGTTTGCCAATGTCTGCACCACAATTTGATATTTTGTGACATTTTTTTTGGTTCAGTTAATTTTATATTACAGCAATTTCCATAAATTTAGTGACATGTGCATTGATGGATTCATCATGCATTCCTTCTTAAATAACTGCACACACCTGACTTACAAATATAAAACCCAGAATTGTGTCTACATACAGTACTGTATGGGTGTTATGATCAGGTGTCTGCTAGAGCCGTGATGAGGTAGTTTAATCAATATTTTGTTGGTTCAGGCAATTTAGCGACTTAGCTTTTGATTCAGAATCGATTGACATGTTGTTAAATGGTTTAAAATTCCTTAAAAATATACCACAGCTTTTTCAGCAAACTGAAACTAAATGCATTTTCCGCAAATACTTTCTGGTGATTCCATCACTGGTCCAGTTTGGCAGAAAAAAAAAGATTAGCATGTATGATGCATGACATTTACACATTTAACAACTCATTTCAGTTTTTATTGAATACTTTTATACTTGAATTTTTTTTAACCTGTAAGAAATAGCTGCTTGCAATAAATCAGTTTTAAACTTTTTAATGCTTTTGAATCAAATCGATAGAATATACGAATACGTACATATTACATCTCATCTATCTTCTACTAAATAGTTAAAAATGAGTACAGGGCTGTTGTATTGGTCATACGCCATGTGAATATTACTTTAAAGTCTGGTAATCCAGGGCCAGGGGTAGCTCAGTGGTTAAGGCATTGGACTCTGGTTCGGAAGATCCCAGGTTCAAACCCCACAACCACCAAGTTGCCACTGTTGGGCCCTTGAGCAAGGCCCTTAACCCTCAATTGCTCAGATGTATAACGAGATAAAAATGTAAGTCGCTCTGGATAAGAGCGTCTGCCAAATGCCTAAATGTAAATGTAAATGTAATCATACATAAAGAAAAAGAGCTGTGTTTATGTTAGCTTAAATGCTCAGCAAAGCCATGCGACCTTCATACTGAGAATGTATAGCTGCTCAACATACTGTAGAACACACTCCGTATCTTAAAGAAAAAAACATGGCCACATCTGCCACATTTGCTAATAAGGACAAGAACAAAAAGTTGCCTCATAATTCAAGGCTCAAGTTTAAGCCCAGCTGCTACTGTACTGTATATGTTTGTTCCTACTGTACTTAGTTTGTCTTCCAAATAACCTTAATGCCCATTTATGTAACAAATGTACTGTAGGTGCAGAGTGTTAAGTGTTGTGTAAAAAAAAAAAAAAAAAAAAAAAACAGACACTGCTGGTATTTGTAGATGTCCACCTCAGATGCTATCTGGATAATCCTTGATAACCTCGACTGGATTTCCACGATTCGCTGGTAGGAAAAGCTGTGAAAGTCCATTGTCAGGATTCAATCTGAATCACATTAGCAGGGTGTTTAATTGCTAATGGGTTGCAGATGGTCCCAATGATTTCAACTGGCCGCTTTTCCCTCTTCAATCTAATTGCACAGACTGCATATTACATAATTAACAAGTATTTACAGATTGCACTGAGGGTATATTAATCCCTCTGTTCTTTGCCATGTTCTTCTTGGAACTTTCATGCTGTAAAGCTCTCCAACTGACATTTCTAATTAGAAATCATGCAGAGTGATGGACAGCAAATTAAATCAGGGTCATAATGGTGATGATAACTCTTAAGTTTTTTTTTCTTCTTTTTTTTTCTTCCATCTCTCTCTGTCTCTGTGCGGTTTTGCTGCAGTGATTAAAAGAGCGACGGAGAGCGCTCGTTTAAAGTGGGAGCTCTTTTGTCGGGAATGGAGTTATTGGACGTACCGGATAAGCACACTCCATAACGTGAAGGGAAATGAGCCAGCATGAGTCTTCTCACGTCAGTGGCATGCATCATTTCAAAATGTGCTATCTCCAGTTTCCTGCTCTGGATTAAAAGCCTGAGATGATTAGGTGTGCGGTGACTCAGTGGCCTGTGTAAGCCCGGTTCTTTGAAGTGTGTGTGTGTGTGTGTGTGTGTGTGTGTGTGTGGTGCGCTGTCTTAATAGCTATGCACCTTTTTTCATGGTACGCCAACTGCCCCTAAGGAAGGCAAAGGAAACTTTGAATTCTATTTCTAGTTCATCATACAGCCGTTTGAGAGGCTACTGAAATAGGCACAGTGATGAAGGTCCAAGCGATGTGTTATTGTTTTGCCATCATGGCAAGTTTTTTTTTTTTTTTCCACCTAGTCCTTTTTTTTTTGGGTTCAAGTACATTTGGACTTTACTGAGCTTTCAGAATAATAATTAAAGAAAAAGCATTGAAAAGTATTTTACACATTTTCAAGACCATTTTTTTTTCGCCATTTCAGTGTCTATGTAAATGAGCCACTTGTAAATGAGTCCCACTCTGCAAGAAAACTGCAGAGCTGAGCGAAAAACCAGGGACTGACTCTTCTTATATGAGGTCACATTAGGGAAAATATTTCGTTGGCTTGTTTAAACTCCAGCCAATACAAAAAATGAGAGTAAAAAGCAGGGAATGTTTGTTTTCTCAATTCTTTTGGTTGCACACACACACAGACCCACACACACACACACACACACACACACACAGACACAGCTCACAACAAAAGACCCGTCTGAAAGTTGAAAAAAAGAAAATAACCATTACTTTAAGTTGATCTATCATTTCTAGACTCAGCAACTTTACGTGGCAATAAAATGAAGCCAGCTGATGACCTGAATGACCAAGTTTTTTTTTTTTATTCCCTGATGGCATGCACATATTCTAGGACTCAAACAGAAGTGAGAGAGTGGTTCTGGGAGAATTTCCACCCAGAAACTGGTCACCATGCTGTGATCAAAGCTGAAGGGATGGAAATAAAATATTAAAGTATATAGTTTCATATAAAAAGCAATTACTTTAACATGAAATAACTTTTTAGTCATTTAAAAAAAAAACCCAAAATGAATCACTCTTTCTTGGTCAGGATCGTGCTGGTTTCTGAGTCATCCTGGGAATACATACTGGATGGGACACAGTATACTCACTTCATTCACGCCTAGGGGGCAACATTGCCTCACCGGCATGTTTCTAAAAGGTGGGAAGAAACCAGAGAACCCAAAAGCAGCCCATTAGAAAATTCAGCACAGAGAGTACCGAGAGAGATTCAAACCAGGGACTTTAGAGACAAATTTTAGACAAATGTATTGGTCGTGAACCGATTTTTTCATATTGTGTTCATGAATCGAGGTTTCACTGTGCATATATATTTATACATATAATAAAACTCTAAACACTAAAGTTGCCATGTCTGTACATTGGAGATATTTGTGAAAAAAATAATTAAGGGGTAATTTTTTTCAAAAAGTTACTTAAGTAAATGTAACCGAGTAAATGTACTGTACTGTAGCTCGTTACTACCCATCTTTGTGCACAGCTAGTGTCTACAGTAATTTCTCCTTCATTTAGTAATTTTGTACCTGGTCAGTCCTTTTATTAAAAAATACAACAGCGCAGAATCATTGCTTGCTTGCTTGTTCTTGCCCTCTTTCTCTTCCTTCCTCTTTTTCCATTATCCTGGTGCTGCATTATTTGATTACTCATGGTCGCAGTCGTAATTAAATGCCCAAATGGATGCTGTCATGCTGCACTTGGTACAATAGGCATTCTGGACTACATTCATTTCTACCGTTGCACTGATTAGTGACATTATAACATCTTTTATTTTAATGTGTTTCATAAGGCAGAATAATTTGTGCAATAGCAGAGTTTGTTCTTTTTACTTAATCTTGTGCTGCCGGAGTGCATCTGTGTATTGAAAAGCCTCTTATACTGCAAAAACACATCAATTGGACTGAAGAATGCCACTTGTTGAGATTTAAGGGATTATACAGGATTAGATTGGAACTGATTTTGTCTCCTCCTCTGCAATTTTAAACACTTTTAGAAGCGAGAGAAGTCCTTCTGCCATGTCATTAGTGCAAACTGAGGATCAAAGATTTAAAAAGACATTTCTGTGAACTTTTAATGGTTTTGTTAACGTAGCTGAATGATGTCATTGATTGACGTGCGTACTGTAATTTGGATGGTGTAAGGAAATATAGAAAGGCTGTAAGTTGGAAAGAAAATGCAAACGCAACAATACCTTTTTCAGTCTGCCACATCCCTGTCTGTGTAGTATTGCTAGATTTTGGGGTGATGCTCATTTAATAAAGTGGATCGATCGTTGCAGTCACAGAGCATGTATTTCTCCGAGTCTTACAGGAGGCCTGCAGTAGTTCGGGACACAATAACTGCACTATTGAGTCAGACAGGACCCAGCTGTGTGGCTGTGGGTACACTCGTTCCTTTATTGCTCTCTCCTTGGCCCCCGAACAGAGGAGGCGGGGCCGGTTGACTGACATGTTGACGAGTGCGTCCTGCATTTGGTGCTCACTGGCTATAGTGTTTGTCAGGGCAGTAGATTGTTATCCTCACGCTGCTGTACCTTCCTGGCTATAAAAGCAGCCTGCTGGGGAAAACAACTGAAGCACATGCTTTGTTTTTCTGTCATTTTTTGCAGCAGGGCTTGTTTTTTTTTTCTCCTTTTGTTTTCAGTTGGCAGTTATATGAAACCAAACCTACTATTGCCCAATAACACCCCAAAGAAATGAAGATCTCTGCTGCAGGCCCACGCACACACACGCACATGCATACACACACACGCACACACTTACACAAATGAACTTGTCCTGCATTTAGCGAAGAATCATTTAAACTTACAAGTAGTAAATATTACTATTATATTTAATAGCCTTATATCCCTTATGGAAAATTTATATATATGGCAATATAATTTAAAATATAATGCAATATATTAAATAATAAATATAAATATATAGGAAACTAGTGCTTATATTTGTTAATATAAATGAGCTGTCTTTAAGACTTAAATGAGATTTAGCCGTTTTCTGCATTTTCTCAAAGGTGTCTCAAATGTGGCTCATTACCTCTAAATCTCTAACCCTTGATATAAAATGTATGTTTGCTGTTAATAGAGTTTTTTTTTATCACATGTCACTTTATTTTAAACTGCATAGTTATTGTATGTGTTCTTCTTCTTCTTATTATTATTATTTTATGGTCATGAATATGTTCTATTTCTTGCCTATATGATCTTTAAAAAAAATGTTGCTTAGTCACGTGTGTATAGTTCAAATGAAATAAAAATTGAGTTCATTGTATTGCCTAAGTTGTAATATAATGAACTCAAGTGCTGAAACAAATGTCACTCTAGAGGTTAACTAAGTACATTTAATTCATTACTGTATTTAAGTATTTAATATTAATATTTAAGATTTTATATGGGTACTTAATTCGAGGAGTTTTATTAGTGAATACTTTTTATTTTTAAATATCTGTTAATTTTACTTCACTACAATGTATTACATTGTACGTGTTAAATACTGTCCCACAGTTGTGCGTAGTATTTGAAGCTGGGATATAACCACCAGCTGACTATTATGCGTACCTGCGTGATTTGCCTTGCCTCTGTGAAATGTTTAATGAGAGAGAGAGAGAGAGAGAGAGAGAGATTTTACTTTTGACAAAGACGTTTGATACTTAAGTAAATTTGAAGTTAAGTACTTTTGTAGTTTTACCTCATTAGAAATGTAAATGGAGGACTTTCTACTTTCCCTTGCATGATATTTAACTTGTGGTACTGTGGTACTCCTACAGTCTAAAAACATGCAGATTAGGCTAATTTGCATTCCCAGATTTCCTCGTACTGTGTGTGATTATGTACATGTGTGCGCTGCGATAGATTGGCACCCTGTCCAGGGTGTACCCCGCCTTGTGCCCTAAGTCTCCTGGGATAGACTTCAGGCCCCTCACGACTCTGCATACAGGAATAAGCGGTACTGACGATGACTGAGTGAGTGAGTGAGTGAGTGAGAGTTTCCAGTGCTGTTAAACTTTGATTAGTCTGTTAAAATCTGATCAGTCTAGTCAGTAGGTTGCCGAAGCAACACACAGGTTTATAATAAGGCGCTCATTCTAAGAACAGCTCATGTTCACAGGGACTCATGCTGCAGACAGTAAACATAATATACGATTTATACACCTTATTTTAAAAGATGAAAAATAAATTAAATTAATAAATGAACATTAATACTTAATGTGTTTTACTTAACAAGAAAAACACATCATTATATTGTCGTACAGTATATATATGTCGTCTATTATTATTTCATATAAATCAAGCAAATCCTTAAGACCTTACATTAACAATAGATAGTACTAAAACTTCTTAAAAGCCTTACCTTATACTTAATGTACTTATAAGCAAATGTGTCATACTACCAGCCAAAAGTCTATATAAGTCTTCTAATTTCATGTTCTTTCCTGATTTTCACTAAAATATGCAATAATCTCCTTTAAACAGTTGATATTGAGACATGTCTGCTACTGTACTTATGCTCTGTGAGGTCTTCATAGTGGCTCTAATCTGAGGTGCTGTTTTGTGAGCCTGGTGACTCTAAATGAACTTCTCCTCTGCAGCAGAGGTAAGTTCTGGTCTTGCTTTTCTGGGAAGGTGTTCATGAGAGCCAGTTTCATTATAGTGCTTGATTTTTTGTGTTTCTTGGGTTTTGCACACGCATGCGACAATACTGTTTTCGAAGAACTGTTCCAGAACAGCTGACCTTTGTGTGATAAAATGACAAACAACTGAGTGTTATTGTTGTTTCTTAATTATCTAATACCATATTTGATATTTCATATTTTTTTTTTTTTATCAGTATAGTTCTAGTATAAGTATATTTCAGTATGTATAAAATAAATTTAAACTTTTGACTGGTATTATATAAGTGTGTTTTATAAAAATAGATTTTTTGGCTGTAAAACTTTTTTTAAAACCTTAAAAAAAAAAAATATATATATATATATATATATATATATATATATATATATATATATATATATATATATATATATATAAAATTTATTATTTTTTTTGTCTGGAATGTTGCCTAGCAATGAAGCTGTAGTGTTATCAGACACTATTGTGGTGATGATTATTTGCGAGTATTTATAATAACGCATTCAATTATTTATGGAACTCTGGGTTTTATCCTTTTTTTTTGGTCACATTTTATATAACATGCTTAAGATCATACTTTTCTGTCATGAAAGGATTTAAGTGACTAAGGACTACTCATCTGTTTAATTAATGCGCCTCAACAAACATTACAATTAAAACAACAATAAACGTGTGAAGCTACACACAGAGCTGGAGATTGCTATTGTATATTTGTAAATGCAATTATGCACTCAGACTAAATTTCAGACATTACATTTTTTTTTTTTTTGGTAATTTAGCAACGCCATTCGTCTGTGTTGAAGCCTTTATACAAGAGGGGTACATGACAAAGCAGTGTAATCTGCTGCTGAAGCTCATCTGCACTGAAAGACTGGTGTCAGCTATTGTGTGCTCTGCTGCCAGTGGACATTCGTTATATGGAGAGAAATTGCTTTGTGGACACACCGTGTGAAGTCTAAAGCGGATTCATGGTGGATGTGAAAAGAAACTCAGGAATCCCACTCCATCTAAAACTATTATAGCATGTGTGTGCGTTGTTTTTTTTCTTTCAGTATAGGAGACAGTACAGTCAGCAGGTTTGCTACGGAGACATTACCCAAAGCTACTTTTCATTCACAGTCAATCACCTCTAACGCAGCAGTGCTCAGGCAAGGCTTTCTGTTTTTAAATTAACATCTTATTGCTTTTTAAATCAAAGCCAGTCCATGCTGCCCTGGTAGGAATAGTCTTATCAATGCTTATGAAATATTTATTAAAACACAGGAATTTTTTGCTATGTTTTAATAGGTTTGTTCTCGGGGTGCAATGAAGATTTAGAGCTCTTGCTTCAGAAAGGTGACTCGATAAGTAGTTACAGAGATTATGGTGAATAATTAAAATCTCTTTGGTTCCTTTGTGGATTGGAGGAGGACTGAAAGCGAGGATTTATTCGGAGTCGAACCACAAGCTACTCATTTTAAATGCAGCCCCGAGCACCTCGCACGGAGCCTCGCATGTTGTCTCAAGAGAAGCGCTGTGCTGCTTTCCAAGATGCTTGAAAGGTGCACCTCCTAGGCCTCAATGTGGGATCTGGGGAATGTTATACGCTATACATCCACACAGACATGCCTTCAGTAACAGCTAAACCACCATAATGAGCTGGTGCTAAGGCACAGGCAGTTCCTTTCAGTAGAAGGTTGTCGATCGCTGACAAACACACCCACGGAGACAATATTCTGATTTCTAATTCAGGCCAGAGAATGTGTCGACAACATTCTGGATTCAATCTATATGGTTCCCTGATGTGTTTGTGTGTATAGGTGTGTGTTTGAGTGCATGTTTTTACCCTTATGGAGCAGTTTCGAGCACATAAACTAGCACTGCCCATCCTGTTTTCTATTACAAGTCTGGTTTGGTTTCTTTACTGCCATTTTCAACAGGTATTGATCCACTGCTTGCTTGATTAATCTTCTATAAGTGCATCAGGAGTTGATTATTGCTTGAATTACACTTTAAATTCTCTTTAGGTCTATCTTTACACTAGTTTACATCCAAAAAAAAATAAATAAATAAAAACAACCACCTGATCCTCACACCTGTATGTGACACTCATTTCGGATTAAGTCCCTTTATGCTTCTATAATATTCTCCACTTTCTCAAGGCTTTCCACTGGATTTATAGCATTGCCATAAGGATTTTGTTCAGTCATCCACAAGAGCATTACTGAAGCCAGGCACTGACCTGTACAATGAGGACTGGGTTGCAGTCAGAGTTCCAGTTTACGCTGAAAGTGTTCATTTGTGTGCTTCACGGAGCTTGCTTTGGAAACAGCAATTAGCCTAATCTGCATGTCTATGGACTGGGTGAGGAAATTAGATTGCCCAAAGAAAATCCACGGAGCACAGGAATAACAGATGCAAAAGTAAGACGTGATCCCTTGACCTTGAAGGTGCAAGGCCACAGCTATTGGAAGCCATCCTTGGTGTATTATATGACTATTAAACCTGTACTTGGTCAGAGAGCAGGGCATCGGCCTGGCACTCTATTAGTTTCCTAAATATTTTTTTTTAAAGGAGGAACAGAAGCAAGAATTACAATAATATCTAGATTACAATAATATCTGGTCCGTTGGTCTCCTTACATCACTAGTGTTCATGTGCAGTTAGAAAAGAGACCTGGATTGCACACAAATATTTTTACTCAAGTCAAATACTGTATAAATAGATGTCACTTATGTAACTGTATGAAATCAATTTAAATCAGCATCTCATTGGAATGTTAAAATCTGCAATAAATACATGTCGATTACAAAATATTATATGTTTCTGTTGACAAGCACACTCTTATTGTCTAAAACACATTAATTATTACTGTAGTGTTTATTATCATATATAAAAATGTATATAGCTATTTGCATGATACCAGCATCATTC
The DNA here is from genome assembly GCF_024256425.1 of Clarias gariepinus. Taxonomy (NCBI): domain Eukaryota; kingdom Metazoa; phylum Chordata; class Actinopteri; order Siluriformes; family Clariidae; genus Clarias; species Clarias gariepinus. The sequence continues at coordinate 7,685,963 of NC_071108.1, read as the reverse complement.
TTTAAATCTTTAAGAGGAAATTCTATATCTTGATTTTTCATATTTCTGTCCTCCAGGTGTTCCAGCGCAGAGAAGACGGCTCCGTAAACTTCTACAGAGATTGGGCTGCGTACAAAGAGGGATTTGGCAAGATTACAGGGGAACACTGGCTTGGTAAATTCAGCTTTCAGGAATTTTTCTTTTGTTATTATTACTTGCATAAAAGGGATTCTTATCATGATGGTATTTCAGTTCCTTTCTTTTTTTTTAACCAAAGCTTTTACAGATATACTGTCTGATCATTTCAGCAGACAAATGCAAAAGCTTGTGGAGTGGATGTTTTGCTTTCCTGCTGAGCAGTTAACAATATGTTGAAGTCGGTAATTGCTCCAGATTCAGATAAACATTCAGCTGTTAGAAATAAACTGTTTCTGAAGTGTTGGCAAATATAATTTATAATTTACCTTACAAAGAAGGCAGGAACGCTGTTTGTAGACATTATTACTCAGTAAAAAAGTAGAAAAAGTTAGAGAAACCTTTATGAAGGTTTAAAATTAATTTTACTTGAGTTAAAGCTTGAGTGTATGATTCAGTCATGCGCTGGTCATGTTGATCAAGATTAATATTTTTAGCTAACTACCAAACAGACTTAGTCTAGTTAGTTAATTTCACCTGGGTAAACCAGGCTAGCTTATGAAATAGGATTTTGTTAACTGTTTTAATTATTGCTAATTCAAATGATTTAGTATTAATAAGCTAACTGCCAAGCAGACATAGTGTAGTTAGATACTTTAGACTAATGCTAAATAGCCACTTAGCTTATCTTACCATACAGAAATAACATTCTAGTTTACAAAAACAGGGATTTACTGTACCATAATTTTGCTAAATTAAACAAACTAGCTAACTGATTATTTATTAATTCATTCATTTATTTATTTATTTTAAATCTTATCATTCTTTCGAACTACCAAAAAGAGTTAGTCTAGTTTGCTAAGCTAATGCTGACTAGGCAAAAAAAAAGCCTAACTTATGAAATAGGATTTTGCTCTGTTGACATATAAAAATTATTTTCTACTTTTTAAAGAAAAAGTGGATATCACTTAGCATTGTACTGCTAATTCAAATAAACTAGCAATAATTAGCAAAAGCACAAACTGCCAAACATACATACTTTAGTTAGATAACATTAGACACTAATGCCAACCAGACAAATGATTCTAGCTTATGAAATTGGATGGTGCTGTTTTAACCTTTAAAATAATCACATTTCTAATTTTAAAAAGTGTCTATTAAGCTTTATTTCATTATCAGATCCTACTCGTTTGCCCCTGGAACTGGTGCCTTATTTCTGCTAAGAGTGTTTCAAGAAAATATGACTTATTTCGGTAAAACCAGAGGTAAATGTGTAGGCGAGGTAAAGGGTAATCTCAGTATCTATGTTCTTAGTGGTGGTGAGGTGTTGTGGTATTTTATCTGTCTGTCGTTCACTTGAAAAAAGACTTTAATGTCACTAAAATGGCATTATGGGTGGAAAAAAACAAGTTTCAACTGTTTTACGTACTTTCATTTTTACAGTTAGAGTTGTTAATCTTGCAGTTTTTAATGAGTATCAAACTAACAGAGATGTTTTTTTTTAAACTTCAGGTTTATACGTTTATCTTGGCTGTTGACCAAGCCATTTATTTATTTATTTTCATGATTTGTTTGTCATATTGCTTTAATGAATTATTACGTCATGGCAAAGAGATACCTGCAGTGTTCTACTCCTGATTCTGCTGCAGCCGAACTACAGTACACCACATACGGAGATTTTGTGTAGGATGATGTTAAGCAGTAGGCCAGGCTCACAAACATCCTAGAGTTTATCAATTTGTTTAATTTTTTTATTTTAGAAGTTAAGGCCACATTGAGCCACATTGATGTTCATCACACTGAGGGATGTTCACCACCTCCTGGGCTGTAATGCTCACAGTGGTTAAAAACTATACACTCATGCATTTCTGTGCACTGGTTTGAGACGGGGCTGGTTACTAAATCAGCATTACTACTCAGCCACTGTGCTCATATCCCAGTAAAATGAGCCAAGCTCAAACCAGCATTTGGTGGAAAACTAATACTGCAGCATTTTTTCAGAAGGCACATTCAACTTGTTCTACACTTTCCCCCAAACCAGAATGCCCCTGTCTGTAAGAAAATTTATTTTATATTTAATTGGTAGGATGCCTTTTCTTGATTACTGGCTGGGATATTTGTGCAGCACTGCCAAGATATAAGAAACAGTTGTTGGAAAGTAGATACAAGTAAGACAGGAACAGTTACAGCCCTTAATGTGAAGGAGATCCTGAATTAATGACATATTTCTTTCAAAACTGAACCTTCCCAGATGTCAAAAAAAAAACATCTCTGTAAGTTTGATTAATCACACCTTATTGGCTTTAGGCTGTTATGGGGAAAATTTTAAAGTGTGACATAAGATGGACTAGGGCATTGGTGGCCAGTGGTAGGCCATGCAGAAGGCCCAGGGTTGATTTCCAGCCAATGCTCAAACCCCAGCCACTGAATGGAGTGCCGGTTCCATGCCCGGATGGAATGGAAGTGATTTGTTAGAAAGGGCATCAGACGTGAAACCCCTCAATGGAAACACCTAAAAGACTTATAGCAACATCACATAAGAGGGACTGCTGTTGTGCTGAATATCAAAACTATAAAGGTGAATATAATAAACCATGGAGGTTGTGGACAGTCATGTAAGTCTTGTACGTTTCTTTTCATATTTCAGTTACAAAAGAGGTGTTGTTTTTTTTAAGACAGCATAACGTTATCAGATGTGTTTTCCTGCTGACAGTGTTTCTGTGACTGGGTTTGGCAGGCAGCTGCTCTTCTCTCCTTCCAACTTTCACTTAAGCTGCCGAGTCTAATTAACAATTGTCAGACGCCCCGTGACACATGTAGAGTGATGCATGTATTTAAACATTCCAGTGCTGTTGTGCTCTATATCACAACACAAGGTATGACTTTTGTCCAATCAGATTACTCACTCGGAACTAACTGTTGTATAAAGCAGATAAGCATTTACAGTTACTAGCCACCTAGCTACACTCTGATAGCTGATTAGGTACTGAGGGTTTATATCAGAGAAGAAATAATCATGTCATTTCCTTTATGACTTATCAGTTAACCTTTTGAATATAGCAAGTTTGACTGAAGATTGTGCCTTATTTGATGAATTTAGACAGATTCTGACATGCCACCACCTCTACTCCTGTTTTAATTGTGATTTTATTTAAATTTTTTCATGATCACTCCGGTTGTACTGTAAATTCCAACGAAAGATTTTCAGCAAAATATATGAAGAAAAGTATTCTTTTACATTGTATTCTGACAGAGTTGATGATGGATTCAGGGGGTGGAGATCATATACAGTAGATTTCCAGCAAAAATAGTGTCCACTGACAAGTACACAAATATAATACCCGATGTGTCAAGCAGTTCCAGGAATAGTAGAATGTGACTCTTTCTTATAGAAAAGGACATGTAAATGGTCTATTAATCTGACTGATATTTACATAGTAGGGTATGTGTCTACTGTAAATGGGGATGTCTTTCTGTGTGCATATGATGGATCACTTCTTTTCAGGCACTTCCAGCCTAAACAAGATAAATGGCTTTTTTATTTATTTACTGCAAGATTCCTTTTACTTTATCAGCATCAGAAGATAGAGAACGTTTGTCAAAGCGATTCACATTGACTCTTATAACACAACGCTATTGATTTCACAATACCGCTTGGTCAGAAGATATTGATTAACCTTCTATTCCAGCTGACAGCATTGCCTACTGTAACTGAAATCACAAATTATTTTGTTAATGCAAAAGTTTTTACAAGTTACAACACTTGTTATATCAATGCGTCACAGCTTGTGTTGTGGACGGTCTACATAATGACCTGTTCTTTAAAAGGTGTTTGTATTTAATAAAGGAAAATGTTTAATTGTGGTTATGGTGAAATTTTCAGTAAAGTGTTTTTAGTTTAATTTATAACATTTGGAGGAGTCTCCAGTGCCGGTACGTTTTTCACTATCAGAGCGACAAAAACTTGGACAATGTTACATGTTTTTGTTCTTTTCTTACTATGACAAGCTGGAATTCCTTCAATAAAAAAAAGAAAAAAGAGAATAGGGGAAGAAATGACGGTTTATCGCTGCAGTAATGCGAGTAATAACAGGAACTAATTTATTTTATGGTAAAAAGAGACAAAATGTTATTCGCTAATATGTTATTGAATTGTAGTTAATATATAAACATAAACTTTGGGTTGTACTGTTACTGAAAAAATAAACACCTTTGGGGGGTATATGAGTAACTCCACTTCTTGTCAGCCCACATCACATCATTCTGTTGTTGATTGTATTCTTATAACAGCATGGATCCTCATATTTAATTTTCAAACAGCTCCTACTGACAACAATGCTTTAAAGACAAAGCTAGAATATTATTAATTTTTCTGTTCAGGGCAAGACTGTGTTTTATTGACCATGTGTGTGCTCATGTCCACAAATGTGGAATGACAGGCCTGTCAGTCACTGAATGTAATCTCTTTGAGATTTATAATCTTTATGAGAAGAGGAATGACATTTCCCACAGCTGGTTATTCTGGCTCCTGCGCCATAAAGAAGCCTGGCCTATAGCACTGACCTAAAGTCTGGGCATAGAACCCATGTCGGTGTGTTTGTTTGGATGCCGAGGGAGATGCCCTTTCCCATGGATTGAAGAACCCTGCAGTTTTGTCTGATAATGGAGCTGCAGGATACTGCTGCTGTCGATGAAGATTAGCTTGAAACTCTCAACTATTTACTAATCAATAAGACATGAGGAACCTGAGCACAATTAACCTATGGGTCCAGAGAGATGAGCTGGAGGGAAGAAAGCAAAAAAAAAAAAAAAGTACACAGGCATCAGGTTAAGTGAAAAAGGGAGAGAGAAAAAAAATAGAGAAAGAGTGCGAATGCCATAGAGCCTTTAGCAATGACAAAGAAGGAGAAAGAGAGAGGGATGCATGCATGCCAGCTCTGACAAAACAAAACTTTTAAAAGCTTTTATAACATTGCGGAAACTTGCCAGTGCTTAGGATGAATATTCAAATCACACTAGCAGCTCATTAACAATGAGGCAATTATATATTACATTAAAAGTAATACACACTGATCAACCAGATCATTAAATCTAGTGACAGGTGTAGTGAATAACATTATGTTGTTACAATGGCACCTGTCAAGGAGTGGGATATATTAGGCAACACGTTTAACAGTCTGTTTGCAAATTGAGGTGTTGAGAAGAGACAATATCCAATGGCTAGATGACTGGGTTAGAGCATTTCTATATATATATATAAAAAGTATTGCTTATGGTTTGTTCTCAGTGTGCAGTTGTCCCAAATAAATGGCCCAAGGAAAACTATCAGTACAGGGTCATGGGCACCTGAGGCTCACTGATGAGAATGGGGAGGGAAGGCTAGTTCGTCTACTCTGTTCCCACAGGAAAGCGACTGTACAAAATTGCAGAAAAGGTTCATGCCGTCTCTTATAGAAACATATCAGAACACACAGTACATCGTAGCTTACTTTGTAGCTGCAGAGCACTCATGCTGACCCATGTGCACAACAGAAACTCCTACTGTACATTGGCATCAGAACTGGACCATGGACCAGTGGAAGAAGGCGTCCTTGACTGATGAAGAGCGCCTAGTCTAAGACAGAGATGGCACCAGGATGCACTATGAGAAGATTGTTAGACAATGCTTTAAATGCTTTAATTGTAGGTAGTTTGATTCTCTTGGCAATGTTATGCTTGCTAATCGTAGGTCCAAGGATTCACGTGGATTGTACTTTGACACAATACCTAAACCACTGTCATAGACCAAGTACACTCTTTAAAGGTCCTCTTTGAGTAGGATTTTGCACCCCACCACTCTGCAAACATTGTTTAGGCATAGTTTGAGGAATGTGTCAAAGAGTTCAAAGTGTTGCCTCGGCCTCCAAATTGTCCAGTGCTCTGGACAACTGATCGAAAACTCTCTGGGATGTTTTGGACAAACAAGTCCGATCCAAGAGGCCCCCACCCAGTAGCTTACAGGATATACAGGATCTGCTGCTGAGATCTTAATGCTGGAGGTTTTTTGATCCTTTGCCGTGATGAGTCAAAGCTGTCATGGTGGCACAGCGGGGACCAGCACAATGTTAGACAATGCTTTAAATGTTATGGCTAACTGTTGTAAATATTTCTATATCAGCATATATCTACATCAGCATGTCCACTTACTGAACAATCTTCCTATCAGACAACAGTACCAGAAAAGACTTTACTTTTTCAGGAATTTCAAGATGGCCTAGTGAAAAATTCTTACTCCCACTGCCAAATACTCAAGTCCTCAATACTTATTTTTCTTGCTTATATACAGTACCTACACCTGTTCCACACACACAGTTTCATGAAACTATGCATATGGTAAACTCCAAGCATTACAATACAGTTTGCCTTTTTTCAGGTACTGATGATAAAAAAGTGAAAATCAATAGCACTTTACCATGACACCCATTCAGTATGTTATTTATCCCTCAAACGGTTGCAACAAAATTGAAAGCACACAATTGTATACAACGTCTTTGTATGCTGCGGCATTACAATTACCCCTCACTCGAACTAATAGACCTGAAACTGTCCAGGAAGGACAATGCCCCTGTGCATAAAGTGTACAGTTTACAAAGCTTTGAGTGGAAGAGCTAGAGTGTCTGGCACAGAGCCCTGACTACACCCCAGGCTTTCTTGACCAACATTAATGCCAGACCTCATCAATGCTTTTGTAGCTGAATGAGCACAAATCCCCACAGCCATTGCTCGAAAATGTAATGATAAGCCTTCCCAGAAGAGTGCAGGTTATTATAATAGCAGAGATGGGACTAAATCTGAAATGTGATGTTCAGAAAGCATGTGTTATAGTCAGGTGTTCACAAACTCTGACCAAGAATTTAAAAGAAAAATAGCGTATAAAAGAAAAATCTTTCTTTTAAACTGAAATGTATTGAATGTACTGTTCAGACTGCAGAAAGTATTCTTTGATGATTATTTGGATGTTCGCCAACTCTAACTCCTATCAAAGATTCATCAAAAGGCTCTATTCAACAACCCACGCGCACACTGTTAATTTACACACTTGAGTTATTAAGTATGGATTATTAAATAGTTAACAAAAGATAAAGTAAAAACACATCTATAAACAAGAACTATATACTGTAGACAAGGAAATTAAAGTTTAACATAGCTCAAAAAATTACCCCCATTCCTTTCACTTGGTTTCAACGTTGACAACACCCCCAAAATATTTCCTCGCAGTACATGAAACAAAACCAGTAGACCATGAGGCTGCTTAGCATGAGGAAAGGAAAATCATTTCTTCATTGGTTGTGAGTATTGAGTGGCTATAGCTTTAAAAATAACTAAAAAGGATTGATGTTTCCACCACCACTATCTTTGAAGTAAACAAGCCGCTGTTTTTATAGCTAATAAGAGTAATGCTAGCAACATACCATGTGTTAGCCTAGCCCCCTATGTTCACCAGGTGCAGCTATTCCTGCTCACGTTCCTGCTGCGGCCAGGTTGCTGGAGGTGATCTCTGCCACTCTAGGAAATCATTATGGTTCCACCAGGTGTGCCGGGTAAAGCCCAGAAGCCAAAGATATGCCTAATGCATTTTTGACAGAAGCCGTGTCTGAGACGATTCTCACACTCCTGGGGTGGTGTGAAGCCGGGCAGAGGGTAGGACAAAACTGTATTGCAGACACCACGTTATAGACCTTCTCCTAGCTATCCAAATGGAGAAAATGGTTAATTAGCATTAATTTGTTACCTTATTCGTTTCTCATCCTACATACTTTTTTTTTTTTTTGCATTTTTCTGCACCAGATCACAGGAATGCTTCATGATTGTTGCTACTTTATGATCTTTCATCGTTAGTTATGTTAGTTTACATCAGTTGCAGTTTCTATGGTTTTTACATACCACCTTTTTTGCCTAATGATAGTATTTATTTATTTATTTTTAATGTTTTGCATACTTATTTTACAACTCATGAGGGACCCTGCTCATGAGTAACATGCTTAATCTTTTTTATTATTACTCCTGTTCAGGGTCATGGGTCACAAGGTTGGTACACCCTGGATGCTGTGCCAATCCATTACAGGGCACACATTCACACATTCACTTACACACTACGGACAATTTAGAAATGGCAATTACTGTAGCTTACCCTGCATGTCTTTATACTGTGGGAGAAAACAAACCAAGCACGGATAGAGCATGCAAACTCCACACACACATTATTATTATTTTTTCCCCCCTTATAATTGTACTTTTTCTGTTTTGGGTTTTCAACTTCTTAATAATGTTCTTTTAAAAAAATGTTAAGCTTGACTAAAAAGGAAGCACAATATTATACAGTACTTAGACAAGGGGTTTTCTAATCCAGTTCTGAAAATCAAATCTCGGTTTAACAATACCTAAAGACACTCATCAAACCAGGCAATAAACTGGCAGTTGAATCATCTGGGTTTGAGCAGAACAATCCCTGACTGTGCTGGACACTGGCAATCCAGCCCTGGATGTGAACAGTCCTGACTTTACAGTATAAGATTGTATAAGCTTGTAAAAAAAAAACCATTATATTAAATCTTTATCTTTTGAACAATTTTTGGCAAGAAGTACTTAATGGTTTACCTGATACTGGGTGCAGCACTCCTGAAATACAGCCCTTTTCCAGTTCATCAAAACTAGAGTGCCTTAAATCCAAAATCTCACATAAACTCTCTTCGCTTGTGTGATAAATCCAGTGATGGTTTGAGAGGTCAGAACACCAAACCGCGAGTTTCGACTGAGACAACAGAGCTGTACGGTATCATCTTAGGAGAAGTTAAAAAAATCTTATGAAATCTCTAAAATGCTTAGGAGAAAAGGCTTGTTGAGGAAGCTGAGCTGTTTTGGTGGCGACATTGACCTTTCTCTGTATTTTGCGCTGAGAACCTTATCGTTCATTATACCACAGCACGTTTAGAATCTCTATTTTGATTTGGCAGAAGGTATTAATTAAATTTGTCTAACAGCAGCTCTGGAAGTAGTTTCAGCCGCAAGGCAAATCACAGGTTTATATTAATGTTCCTGATCTAATCCGTTATCATTTCCATTGTAACTATTAATTCACAAAGGCATGTATTGCAGATGCTCACTATAATCTAATAATACATGCCTGAAACTATAATACTATAATAATCAGTGTCAGTCTTAACCTACCAGGGGGACAAAACCAACAGCCTTCATGAGTAGGAAATCGTCTTCAAGCTCGATTCTAGTTTTTCTGAATGTTCCTAGTGCAAGACTTAAAAAAAAAAAAAAAAATCACAGAAACTCTGATGACACAAAAAGTAAGACTGTCTGTGTGCAGTGAAACTCAAGCATCTCAAGGTAGGCTGAATGACTTTCACTACCAAGAGCTTCAAAAGTCTTTTCCAATTTCACTTGTCTATTTCTTTCATCTTAGTGTTTCATCTGCCTCCTCTTTACCTTTCATTTCCTTTCAAAGCAGTGTGCTAAGGACACATGGAGTGGAGCTTGATTGCATTGTGTGAGGTGTGGGATTTGGAGAACGGTTGACGACTGTGAAGGTGGGAGCACTCTGTGGAAAATAGTAGAAGGTGCAATTATTTGTGTGTGGTTTTTCAGTAACCGCTTTATCTTGGTCAGGGTTCTGGCGCCTGTTTAGAGCTTTTTCTTGGAAATCCTGGCTGAGAATCAAGACCTTCCACTCTAAATGAGATGCCAGTCCTTGTAAAATTTTGAATGAACAAATCACCTAGTGGCATATTTTTGTGTTTCACCCAAGCTACAGATTGAACCAGAGAGCCCGAAGCTTTAAGGCAATGATTCTGCATGCTCCATCCAACATGGTGCCACCACTCTTAATTCGGGGTTTGTCTCTTCAAATTTGTTTTACCAACAGCACTGACCTCATTTTGGATCTTGACAAAATCTAGTTATTTACCTGTTTTTGGTGTCTTGGTCATAATGAAGCTGCTTTATTGCCTTAGTGCTGACTCCAGTATCATTTCAATCCTTTATCCTGTACGGTTTTATTCTTGTTCTGCCGTTGTCTTTCTGTCTTAATTTAATTCCTTCATCCCTTACTTCTCTCCTTCCACTTTGTAGTCCTGCTGACTTCACTGGCTTTCGCCATGCTTCACGAGGCCTCCCTGAATGAAAGCGTGCATTTTAAAAAGCGGGTTAAAAAGATGGCGTCCCCTCTGGGGTGTTCCTCTTCTTGCCTGCTGATTCATTATGCTACAGAGAGCTTCGGTTAAGACACTCAGCATCTTAATAGCATTGAAATGAGCTACGGAGCCACAGGAGGCCGTGATGGCCCACGTTCTGCCTCTGCTGCTGGCTGTGTGATATATTTCACTGGTAACACTATATTAGTTTCTTACATAAGCGTCGCACTCCAAATCGGCAGCGCTGTGTTGGTTTGGTTCTTGGATCTTGGGACGCAGCAGATTGGGGCGCAGTGGTATGGCTCGAGCCCCGATCTCGCCACAAAACTGTCAGTGATCCCTCATGCCAGAACGTGCTCTCCCTGTGCTCTCATGCTTATTTGGTTTTGCTCCCTCGTTCCCTCCTGTGTCTGCGCCGCGCTTCCAAAATCCAATTGAGTTTTTCTGTATGGGACTCATTCTGCTGACAGGCGCGTTTACTGCTCTTTTTCCTCACCCTTCCTTCTTTTTCCCCTCCAGCTATTTTACTCGCGCCTCTTCTCCATCAGCCCCCTGTGTGTGTAAGCTCATTTTTTGAAGTTCCGTGTTATGGCACTTTACTATTGTTTACTTTCAGAAAATGCAGCAGCCAGCTGAATGAACTGCTTAATATTTCACAGCCAATTGTACAAGTCAGAGCGTAAGATATTTTTGCCACAATGTGTTACTATACATCATGGGATTATTTTCAGGATCTAATATACAGACATTTCTATTTTACACTAGGGTGAAAAAAGCAGTAAATATTTTTGGTGGAGAAAATATTAAGATATGTCAAATTATTTCCATATTTGTATTTTTCTGTTGACAGTTGTAGACTTCTCAATTTGAGACCAAAATCTTAGAACATTAAAACAAGTCATTATAAAGCTACAATCATAAGCAATATCTAAACCATTAAAAATCCTATAGCGCGCAGATTAATGTTAATGTTATTCCAACAGATGCCCCCTCCCCCCCCCAAAAAAAAAAAAATCCTGTTACATAATCTATCATCTAATAAATCTTGAATACTTTGCATTTGTAGGAATATATAATTAAAACCCATCTATTGCATCAGGAAAAATCTATAGTTTTGGAGCAAGTTCTCCTAGTCTTGTCACAGCGACTGATCCTGTACATCCATCCTCACAGAATTCTTGCCGTTGATTTTGTTTACATTTACCCTCTTCCTGAAATGACTGAAAGTCTTAAATTAATAAATAAATAAGAACCTTTAATTTTCTTAACATACTATGACCTCTGACAGCTGGATTCCAGCGCACACCTGTAGAGGGAATCAAACACAAGACACGCTGCATCATAAATGCGCAGCCATTACACACAGCACGGGACGGCGAGAAGTAATGGCTGCAAGATTGCCTCGGGGAACGTTTGCGCTTTCATCTTCTCGTTTCCCTTTTCACACATTGTTCTGTGCTCTCTTTTTTTTTTTGCCGGGTGTATTGTTTAACAATGAGTGTGTTGGCTGATTTGCACCCTACAGGCATCCTGCCTAGGGCAATACACACATGCACACTGGGATGGTATAGTGCAGATTGGAAGCGCTTAAAAACATGATTTTTAATTCTGATAAAATATCCTGAACAACAACAATACTGATTAATAATTTCAGCACATTATGGATAATTGGTATATAGGACACAAGTATAATTTTTGGGAGGAAACCAGCTAAGAACAAGGAAACATGTACACAAACCCAAAGGCTGGAATTGAACCTTTCCTGGATGTGCAATTCGACCGTGCTAACCACTAAGGCACCAGTGTAGAAACTGATTCATCGAATTTATGTATAGCGGGGCGGTAGGCAGTACTTGGACTTGTCTTTCACGTAGCATTCAAGCCGCCATTGCACCAGTGGTTAGGTACTGTAGTTATCTAGAAAATGAATAGTTATGTTGTGTCAAATGTTGTGCATGTGAAAAGAAAGGAAAGGAAAGAACAAACCTTACTTTTAGAGCTTTCATTCATGACCAAGACTATTTTTAACAAGATTAATGTGCAAGCCTGACATGCATCATTGCAGCTTAACATTGTTTGCAATGATGTCTTGAATACCTATTTTTTGAGCCAAGCAAAGCCAACTAGCTTAATATGATGGATTTCCCTCTAAAAGGATTTTTGTGGGTTTTTTCTGTCTCAGTCTCGACTCTTAGTCTTGCTTATGTTTAGACTTGATCTTGAGTTGGCTTCTCTTGGCTCAAAAACTAGGTCATAACATTATTTTATTCAGATAAGTTCTTGCCTTGGGATCTGCGGACCTGATGCTTAAGGATGCTTATAATTATTCACTATCATCAAACAGCGAATATGATTGATTAAAATGCTAAATAATAAATGACAATTTTTGAGTTCACTAAATCTGGCAAAGTATATTTCTCAGACACACAGTGTTCAAAACACAAAACTTTTCTTTTCTTCTTTTTTTTGTTTGTTTATTAAACAAAACCTTTATTTTTTTCCACCCAAAATGTGACAGTAAATGATTGTATTATAAAGCAAAATTCAGCGCATACACCAATGTAAATTGCATCGCTTCATTCTGGTACATGATCAGTGAAGCGAAACTACAAAACACCACCTGCCATAAATGAGCTAAATGCATTTGAAGAAATTGTGGAGAATAATGAAGCAAAGATATAGTGTTTACCGTCTGTTACTGACATTGCAGTTATGCCAACAGTCATAAACTATAATAAAGCTGACAAAGAGACTGGTAGAGGAGGCGGCTGGTGATGCATTGTGAACTGAACTTCTTGTATTGTTTTGTTACGTTTTCTCATGATCTTCACAAAACACAACAGTTTTCTCCAAGTCCCACAAGGCTGCTAGTGACTCACTACAAAAATAACTAGTTTACTGTATATAAACTCAACCAAAATACAGTGCTGTTGATACTAAATTACATACTTATAGAGCCACAAAACAGAAAATATGCGCTGATTTATCCTTTGTGACAAAACTGTGGGAGGTGGATTTAAAGTATTTTGCAAAACAAAACAAAAAACTTTTTTCCTTTTTTTTTCCATAGAAATTTGTCTTTTGTGGATTAAACTCCTAGGAAACATGCACAAAATATTTCATGTTGTTTTGTACATTTTTGCATCTTTTTGAGAAAACCTGTTAGGATGTTTTTTTTTATTATTATTTATCTTATTCGTACAAAACATCAGTAGTGCACTGAATTAGAAGCCAAAAAAGTTATATAATAATTCTTTTTTTTTTCTAAATAATTCTTTTCTTTTTTTAAACGCTAACTCTACAACTATTTGCACATTTGCAATCATGATTTTCAATCAATTCAAAAAATGCATTCAAGATGCAATTTAAAAGTAACTCTTTATAACCAAAAAATAAAAAAAAAATCTTAAACATTGTGTCAGATATGAACTTTCATGCCACTGGCACCACCACAGACTTTTTAAACTGGAACTGCCAAAGGCTCAATGGTGCTTGCAAATCGACTTTTTTTCTTCTTTTAAGTGTGTCAATTTCTACAATATTTTTCGCTGATAAAATGAGGTGTAAATTAAGTGTAAGCCTACGCTACCTACTAAACTCAGTTCACACTATGATTAACTATCCAGTCTTAGTGAGAAGATTATGCACTTATTTTTAGTTTGACGGGTCCACATTGTTACTGTGAGATATGAGCTCTGTTTAAAGTCTAACAGTTTGCTCTCCATTTTAGTATTTAAAGGTATAATTGGAGCAATTTATTTTTTTTCTGCTTCCTCCTGGATGTTCAAATTTCTTGGTGAAGTGGACATAAAAAAACCTGGCACTGAAGGCAGAAATGAACAGTAATTTATTCCTAGTGAAGCTTTTAGAGGGAACAAGAAGCTGCCTGATGAAGAGCTTCAGTTAATGGTCACATTAAACATTAGAATGAGGGAAAATAGTGATTGCTTTGACTTTAACTGTGGCGTGGTTGTTGATACCAGATGGACTGGTTTTAGTATTTCAGAAACAGATTTTAACACACATAATTCTCTAGAGTTCAAACACAGAACGGTCAGATAAACACACACACACACACACACAAAAAAAAATCCTACATACAGTACTGTAAGGCTGATTGTGATTGGGACAAAGCATGTTAAAGTTGTTCGGTTAGGAAACCAAAAACGAGTAATGTAAGTAAACTTCATTTGTTTTTACTATTTTTGGTTATTTTGTACCCGGTTTCTGGGTTCTTCTGATAAGCCTTATAGGTTTAATGTTTTATGTCTGACTTTATAGATTGTCTACAAAATGCATACAAACTAAATATCTACAGTACAAAAGTGTACAGACATAAAGGACTTGAAAAATTACCACTTAAATATTACCATCTGCTGAAACCATAAAGTTTTGTTTTTGACACTCCCCAAACTCTTTAGAAGAAGTGAGTTCCTGAGTTTTATGCAATTCTAGTCACTTTACAGGAAATGAAGTCAGCAGAAATAAATATTCATCAATCCATCCATCCATCTATTTTCCATACTGCTTATTCTGTGTCATTCTGAGTCGTCTTTGGCCAGATGCCTAACCTCAGGTCACAGGGCACGAGGCCTAGTTTAGCCTGAATAGGGTGCCAACACATTGTTTCAAGTTTCAAGTTTTATTGTCATATGCACAGTAAAGAAACATGTTTCCCCCTGTACAATAAAAAATCTTCCTTTGCTGTCCCGCTGATGAATGCCGCTAAAAAGTAAAAAATAAGCATAAAAAATGGAAAAAAATAAGTAAATATGGTTGTAGAAAAAGAATAGATATATGTAAAAAAAAGGTATATATCAACATACCAAGAAAAATATAAACACTGTAAAAACAGGCATAGTGTGCAAATTACGCAAGTGTACCAAAATTTTGTGCAAAGTCTGCAATGAATGTCCAATATCTGTGTTAAAGTAGTTGAAAACAATTGAAAAAGACCATGTTTGCACACTCCTGTCAGCTGTCTAGAAGTCTGATGACAATGGCAAAGAATGAGCCCTTTAGCCGGGATGTCCTGCATCTCATACTTCTGTACCTCCGGCCTGAGGAAAGTGGTGAGAACAGTTAAGTTAAGGCTTTATTTGTCACATATACATTACAGCAACAGTGTGCTCGGGATGGGTGGGGTTCTTTAGGATGGAGGCAGCTCTCCTGTGGACTCTACTATGGTAAATGCTCTGCAGGGATGGCAGCGAAGTCCTTGTAATCTTTTCAGCAGTCTTCACCACTCTCTGGTGGCGTTTGCGGTCCATCATAGTAGTACTACCATATCACACGGTGATGCAGTTTGTCAAGATGCTCTCGATCGTACAGGTGTAGAAGTTTGTGAGGACCTTAGGAGACATGCTAAACTTCCTTAGGTTCCTAAGAAAGCACAACCACTGCTGAGCCCTCTTAACAAGCTTTGTGGTGTTTAATGTCCAAGTAAGGTCATTACTGATGTGGACACCTAGATATTTGAGACTGCTCACCCTCTCCACTTCAAGAACCTGGATGAACAGTGGTCGATAAGGTCGTTTCTCATTTCTCATGTCCACTATCATCTCCGTAGTCTTGTCTGTGTTAAGGGAGAGGTTGTTATCCACACACGATGTTATTAGACTGGCCACCTCCATTTTCCATTAGGCTGCTTTGTCCCCGCCAGTGATGCGTTGTATCACTGCGCTGGCGTCTGCAAACTTCAAGATGGTGTTGTTGTTGTGAGAGGCAACACAGCCGTGGGTGAACCGGGTGAAGAGAGAGGGAATAGATGGCAGCAGCTGGTCGCTGGTAGGCATATTGTAGGGGGTCCACAGTGTCTGGTATGCTGCTTTGAATGTGGGTCAGCACCACTCTCTCAAAACACTTCATAATGATTAGCGTTAGCACTACTGGTCTATAGTCATTCACACAGGTGGGCGGGTTCTTCTTAGGGAAGGGGGACGATCGTTGTGTTTTTGAAGCAGTGGAGTGCATTGCACAGCACAAGCAGACACACAATCATCAGCCTACACCACATGTCTTTGGACTGTGGGAGAAAACCAGAGTAACCCGAGGATACATACCAAGCACGTGAAGAACAGAGATTAGGACTCCCAACAATAGAGACTAGAGCCAAACCAATAAACATATTAAACAATACTAAGAATAAATACAGTTTGTCCCTGATTTACGAACGATTTTTGTTCTGTGAGCATGTTTGTAAGTAGGATTTGTTCTTAAATTCAACAAAGTAAGTCTTATACTCATTTGACACGAAGCTATAATGTAAATCATACCAATCCTCTTGACTTGACCTGTCCCCTTTCCCCACCTTGCCATGTGGCTAAAAAGCAAAACAGCACCTAAGTGAAATGTCTTTGCGCCTTTAAATCGCGAAGGGAATCACGGACACCTTTTTGTCTCAGAGCTGTTTTTCACTGTATTGGACTGTGAACTCAACAGTTTTGTTGAGGACTTTCAAAAATTAGGATTATTTACCTTTACTTGTCCAGCTTTATAGGACAGCCATTTTCTATTATCATGATATTTAGAACCGCGGTCCGTTCGTATCTGTAGAAATTCTTTACTAAAATGATTGGTTAGGGATTACCTGTATAGACAAACATGTTGTATAATGCAAGATTATAATGAAGCATTGGTGAAAAACAAGTATGTTGAAATGTGCAAGGCTTTTACAAAGAGAGACAAGCTGTGAAACATCCAAGTCAGAAACCTTGGATCTGAAACCTAGCCTAGAAACACACCTAGAAGTATACCTTGGTTGGAACACTAGACCCGTACAGTATATGCAGGAAACATCAGAACATCACAGTATGCTGCATTCCTGGACCTATTTCACCCCATTTCCAATTCTTTAAAAAGAAAAAAAAAAGGTAAAAAAATGAAAAAAGATTTTTGTCCCTGCCGGAGGTAAACTTTTTTGCTGATCCTCAGCTTACTTTTACAACCCAACTTCAGCAGTTTCAGACATCTTTATATCTTTAGAACCAAATGGGATTGTGACTTTCACTCTGTCTGGATAGCTTTTCCATCTAGCTTTTGTTTTGATCCCTGATTTCTGTCTCTCCACACAGAGAGGAAGATTTCAGTATACAGTATGTGCGTCAGGCTTGGAGCGTTTTATTTTCCTTTGTTTAAATTCATGGCATTCGAGTCCAGCTTCCTGGTTTCCCATGAACGGATTTATCCTGAGCTCTGAACGGGTCAAAAAGTGACAGGCTAGCCAGCGCAGTTATGTCTCACACACACGCACACACACGCGCACACACGCACACACCAGAAAGCCACTGGAGCAGAGACACCTTTTGTTTTGTTTAGTCTGGAGAAATAAGACAGATAGCCGACGGAATTACAACATCCGCCTCATGATTTGCATACAGTCGAGCAAACAATTTGCAATGCATGAGTTCAACGTTTTAAATTCTTTAAAAAATGGTCTGTGTGTGTGGGGTGGGTTGGGGGTGAGAATAAGAAGCTAGAAGTGGCTTAGATGTGGAGCATGTGTAAGCTAGTGAGAGTGTATGTGTGTGTGAATGTGGATGCACAAGTGAGTTATGACACACACAAACACACACCAAAAAAAAAAAAAAGGTTTATTTTGGAAAGAGCTGTCACTCTGTCATCAGGTGTTCAAAACCCAATATCAAAGGAGGTGAGAGCTAGATGTGTGTTTAGATGTGTCGGTGCTAGAGGAGGTGTGTGCAAAGTTGACGCGTGAATGATGGCGTGTGCTAGTAGCTGTGTGTGTGTTTAGTAGCTGTGTGTGTGTGTGTGTGTGTGTGTGTGTATTTATATACCAAGATTTCATCTCTTCCCTCTCCTCCTCTCTGGTGTAAAACATTGAGGAGAACATCCAAGCACAGGAGACCTGTTTCCCGAAAGCTCTCCCATGAGAACCAGAGCGTCTCTTCCACACAGATGGAGGGCTGTGATTAAAAATTAATCAACCAGTTTTGTCGCGCAAAGGAGAGTAGAGCCGAGTGTCACGATGCTCTGCTGCATGCTTCTTATTAAAAAGAACAGCTTTATTCAATAGCACTCGCACCAAACGTAGAATATATCAGCACAATTCAGTAGAGTGTGAAACAAAGGTCCGGCTAGCTCGCAGGTCTTACATAATGAGTTCATTTTTATATTATATATGCTAATCTGCTTATTTATTAATGAGCTTTGATAATGCACAATAATTACAAATATGTCAATATGCACAGAACTATTAAGGGATATCAGGTCTGATATGATTTTTTTTCTCTATTGATTACAGTTTGCTGTGTTTTTGACCTTGAAGTTGTTACAGACAAGCCACTTAAAACTACACCTTTTTTTTGTTGCTGAAGTCAGAATGAATTGGCACAAACACTCGTTTACTGAATGGGAAAGGACACAGGATATAGTGGGTAATTTTTTCCAAGTTAGTGGTTCTCATCTCCCGTCCTGGAGGACCCCCTACCCTGCACATTTTCGTGTTTTATCAGATCCCAGCACACCTGATTTAACTCATCAGCTAATTAAAAGCTTTTCCTTAATTGAAGTAGGTGTGAAGGAGCAGAAAAAACACTTAAATGTGCAGGGCAACTGGGGCCCCCCAGGACTGGAGATGAGAACCACTGATCTAAGTGAACTGCAAATTCAAACATCTCACCTGAGATTTGTGAGCGGAAAAAAAATAAAACACGTGGGCAGGAAAAAAAGGAAGGATGTTTTTTCTACACGTGGTAAAAAAAAAGAACAACATGCTAATTTCTGGCTTGATTTCTTTTGTTATAGTCGCTTTTTTTTTTTAAAGGCTTTTTCATGTCATACTGTACTTAATTATTAAATAGGTTTCTCTTTAAGTAGCTTTGGCTCACTGCTGTAAATCGACTCACTCGTGTGCTTCTTTTAAACTCAATTTGAACTGAAATGTACATTGTTTCGGTAAAAATCCATCCGTCATTTGTAAATAAAAATGCAGAAAATTTGGTAGTGTGGTTAACACTGTGACGTCACATCTCCAGGATCGAGGGTTTGAATCCGTGCTTGGTGGGTTACCGCCAGGTACTCTGGTTTCCTTCCTCAGTCCAAAGGCCGCCAAAGTAATCTCATTGGCATTTTCAAATTCCCCGCAGTGTGTTAGCGTCTGTGCTCATGTACTGTGGACAAAGTCTGGCTGGACATTTTGGATCTTCCAATGTATGAAATGTAGAGATATCAGTGAAAGAGCAAGCTTTGACCAATGTACAGACGAAATCTTTTTTTATTTTATTTATCCTTTATCTTATTTTTCTAGTTTACTGTAACAATGCTGCATTGTTGGGAAATTCTAAGCACCTGTATGTATTGTGTATAATGAAATATTGCTTCATAACAATTGTGATTATGATATGTGATTTTTTTTTAAATGCCCACTTCTACTTCCATCAAAGGCAAGGAGTAATATTTTTACTCTTGTAATATCTGCATAGGTAATATCTAAAATCACTTTTAAATTAATTATTTAGTTCAACAAAAGGCTCATTTAAAAAATCAAGACTTTGGAAACAGTTCGTAAATTCAGCAGGTATAGTTTCCAACCAAACTTTTTTGTTGTTGTTTTTGTTGTTGTTGTGGCATGCGGAAGACGAGTAGGAAATAAGCAGGCTGTCAGTCACCTCTTTAGTGTGGGAGAATATGCAGCTTCTTCTTTCTAGTGCCTGACAAGGGTAAACTGAGGGAAACTGAGCAGATGTAAGAATATATGACATCGTCAGCTGGGAGCTACTGAAAACAGTAGGCTTAGCCGGGATTGAAAAACAAACCACTAATGCTGGAACCTCATTATATATTATATTACACAGTATATTTAGTTGTATAGTTTTTGTTATAGTTTAATTCAAGCTCTTTCCTGAGGCTGGTTCATAAACATTTAAAAACAGTCTATATTTAAGATTGCTTTCTGTAATGGAATAAATAAATAAATATATTTATATATTTTCCCACCAGCTACTGTACAGTATCTTAAACTATCCAATTTTAAAGAGGTTGTTCTTTCCAATCCCCCTTATTTTCATATTGTTTCTGCCTGCAGACCCTCTGACTTGCACTATTCTGTGTAAACTGTAGAAGCTGAATTGTGTGTGCCTCTGTTTATAGACAGCAAGTTAGAACAAAGAGCGAACATGAAATTCAGCATGAAACTGGGCAATATGATTGGGCAAGTTCACGGCGATGCCGCAGTGAGTCGTTCGAGGCGTTTTAAGTAAAATTTGTGCTTCAAGAGCTGGAGAACATCTCTAGAAGACGACAAGAGATTAGGTAGACCTTGAACAAGCTTAGCCAATGAAAATGTCAACCATTCGGCACCTTGTACATGATGATCACGGGAAAATGATCTACAACAATCCCAGGCAATTCTAACGTGTGATTTGAACATGCGAACATGTTGCTGCCAAGTTCGTCCCCAAGATGCTGACCCTGGAGCAGAAGAGTGCCAATACTGCTGTCGGTGTGCCCTGAAAGGTCCATCCTTACTGCCGAGGAAGGACGACGAGACTTCGGTGCATGGGTTCGACCCTGAGATGAAGCAACAGTCTTCACAGTGAAAGTCTTCATCATCTCCACAATTCGCAGCAGTGTGCATTGAGAATTCGTCCCCAGGGCCAAGACCATTAATTCTACTTCCAGGTTTTAAAGTGTCTGAGGGACCTGGACCTTCTGATAGCACCTTGTAATATAGCCTTTCTGTCAGTCCAGTCCTAACCTGTCTCTGTTGAGTCTCTCCTGATTTCACTCATTAAAAAAGGTGTTTCTGCTTACAGAGCTGCTATGTCTTTACACAATTTTGAGTCTGTTGTGTTTGTGTAAAAAAAGGCAGGGGATCAGCAGTTTAAATACATAAAACATCCAGTCTGACACTAACATCTGTGCCCCAAGTCACTCGAGTCTACATTTTCCCCAGTCTCGTGGTTGATGGGAATAGAAACTGAAGTGCTTGACCTGTTACTGCCTAATTTTACGTGTTGTCCTGCTTCCACATGATTGCCTGATTGGATAATTGCATGAATGTGTGTGTATGTGTGTCTATCAAGATATACTTAAAGTTAAACGAATTGGACAAGGTTTTGTGTTATTTATTCAGCTGCTTTGATGCTGTGTTAATTTGTATGTATCGCAGCCTGGAACTTGCTACACGGACTGTTGGTTATAAGCGAGCCAGAGGAGGGAGGATGTTTTAATGGTAGATTCAACAAGATTCGTCACCCAGAATCTACAGAATACTTTACATGGGCTCACCAGAATTGGACAACAACTTTTTCTGGTCTTGATTTCTGCTGCAATATTTGGAGGGTAGGGTTAGAATGTGGCACAAAAACATAAACTTCAGCCTTGTCTAAACGGCTCAGGCTGCTGGTGTGGTGTAATGGTGTGGAGAATATTTTTGGCGCATTTTGGACCCCTTAGTATTGAGCATTGTTTTTAAATGCCACAGGGTACCTGAGTATTGACCATGTCCAAACCTTTATGACCACAGGATAACGTGCTATGGCACAAAGCTAAAATCATCTCAAACTAGTTTCTTGTAGATGACAATGAGTTCACTTTACTTAAATGTACTCCAAAGTTACCAGATTTTAATACAATAGAGCTGGAATGGAGCTTCTCATCAGAATGGGGAAAAGTTGTGAGTTCTTTGATGTTGACTGTGATTTGATGGTTAGTGGCAGATGGGCTGGTTTGATTATTTCAAAAATACGCTGCTCTCCTGGGAATTTTACACACAAAACAAATCTCTAGAGCTTGCACAGAATAGTGTGATACACAGGAACATATCCTGTGAGCAGAGGGTCTGAAGGCTGGAACACCTGTGTGTTCTACGGTTTGGTTTACTTCTTTGAATTCTGGATGGTATGAAAATATTAAGCAGTATGGTCGGCCTATTGAGAGCTGCATGCATATGAAAGGAAGCTCTAGTAATATAGGAAGGAGTTTAAACATTAAAACAATGCCTGGCCCAAAGAAGATTTCTGAAATGACTGGAATCAACACATTATTCAAACATGAAGTGAGAGTGCTAAACCAATTTTGCAGAAGGATTTTGGTAGGGAGAAAAAAAACAAGAATGAACATGATCGGGAATCACTTAAATGCTTGGTAAAGTTGGATAAAAATAAAAAAAGATATGACATCTACTGTGAATTCCATGTTTAATAGTGAAAGTAAGCATTTCCACATATAGTACACAGTTCAACAAGAACTCACAGGACTTGAACAAAACAGTCATGATCAGTAAAAAAAAAGTCTTTAGTTTGCTAGGGAGCTAAAGATTGGACTTTGGAGCAATGGAAAAGGTCATGTAGTCTAAAGAGTTCAAATTTACTCTATTCTAGCACAATGGGCAAACTGGTGGAAGTGTTATGATCTGGGGTTGATCAGTTAGTCAGTTCTAGGCTTAGCAACAATACGGTATGTGGCAGGGGTGTTGGTGGCTCAGTGTGTTAAGGAAGGTCTGCAGTTCGAGCCCCATTTGCCGCTGTTGGGCCCTTGAGCGAGGTCCTTAACCCTGTCTGCTCCAAGCGCACCATTTAATGGCTGACCTTGTGCTTTACCCCCTGCCAACTTACAAGAAGCTGGGTTATGCGAAGAATAAAGAATTTCATTCTGCAGTAATATATATGTAATGAATAAAGGCTAAACTTAAAACGATGGCAGTTACTGTAATGACCTGAATATGCTAATTGTTTTCCCATCGATGCATTTTTCCTACCTTAGGGTACAGACATATTCCAGTACTCAAGTTGTGAAAGAGTGATTCTGAGAGCAAGACACAAATTGCAGTAAATTCTAAACTGTGGAAAATATAGTGGTTGTGCTTTGATTCTTTGGGTCTGTTTTGCTGGCCGTGGTCCAGGGCATTAAGGTCAGTGGCATAATGAATTCTATTCAGTATTTTAGATAAAAAAATTGTTGGCTCTGCTCAAGGTTTTCCATCGGCCTTCTCGGTCTCCAAACTTAAAATGTGTGGTCTTACAAGAGAAACACTAAGATCCTTCTCCAACCTCCTACCACAAGTGTTTCTTAACCTTTCAGCTCAGTGCTATCATTACGTCCAGGAGAAAAACTGAAATTTGGGTATTATTTAAAAAAAATGTTGTGCTTTAAACTTAAATAGTAATTTTTTTTTCAAGTCTGTTGGACAATAAAATCATGAGGCCTACTTATTTTTTTAAGTCCAACATTTTATTTGTTGCATGTCTGGTTCTTTTTATATATTGATTTAGACTATTTTTTTATAAAGAGAGCCAGTAATCCAGGACTTGACGAAGTTTTCTTCTTTAGTCTGTCATTAAAAAAGAACTAAGTCGTATGAGGAAAAAGATCAGAGGTGGACTTTTTCTTTCTGCAGTGTGCATGGAGCACAATCAGACATCATTAGGGTGAATGTAAAATGTGCTTGACTTTAGCGCCTTTTCCTTTTTAATAACAAAGATGTTTCATACAGACTTATTTTAAGTATTCTTCCTCAGTATTTACTGCTTTTTTTTTTAAAGTTAATTCTGTAAAAAAAAAAAAAAATTGCTGTAAATACAGAAGGCTAAACCCAAGGTCTTCTTAATAAAAAAAATATATAGACTAAACTACTTTTATTAAATCATGATAGGCCTGGACGTCAGAGGAGTTTTTAGTTCATAAAGTGGACAAAATGGAGAATATTAAAGGCTAAAAGGTTGACGTGTGATTTTGCTGGGTATTATATACACTCAGTGAATAGGGAAAAGAAAGCAGTGTGTCTAGGGAAGGAATCGGCTCTTAGCCGCATCAGAAAATAAATTAGGGTCTGCAGAGATGACATTTGAAAGATATGAGTTTCAACAAATGTCCTGTACAAATGAAAACCTCTAAAAAAACATGTTTAAAAACTTTATTCAAGCTTAGTATTTTTAAAGCATGTGACTAAATTACATCTCACGCCCTTAATTCTGTCTAAATCTGTACTCAGTAGAAAAGAAATAGCACATATGAGGGTGTTTTTATAGTATAATGATCACCGACAGTGTGATGTGAAGTTGAGTTAATGTGACAGCTGCGAAATAGATTTTTTTCCGATAAAAGCATCTCCTGAAGTGTCTTCTTACATCACATCACCTTACCAACCTTATGCTTTTTTGTCTATTAATAGTTGCAATTTATGTTGTGGAACATCCTTAAAACAAGTAAGTTCCTACTGCATTATAACTTATATCACAGCAGCTAGAAACATACCCTGTAAAAAAGGAGTAAAAAAAAAAGCTGTAAAAAAAGTTGTATTCTCTGATAGTCAGCTGGACCTCATTTTGCTTCTCACTTTTGCCAGAGCACTATTTTAACAACCTTATGCAATGTCACAATGTTTATTTCGAATTTTCCTGTCCAGAGTTTTATACATTTTTATTATTATGCATCGATAAAGGGGGAGTTGGGCCGTTCTGTAAAGTCATCTAAAGCGTGTCGTTTTGAGGTCATGACTCTTTGGTGGCCCAGTGATACTATAAGTGAAAATGATTCCTCATGTCTCCAGAGCCACCTTTTCACAAATTGAGTCCTGGAATATGCCTCATGTCATCAGAAAAGAAAAAATGCATCAATCTGATATCCTGGTCATTCAGTACATTTAGGTCATCAGCTGACTTCATTTTTGCCACATAACGTTGCTGAGCTTAGACCTGACCAACTGAAGCAACCCCAGATCATAACACTGCCTCTAGAGGCTAATACAGTGGAAAGGGATGATGGTTGCATCACTTCTTTTCTTACCTTGACATGCCCATTACTCTGGAATAGGGCCAGTCTGGACTCGCAAACAAATAGGTTTTTAATCGTCATACAGCTGTTTAATCCCAATATTGGGTCTTCGCATTGCATTGTGTGTGTCGAAATGCACTTACTTTTACTATTAAACAAAAATGTTCACTTAAAAATCACAGCTGTCTTTTAAAAATGTGTTAAGTTTTAGTTGTAGATTATAACTTGTGCCTACCATGTATGACCCTGTGAATAAGTTGTTACTATAGAAACAATAACTTAGTTTGACTTACAGTTGGAGTCACTGTCAGAGGTGTTGCTCGAGAAAATGAATGCATACCATAAGTCCAGTCAGATAGGATTCCAGAGTTTTACTGTAATACTAGTACTTTGTTTAGGCCTCTCAAGAATGAGAGGGTGAAAAGGGAGAAACATGCATAATTTACATTACAAAATATGTAAAAAATATATAGTATTATGTACAGTGTTGCATCATAAAAAGCATTACTAGCCATAGCAGCTATAAAAAAAAAGAAAAATAGAGGACTTGTATTCTAATTGAAAAACAATAATGAAACAATAAAATAATTTTTACAGTATAAATGCTTAAATTTTATAATAATAAAAAACATCTATTTAGCTACAGTGAGGTTACACTTAAATACTGTGGCAAGACGACAGTATAATAATGAATACTTTCCAGAAATAGCTTTTAAAATGCCAGCACTTTTAGTATAGCAGTAATTAGCTCAAGATTGTAAAAATGAGAATGATTGCTCTCTTGTTATGGATAGTTGAAGTCTCAGCAAAGTTTGTAAAGATTACAATGCCAAGTATTTGTAAAGAAACTTGTGTCTGCCCAAAAATCAGACCATTAAACCAGCTGATGATTCAGATCTATCAGTCATTTCTCCTCTGGACTGCCATCGAGGGCACATTAGTGCATCTCCGGAGTGAAGCAGCCATCCACCATGAACAACCCATCCATTTACTCAGTGCAGAAGCCATTACGGTGGGGTTTATGCTCGATGAGTCGCGTAGATATGCTCGCCTGCAGGTTACGCCCTACCACGTTTATCCTCTTCATGATAAGACTTGATGTAGTCATCTTATTATTCTGACACAGTTTCACATTTCTCTCACTCTCACAGGACGCTGAGACATTAAAAAACAAAATCATCATCACTGCCTGTTTGTCTTCACCCATTTGGAACCTCATTTTATTAACCCCATTTCCGGCGCTGTTTCTTTTTCAGTTTGAGTTAATTTGAAATTGATCTAGTATCTCCTCTGGTGTGAATTGCCCGGCAAGAAATCTGCTGTAAGACAGTGTGAAAATATTAACTTCAGAGAGAGCTTCAGAAATCCCTCTCGCCCCTAAAGGCAGTCTTGTTATTAATTCCGCGATTTTATGCTAATAATTACTGAGCTCTTTCGGGCATTTCTCTAACATCCCCAGTGCACAATGCGCTGTTTTTGGAGTGAGAAGCTCTGTGGTTAGCAAATCCTGGACTCCTGCAGATGAAGTGCAGTCAACTGTAAAGTCAGAGTTTGGAATATTAGGTTGAGAAACTTACTGCGGTTGGAGTAGAGGTATTGATCTCGAGAGCTGACTCCGGTTCTTTGGGGTGCTGCCTTGTTTTCTTCGTCCTAACTGATTAAGTCAGTCAGAGGCCTGAGCAGAACCAAAGGGCCATCTGGTGCGTTTTATGGGTCATCAGCTCTGTTATGATGAAATGACAAAAGTCCAGCTTGACAAGAGATGAAAGTTTGAAAACTCCAAGTATACAGCAGAAGGTTCCAGAGGGACCTATATAGTTATAAGCATACACATGCGCACAGAAAAGTTTGGACATATTTGGGTTTATTTTCTATATTCTAGACCGATACTGGATTTTTTTTTTTATAACTATGAAATACTACAGTACATGTAGAATTACATAATTAACTAACAACAATGACAACTACAGTATAATGACAGTCATTGGTTGTTTTAAAGCATAAAGGTCAGCTGTTCTGAAATAGTTCTTGCAAGAACAGTATTGTCAAGTGCATTTGCAAAACCTATCAAGCACCATAATGAAACTGGCTCTCATGAAGACCATCCCAGGAAAGCCAGAAAGTCACCAGCCTCAAAAATCACCAGTTAACAAACAGCAAGTCAAATGGAGGCTTTACAGAGCATAAGTAGCAGATACAGCCGTCCGAGGAGGCTTAGGGCACAAGGTAGGGTACACCCTGGACAGGGTGCCAATCCATCGCAGGGCACACATACATACACTCACACACTCATTCACACACTATGGGCAATTTGGGAACGCCAGTTAACCTAACATGCATATCTTTGGATTGTGGGAGGAAACCGGAGTACCCAGAGGAAACCCACCAAGCACGGGGAAAACATGCAAACTCCATGCACACAGAGACGGGAATCAAACCCGGACCCTGGAGGTGCAAGGTGACAGTGCAGTCCCGGTAGTGTAGTTATACACATAAAAACAGGAGACAGTTGATGTAGATTTAATAAAAGAAATCTGCATTAAATTTAAACTCTAGCTGCATTTGGACATTATAAATATTAAGCAAGTAACAATGTGCCATTTTCTATAGGTAAAAAAAACAACATTTATTATTATTTTCTCTATGTGCTCAGTTTTACCCCTTATGTGTCTCACCAGCAGCTCCGAGGTCTACTTTCCTTTCAACATCAGGGATCAGGTGCAACCATGACAACTAATCAGGACGAACACGCATTCAGTATAGGATTTCCAAGAATCATGAGCAGATAAGATCTCATTAAATGGTAACCATTTATATAAAACTACCAATCATAATGAGGAGGAAAACAAGCAATAAAGTTTTATAATACAAGTTATAAAAACAGACAATTTTCACGTAAATACCAGATAAAAAAAAAAAAAGTTACAACATGATTAACAAAATGTCAAAAAGCTAGTAGATTTTTAAACATGCAGAGTAAAAAAATAATATCATAAGCTATCAGAAATGGCAGGTATGATTAAACAAGTAAAAGCCTAAAATTTTACAAATACTGTTTGATTCTTATGCAGCAGGCATCTCTTGAATCTGACTTTAGAAAAATTGGCAGACAGTTAGCCCCACTGTGGCAAAAATGGAATATACTTGTTAAAGAAGCTGAACTTCTGACAGCGAGTACTTTGACATAGTCATGTATCAAAGGAGACAACCAGAGCAAGGCTTCAGTCATTCATGTCCATGTTGATGAAGAAGGATGAGAAACTTATCATGGTTGACAATTCACAGCTGGAGTGATAAAATACATACAATCCTTTTTATCATGCAACACTGCTTAAATAAGGTTGGAAGCAGGGGCGTAGATTTAGGGTGGACGGATATCCTCCGATCATTGAAATGAATAAAAAAAATATAATAAAATCGTGCCGTCAACATTAACCTAGACACGCAGAAAGGGATAAATCACGTTTTCTCCTTGAGTCCTCCCGCCCCCAAAACACATATGAACATTTTGATTGGCTGTGCCTTTTCCTGCTATCATGTAAGAGGCTATGGCTGCGTTCAGGTACAAGCATCCCCAAATGCAGTGGATTTTTTTTCCAGTGCAAGAAGGTGTGTTGGGTGACGTACATGTGAGGATGACGGCAGCAAAAAAAAGAAAAGTGTAAGTCACTTCAAGTTTGCTAGTGAATCCATCAAAGTTCATCAAAGTAACGACAACAGTTTACGTTAATGCTAGTGTTTTTTTTGTTTTTTTTTACCGCTTTGATGCACATTCATTATAGCAGAATAATTGTAATATTGAACAATGCTGCTGTATGCCATGTCCACCAGAACAGTCTGGACAATATTGATGTCAAACAAATATGCCAGCAGTTTACTGTATTTCTGTTAACGAGAGGTGAAGGCATTTTTTGGCTCCTTCATATAGGAGCAATAGGCATTGAGCTGTTGTGTGGTACCTAATAGTAGTTCATGTTTAGATGTAATCTACTTTTATATATACTGTAGTTTGAGATGTTTTGTTTGCACTATGGCTTAATAAAGAATAGTCTTTATTAAACTATCTTTTTGTCAGTTAATAAACATTCCTTTAACATTACACTATTCCTTAATTTAACTTAATGAATTGCATTTAGAGTGGATTAATATCAATCGAAGCATTGCTAGTATTAATGTAAAGTAATTTTGCATTTTGAAGCATATTAAAAAAACATGCATTCCGTGGACAGAGTTGGGGGGCGAGGGGTTTGGTGGGGGGGGATCGGAGTCATAGGTCCCCACCAATGTCCAGAGCAAATCCACGCCCTTAAGTGTCGGCGATTGGGAGACAGCAAACAACACTGTGTTCCGAAACTTAGCCAATGCGATGTCCTCCTTTATCCATACAGTATTTGTTAAGTACCTGAACTTCTTTGGTTACAGGACCTTAGAGGCCTCACATCCCTATTCAGGACTAAAAAGATCCACATATACTCTATATTCAGGTGCATCACCATGCAAAATCTGCAATGTAAGCTATTTGTGGCTGATCCTACAAATCCTGTTTCCTTAACAATAAAGTGAGACTGTATATCTTAAGAGTTTGCACTACATTACTTTACCAAGACAAGATCCTTGTTCTGTAGGTGAAAACCTACTTGGGAATAAACCTATTTCTGATTCTGATGCTGACTTTAAAACTACACAGGCTTGTTAGAAGGTATATTACAGGTATAAAATGACAAACCCCAATCTAGAGCTACAGTCTCGTTCCCATTACAAGCCACAGTGTACTAGAATGGCACACAACCACACATGTCTTTGCTCTTGTTATCAGGATAAAACAAATCATATTTATGTGACTACTTATTTATTTTAAGCAGTGGATGCAAAAGAGAGGCAGATGTCTTGCTTAACTGTTTTATTGCAGTTATTGCTAGCACTGCTGTGAAATCCCCACGCTACCAGTACTGACTGATTACTCGAGAAGTCGAGAATTCTAAGGCTAGAACTGGGCATTCTTATTTAAGTTGCACGACTAATATTGGACATGTATATGTAATCAATTCCGGATCACGTACTAAAGTGACTCAGATCTGATATGAAAAACATCAGATGTATGCATTCAAACGGCCCTGAAAAGAAAAATCTGTCAGATTAAGTCATTAAATTGGAGTTGAGTCACTTCAGGTTGCATGTAAATATAGCCTTGTAGAAGATGTGATGAGAACATTGATATATTGGTCCAGATGTTGGAGTGTTGAGACATAAAGGAGAGAGTAATTGATACTGTATTATAAAAATCTTGATATTTAACCTCAATAGGTAAACAAATACACCTCTACTGTTCCTTTAGAAGCTCCACCCACAAATTCATGGATGTGCATTTCGTAGGGTAATTTTTCGTTATTCCGTTCAGCTTATGAATATTTCAACATAACTTTATTAGAAGATTCATAAATGAAGCCCTCTGATTACAATTGTTCTTTATTTGTTTTCAAGAGCACACACTTACTTTGATGTTCCCTTATATGACATCTGACATGACCTCACTTTTTTATTTTTTATTTTTTTTTGTATAGGTCTAAAGCGGATTCATGCTCTGACCATTCAGGCTAATTATGAGTTGAGGATCGACTTGGAGGACTTTGAGAACAGCACTTCCTTCGCCCAGTATGGATCCTTTGGCGTGGGATTGTTCTCGGTTGACCCGGATGAGGACGGCTACCCGTTGAGCGTTGCAGACTACTCGGGAACCGCCGGTAGGTTCTCTCTTTGTCCGGAGAGCTTTAGCATTCAGCAGGTATGGTGAGGGCTCTATATCCCAGCCTGAATCTTTTAGATTCATGGGGAAGGAGGAACCCTTTTACAGATGCATTATACTGAAATGCTTTATGGAGTGTGAAATTCTGTCTATTCTAAGGACACATGCTGTACAAAAGAGCTGCTCACGATCCAGTCCTTCTCCTCTGGCGAAATAAAAGGGGCTGACCTTTGTTTGGTATGATGTAATTGTAAGGAAATAATGGCGGAAAAAAAGTGGATTTTCTTTTATTTTTCTTTAGAGTTTGAAGGACATGTCAAGCAGAAATTGACCAAAATGTAGTTTTCTTCCAAACTTTGTTTTAAGATTCTTTGAAATTGCTGTTCAGCGATCTAGCATCTTTTATTATATGATCGTTTAAATATTTCATTCCTACCATACTGTTTCACAGTTTCTAGTTGGAACCCGATTATGCTGACATTTTCAATGTATTAAAAATAAGACATGGAATTGAATCTAAGTATAGACATGCTTTACCTTCACTGTCCCCAAATTTTCATACTAACAGTAATTGGGTTTCTACTTCGACCAGTTCTGGCTTCCTCACTTCTGCCTCCAGCCTAACGCCCCGATCTGACCTTCACAGCCTCGAAAAGAGCAGTGATAATGAAGCATCACAACACATATAGTAAATGGTATTTCAACAATGCAGACAGTTCATTATTACGGGAGTCATAAATAAACACTCCATTAACATAAATCAGACAGTAAAGGCTGCTTACACTCTGCTCTAATTAACCAGGATGCCTTCAGGTTTCTGATTCAAAACATCCATAATGCAGCAATTCCAGTTCTTGTTATTTAAAAGCTATGTTTTATCAGGCTTCTTGTTGTTTCTTCTTGATTGTGTTTTCTTTTAATAAATTTATAAGTTTTTATTTGCCACAACAATCCTGCTAAGCCTATGCTGGGAATTATCATTCACTTGTTACAATCAAATTGCAGCAAACAAGCCTCATCATATTTGTCATGTTTGCTGAAACAAATTATATCGCTATTAATCATTCATCCTATTTT
This sequence comes from Clarias gariepinus, assembly GCF_024256425.1. Classification (NCBI taxonomy): domain Eukaryota; kingdom Metazoa; phylum Chordata; class Actinopteri; order Siluriformes; family Clariidae; genus Clarias; species Clarias gariepinus. The sequence goes on along the minus strand of NC_071108.1, from coordinate 7,654,112 downwards.
TGAATAATAACCAGCCGTGTATTATGAACTAACCATGTTACTGCATGAGGGATTTCTTCATCTGCCAGCCGGATATAAAGCACTTGAAAGGTTCAGTTCAGTTCAGGAAGAGCTCTGAGCAGAAAAGATACACAACTGGGAACTGTACAGTATGTGAGTAACACACTAACACACATACTGTACAGCAAGATGTTTAAATGAATGTCTCTGAAGGCTCAGTATTTTTTTTGTAGAACAGTACAGTTTCTCAAACATGATCGGTCAGAATTTAATATTATAATTCAACTGTTCTGAAATGTTATCTAAACTGTAGTTTTTCCACAACGAAATACCTTACTTGATTTTTGCTGCACATAATCTAAGTCTAATTATAAATGTAATTAATAAGTAATTGTTATTTTACACTGCTTATTAGTTTAATTGTAACGTAACAAAATAACCTTATTTGTGCACTTTTCACAACAATAATGAAGAAAAAACATTTTTTATTTTATAATTATTGGCAAACTGCTTTTCTATTAAAGAACGCTGTTATTCAGTGGCCACAAATGATCTTCTGTAACTAATCACAGCCATGTTTATATGTGTATAATATATTATTATATGTTTTGAGATGAATGATAATTATTGGATCATTTCATTACGGGCTAAAGAAATATTATCGGTCAGGACAATGGAAGATCAGCGTGGTAAGGCTCTGAGTTACTGATTGGAAGGTCATCGGTTCTAGCCCCAGCTCTGCCAGGTTGCCGCTGTTGAGCCCCTGAGCAAGGCCTTTAACCCGGTCTGCTCTAGGGGCACCATATCATGGCTAACCCTGTGCCCTGACCCCAACTTTTTGAGGGTAATATTCCCCGGTGTATGAGAAGAACAGAATTTCACTGCTCAGTAATGTGTATATGTAAAGGTATGAATTAATTTAATTAAGACCATATAAACCCTTGCATGGACGCATGTGTTCTGCATCTGAATGTATTTGAGATTGCTGTTAGGTGCTTTGGCCATCCAGGGCTCACGCAGAGAGCACATTTTTAGAGATCGCATAGATTTGATGAGACACATGAATGGATGCTGAGCAGTTTCAGATTGCCATGAGCACTCTGAAACACATCATTATAAAAACCACTATCCAGTTCAACTTTATAAAACAGTCCAGCTCCCTCAACTTTATAAAACTCTAACAGGGGTGATGGAGGTTATGCCCTCACTCCATGCACCATCGAATCATTTTGTTTGATTTCTTTTTACTGTGTCTCAGCTGACACGGCCATTGCTGCGTTTTTGATTTACCTGTGAGGCCAGTGCTCACGCTCTGGAAGATCACATGTTTATGGTGTTTATTTCAGACTACTGCTGTAGTTCTTCTTTGGTGGCATCTCTCCAGTTCTCGTGCCTGATTTGCTCAGGACGCAACATGCACCTGTGGTGTTTAGTGTTTTAGTTCACCTATGTTAATTCTATGCTGATCTTTTGCGCCGGTGATTTAAGATCAAGTGGAATTTATCATTCAGCTCACCTGGGGAAGAGCAGGTTTTGACTTCTCTTATTCGTTCTCTTAATAGAAAATTAATATAACATTAATATTTTTATGATATAAGGGGGTTTTTCATTTAAATTTAAAAATAGTATATCTTCTCTTCCTGTGGGCCGATTGTGATTAAACAAAGCCTTTATGTAACACCGAGCTCGGCCAAATACACCAATGATAACCACTGACAACATAAAAAACATTAAATAATAACATTAAAATTGGTTCAGAAGTTTTGATTTGCTGCGTGTGTGATTTGATTTGATATGTTTTATTACTCATATTACATCCCCCCCAGTTTTTTTTTTTTTTGCAAATATTATTGATGTACGGACATGCCAACTTTACAGTTTTATTATATATATATGGATAGATTGGCTATCTAGCTCACATACTTTAATATTAAAGCTGCTTCTGGTGAAATAAGTGATCCTTCTTTCTTTTCATTGACAAGATTTCATACTTTAAGTTAAAAATGATATCCATGAAAATTATTTTTGGGCATGTCTGGTGATAGTGTTCCTAATTGTATTGTAGTAACAGTTTTGAGCTAGGAAATGGGATTTGATGTATAAACATGGTCGAGTAGACATTATAGGAAATATCAGCATTCTTTGTTCCACGCTCGACCGATCAAATTAATGAACCATAACTAACAATTAAAAGGGACATAAATCACTAAATAATTTCCCCCATGTTTATTATTTTCTTATAACAGCATGCTCCATTTTTTTGATTTCTTACATATTCTTTTATATCACTATCCATCCCTCTATTCTCTGTACAGCTAGTTATCCTGTGTAGAGTAGTGGTGGGGGGCATTGAACAGGATTGATTGCAGGGAAAGAGGAAACGCACCCTGGCACATTCATTCATATATTATGGGCAATTTAAAATCAACAACAATCAACCACCTGTTTAAGCACAGCGAAGAGAGCATGCAAATTCCTTTATATTAATATTCTTACTATTTTTGTCTGTTACAGTACAAAGCCTGTGTAATTAGCAAAGGAACCTAACATCAAAACATGCGTATGTGACTTATGGCCAGTCCAAAAATATCATTCTGCAGTAGTAATTTTTTTTTTATTAATGAAAAGCAATTTAATCATTAATAATAATAAAAATTATAAAAACAGGTATTAATAACAAATCCTTTATTAAAAATAGCTGATAGGCTTATTAATTTTGCGAGCAACCCCGTGTTTTTTTTGTTGGTTTCTTGTCTCTTCTATTATGGAGTTCAAGCATTTAAATGAGCTAGTACAACTGGTTATATTTTTCAGTGCTTAAAACCTGGATGAATCCAATTACATCTATTTTCTTTCTCTAGCTTTCGAAGATTAAAACAAATGCAAACTCATCTACTTCTAAATTACTGCAACTACTACTATCTCCAAAAATCTGTGAAGATTTTTTTCCTCCCCAGACACCATTGTGCATCAAACTGTGTGTGTTTTTGCTACCTCTCAAATGAACAAAATGTGTCTGTTTTGGTGTGCAGTGGCCTTCAGTCTGGAGGGTGTCTACACCATTACTCGCTACTTTGTGCAAGTGAAACAGGTTCATAGGCTCGGAAAAAAAAGAACCCCCATGAAATGCAATTTTTCTGAAAGGCAGATTGAGGTTACGTTCAGGGTGAAAAAGTTCTGCGTCCTCGACAAGCCAAATAATAGCGTGTCCAAGAAACGGAAGTCCACTCCACAGAGTCCAGACATCACCAAAATGAGAAAGTGAAGTTTGGACAGGAGGTTTAAATTTTTTTGGGCGGTGGGGGGGTTGGACAAGAGCAGGCGGCTTAATGTATAGTGAAGTTGGTTTCCCATAATTCTCCTTGGCTTCCTGTTTAGAAGAGTATACTAAAGCATGGGTAACCGGGCATTCGTGGATATCTCATACAATGGGATCGGAAGAAGTTATTCAAAAAACCCTTTAAGATTTAACACTATTTCTGTAGATTAAACAACAAAATCGACCATTATTATGTACTTATTAAATACTTCGCTTGACAAAACCTTAAACACTTTGAAATTCACCCAGATGTAACAGTGGCCATGTGATGGTTTTAAAGCCTTTGAACAAGACTGTAAATAAAATTCCAGGAAGAGAAATGATCACTGTATATTTTCCTCTCATTTCACTGTGATGCCAACTACGCCCACTTCCTGCCAACTTCATCTAAGGTGAAATTTGTCCTTTGAATTCATAAGCTTCAGTCTTGTGAGCACACAGACACCAAGAGAATGTGGCTTAGGGCTTTAATCAGGAAACACAGAGGACTGAATGTGCTGTTTATTATTTGTAGAGCCGCTGACATGCGCTTTAGTTCTTTGTGGATTTTTCCGCCTGCCTGCCACGATTTACTTGTTAGCAATGCTGACACTTTTGTAGTAAAAGCATGCATAATCCTACTCTAATGTATTCATTGTGAGACGTTTTCATAAATGAGTGCATGAGAAATGCGTATTCAGATTTTATTCTTTCATTCAGGTGCTTCAGCGTTGAAGCGTGTTCAAAGTATCAGCACAAAGTCCTTTACGGCAATGTAGTGCGTCACCATCGAATAGGCCAGAAAAGATGATTGGGTGTACTGTATGAATAAAATGTTCTAGTATGAAATGATACACACTTAAAAAGATTTGTTTTGCTTTGAAATGCACTGCTATTGTCATAAAAGTGTTTTGTGGAGAATTCCACTCAAATTCTTCATACTTCATACTCCCAAATATGGTGTGGGAAGTTCTTGCTTTCAAAAAACAGCTTGTACTACTGTTGTTAGAACATTCCTAAACATGATGACCAACTAGACACCAGAAAACTGCTGACAGAACTGCTGGCATCGGCTCCCATGGCTCACCCATGCCCACAGGGACTAAAGGCCAGTCTGTCTGGTCTGATCCTACAAAAAACCCAAATGCAGCACAAATCGACAAAGAAAGTCAATGCTCACCATGATAGAAAGGCATCAGAACATTCAGTGCACCATAGCCTGGCACACATACTGTATGGCCTACCAGGCAAAGAACCCAATTCTACTGACCTGACCTCCAAACTCCCCAGAACCCAGTCTGTTTGAGCACCCATGGGATGTGCCAGACAAACAACCCTGATCCATGGAGGCTCCACACCACAACCCAGCCAGTGTCACGGTACTGTAAGGCCAAAGTCCTGGTGTCAGACAACACAGCACACACTCCGAGGATCTGCAGAGGCATGCCCCAAAGGGCCACAGCCGGCCTGGTGGCACAAAGGAAAACCCAAAACCCAAATCTTAATGTTAATGGTTTTAATGTTATGGCTGATTAGTGTATTACTGTAAATACCTTTAACACTGCAAAAAACAAGCTACTGTAATATAGTATCTAGTAGTAAGCTAGTAGTATCAGTGAGCTAGTATTTCTTATTATAAACAAATATAAAATCATTAAACCCATTTCTTTACTTTATTTAACTTATTCCAAATTATAATAGTTTATTAGAAATAGTCTCATTGTAAATGGTCTCTATTAGCCTTTTAAGCATTTATTGCTAGACAGAAGCAAATTGTTGTGGTGAGAGAAAATGGAAAACTCAGAATAGGTTAAAAGAGGTCTCAGGTTATGTTTATTAAATTTACATTTGGTTAATTCCATCCATCCATCCATCCATCCAACCATCCATCCATCCATCTCAGGGGCCTGGATGGGGGGGGGACCAGAATACCTGGAGGAAACCCAAGATGCATTACAAGAAAAAAATGCAAACTCCACAAGCACAGATCAGAAGCAACATTTAAACCTTCAAGCCGTAAAGGTATAAGGTGACAGTGCTAACCAATAAGGCACTGCGCTTCCCATTTAGGTGATTTGTATACGATTAATTTTACTCTATTCAAAATATTCTCATAAACATAATACCAACTGATAAGTATTTGATAGGTAAAATGGTAGTCACTTGACAACCTTATTTGGGACACAAAATTTCTCCGGGATGATAGCACACTGATAGCAATAACATTTTCCCCTTAAAGTGACCTCATATAAGAAGATACTTTCCAGTGCTTTGTTATTCAGCTCTGCCCAGCTCTGCTCAGCTGTACCTTATTTACATGGACACTGAAAAGGTGTGTTTAAAAGAGGAGTGAAACAGAGTGAAGGGTGAAGCATTATAAGACTCACATTGGGGCACCCCTAAGGTTCTTTAACGTCCACTGTTTTAATGAATGAGGATTGCAATAGATATGATCTTTCATTGGCCTTGGTTTAAGCTTATGAAGCATTAAATCTAAAAAATTAGCAACACCTTCAACATCGATGAACTCAGGTTATTTGAGGACACAGTTCAAAAAAATTGAATAGACCTCAAATGTTAATGGAAAACCTTCCCCCTCTAGCATTGACATGTATTTTCTTTCACTGATGCCATCACCTTGATCGTTCATCACCTCACTAAACACACTGATGAGTTCTTGAGGCACATGAGAGGGATTTATGGCATGTAACTCTTCTTTATGATGTGACATAACTGTATCGCTACGATCTCCTTTGCTGCAGTAAAAGAGCCAGTGTGAGCCACAGTGCTGCAGTAAAGCCTGATTTTATCAGCACAGTCTGAGAGCTGTGATTAGTTTAGAATAGATGAGGCCGAACACTTATAGCCACATTACATTCTTGAGTCTTGCAGTCCATCACGCTGCTTAAAAAGGGCACATTACATGAGTGGCTCACTCCGTTACTCTTTTTCCCCCTCCTGTATTGCACTGCTGTGTCAATTCTGTTCTACTCTTTGTAACATTCCTGGGTAGGAATTACTATAGCCTACAACCACAGCTTACTGACCTACTGTAGAATCATTTGTACCTGCATTTGTTAAACTTATGAGCTAATTAATAATATTTTAGGATCTTATGTATGACAAAAATCTACAGCCCAAATGAGACTACAGTGTCTGGGGTGATGAATTACACTCAATATAGGTTTCACTGTTTAATCAGTCTCAGTTATTTAAAGTAATTGAACTGTATGATGGGAAGTAATGAGACATAGCGATCCTGTGATTTTTAATGCTTTCCACATTATTTCTACCTTTTTCCGCCCTATAGTCACTTTAAAACTACTGGCACCCTTGCTCTTAAAAAAGCTTCCAGCTTGTCGTTATGCAGGTGTTATCTCACAGCCAGGGTTTAAAGTAGGATCTGGCAAGTGGTGGAACCCTAAAACCCAGTATAGCGGTGTAGAAGGGAAAATGACTCACCTCAAAATAACTCATGCGCTCATGGAGTTTTGAGACAAAAGTGTGTGCGATGCTCTTTTTCACTTGAGCGACGTTTGATAGTAATATAACACCATATTACATCCTGATTTGTTGAATGAGTATCTTAATGCTGCGAGCCTGAAGGTAAGCGAAGCATCAACAAGACTTCAACTCATGAAATGAAAACATTAGTATGAACCAAAGGTCATAGAGTATAGCACTCTAGAATCTTTGATATGAACTACCAATCTGATTATTTATATAAAATGAGTATATAAAAGTATTTATATATGCTTATTCAAAAGTATTCAATTTTTTTACCTTGCAGCCTGAAATAAAGACAGAAACAGTTTTTGTTTTATCCAGCTTTATTTACTGAGTGCAACTTTTAACATCTTAGTGAGATATCGCACCAACAACTCAGAAAAAATAGAAAGAAAAACAAACAAACAAAAAAAAAGTAAAGTGAAGTAAATCACCTTCTGAATGACAGCTGTGATCAGCTGTGGTCATTTTAAATAGCTCAGCATGAAAGAGCTTTCCTGGAGCATTTCAGTCCCTGGTAGTGCAACTAAAGCAAAACCACTGGGGGTGTTTTGGGGGATACAGTTGTGCACAGGACAAGTCAGAAAATGGGTAAAAAAAAAATTAAGGTTTTATTGCTGCCTAGGCAAAAACAGTAAAGTCTGTTATTAAGAAGTGCCAGGGGTAGCTCAGTGATTAAGGCATTGGACTACGGTTCGGAAGATCCCAGGTTCAAACCCCACAACCACCAAGTTGCCACTGTTGGGCCCTTAAGCAAGACCCTTAACCCTCAACTGCTCAGATGTATAATGAGATAAAAATGTAAGTCGCTCTGGATAAGAGTGTCTGCCAAATGCCTAAATGTAAGTGGATCAAAACGTCGCTTCAAACTGGGTGAAAGAACCAGGAGGAAACTGGTCAGACAGGCTACCAAATGGCCTACAGCAACTCTGAAGCAGTTGCAGGAATTTATGACTAGAAGAGTATTCATTGTGTGCATGTGACATCCATATCATAAATTCTCCACAACTGTGACTTATACGGAATGGTTGCAAGAAAAAAAAAAACACTCCTCAAGAAAGGCCACATGTCTGAGCATTGCAAAAACTCAAGTGGTCAGATGAGACTAAAATTTAATTACTTGGCCACAACACCAAACATTATGTCTGGCGGAAATCCAATGCAGCTCACTGTTTTATAACCCTCTGTTATGGGGGTGTTTCTCTGGAGCAGCAACTGGAGCACCTGTCAGGATAGAAAGAAAAATGAATGGGGCAAAATACTGTAAAATTCTCAAGGAAAATCTGCTACCATCTGCCAGGAAGTTGTCAACAGGAAGAGTGTGTTTACCTTCCAATATAACAATGACCCAAAGCACAGAGTAAAACTGACCACACAGTGGTTGAAGAAGAAAAATGTGAATGTCCTTCCATGGGCTAACCTGAGCCTTGACTTAAACTCCAATTAAAATCTGTCTAATGACTTGAAGACTGCAGTCCAAAAATGGTCACCATCAAATTTAACTCACGTTGAGCAGCAAGAGTGGGCAAATACTGCAAAGTCTAGATGTGCAAAGTTAAAAGAAGCTTGTCCCAGTATACTGAAGGCTGTAATTAAAGCAAAAGGTGGTTCAACAAAATACTGACAAAAGAGGGTGATCCTTTTAACTCAGTTATTCTCTTTGCTACCTGTTATAAATATGTTAAAAATCAGGCCGCGAAGCAACAAAATGTAAACATTTAAAGGAAGATGTTTCTTTTCTACACCCACTGTATGTATCAAAGGTGTGGAACATGGTTCTGGTCATTCGGGCCCAATTAATCCCCTGCTCACAGCAGACAATGGCAGTATTTTTGAAATTTGGACTCCTATTTGCCTCCAGTGCTATCTATGTAATATAAAACATAACAACAACAGTAAATTATCATGATTATTTCCTGAAGGTAACTTGTTTTTGCCAACTTGCAATAACTGCAAGATGTTTTGATGACTTTCACATCACTATGGAAAAATTCAGGCCTACTTTTCTTTGAGAAATTGCTTTAATTTAGCCGGAGAGCATGACTTACCCATTTCACGTCTTGCCAAGACATCTCATTGTTGTTCAGATCAGGGCATTGATTTTAATTTTGTTAGGTTCGAGCTATTCAGAGATGGAGTTGCTCTTGTGCTCCAGATTGTTGCCTTGCTGCATAACCCAATTGAGCTTGAGCTTCAGATCACGGACTGATGACCGGGTATTCTTCACCGGGAGTCTGTGGTAGAGAGGAGAATGCATGGTTTAATGAACCTTGTTTTAAAAGAAAAGCTTGTGTTTTTTCTCTTGGATAGCAGTGGCTTTAACCTTGCAACTCTCCCATGGATAGTCTTTTGGGGCAACTTTTTATTTTCTGATAGTGGAATCATAAACAATGACATGATCTTTGGTGAGCAAGTCCTGCAGGGTGTACGCTTGGGTTATTGGTGACTTCATGGAGGAGCTGTCAGTGCACGCGATGAGTTGATAATGACTTTTACTGCTTTTTTTTTTTTTTTTTTTGCTGGAGTCCAAGAGCCTCAGAGCCTTACTAGTTTTTTTTGTGAATTTGTACATTGTACATTTGTACATAGTACCACAGCATAGTGTGCTGCTTGTTTTCACATTGCTGGGAAGGTTTTACTTAGATGATATATAAATTTAGCTAGGCTGGCACTAATTAATCTTGTTTTATTATTATTATTATTATTATTATTATTATTATTATTATTATTAATAATAATAATAATAATAATAATACACCTGATTATGAATTACATTTTGTTAATTCTTTGATTAGGTGCCTAAGGGGTAATTAACCCAAAGGGTTTTTTTCTTTCTTCATTTAATATTTCAGTTGTCATTGTAGATGATCTGGCACATTTTTTATGACATTTTACATGAATCTATATATTATCTTTCTCCACATTATACATTTCTGGCAAATGTTTTACTCAAACATATGCATGGTTCCTGTGTTTTGGATTTGTAATAAACTACTTATAAATAGAATAAACAGGCGTTATTGCTGAAATTTTTCCTGGTCCTTTCTTCCATCCTTCATTTTTATGCCTCTTTCCGCGTTTGCATGACCAGTATTGGACTCACTGTTTAAATGACAAAAAAAAAAAAGTTGATATAAGCATATACAGTATAGCTGCCTAGTACAGGTATTTTGAGTTTGCATATGTGTTGTTTGGTAGGAACTCATACATTATTTGTTACACTTTTTTGCCTATAATAAGGTTGACCTTTGCATAGTACTTCTCAGACACACAAAACCCCATTTTTATTCCTCAGGGAAACTAAACATGGTCAAAGGCAGTTAACGTTCTTGTTCAGTTAACGTAATCCCTCTATCTCTCTCTCTCTCTCTCTCTCTCTCTCTCTCTCTCTTTCTATCTCTCTCTAGCTATACACTACTCACAATACGTTAGGGGTATTGTTATTTACATCAGGTACATTCCTATTTGCTTTAAATTTGAATAAAATAGGTTAGAGTTCCCTTTGATATTATTAATAATGTATGAGAAGAAACACCACTTTCAGTAGTTTAATACATATTACCCCAAAAATTTAGACAATAACAGGGATAGCCCCAATCAGCAAAAATTGACAATGTCAGTAGCGGGTGTTTCCACCATTTGCCGTTATGTCAGCTTGACAGCGACGACTCATGCTCCTCACTAGCTTCATGATGTTATTCATGATGTTGTTCTAACCCTAACCCTAACCCCAACCCTAAGCCTTGGTGTCAGTGGAGTCACCTGCAGCGCTCGTCTGGCATTCAAGCCAAAGTAATGGAGTCGGTTGTGAATGGTTTGTCTGGAAACCCTAGTACCCCTCGCATCTCGTAAACCGGCCTGCATCTGTGTGGCAGTTGCATAATGATGTCTGAGTGCATAGGTCCTCAGGTACTGGTCATTGTTGCGAGTTGTCTGCCACGTGTGGGGCTCCACTCCTGGGTCTGTCATGAACTCTGCCAGTAGTTCTGTGTCTTGATGCAAGTCTGCTGATGACACTTTGAGACACAACAAGTTCACGAGCAACATCTGACTGCCTGCCACCGACCTGAAGGCGCGCCATGGCCAGGTGGCGCTGCTCGTCCGTTAAGTGACGTCATGTGTTCATGGCTGTTTAAATGATAAACTTGGAATGACGTACTGACAATACCAGCTTTTTATACCCACAGAATGTTGAAATTGATGCCACATTGAAAAAGGTTGTCTTTAGGGATTGGCCACAATATAAGGCACATCAGTACACAATGAGACACTACATGGAAAACACAAAGTGAGGTGTGTCTATCACCTAAATACAATTCCTAAAAATGTCTAAAGTGAAACAAACACCATATGTATGACATCCACTACAGTAAGTCTCTCACAATATCCCTAACTTATACAGTAGGACCATACAGTATATATACACATATACAGTGGGACCTTGGATAACGAGCATAATTCGTCCCGGAAGTGGGCTCATATTCCAAAATAAATCAAAGCAAATTTTCCCTTAAGAAATAATGGAAATTCAAATTAATAAACTATAAACTTTCAGACTTGTGAATTTTTACAGTATGAACTGTGCCTAAGTTCTTTGCATTTTAACACCAGAGTATAAATATGCCACAGCACCATTGTCTTTATTTTATAACAAGAATGTCAGGTGAGCCAACTGACCCATGAATTTAAAAAGATTTCGGTATTTTGAACTCTTTGATTTTAAGAGACACTCTTTGGAAACCCTACTCATTCCTGCATCTCATATTTATAACTTTTATTCCAATGCTCAAGTTTGAAGATACCAGTTGTAGTCTACATGGTCATGCAGTTGGTTAGATCAGGAGAACATTTGTAAAAAGTTTGCTCACTGACGCATATTAAATGACTGTTTTGAAGAGATGATCAAACTCCGGTGAGTGTTGGAAAGGGTTTAATTAGACCAGGTGGATGCTGGGAAGCAGCAGTGTATTGAGTAGTCTGACTGCCTAAGGAAAGAAGCTGTTGCCGAGGTGGTCATTCACTTCTGTTTCATTAGATCCAATTCAGATTTATTGTGGCTAGTAAAGTACTGTACAGTATCCTACGAAACGCCATCTCATTAAACACAGTACAATGCAGCATTGTAAAGACCTATTGGGGATGAGAATGTGTAGACAAAAAAGTCTGACAAACAGTGCAAGTTGATATATATGACAAAACAAGACAGTGGCGGAATAGTATGGGGTTATATAATTCCTCTATTATAGCAAGGTGGCAATAATTCTAAAATTGACTCAGGATGAGTGTTTCACACAGTGAACCTGCCTCTCTCTGTTGTTTTAGGTGACTCATTGCTTAAACATAATGGCATGAAGTTCACCACGAAGGATAAGGACAACGATCACTCGGAAAACAACTGTGCCTCCTTCTACCACGGAGCCTGGTGGTACCGCAACTGCCACATGTCCAACCTGAACGGGCAGTACCTCCGCGGCCAGCACTCGTCCTACGCCGATGGCATCGAGTGGTACTCCTGGACTGGTTTGCAGTACTCCCTAAAATTCACAGAGATGAAAATCAGGCCTACGTGCGAGCAAAACGAATGAGCGGAGCACGAGCATGTAGGTGTGAAAGACACTATGTAAAGAAATGTACAAGGACTGTATGGCGACGTATTCTTCTCCTGTTCTGTGTGGTTCTGTTTCCAAATCCTTTTTCCATCCTCCACCATTCCAGTCGTAGTGTAGTGGTAGTGATAAAGCAGACTCTAGCTGGTTGCTTTTCTGAATATTATAAAACCATGAAGTCTGTTATGTCTTACGGTTATTGTTGAAATGTCTAAAAAAAAAAAAAAAAACACAACTTCCTGTGTAATTTAGTAAGGATTTGTTTGGAGTTTTTTTTTTAAAAAGCCAACAATTATCCTTATTTTCAGAAACTTTAAGGCTGTATTATGTACAGATGTTGTTTTTATTGGTTTATTCTGTCATCAAGCTTTGTTAAGTCTTGAAAGCTAAGTATTTCAGCCACTTGAGCCTGAAGGAAAGCAGAGAGAGAGAGAGAGAGAGAGAGAAAGAGAGAGAGAATGCTCAATTTCTTTTCCAGCACTTCAATGGCACCACGCAGCAAAATGCACAATTACCGAGAGGCTATTATACATGGTACAGAGATACCGAATCCCAGTTCGGAGAGAGCTTGTCATATCATGTTGTTCAGTAATTAATCACAATGAGCCAGAGGGACAAGGAGTGAGAGGAATTATTACATTAATGGAAACCTTATTATAATAACATGCTCACTTCTGATTGCAAGTGCACTCCATATACATGGAGTACTATGGAGTAGATTACAACAATTAGTAATTGCTGGTGATCATGTGCAGTTTAGTAAAGGAATGTTAACTTAACTACAGCTCATCTCATTATACACCGATCAACCATAACATTGACATAACAAAACATTAACACAGTAACGCTGATTATTAATTATATACCAGTAAACTGGTGACAGGATCATGGGCGCTCAAGGCTCATCCGTCCCCATGTGGACAAAAGGCTAGCCTCTCTAGTTAGATCGCACCAAAAAAAAGCCAATTCAGCACAAATTGAAGGATGGTCGCAATAGAAACTTAGTGTACCACAGCCTGCCTTGCACAAGGTCCAGCAGGCAAAGAGGCCAAGACTGCCAACCTGGCCTCTAAACTCCACAGATTCCAATCTGATCAAGCACACATAGGATGCAGCAGACGAAACAATCAATTCATAGAGATTCTGCCCTCGAACATATAGCACAAAAAGGATCTGAGCCCGAAAGGCCACAGCAGTCCTATACAATACAGGGCATAATTTTTTTCCATTCTGGTGTTATGAATGATTGGAGTTTATGCATTACATTTACTAGTTCACTTTAAAGAAATTAGATTTGTTTGTGATTTAGAGCTGAAACCTACTCTAAGCATTAAATGACCAAAAGTTTTCGGATACCTGGACATTAAATCCACGTGTTGGACTTCAACAAACTGCTGCTATTTTCGAATGCTGTAGCATTACAATTTCCCTTCACTGGAATTCAAGAGCTTGAACCTGTTCCAACTCCTGTCCACAAAGCAAGCTCAATGAAAACACGGTTGGAGTTTAAAGTAGAAGAACTCAAATGTCCTGCACAGAACCCTGACCACAACTCCACTGAAAGCTTTTGGAATGAACTGGAAAGCTAACTGCACCTCCTCACCTGATATCACTTGTGCCTGACATCACTTATGCTCTTATGGACGAATGAGCACAGCTAAAGTACTGTGCAGAAGTCCTGAGGCAGCTCTCATTTCTTCATATTTTGCTCACAAAGAGCCAGCCTTTCTTGTATTTTTAATGGGGTCTTGAGAAATAGTTCTTTAGGACTTTTTAGGCTCTTATTTTCACCACGGTTTTGGCTCTCATTTTCAGTCCATTCCCTTTACCTGAGCAGTTTTCTTTTTTTTTTTTTTTGTTAAGATGCACTGTGAATTATGAATTATTAAAGTATAAAAAGTAGATAGCATAAAGGATAACAAACTGTATATAACTGTAGGCGGTGAGAAACAGGTGCAGATGATGATGGATGATCAAGGCGGAGATTAGACGAGAGGGGAAACAAGGTTGCTGCTGAGGTTGTAAATAACCAATTTTATCTGTTGTATCTTTACTTTGTTGTAACTTCGCGGCCTGTCACATTAAATTGTCACATTTCTTCCCATTTGTGTTTTTTAATCTACATAATTTAATTGAATTTAATTTAATAGGAAAAAATGAGAGTTGATTCAAGACTTTTGCATGGTACTATTAGTTATAAAGGCAAATATGGACCAAATCTGACATTGGCTGTTCAACTAGCATATGGGTGTGATGGTCAGGTGTTCATAATTTTGGCCATATAGTATAGCAATCAGTATTACAATATAACGTGCTGCTGCTTATACAAAATAAATGGAATATTACAGATATAATGGGTTTTAATGCAGGTGCATGATCTGTGTCTGATATAGATTTTATCCATTTATCTATTTATTTATTAAATTTATTCTATTTTATTCATATAAAATTATAAAACTACTGTATTGTCAGAAACAGAAATAGAATCATGAGCATTCCCAGCCATGTGGTGTAAATAAATCTCACAGTTCCTCAACCTCAGTGATATCACTCCAGTTCATAACTAGCCTCAACTATGGACAGGGTTTATTATTATTTTTTTGTTTGATTGTTTGTTTGTTTATTTTTCACACAGTTGTGCAGTTAGTATGCATAGCTGCAATATGTTCTAAAATCGAAACATGCTATACAATAGCATAGTTTTAATAACAACAGTTATTAAGGGATTTAAAAAAACAGGGTCGTTCTTTGTTTTGCAAAGCCTTAAACCTGACCATTTGCATGAAAGAAAATATGTAAAAAAAAAAAAATCTAATAATAGTTTGCGACATATTACTATATATTTGTAACATTGTTCATTTCTATCCATCAAACAATACCATACAATATAAAAAAAAACTATTTATTAATAATACAAAATTATTAATATAATGTTGCAGATATTCATCTTCCAGTCATATACAGTAAATGCTAAACATCGTTTCTCGTTTTTCGATGTTCAATTTGTTATTCATTTGTAAAATCTATGACACTAAATTCATATGTACCCACTCTCAGTCCAAATAAACACTTTATTATTGTTTTTAGTGAATGAAGTATGTCACAGTTCTCACTGTGCGTTTTATTTGTTTAATTTTGCTATATATATTTACACTGACTTTTATTTGGAAATGTGAACTATTTGCGTTTTAACAAACAAAGTGTGTGTGAGTTTAAGATTAAAAACTCTGAAACTTGTGATGTTTTTATAAGCACTAAAAAAACAGGTGGGTGGTTTGACAAAAATATCATATCTCGATATCTGAAGATGTTTTTGCAAAAAAATTGATGCATGATGATTGAGACACACATACTGTACAGTACACACGCCCACACACACATTCTTATATACTGTGTGTACTGTATGTATTTTTCAGACAGACCATGTACAGTATATATACATATCACGACTGTTGGCGGTAAACCACTGAAGGTCAAGATTCTGTCATTTTAATAATAAAAGAAAGATCCTCCCTGAAACACACCATACAGGGGAAAGCAAATGCCAAACCTAAGACCCAAGTCTTTTTTCTTTAGGGTCAGTTGAAGACAATTGGCCCAGAACAATCAACAGGAGGAAAACATCTCTGCGTGTGTCAACATTAGTACCGATGCATTAACATACAGTACTGTGCAAAAGTCTTGATCCACCTTACATTCAATCATATTGATTAAATGATGTATATAAAGTTAAGCAAATAGCAATAAAAATGCTTTACTGTGACAGGCTATAAAGATACAATTGAAAAATTGGTTGTTTACCTGTATGTCACAAGCTCAGCAGCAACCTCGTTTCCTCTCTCGTCTGTTCCAACCACTTAGCATTCAGCATCACCAGTATACTAATCATTTGGTCATCATCTGTACCTGTTTCTCACTGGTTCATGCCTTAAGTTAGACGTCTATAATTGGAGGCAAAAATGAGAACTAAATGAAGTCCTACAGGAAGCCTGGAGAGCGATTCCTCAAGATTTGGAACGTTAAGAACTCAGTTCAGAACTGAAAGGTGGCTCAATACTTTTGCACAGAAGCAGCACAAATTTAGAGTCAATTTGAGCATTTGATGTAATTTATATATATATTTTTTTGCCCATGTATCCAGATATTTGGGCCACTCTCTATAAGTTTAAATTTAAATCAATGTGATGTTAGTGATTCTGGGACTATAGTCTTGATTCATGCTGCATTGTCATTATTCCTGTGAGAAGTTGGCGGTTGTCTGACACTCTCACGGCAGACAGGGACATTGCTCGCACCGTTAAAGTGGTGCGCTTAATAAGAGAAAAAAAATCTAATTTAAATCATAAGGGTTAACTGTCAGATTTCTCAAGAGCAAACACTTCTTTTCTCACTCACTATTTCCATCAGTGTTCAATATCATAATAATGAGAATTTTATAGTAGAAGAAGTGGAGACACTACACATTGGAGTTTCAGAAGACAACAAAGCAGCTGGACTGAGTTACAGCAAAGAGTCTGCTTATTCGTGATCTATGATCATTAGGGTGCAAGTTGATGTTTTAGATGTTTTTAGCAGAGTAAGGAAATAAAGCTCTGGTTCATTACGCTGTGGCAGAAGTAAAGCAAGTTTAAAGTTGCCACTATGAGCAGGATGTCAAATAAAATAAAAACCATTCACTAAAAGTAGAGTATTTATAAAAAGAGAGTCTAACATGGCAATTAAATCTGTTTAAAATTTTAAACAAAAATGAAATAAAACCTTTTATGATATCTCCATTGAAGATTGTGTTCTAAAATGTATCATAAAATCATTTAAAATCATGTAAATTTTATCTTTACATTACAAGTTAAAATCTGTATAAATCCAAATATGATTTTATTTTTATATCACCAATGCTGTGTAAGTGTAATACTGTATATACAGTGCCAGTCAAATGTTAGCACACAAGGTTGGATTTGTTTTTTACATTTTAGAACGTTGCAGGATTTTTCCTAAATTACAAAATAACACATGGAATTAGGTAATTAAGCAACAACAACAACAACAACAGTCAGTTATTTTAAGACATTGGGGTCAGCTGTTCTGGAATAGTTCTTGCAAGAACATTGTTGTGTTAAGTGCATTTGCAAAACCCATCAGGCTCCATGAAGAAACTGGCTCTCATGGAGACCTTCCTATGAAATAAAGAGCAAAACGTATTTCTTACTAGCATCAAAAATTTATTAACAACACCTCAGATTAGAGAGTTATGAAGTAGCAGATACAGTGCCTTTCAAAAATATTCATACCCCATAAACTTTTCAAAATTGCATATGTTATAGAATGTAGAAAATAAATCATTAAATAAAAAAAATGCAAAAATTAATAAATACGCATTAAACTACAGACCTAATTAAACACACTGAGGGATACAGGTTAATAACGAATGCTGAAAATTTCTTGAAGATTCTTTAAAGATTATGGCTCTGGTTTTTGTTGTAGGCACGTCTCCTTTCCTATACTACCTTTTCTAGTCTGGTCTATATAAGCCTGTTTTCTTTTTCATTCCTGATTCAAATCTATAAACGTGTTTTAAATGTGACATGAATGACATGAAATAAACCTTCAGCAATTTCTATTTCCATTTTATGTCTCTGGGTTTTTTTCAGTAGGTGTGTTTTGGTAATTATTCCTCATGGTCAGCTCGAGCATCAGAACAGCCAAAGGTCAGCTCATTAGCAGGTAAGTGTTTATCGGCCAAATAAAGGTCATTAAGCAAAGACACTTTGGTGGACATTTCGGACACGCCGCTTTGTCATACAAATTAATTGGTAGGTCCTGTTTTGGCAGTCCTTCAGAACAATGCAGCAAAGAAGAGACTTTATTTCAGTGAAGACCTGGCAACCAATGCAGACACGTCTGAGGACTATATCAAATGCCACAGCAGCTGACATGAAAGGTGACAGGAAAAAAAATGGAATGGGGATTTTTTTTCCCCTTTTTTTTGCGGTGTGTTCCGCTTCAGTTTAAGGACGGAACGTGAACTGATGGGGCTCATTAAAATTGAAGTCACTATGACTGCCTGGTACCAGATGACGCGCTGTATCTCAGACTGACAGAGAAGAGCTCAGAGCCTCCTGCGTGAGCAGAATGAGGTATAAAATAGGCCACGCTTCACCTTTTTTTTTGACATTTTTGCATTGCAATTATAAGATAGTAATGTTCACTTATTCTCAGCACTGGGTAAAGGGCAGACATTTCCATGGCGTCATGTCCCACTACATCATGTTGAGTATTATTTTAAATTAAAAATCACTCCGGTTGATGGGAAGTTTTACTACAGTGCACTAGAGTGTCGCTTCAGTTTCTCAAAAAAAGTTACAGTCAGAGGTACACTTACTGTAGGTTCATTCTTACAAATTGCAGCCTAAAATGAAGCTGAGATTCTCTTACCATCCTGATGTTTTTTTACTTCTTAGACTACACTATTAACTTTTTATTTACTTTTTTTTGTAATAAAAGATAGATCATTCTATTTGATCTCTTTAAAGTTGTGTATAAAGTTGATGAATGTTTACAAAACAAATTAGCTCCTGTTAATTACATTAAAGCTGCTTTTAACTGTCATTTACATAAACACAGCATTTCTTCTTTTTTCTCTTTTGAAGTTAATAAGACAACAAAACAGCATTTGTTGTCTGACAAGGACAACTGCAGTAGTTGTTGAAAACTTACTAACACTGGAGACTCGTTCACTAAATATTAATGTAACATGTCCGCAACTCAGAGCATTTTAGCCCTTATTTGTTTTGCTGTTTTCTTTTTTTTTTTTTTTTTTTGAGTTTATAAATATATATAGGGCTCAGAAGTGTGCAGTATAGAGTGACATATCCTTTTTTTCCAGCACAAAATAAGCAACACTATAAACTAAATTTTTAAGAAAATAAAATGGGTCACAGAGTCAAAGAAATAGCTCAGATACACATGATCATGTGTTTTCAATTTTGTTTTCAGTTGTTTCTAAACTGAACCATATATACCATATACCATACCATATATAGTACTATAATCATTTTGAGAGTTTGTGACGTCATTCACATTCATCATTTTCCCATGGTAAAATGTACCCTTTAAACACGTAAACTTACAGTACTGTACATCCTACCTGACATCCCCAAAGTCTGAAGCCTCCACATTAACACACACTGGCAAGACTTCCATTTAAGCATGTATCAGTGCCGCTCGAGTTTTAAGGATTAAAGAAATCACCCATATCAATGTTCATATGTTTATGGGGTTTGTTATTAATCTTAGATTATATGTAGCATCACAATTTAAGTTCCTCTGAATTAGCAGTTACTATAGAAACAGCAGTTGTTATATAATGCTGTTATATAAGATTCATTACCACCTTCTGACAAATCAGATTTAAGAATTCTATGTGGATAAAAAAACAGGACAAACTGCACATGATGTCATCAATAGGTTTTCTACAGAGCTGATAAACTGGGAGCTCTGGACGTCGCCATCTTGACATCTCACACTCTGACTTATCCATAAATGAGCTTAAAGGGAGCCTGGCTGTTGGTTGGAACACACCTTCTTACTTCAGTGACCACAGCTTTAGCCTTTGGCTCAGCTAAAATGTTAAGATGGCTAATGATAATTTATATGCTAATGTTACTTTTGCATTCGATTGAACTCCGTCATTCATACTCTACACTTGGATCTTCCCAAGTCAGCTCATACATTTCTTTGGCAAGATTAACTACAGCAATTCCATTAAGCTGGTTAGCTAAACAAGCTAGTGCTTTGACACCACTGGTTAGCTCAAATCGTCCACATCCCTAATGATTCATACTTTTATGGCCTTAAGTAATGTTAACTGATGAGCTACATTAAAAACTAATTCCCCTGTAAAGTTGTCATGAATGCGAAATCTAGTTCTGGAGACCCCCCCAAAAAATTTTGTTGCACATTTTAACATGGGGTTCTAAGGGGATTGGAGGCCTTGTGGTCCTTTGGGGAACTGCACACGTTGGACTAATTTATTTCGCCCTTTGAAAACTACAAAATGAAAGACGCTAATGACTGTGGTGTTTCAGAAACGGTGGATCACATAATTTGTGAACATTTCCCCTTTCTAAAGGAAAAAAAAAATTGTAGGAGATGATCTAATGGTTTCTACTCAACGTTAAATTCATTAGCTACTAATGGAAATATGGGTTAATGTGAACTATTATTCTAATGCAAGTTAAAAAAAAACAACCTTTCCATTATGTATCTGAATTTTATCAGATCTTGATGTCTAATATTTCCTCTCTCGTTTCAGTTCAATACAGAGGTTTTTTTTTTTTCTTCTGCCTCTTTCACACTCTGCTTTTCTCTCATGCTCCCTCTTCCCTTACTCTTCAAGGTCATTTTTAGTTGTGCTTGCCATGTTCTTTCTGAGAAGGCCGAGTGTAGGAGGCGAGTACTCGCATGTCCTCGGTGGCAAGGTCTGCCTTTGAGTGCTGTCGGACCACTCAGCGAATCATAAGCTTGTCCATTATCTTCCTCTGCTTGTATCCTATATGCTTTGTGATTATGCTCTGCAAGCTAAACTTACAAGACAGGCAACCACAACAGGAAGGGATTTGCAGTGTTTATCCAGCCTGAGACCTTTCGTGTCTCCTGTGCATGACTGATCGATAACCTGCGGTGTGGTCAGGGTTTCAAATCACTGCTTCACTGTATTCATCCTTTAATGGCTTTGTATGTCTATGTGGTGATTTAGGAGGACTTAAGACCTCTCTCTTTACTGCACACATTGGCTCTAATGGTCTTTTCAATGGAGTAGTCACTGCTGTGCTGCTGGTTCAATGAAACAGACAGGCATAGCTGGGTTATCTGTTAAAACTGTAATGAGGTGAAAACCAATAGTTGGATTTAGTTGTTGGCCTCCTACATGATTCTAATCTCTCAGGACGCTTTTTTTTTTTTTTTTTTAGTAAAGAACTCTTAGAATCTGAACTAGGACTTGGAATCTGTTCTAACAAGACGTCTTCATGGTCCATTTCCATTCAATCTTTTAAATTGGTCTTCTTGACACTCGCTACATTAACATAGACATATTTTATCAATCCAATTGAAATCATTCTGATTAAATAGTCCAGAGGCAGCAGGGTGGCTTAATGGTTAGCGCTGTCGCCTTGCACCTCCAGGGTCCAGCTCGATTCCCGCCTCGGGTCTGTGTACTTTGAGTTTGCATGTTCTCCCCGTGCTCAGTAGGTTTCCTCCGCATCCTCCTACCATCCAAAGACATGCAAATTTGACTAACTGGTGTTGCCAAATTGCCCGTAGTGTGTATGTATGTGTGTACCCTGCGATGAGTTGGCACCCAGTCTAGAGTGTACCCCGCCTCGTGCCCTATCTCCTAGAATAGGCTCCAGGCCCCCCGCGACCCTGCATACAAAATAAATCAGTATAGACGAGTGAGTGAGTAAATATTTTAACTTAACTGTATGCAAGGTCATTGATCTGATCAAATGTGAGATTACAGGCACAAATTATACAATTAATCAGGTTGTATTTTATTTTTATTTTACTCTGCTGAAAATAATAAATAGGAAAAATAAAGCAGAAGCAGTTTGTTTTTTTCCAGTTTTTAATTTCTCATCTTTTTTTTTTGTGGACATTCTGACTTATGTTACAAGATTTTAGCATTATCTACAGTATGATTGGTTAAATGTTTAATAGGAGTAAAATGGTTAGCCAATTAGTCCTCCTTCCTCACCCAGTGGATGAAAGTCTAAAATAAACACAGACTAGAGAGAGAGAGAGAGAGAGAAGTTCTCGCAAAATTTATTGAGAGAAACACACAGATCAGGTGTTTTCATGGCTATTACTTACCTTTTGAGTCAGATTATTGAAGTTAGAACACTCCTCTTATTCAGATTACAAAATTCATTCCAATTAGACCGGATCAGGTCAGACTGTTCCGACTGAGATGTTTATATGATGCAGATTTATTCTAATCGACTATTATTCTAATTATTAATGGAATATTAAGGCCTGTTTAAATGCAACTGATTTAACAGGAATGAAATAAAATGTTTGTCGACAGGTTTATTCCTTTATTGTACGTTACTGTCTGTGCTAATTTAAAAAATCCCCATTATGGCCATATGCGTCTACTCCAGGTTCTGCAGAAACATGCCAGTAACTATTGGTTATGCCAAGTCACCCCAGTGTGGATGAGCATGGGAATGCGTGGATGATGCCAAGGTGCTGGTGTCTCATCCAGACTGATTTTAAGTAACTACATCTGTTTTGCCTGACTCTTTCTTTTGTACATATCTGAGGCATAATAATAAAAATGATACAATAGATTCTGATTCTCTTCTGGCAAGGATATATGATACAGTAAAAAATAAATAAATAAATAAATAAATAAATAAATAAATAAAAATGTAAAATCACAGAATAAACATGTAAGTGTTTAATAAAAAACACTTTTGCATGAAATAGGCATATTAATAGAACATCAACTTCAGGCTAAAAATTATATAATAATAATAATAATAATAATAATAATAATATAGGGCTTTCTATTAATTGCAACTTCACATATATAGATAAACCACACCAGCCAATAAGATCTATCAAATTTTTATTTTTTTTTTTTTTTTAATACATTTAATCATTTTCATTATTGGAAAGGGTTGCATACACAAAATCTTTACAGGATATGCATACTTACACCATGTGGCCAAAGCTTTGTGAACACCTGACCATCACACCTATACAGTATGTGGCTTTCTCCACACGGTTGTCACAAGCTTTGAAGCACACAATTGTATGTGCAATATGGAACTAAAAAGCCTAAATCTGCTCTAGCAGGACAGTTTCCCTGTGCACAAAGTGAGTGACCCTCAAGAATCTAGTGGGAAGCCTTCCCGGAAAACTGGAGCTTATTATAACTGCAAAAAGGAAACTAAATCTGGCACAAATAGATATGCAGGGCAGGAGCATATAGCACATACAGGAGAGTGAAAACTAATTATGCTTATTAAAAAGATAAGTACGCGAGCACGAGCTCAGGGAATTTGATTACGCGAGCAGGGGTCATATTTGATTATTGTTCCCATGCTCTCTATCAGACATCTTCATGTTCCCGTGCCACACACAGTCTGGCCTGTTCTTTTTAACTGCCAATTAGGGTAACTAGTGCTATTTAAAATAAAAAAAAAGGTTAATGTAAGTCTTTGCAGTGTGATGACTTCATTTAATTGCAGAATTTATAATTGTCCACACTACCGCAGGTGGAACTACGATAAGAGCAAATTAATTTAATTAGACTAAATTATATTTGCGCAGTAGACCAATGGACTTTACTGTAATCCAGATATAGATTTAGATTTCTAATGAACGTGCCCGACGGGGCCATGTCAAGAAGAAGAAGAAGAAGAAGAAAAACTCCCTAACACAACATAGAGGAAGAAATTTTAAGACTCCTCTGTGTGACACAAGAGAGTGGGATTATACCTATTATACCTATAGTGTCATAAATCATAAAGTATCATGGATTTCGACACACCTTTCAATTCAATGTTTTATGTTTTGTGGTTCATTTTCTACATTCTAGAAAAAGGCAAGGCAAGTTTATTTGTATAGCACATTTCATACACAATGGTAATTTAAAGTGCTGAAGATAATCATAAATTGAAATAGAAAATAATAGCAATAAAACTTTTTTAATTGATTTAAAATTTGATTTCAAATAAAAAAAAGTCTGCAATAAAACTATTAACAATTAGATTTATAATAAAAACAAAACAGTTAAAAATATAATATAAACATAAAATACAGTGCAGTCAGTTGCAAAAAATATGAAATGCAACAATAACAACAACAACAGTTGATATTTTATGTTCTGAAATAGTTCTTGCAAGAACAGTATTGTCAAATGCATTTGCAAAACCCATCTGACACCATAATGAAACTAGCACACACAAAGACTTTCCCAGGAAAGCAAGACCAAAACTTCATTTAGAGTCACCAGCCTCAGGATTACCAATTAACAAACAGCGCCTCAGATTAGAGGCGTTATGAAGGTTTTACAGGGTATACAGTAAGTAGGAGACACAACTTAGTATCAACTGTTCAAAGAAGCCCGCTGCATATTTTGGACGCCTTCAGCATGGTTTTACAATGTAGAAGAAGAAAAAAAAATCTGGAACGACCATGGAGTTAGAAGGTGTGTCCAAATTTTTGACTGGAAGCTAAACATTACTAAATGTGTGCTGAATGTCTGTAGTTTTCTCCACTGAGGAAAGAGTTAAACTGGTTCTGGGAAGCGTAACACCTCAGGGTATCCATCATAGACCATCTAGAGCAACTGTGTCCCCTCACACCATTTTAAAAAGGTTTCTTTTGAAAAATGTGAGGAATCTTTGAGTGATTGTTAACACATATTAGTAGAGCCTAACCAACTTATTTAAGGACTTGTTTTGTATTCGTCCTTGACAAATAAAACATCAACTGACATCATTTGTTCTCACTGCAGCACATGGTCTTAGATTGTCTTTTATTCTTCTTAGGTTTAAAAGTAAGAGAAAAAATTGCTTGAAGTGTCTGCCTTGATGTGGCTTTGACGTGTTTGTCAGCCAGGAGAAATAAAGAGACACACACACACACATACACACACACACACATACTAACAGCATGCGTGATGGTGTCTCAGTCGTCTGTCTGGTTTGTACAACATAGACAGAATATCAAAGTTTTCAGTCAAATGCCTTCTGTCACGTATATCTGTTACATTAAAGGACAAAAAGTCATTGACATGTTTTAGTTAAGTTCTGGGAAGAACAAAGAGAAAGGAGGTAATACAGATATTTATCTGGATACGGGTTATAGGAAGTATTGCCATATAAGGAATGAGGGTGCACAATGAGGATTGGACATCGTCTAGGGTCCAAGAGGTTGAAAAAAAAATTGGACCCAAGTAAAAAAAGTATACTAAGTATATTAAATCCTAGCATGCCAAACATACTTAAATGTACTTGCAGCCAGACTAATGACTAGTATACTTTTTTAACTTTTAAGTTTGCTATTTTGGAACAACTACAGTAATTTAAGTTGTAATTAAATTGCACAAAAGCACAATTTTAAGTGTATTAAGTATACTTTTGTGTGCTAAAGTGGAACAACTTTAAGTACACTTAAAGTATATGGCTGTGTGTGTACTAACGTACATACCTGACAGTAATTGATAAAATTTAGGAAATATTTAATGTATTATAAGTACATTACAGCTATTTTTACTGTGTTACAAATACATGACTTTTGGACAATTACAAATACTAAAAAAGTACACTTTTGTGATTAATATAAATATACTTTATCGTATCATACAATACACACAACCTTCTATACTACAGTATTGCAAATGTATTAAAAGTACACTAAGGGTGTTTAGGATAATTTACAAATGCTAAATGCATTTTCTACACTATAACATGTTTTTGAAATTATAAGGCAGATTTTTTCATGAGTTCAACAAATTTAATTTGCACAAGGTTGCAAAAAATCACTACTATAGTTTATTTCTGTTCAACAAAACGTCAGGTTGTCACGTACAGTATTAGTTTAAACCTGGTGTGTGAACACAGACAGACATCAGTATTAGAGTATACAGGTACAGTATTAGTTTAAACCTGGTGTGTGGACACAGACAGACATCAGTATTAGAGTATACAGGTACAGTATTAGTTTAAACCTGACAGTGATGTGTTGATTCTAGCTGTTACACAGAGACTGAAAACAGGCCGAGAGCTACGGAGCCATTACACCACAAGCACATAAGATTTAGCAACAACACATTAGACAATACATTCTATAGCTTAAAGTATGTACTTAATTACAAATTACCTAACAAAAAAACATTAAATTTCCCTTATGCCAATGAAAATAAAATAATAACGATACGAACTAACGCACGCGACGATGCAGCTTCTAGCCGTGAATTCAAACTAGAAGCGGAGGACTGAGGAGCCAATCAGGAAACAGACAGTCTATATTAAAGTTCGTATTCTAATGTATACTTTCTGTACATTTGTACAATGATTATTTTA
Source organism: Clarias gariepinus (assembly GCF_024256425.1). Classification (NCBI taxonomy): domain Eukaryota; kingdom Metazoa; phylum Chordata; class Actinopteri; order Siluriformes; family Clariidae; genus Clarias; species Clarias gariepinus. The sequence continues at coordinate 7,627,605 of NC_071108.1, read as the reverse complement.
AGCTTTTTTCTTGTTCAAATATACTAAAAATAAATAGAAAAAAAAGTTTAAATAAGTGTGCTTTGGAAATAAGACCAAGCTTTCACTTAAAGTATATTTCCTTATAATATATTTTTGGAAAGTGTACTATAATACAATTATTTTGAAGTATGTTTAAAGTTTAATTCCAAGATCAAAAGCATGATGTTAGTATACTTTTTATATATAAACTGATGGTACAACTTTTTGTTAGTATATTTGCAATGTACTATTGAAGATTTCAGTATATTTGTAATACACTAAAGTGTATCTTTTAAAACGAAGCGCCTGTCAGGACGAAAATTAATGCAAAACTTAGTTTTAGACTAATCCTACATTTTTGTGGTACATCATCAACCAGGCTTAAATGAATCGTAAAATACAAACAAACGTAATTTTTTTTTGGATTAAAAGTATGTCAACTTGACCACTGCCCTGAGAGATCAACTACAACTGGGGATTTGTTTATCTGTTCAGTAAATCGCTTTTGAATAATTCATGCTCACGCATGCTGGGATGATTTGACTCATCTCTCTGGCTCGCTCATATTGATTTACTGAATAGAGCCATATTAAAAGCACTCGCTCAAGTGCCTTGTTCAATATTCAGGGTGCATGCCATGAAAAAATAAAGCTGCAGATTTGCATCTCCAAAAAGGAAAACAGCCCTTGTCTCTGTTCGTAAGAGAAGACTTATGAACCCTGTCCCAGTTTATTTTACAGAGAGACATAAAATTAATTAAACTTTTATGATAGGGTATATCATTTGAAGCCATGCTGTCATGTTATAGAGTGATATTATAAAGCATGGCGCTCGGAGATTGAGTGTCGCACACTGGAATGTCCACTACAGAATGGAAATGCCGTAGGTGTCAATTAACGTCAGGTTCGTTGGGCAAGACTGTCTTACAGCTGCACATGTTTAAATGAAATAAGTAAAGCACATTGATGTTTACAGAAAATACAAACAGTTTGATTCAGAGGTTTAGTACATCCTAAAAAAATAAAAAAAGAATAAAAAAAAACAAGAAAATTAATAGCCATATAATATAATATATATATATATATTGATATCCCACCCACTTTCAGCTTTCAGCTATCTTGTAACGAGATATTAAAAATGTAGCTACCGTGAGAAGGGAAAAACTGTAATGGTTAGACTACTGGGTCAGGTCACTTAAAAACTGCAGCTGTTGTGGGATGTTCCCAGGCTGCAGTAGTCAGGAGATACAACCAAAAGTGATCCAAGGAAGGAAAACCAGTGAACTGGCAACAGGATCATGGGTGGCCAAGGCTTACTGATGCACATGGGGAGAGAATTAGTCTGATTTAATAAAAGTGCTACTGTTGCTCTAATTAAGAAATAGGCTAATGCTGGTTCTAATAAAGAAGAAGTGTCAGAACACACAATGCATGTATATATATTTATGCCTTGAGCAAGGCCCTTTACCCTCAACTGCTCAGATGTGTAATAAGATAAAATAAAATGTAAGTCGCTCTGGATAAGAGCGTCTGCCAAATGCCTAAATGTAAATGTAAATGTAAATAAAAAAAAAAAAAAAATATATATATATATATATATATATATATATATTAGGGGACTATATGTGTTAGGGGACGTTACTTTTTAAAGTAACAAATTACATTACAAAATTACTGTCTTTAAAAAGTAATCGGTTATTATGTACATTACAGCGTTACTTTCTGATAAAAGTAACTAGTTTGAGTACTTTTTCACTGCAGAAAAAAAAAAAAACTTTTTTTGGCGCTGTGATTAGGTTTACATCTTTCCGCACATCGGTCCTCGCATAGTCAAACCGCATAGGTGAGATAGGGGTATAACAGCAGGAATAACAAAGACGGCGTGGTGGAGCTTGTACAGTAGGACAACATTTATACACACACTGAGGGATTGGAAATGACTGCTGTCTGGCTTACGGATTACATAAATTATCTAAATGACTATTACATTTTTGAAAAAGTAACTAAATAAATGAATACTTAATGGCGGACCAAACACGTTAGATTACTAATTTCATCCAAAAAGTACTCCAAGTACTTTAACGTGTTATTTTGTAACGCGTTACACCCAACACTAATTCTCAATCTATTGCATATATACAACTAGTATATAGTATGGACTATAATGTAAAACGTCTAGGAGAAAATAACACATGGTTTCACAACTAAGTGACAGACTTTATTTAACAACAGCACAGTGGAAGAGGACATGCATAGGAAAAATATTTTAATTGGCAAACTATTTTATTATTTCTTGCTATAACATTATTATTATTATTATTATTATTATTATTATTACAAAATTATAATTACCTGCCTAATTACCTTTAAATGCCTTAAACGGTTAGAGCTTTAAAAATTCTTAAAATAATATATACAATCCGAACACTTTAAAATGAAAACAAGATGTCTATAAACATTCTGTTTTTATATTTAAACGTTGTTATAGACTATTAAACCGTGGTATCAGCCATGTGACGGTTAAGTTCTTGTACATTTTATTTCCTCACACTCACTCATCTAATATCGCTAAGATTTCTCTAGAGAAAACACAATGATGCCAAACAATGTCCAGAAGCAAGCCCAAGAGGGAGAAAGCTGAATGTGATCACAGTAGTCTGGATTTAGAACATGAGAGCTTCTGTAATTAAGGAGTCATACAGAGCCAGACACCTGCTGTCTCTTCCCCTGAAGGGCACCTGCGTACCCACTGTAATTACCGCACAACTTCCTCCCACAAAACAAACCACACATGGCAGTGACAGAAGAGACCAGCTCACACACACCTCAGGCTTCAGAGGTGCAATAAAATGGAGAAAGAAACAAACAAACAAATGAAACAAGAAAAACATTTGCAAATCTCAAGCATCAGAATTATTATTATTATTATTATTATTATTATTATTATTATTATCAGGTCTCAATTATTATAAACATTACCATTAATATTATTTTCACCATCTCAAGTAAGTCAGCAAGTTTTACAATGTTCTTCAGTAATGAAAAGTTTACATCATTTTTTTTATTTGATCATTTTAATTAAAGAAAGAAATAATTGAGAAAAGATTGATAAGGGATGCAGCTACAGCGTACAGCTGCTATAAAGAAAGGGCTACTGGTGGTTAAGCAGGTTTATATAATATCTCATCATCTATACAGCTTTATTCTTTATACACGATGGGGCCTGGATCCTGTTCCCAGGAGACTTTGGGGGTGAAGCAGGGTATACCCTTGATGAGGTGCCAATCAATCACAGGGCATTCACACTTCCCAATTAACCTAATTTGCACGCCAGTTAGCCTAATCTGCATGGAAACCCACCAGGCACAGGCAGAACATGCAAACTTCATGCACACGGATTATAGTTTTACTTTTATTCCACACTGATTATTCTACAGCCATCCATAGCTGAGAATCCTAGGAACAAATCGCAATTACACTTGTAATGTGTTGTGCAAGTAAGTGTACAAGGGTGGATAGTGCTTCCTGTATGTCTGGGTGTGTTACCCCACCCACTGTTGTTGTCAGTAGCAGCCTTAAAAGATGTGTCTTGTCCAGAGAAAACAGGGTACAGCCTTTACCGTTCCTAGTTGGTACAGTAGCAGATGATGGATGGAAGATGGCGCTAATCTGAAAAGAATTTGGGAGCGAATGAAAATAAATGAGAAATTCTATACAGTATGTATACCAATGTTATAGTGAAGAGGTGTGAATAGTTACAGTAGATCCCATTCCCTGCTGTAAACGGAGAGTCATGACACTTTACATACAGAAACCCAACATCTACTGTATATATGACTGATCGCTTATACATGGAGTAATAAAATGATGAGTTTGTTTGACCAATACCTCTAGTTTCAGTGTACTTTGAGAAAGGGTTAATGCAGTAATTGGTCAATTGTAGTGGTATTGGAGTAATGAAACACTCTAATACTTTAATATCATATAGTGTATTGTAGGATGAATGCTTTCTTAACATGAAAAATGGTGAGCTGAGTCTCCCAATGCGGTATAGAGATGCTGAAAATGCTGTTCTGGTTTTGTAGTGGCCCTTGTTGCTCTCATTACTGTGGATATTGCTTTCTCGTGCCAGTGGCTTTACTGCAGCTACTGCCTCTGGTACAAGTGATGACTTATACCGTAGATAGATCCAGTGTAGGGGCAGGTACACAACAGGAACATGCTAATAATAATAAAAAAATAATAATAGAATTTAAAATAAACAATAACATTTTGTTAAAAAAAAAAGTATCTTCTATACGATACAATACACACATACATGCATATTTAACTTTGTCTTTAAAAAAGAAAAAAAATGTTATGCAATATATATGTCATCATATAATCATGCATTGTATAATTATAGCTTGCCAGTTTGATCCTTGGAATATGGTGTCATATTGGTATATGGTTATATGAACTTGCAACTTTTGAGTGGGATAAAGGTGGAACAACCTGCTTATTACTGTAGATACACGGAGCTTATTTTTAAGGCCACAAACCTATAAAGTGAATTAGAAACAAGTTCTTCTATCTTTTTAATCATTGCACACACATCATGAGCCAAGCACAAAAGCCAAGAACAAGAGGCTTACTGTCTTACCAAAGATTCTAAGTGACGTGACACTGAGTGAAATCTAGCCTAAGTGGATCCTGAGAAAACAGCTGCTTGTGGCGTTCCTTGGGTGTGAGATTTACTGACCTCCCAATAAACCTTCGCAGAGATTACAGCCTGTCCACTGCATTAATTAATTGGACAGCCTGGCAGCTTTTGTAGCAGATCCGAGACCGGACCTCGAAGCTTTGATTAAATCCAATGCTAAACCTGAAACATTCCTGAGCAGCTCGAGATCCATTTTCTTTTCATGTTATAAATTTGGGCTCAAGACTGAAAAACATCCTAATGGAATTCAGCTCATGGGTTTTAGGCTGCCGTAGAGAGAAGTCCTGTAACAACCTTGCACATAGAGGGACTGACACGCTTTTCTCGCTTTTGCCTCTCCAGCTGCTTGCGTAATTATCTTGGTTCCTAGAGCCTGCTCAATGTTGAGAAGCTTTAGTGCCACTTCTAAGAAGGATTCTGATTAAGGCTCATAATCTGCAGCGGAGGAATGATCACAGACAGGAAGGACTTTCAAGGACAAAGCCTGAAGAGGACTACAATGCAGAATCAATCCCATGGGTTTGGTTCATTTCTCTTATTACCTGGAAAAGATTTCTCATTAGCATAAAAGTAAGTGTACAGATCAGTGGCTAATACGGAAATGTGTCCTGGAGACTGAGCAATGCCACAGCCGTCTGCAGCAAAAAAGTCCAAAATAGGTGGGATAGACTCTTTTCTATTAATCACATCGAAACTAGCAAATCATGGGAGTCTATGAGCTCCAGCAGTTCAAGAAGATGAGGTTGGTTGGCTTTATGTATCTCAAAGGAAGCACATGATACAGTAGCCTTCACCCTTCTGGATTGTGGCTGGCACATGATAGGAGACTCCTAACTTATTGATGAGAGATACGCCAAAGCTACCAAAGCTATTACGGATGAAATTTGGACTAGATAGGCTTAGTTTTGCCGGACTGGCATCAGGTGCATAACATTTGTCGCGCAATATCAACAGCATTTCAACCACAGCAAGACAGTCATTTATGACACATGATTTGTCATATTTTAAAATCACAGTTCGAAGTAATTCACATGGCAAGAGTGAAACGAGCGGAATGTCCTCGAAACTTAGTCTCTTAGTCATTTATCTTATTATCAAAATGGTGTAGTAGCACCCATATGATTGGTGGGAACTGACGGGTGGATGGTGTCCAAATTGTGAAGAAAATGGCCCAGATGTGTCAGTTGGGTGTTTGGATGCTGCTGCATTGTTCAAAATCAAAATACTCATTAGCCTGCTATTTAAGCTAATTAAATAAAAAAATTGACTCACTGCCATTTATCTTCATCTAGTATATTTCATATGTGTAAGAAATATAGCCTGAAATAAGGATGGGATCAGTGATCTATAATCTGGATCAAGAGCTTAAACAGGGAAAGGATCAGGTCCTGAAACTGTCAGGATTAAAGCCTGGGAATGAAACAAGGTCAGAACAAGAAGTAGAAACAGAAACAGAGACTGGGCCGGGATCAGGAGGGGAAGCAGTGGCAGTCGTGCAGCAGCCATGTCTGGTGAGCTCACACTGTTGTTAGCTTCAGGTTCTCTTTCTCTGCCTATACCTTAAGAACATAGAATATATTCCTTTTGAAACACGCCTTTCTCGTTGTAGCTTATATTAGTGTGATTTTTGTCAATAGTTTCTATGATATCACTTTAACCATTAAGCATTCCCTAACTGCTGATGTTATCCAGTCAGTTTCCGCAAGGTTGATTATAATGGTAATTTTCATCATATGAGTTACTTCACATCAAAATAGCCCAGTTATATACTGTAAGAGCAAACGGTTTTAACATTAACATAGCACAACTCTTTACCTAACTGCTAAATGAGATTAGACACATTAAAGCTGATAACCATTGAAAATGCATGTCCTGTCTCAAATCATTAACCCAAGCAAGTATTCAGTAACAACAACTGTGTAAGAGCTTCCCATTTAGCTGTATAGTTGGATACACTAATGCACCAAAGGAACAACTGATGTTCCAAGTAACGCCGATGCAATTAAATTATTTAAAATGTTAGGTGTAGTCACATTGGTTAGTTAGATTGCTTCATTTCCTGTGAAATGACTGCGCCAGTGTTTGCTTTTTCCTGTTCAGGCTATAAATGATCTGGTTTATGTATGGTGAATGGCATGACAGCCAGAATGGAGGGGAGGGGGGAAAAGGCTGCTGAGTGTGATAAAAAGAAACATTTTTGACACATCAGAAAGAAGCAGAAAACAAGCTTTGAAACTTGGATCATACAAATTTCCATGCTGTATTAACATAATCTTGTGCTGATATTCTGCTCTAAACCATGTCAACCTTTGGTTCCTATTTTGAATGCAATCTTTGGCATTTCAGTTGTTACATAGCAGAGATCACGTTATTACTTCTGGAAATCCATAATAATAATAATAATAATAATAATAATAATAATAATAGGAAGAAGAAGAAGAAGAAGAATTAGACAAAGAAAATTTCTGAAAAAATGGTAAAAAACGGGGGTGCAATGGCACACTTTGTTTACTGTGCAAGACACTGAAAACATCTTTTTTCATAGTTACAGAACAAAGATATGTGTTGTTATGCTGCTTGTGATTCCAAAGAGAATGTCTGTAAGTCGAAGGGGCACGACTGGGGCCACTCACAGTAGCTGCCCCTCCCACTGCATGAAAAAAACTCACAGGCACAGAGAATGTATCCGGCATAAACTTCAAAGCCAGGGCTCTCCTGTGATATTTTTAGTAGTATCAGAGACAGCATAGGTGTTAGAGCTTTTGTCCATGGATTGTTTGAGAGGTGATGCCTTCCTTAGCCTTGTGGGATATCTTTTTGTCTAAAGTTTCATGTGTGCATTTTAACAATTGAACACAGTATGACAATTTTACAAAGCGTTTTGTGCTGAAAATCAGGCAGGTTGTAAAATGAGCGGATTCCTATGACAAAATCTGTGTTTTTTGCCAGGTCTCAAACAATGCTTCAAAGCTTCGTTTTGAACAATTTTCTTAATTTTTTTGGGAAGCTGGCAGGAGATCTGGCTCCGGTTTAAAGTTTTTTGGGTATATGTGAAAAATTGAGCACAAATTGGGGAAAGAGGAAGAGAGAGAGAGAGAGAGAGAGAGAGATTGGGGTGGGCATTGGGGTGGGCTTTATGGCCCAATCCTTCAACAGGTACAACCTGAAATATTTACCAAAGTTTTTGCGCTTCCAAAAATACAAAGATAATAGATAATATAATGATTAGTATATAGTAATATAGTTTATAGTTTATAATAAATAGTAGTAATATAGTAATTAGTATAAATACAACAATAATAGGGTTGCCCAATATCATTATAATCATCATCATCATCATCATCATCATGAAGAATAAGAAGTAGAATCTTCAATTTGATTTTTTAAAATGTTATTTACCTGATTAATAATAAAAACAATAATAAAACAAAGACACAATCCTAAAGAATATAAAAAACTACATTAATACATAAACGTGATCTTACAGATAATTTGAATAATAATTTATGATGATGATAATTCTAAACCTAAAAATTATATTTTAAATTAAAAGTGAAACAAGTGAAAAGTGAAGATATATTATACATAATAATGTTTGCAGAGCGGTTGATAATGAATAATATATTAACATACAGTAAGTGAATAAATCAGGTGATGTTTAATGACAACCTGCAATAAATTTGTAATAAATATTTAGCTGACTGAAGCACTTAAGATGGATTATACCATTTCAGAAATGGTTATACGGTGGGCCTTCGCCATACCAATTTAATCCATTCCGTTCGAGTTTGTATAGCGAAGCACATTTTCCCATAGAAAACAATGTGAATGCAGATACTTTGTTCCAGCCACCCAAAAATATTACTAAAAGTTCCAAATTTCCAACACTATAATCATTTTTTGCATATGCAAACGATTAAAACATTTACTGCAGAAAAAAGTTAAGAACAAAATAAAAAACATTAAACCTCACTTAATCTTTAATTATGTGATATTGTGATTCTTGGCATATGGAAAAAAACTATGACAAGTTCCAGACAATTAGAAAACAGTACAGAACACAGAATTACCAATTATTCCTTTTTAAATGTCCTTTTTGAAGGGAGTCACCATCATTTGGATAAATTTGGAATAATATAATTTTGACTTTCTGTTCTTAATTAGCTGAAATTTATTTAAAGTCAGCAGACAATACAATTAAGCTACAGGAATTTATGTCAGTTCAAAAGCCTATTAAAATAACAAATACTCATACCTTATATTTGAAAGAAAAAAGATCAGAAAGTGAAGCAAGGCAACAATGAAATGCATCAGCGGTTAGCATTTTTTTTTGTGTACTTTAGTTAGTTTTGTAATTGCAAAAGCTTAAATGAGGAAGCTGCTTAGTTAAGATACCTACAGAGCCATGCCTTACTTTTACGCTGCCAGTCTGGTCATTATTGGACCATTATCTGGATTCTTTTTCTGTGCAGTAGACCTGCTGGGGCTCTGCATTCTTTTGTCCTCACCTAAAATCCCTGTCCTTCTTTCTGCCTGTCTGTCTGTTCTGTCTGTTTCTCTCTCTCTCTCTCTCTCTCTCTCTCTCTCTCTCTCTCTTTCTCTCACTCTCTCTTTCTCTCACTCTCTCTCTCTCAAAGTGTCAGCTGAACCCAGCTCAGAAATACAGCTAGACCACAGATGAGCTTTTTGCTTGATTGCTACAGGAATCGGTCAAAACTAAAACTTTTCAGCAAAAATAACATGGCAGCTTTCCAGCTCACAGTGACAAAAAAAGAGATCACATCAATACCGCAGGGAAAACAGGATGCAGGTGTGCTACTATGTTAGTCATTACACTCATAGCTCATCCCTCAAACATCTCCTTCCTAATGCACGCCAACTAATCTACACCCTGCCTGCTTTTCTAATGGAATAGAAATGGAAAAAAAAAAATTATTATATACAGTATGCATATATGTGTTCAAGACAAACCAGGAGTTCGTGTCGTTACCAGCATGCAAAACTACATTAAAAATTAATTTAAAGAAAAGATACCAGAGTGATCAAGTTGCTTCATGGGTGTTTTTCCTGACTAGTGATAGTCTGTTGGGTTTTGTCAACCTACACCAGTTAATTTTGTGTGTTTATGTGTTTTTCTTTTATTCTGTAAGTGTGTTTGGCAGCAAAAAGTAAGTTTTGTTGTTATGCTTCCTGGATGAGTTTCTTCGCCAATAATTATTCATTATAATTATAATAATCACCATGCTCTCTTTTTTCACAGCCTGAATCTTTATATGAGAAGCACCATATGGCGTCTCATAAATTTTAATTCCAATGATTGCTTCATTGACTTGCAATGAAATTAAAGTCTACATACTATATTGAAGACAAATGTAAGTATAATTGTAGCTAATGTTTTATTTCATTTGTAGTTTGTATGGTGTGGAATCTTCAAGTGAACATCCCTAAGCTATTGAGGAGGTCTTTTTGTCTAATGTTTTTTTTTTTTTGTGAAAGACCTGCTTTTGTTTGTTTCAACTAATACTTATAATTAGCATATTCCAAAAGCCTTTCCCTTACTGCACAAAAGATTGTACATTTTTTCCCTCTTTCTTTCCTCAGAGTTATGAGAAGAAGCCATTTCAGAAAGTTTTCGTGCGACTGCAAAAAGAGAAACATGTTTAATAAACCAGACTGTTTAAAATCCAGCTTAATCAGCTACATATTGGCCTAAACAACACCAGCAGTACTGAGAACTCAGAGCAGTGGCCCGTGTTCAGTGCTGGCACATTTGCTTATCAAAAGTGAAACATTACATCCTCAGTTCTGTCTGTGTGCTTTCCTTTTTTTTTTAGACAATAGCTGAGTAAGCTGATCTGGCATTTACAACCAAGCACATTTTTCACAGCAAATAAACGACAGGCTTTTTTTTCCCCCCAGCAAAACTCTCGTACATAATTTACTATATTACTCATTTACCTCAGTAATGCTTTGAGCATTAGGGTAAAATGCAATAAATTGAGCTTGTTAAAATGAATAGAGGAAATAGAATTCGACCTTACTCAGTTACAGGTTTGCAAACAATTTCTCCCATTTGTCTTTTTTTTTTTTTTTTTTTTATAAACCCACAACATAGCAACATTCTTAAATTGGGCTAAATATACAACTGACCTCTAAAAACTTTAATTGGAGCTTTTCACTTGCAGTTAATGCTTGGCCAGAGTAAACCATGCTGTGTGATGTTCCACATGCCCAAGGTCAACCAGTTCCCCTGTACACACTGCTGTATATTTGACTAATTATAATTTGGCACAGCAAAGAAAACATGCTGACTGTTTGCCAACTGATTCTGAGGAATCTCTTTACCTGGACTTAATCCATATCTGACAAATCAAAATCTGTGTAAAGTTGCTGTGTGGGAAAGAAGTAGGGGAAACTGCTCTCTCAGCTCAAAACGTAGTTTCCCTTCTGTTTTCTAATTAGCTATGTTTGCACACAATTACTGTACATCAGAGCACCCAAGATTAAGTAAGGTAATGGGATCTTTTTGATAATCAAAGCTCTCTTTGACCCACACACTAAGGGATTTTTTTATTTTTTATATTCAACTCAATTCACTTAAATTCCTTTTTTTTTTTTTTTTTAATATTTACATAAATTAGATCCTCTAGGACATTTTTTTTTTACTTGGAAATCATATACAGACAAAACACTATATACACTATAGCGACAAAATATTTAGCCAAACCTGCAGTGGCATTATATTCAAATAGGTACTCTTCAATATGGAGTTGATCCCCCCTTTGCGGCTATAACAGCTTCAACTCTTCTTAGAAGGCTGTCCACAAGATTTTTGAGTTTTTTTGTGGAAATTTATTCTGTAGAGCATTTATGAGGTCAGGCACTGATGTTGTACAAGAAGACCTGGCTCGAAATCTCCGTTCCAGTTCATCCCAAAGGTGCTCGATGGGGTTGAGGTCAGGGCTCTGTGTGGGTCAGTCAAGTTCTTCCACACCAAACTCATCAAACCATGTTTTTATAGTCCTTGCTTTGTGCACTGGGGCTAAGTCACGTGAAACAGAAAAGGCCATTCTCCAAATTGTTGCCACAGAGTTGGAAAATAGCATTGTCCAAGATGTATTGGTATGCTGAAGCATTAAGATTGCCCTTCACTGGGGATAAGAGGCCTGAATGAAACACTTGAATTCGATTTTTAACAGGTCTGGGTATACGTTTGTCCGTATACTGTAGTGTATCACTTAAATTATATTTCCCCAAAGATGTTCCATAAAAATCTGCTCTTGGCACTCTTTATTATGCACATGTTCCTTTTGGAGGTATTATCCATGATCATGGTTTCTATAATTTCTATGCAAATTGTCCTCTTACAATAACCCTTCCATTTTCCTCCCACCTGCCTCACTTATGAAGTGTTCACACAACTTAAAACACCAGAAGCCTACACATTTTTAAAGTTAAATAATGTCAAGCTGAAGAGTATGATTATAGCTTTCGAGTGGCACTTGCGAAAGCTGTGGATCTCAATCTTGCAATTGTTGGGATTGTACTTTCCACCCATATACTTTATTACGCAAATTGTCTTTTGTCATTGCTGTAATATTACCAACATCAGGCCAAATCTGAGTTATTATAACGCTAAATCTAGATTCATCATTGCACATAATAATAATAATAATAATTATAATAATAATAATAATAATAATTATTATTATTATTATTCTTAGAGACTTCCGTACAGGCGTTGTTGTAAAGCGCCAAATGAGCATTATGAGTATTTCAGAAACTGCGCTCTATAGAGTTTATACAGAAAAAAAAATCTCTGAAGAATGGCTTGATGGATACTCTACTTTTTATAATCAAGGTCAATGAAATAGTGTCTCAGAATGAACAAAATATTGAAACTTGATTTGGATTGGCTTCAAAAATACAAACCCACATTGAGTTCCTCTCCCGTCAAGCCAAGAGCAGGAATTTAAGGCTAAAACAAACCAGGAGAAACCTCGATGAATTTTTATTTCTGCTGAAATACAGATAGTAGGATCAGTCTGTGCTAAGCACTTCGTCTGTAAGTTTAATTTAGCCATATGTTTGTGATGCCTCCCAAAGCAGTGATGCACAAGTACATTACAGTATTTATGATTTATGCGTTTATCCAAAAATGAGAATTTAAAGAAAAGGATCTGATTTTTTTGTAAACATTAAAATAATCACCAAGCTAAAAAATAACAAACTAAATAAACTAGTTAAATCTTGCATTACAATAAAATAAAACTCATTAAACTAACTAACAATAATCATAGTTCCAAGTCTGCTCATATCTATACAGAAAAAAATAACTCTAAGATGTTGTAAATGTAGCATTATTAAATCTGTGTAATTTAATAGTTTGTACGTTTACATAAAAATATTTAATTTAGAAATTAATCTGCATTTGTTAAGAACGCAAGAAAATGTGCATTTTTTCCTTAGCATATTTTTTTTACGTAATCCCTGACAATATTATTAACTGCACACACACAACAAGCAATAATCTTGTTCATTTCACTCTGTTTAAATAAAAACTGCCTCCTCATGGAAAAAGCATGGGAAACCCCGTATCAAATTAAAAGTGTACCCAAGCCTCATTGCGGTAGGAAACAACTCTTTGGAGCATTCTCTTCACCTCGTGTGCAAAAAGTTTTAACAAGCAAAAGATGACCTGTGGATTCAGGATCAAGTGCACTTTGAAGAAACTGTGGATTAAGTTTTGTGCTGAATGAAATTGCATTTTAAAGTACAAAATGACACAACTGGTATTTTAACTATACTATTGTGGCGTGGGCGGGGCGGCGGCTGACGACCGTCATGCTTTGCAGGGTGTTTTCAATGTGTTCACCCTGTTGGGGAAGGGTGTTTGGGTTAGTAGCTTCGGCCATGTTGTGTGTATTAAGTGTGTGTGACCTGTTGAAAGGGCTTCATGCTAAGGCTGAATTGGATATGGTTCTCGTGTGAATGTGCTGCTCATGCTATACGTTGACTGTATTGTGTTGTTGGCAATAAAGTACTCCCAGCCATTGCATTGGGTAACAACTAAGCTCACTCGTCTCTCCAGATCTTTCTAGCATAAAACGCTACAATATATAAGAAATGCCTAGTTGCTAACTAGATAATGTGAGTATATGTAACTTTAAAATGAGACTAGGACATTTAATAAAACAAAGTAGGCCCACTCCAAGTAATATGGAAACTTAAAAAAAAAAAAAAGTTAAATTTCAATTAAAAATACATATTTGAAACTCCTAAATTTAGAACATGGTCACATTAGAAAGACTAGGAAAATTATTAAATTAAGTAGGGTTTACTTGTAAAATTAAATAGACTTAACTAGCAAAAAATATTTTTTACATAAAGAAAGGTAAGTAGTAAATACAACGAACAGTCTTGCTTGAACAACATAATAACCTGATGCAAAAACGTACCTTAATTTTTTTAAGTAGATCAGGCTGGATATTTTTATCAGTGTATTATTTACAGTACATGCATGTAACGGGTGATAGTGATTATAGAGTAATAATTGCATAAATCATACTGACATAAACTTGTTTTGTCACACAATCTAAGAGCTGATTCGTATGTATACAATTTCTATAAACTTCTAATTGTGTATTGAAGTATACAAATATACTGTTTCCTTAGACCTACAGTGCTGTGAAAAAGTTTTTGCCCCTTCCTGATGTTTTTGGCATATGTATTACACTTAAGTAATTCATATCTTTAAACACATTTCAATATTACAAAAAAAAAAAAAAAACATTGGTACATACAACCCTGTCCAAACCTGCCCGGCCCTACTGTATGTAAAAACCTAATAACTCGTTGTGCTACCTTTGACCACAACAACTGAAATTAAGCATTTGCAGTAACTGGCCATTATTGTTCCTTTAATAAACAAAATCATCATTTAAAAATTGTATTTTGTTTTTACTCGGCTTATCCTTGATATTACAATTAGTTTGCTCTCAAAGGTGGTTAATTGGTACACTGTTGCCCTGCTTCTCCAGGTTCCAGGTTCGAGTCCTGCTTTGGGGTCTGTGTGTTTGGGGTTTGCATGTTCTCTCCATCCTTGGTGGGTTTACTCCGGGTACTCTAGTTCCCTCCCAGTGAGTGTTTGATTTCTATGATTTAGGTATAACAAATATGCTAAAACATAAAAAATTAGGAAGGGCTGGCTAAGTTTTCACACCACTGTAACTGCGATCATCCGTGGCTTTCTGCATTAAATCACAGGCAGCACTGTTTGACTGCAAATAGTTTTATAAGTGAGAATTCACTTGTTAGTGTAATGTATTATTCCCCCCTGTATTTTTTGTTGATAATTATGTTTTAATAACTGTTTTGTTAATAACTGTTAAATTGTGCATATTAAAATAACTATTAAATTGTGCATATTAAAGGTTTGGCTTGCAGTCTCTGCACTAATTCATTCCAAAAGGTGTTCTATCGGGCAGAGGTCAGGACTCAGAACAGGGTTGTTGTTCACGCCAGTCCAGTTCTTTCACACCAAACTCGCTCATCCTGTAACACAGCTTGCACACCCAGTGTAAATTAATAGTTTAAAACACAAACTTCCCCTCTCTCTAAAATAAATTCTCAGTAAGGGCGAATGCCCCAAGAAGATCTTAAGTTTTATTTTTAGTTTCCACGTAGATGGCTAAGCTCTGTTTATTTTGTGTTTTCAGATTTCTTTTTTCAGTTTTTCTTTTAAATTTCTTAAATTATAATCCCGCACCATCTCTAAACGGGAAGATCTTCTCGTGCGTGTCACAAACACTTTCACAACTCCTATTTCATTCACCCCCTTTGAAGCCCTGCATTAGGAATCTTATAAACATTATTCCTTCTTGTGGTGCGGCTCTTTATACCGGACTACGTAACACATCTTGCACTGAAGAACATCCATCAAACATCCATCCCTAAGTCTTTGTACCGTATGCTGAATCATTAGGAATTCCATTCACTGGAAGAAAGGTGCCAGTCACAATCTCCTTCCACAAACTTTAAACTTGGCACAATACAGTCAGGCAGTTCTCCTTGGCACAATGCAGAAAAGTAGCGCCAGACCCAGACCAGTGCATCAGATTGAAAGACGGAGAAGCGTGATTCTTCAATCAAGAGAACACGTCTCCACTGCTCTAGAGTCCAGTGGCTGCGTGCTTTACACCACTATATCCGATGTTTTGGATTGCATTTGGTGATTTAAGGCTTGGACGCAGCTGCTCAGCCATGAAAACCCATTTCATGAAACTCTCTACACAACTATTCTTCAGCTACTCTTAAGGACACATGAACTTTTGATGTCTGTAGATATTGACTCTGCAAAAAAATGGCGACCATCGAGCACCATTGGTCTCAGCATCTGCTAACCCCACTCTGTGATTTCACGTGGCCTACCACTTTGTGAGTTTTTGTCGTTCATAATCTCTTCCGCTTTGTTATAGAACCACTGACAGCTGACTGTGGAATATTTAGTAGCGGGGATATTTTATGATTGGACTTATTGCACAGTTGGCATCCTATCACGGTTCCACGCTGGAATTCACTGAGCTTCTGAGTGCGACCCATTATTTTCCAAATAAGTGTTCTGCATGCCTACTGTAGGTGCTTGATTTTATAGATCTGATTTTATAGACCATGGATATGATTGGAACAACTGAATTCAGTTATTTGGCTGTATAAATTACTAGAAATGGATTTTTTAAAGAAAAAAAATACAAATTAAAAAAAGTTTATTATTAGGCATGGAATTTTTTTTTTTTTTTTATTATTAATGTACAGGATACATTTAAACAGCGTTACTCCTATTCTAAGAGTAATTGTATTTATTTGACTTAATGTTTAAGTTTGGTAATGAACAGCAGGCTCTGTTGTCTGTGAATGAGATGTAACTTGGCTGGAGCAGTTAAGTAGGCAGTTCTGTCTTCTCTACATCTGTGTCACACCAGCAAGACTTATCTCTTTATGTTTTCCATATATCAGACATTTATGATGATTATCAGAACAGTCAGACCAAGAAAACATTAATTTCCTAAAGAAATGTTGCCAAATAGATGAGAAGAAGCCTATAGATTTTCTTAAATCTCCCACCAGAGTGACAGATCGCCAATGACTGCCTCGGCCTGTTCCGTCCTATGATGTTTATTGCCATTAAAAAAACAAGCCGTTGCTAAATGTAGCACTTTACATCTTCTTAATGTGCTTTATTTGCACATGTTTTGCTGAGTGTACTTTAAGTCGTCTAGATGTACTTTTCAGCACTTCAGGTAGTCAATTTTTTAGGGTTGGGTTTGAGGGAAATTTGTAGATAATATGTTTCAAATTTGGTTATATTGTTTCTAAACATGTTATTCCTTTTTCCAGTCTATTATGCAAAATCCAATGATGACATCAGATCCAGTTATCTTGATATTTGCCTTGCTTTGCCTTGACAGAGGAATGGGAAAACAGTGTAACTACGAGTATGAGAAGAATTATTGATGCGTAACTTAAATAAGATCGGGATGCATATATTACATCCCTGTAATTAGACCGTAGTGTTATTTTGCCGTTTCTCCATGCTACCGTAAGCACATAATTAGGTTTTATAGAGCAATGCACTTACTACAGATTATAGCAGATACATTTTGCTGCAAAAATATATTGTTTATGAGATCATAAATTAATGTTTTATAGATAATATGAGGCTTAGGAATTGCTCATTAAAGCTTTTCTCGTATATCATTATTTTTTTTAATATGCGGAACGATTTTATTAAAACTTAACACCATAGAGGAGCAAAACAATGCATTGCCTTACTAGTGTGGAAATATGTATAGCACTGTGCAGTGAGATTTACAGACTATATGCTCGAAAAAACACCTTAAGTTATATACAGTATGTTATGTTTTTTTTTTTTTTTTTACTCTTATTGGTTCCTGACTTTTTAGACGCCCTGTAAAAAATCAGCCTTCTTTTTTTTCTGCTTTCAAAACCAGCGAATGATTGAAATTGCATTACACAAATCAGGAGACCTTGAGCCACTCCTTGACGTGATGAGTGAGGCAGGAAAAAATGGCGAACATGGCTCCATGCAACGTGCTGCCTTTTATTCCCCCTCGAATCATCAGCACAGCAAGTTCAGGTGGCTGAAAAACAACAGTCACTTTTTCATCATCTGTTCACACTTGCTATAGTAAAATAGAGATGCAGATCAGGAAAAATCTCTGAGCCATCAGGAATCCAGAACTGATGTCTAATCAACTGGAAGAACATTTGTTAACGAAAGCCTTAAGTATACCCTTTTTAAATTTGGCTGGCCAAGGTGTTTATAAATGTTCTACAGTATATAGCAGGTGTAGGTTTTGTATAAGTTAGTCTTAAGGCAGTTGTATGGAAGACGCTCCACAAATATCTGACCTCAATTGTAAATACAATAAAAAAAAAATGCAGTGCTATTTAACAAAGAGAAACATATAAAAGCTAATAAGTAAAGCCTTTAATGTATAAGAAGACGTTTTCTTACATTTCTTACATACTGTATATGTGGAAGGAGTCTCGAGTGTCACTGCTTTTGTAATAGTTAATAAGTACAATAAGGCATACAAAATTCATTTGTTCTTGCAGATAATCCGTTCCAGCCACCCGAAAATATTACCAAGTTTCCAACACTATATTTTTGGATATAAAACAAGTAAGACATTTGGAAAAGACATCATAAATAAAGTGAAATATGAAATAAATAGACATCAAACGTCACTTAACTATACTTCATGATTCCTCTTTGCACAAGCTGCTTTTTTTAGCAATGATTTCTTTCTTAATTTCCACTGCAAATGAGCTCTCTTTTCTTCTTGCTATCATCCCTGCTAACTTTCTCAGGACCTGTGGTGCTGTTTTCACTAAATCTGGAACAAAATTTTTAAAAAAGGAAGAAATTCACAAATAAAATGAGTCAAATTTGTAAAAACTCGCTTCACCTGGCTTTCCACTGATACTGATTTTTTTACAGGCTTACAGGTGAATGCGCAACCTACCCAGCATTCAGTTTTAGGTTTATTCCTTTATTAAAAATGCCTATGCAAATATCTTGTAACATTTTGATTCTTGAAGAAAGCTATGCTAAGGTTCCATAGCACCACTACAGTAAAAGGGGATTTTGTGCTATCTGATATCACACTATAACATTATGACTTTTATTTTGCCTTACTAATTTTCTTATACTTAAAAAAAAAAAAAAGAAAAACAAATTAACACAGGATTCAGAGCTCCTGCAAAGTGTGACTGTTAATGCTCCAGCTGAAATACCCCTCAGGCAATGTGTTACACCTCAAACACCTATTATTTTATTTCACCACAATATGGGCCATTCAAATTCTGCTGAATCACACCAATTCAGAGAACAGGAGAGCTGAGGAACAAGTCAGGGCGAGGGGATCTTCTTATGAGGTCACAATTGGGGAAAACTCTTATTAGCTTGTTAGTTCATACAAAAATAGAAAAAGAACAAAAACATTAAATTTTTTGTTTTTCCATGCACATTTCAATGTCTAAAAGTGATTAAAATGTAAATTTTGCAGAATAGGTTCTCTTTAAAAGGCAGAAAGGAAAAAAAGACAGGCTTGTTATATCACAAGAATAAATAATGTATACTCAGCAAAAAAAAAAAAAAAACGTCCCTTTTTCAGGACTGTGTATTTCAACAATAATGTTGTAAAAATCCAAATAACTTCACAGATCCTTATTGTAAAGGGTTAAAACAATGTTTTCCATGCATGTTCAATTAACCATAATCAATTAATTAACATGCACCTGTGGAATGGTCGTTAAGACCTTAACAGCTTACAGAAAGTAGGCATTTAAGGTCACAGTTCTAGGACACTAAAGAGACTTGTCTACCGACTGTGAAAAACACCCAAAGAAAGATGCCCAGGGTCCCTGCTCATCTGCGTGAACGTGCATTAGGCATGCTGCAGGGAGGCATGAGGACTGCTGATGTGGCTAGGGCGATAAATCGGCATGTCCGCGCTGTGAGACGCCTAAGACGGCGCTACAGGGAGACAGGAAGGACAGCTGATCATCCTCGCAGTGGAAGACCACGTGTAACAACACCTGCACAGGATCGGTACATCCGAATATCACACCTGCGTGACAGGTACAGGATGGGCACAACAACTGCCCGAGTCACACCAGGAACACACAATCCCTCCATCAGTGCTCAGACTGTCCGCAATAGGCAGTCCATGAGGAGGAGACGCACTGCAGTACTTCAAGCAGCTGGTGGCCACACCAGATACTGACTGGTACTGACTGATTTTGAGCCTCCCTTCATTCAGGGACACATTGTGAAACATTAAGTTTACTGAAAGTAAAACAGTTGAAAGTCAGAGGACGTTTCTTTATTTGCTGAGTATATATGATTTACAGATATTCCACAGCATTTTAAATTATCTTACATTATAAACAGATAAAATTTCATTCAGTAATATATTATGAATTGTAATTTCGAAAAAAAAAAAGTGCTGTGGTATAAAGGAAAGGTCAAAATGTAAAAACGGTCAATTTACAGTATTATAAGGTAATACCAGTAACTCAGATTTACTGTCTCGCCACATCACACAATCCTGACACTGATTGGTTTCCTATAAACCACTTCCCTTGGATTTCATTCCTTCCTTGCTGATGGAGATGAATGGAGTGTTGATATGGACAGGGACTTCCCGTGTACCATTCTGGGATCACGTATTGTGGTTTCTGCTGGAATGAGTCAGATTTTGGCCTGACTAAAGAGAGTCTTTTTGTTCAGGCTCAGCAAAGAAAATAGCTTTAAGTGTTTGGCAAGAGAAGACCGCTGAGTGGACTAATGGTAACAGGAACTCATGGGGAGCGACAGAGGGAAGAGCAGCCTCTTCATGTGGTGGAGACGAGAGCGCAGAGAGAACGATGATTCCCCTGAACGAAACTTGTTAATGAGCTCAAAATGTCAGTCAGGAATGTCTGCAACCAGCAGGACAGCAGCTGAGGTCATTAAAACGACCCACAGATTCACCAATATGTACATTTTTACACATAGTTCAAGTCTATGGATATTTTGCGGAACATATAATGACTAGCTTTATTTAAACTTCTATGAGTTTTGCAGCAGAACACATGCATGCTTATAGAGTCTATTATCAACATGAGCACATGGGCCATGAATCTGAAACTGGTTTCTCTCCCCTTGTGTTTGCACAGGTCAGTGTGAGGTCACTCAGCAAGGAGGACAAAAGCAGCATGATAAAACACTGCTTTCAGATTGAATTTGGAATGAAGGATAAAAGGGGAGCATAAACAGCATGAGGTGCTTTGTCAAAAAAATAAATAACGTGATCGAGAGGTGTGAAACTGCTATGGATTGTGTGGATTTAGCGCAGACGATTTCGGGTATTGTGTATACGCCCATACAATTACTCTAGATGTGTTTGTTATACTGTATCTCTGGGGCTTACAGTATACAGTATATCTGTATTTCTTACAGTGACTATAAACAGATCAAAACATATACAGACACTTATAGATCAGACAAAACAAAATAAATGATAAAAATCAACATCAGCGAACAGATCTAAGAGTAAACCGATTTAAAAATAACATACTGTACTGTATTAACTAAAAATCAATCATACTGTATATATTATGGGTTATAAGCATGAATACAGTATAACAACATTATTATGTTACTGATAACTGCAATAAACCTGATGCCATTTTTATTCTATAAACTAGCATAAGTACCTCTCGCTGAAATATAGAAAATAGAAATAGTTAAAAGGATCATTCTAAAAATAAGCTGATCAGCTTTAATGTAATCAGTGATATCATTATTTCAGGTTAAAGCCCACGGACATGTCTGCCTGTCTTTCTGTCGACAGAACATTTTATGCTTTGTTTATGCTAAATTATACTTTTTAATACTTTTTCAAGCACACTTCCTGTTCGGTAATCTGAGAGTGAATCACAAAAAAGAAATCTAAAAAGTAGATCAGGTAAAGATTAATATTTGACTTAAAATGAATCTAGCATGTTAAAATTTACTTATCCCACTTCAGCGCTGTTATTTCATCATTGAAAATATGAAGTAATTCCAGTAAAAATATTTAATTTAGCTTTTCTAATTAATATCAATTAGTGCAGGTATTTGTTTACATTGAGCAAATATCTTCTTAATAGCTTAATCTAAAGTGGATTATTAAATAACCATTCATAACATCGCTTTTGTTCAACAAGCAGGTTTGACTTCAGGCAGATCTCCAAGTACTGCAAAAGTTTTAATTTATTCTGTCCCACCAGTTTTGCGTGATGCTGTGACAAAATGTTTGTGAGACTGGTTTCTCGTCTTTCAATGTACAAAAAGTAAAGATATCACTGAAAGAGCGAGTTTTGACCAATGTACAAACCTTTTGTTTAATTGTTATTTATAAATTTAAGTACAATTGACAAAGGAAAAGCATGCAGATTACTTTTTATATAAGGCATTTATTTATTCCTGGATCATTTATAATTTAACAGTAGCATATTCTTTTACTGACACAACACAATAAACCGATCGTACTCGAGTTGTAACCTTTCTTAATATTTGTGTACAGTAGTACTAAAAGCTTAACCTCATCTGTAAGAGCTTCCCAAGCTTACAATATAGTAAAAAGAAAAGGTGGATGATTTGACCTTTCTCAAGGCTGCATTTGCTTCTCTTTAAAACACACAAAATAAGTTCGATACAAAACTCATGTCTACACAGAGACAGATTTGGAAGTGAACAATATGTAAAAACATTGAGAACATGAGGAATTTATTATTATTATTTTTTTAATCTTATCGACTCTCCAGCAGAATGAAATATTATAATTACATTTACTTTAAATTTCAGGCCTCTGTTTCTTGACCTAATATTCCTGTATATGTGTCATCCACTTGCTATTTATGTAAGTAAATAAAAAAACATTCTTGAAATATGTCGCCCATTACATCAAATCAGATCTCAACTTACCCTGTGTGATTTAATACTTGACCTGATATGATGGGTCTTACAGTATATATTCATAAAATTCTAAAGGATACCGGAAGGTTCTGCTTTCGTTTTTTACACTGCTGTACAGTATGCTGCTGTTTGGATTTAAACAAGCAAGCACTTCAGAGTCATTGACTTCATAATTAATGCAATAATTAATATGTTTCTGCTGGCAACAATTCTTTTAACCCTAATTGATGCAGTGGGTAGCTTCTTAAACGACTTGTCTCATTTTTTAAACAACAGTCAGAAGACATTTCCTGTGGTCATGGAAAGAGCTGCTGTATTTTAGAATGGTCAAATTATTGGACTTAATAAGGCAAAGAAAACAACTAAGGACACTGCTGAAATGGCTGGAATTGGGTTAAGACCTGTTCAAGAAATTAAAGGAAAGGTGCATTTCCACATATGATGAGAACTCACTGAATTGGGACCATACAGCTGTGGAGGCAATTAGAAAACAACTTCTTAGTAAGACATCATCGACAAATGTAAAAGATCATGTGGTCTGAAAAGTCTGTATTGACCGAATTCCAGCGCGATGGGGACATCAGGGTAAGAAGGCAATGTACCCGTCATGCATGATAGGTGCATCGCTTCTGGAGGCAATGGTATGATCTGGGGGGTTTTCAGTTTTTACATTCACAAGCTTTTTCATGTGGAAAAAAAGTCAATGATGTCAGCTGATGACCTGAATATACTGAATGACCAGGTTTATATCACATCTACAGTATGCATTGCTTCATCCCTAATGGCATGGGTATGACAACATGACAACAATGTCAGGGTTCATCATGGTACGAGGAGCATCTTCTGGGAGCATAAGGAAGATACACAATAAATTGGCCACCCGAGACCTCATGGTCTGGTCTTATTCATATCATTAAGACATTTTTGGATGAAACCAAATCTTGTGACTGTGCATGAGGTTTGTCAGTTCAATGACTCAGTCCTGTAAATGTGCACTGTAATTATAGCCGAAGACAGACCAAAGAAATGTTAGAGTGTGTGGCTTTTTAAAAAAATAATAATAATCTACTTACAGCCTACTCATTTAAAAGCATTATTCTTTTTAATTAGCAACATTATTTAAATAGAACAATTTTAAATCATTTTCACAACTATATTAAATGATTTCTGAAGTTGTCCTCTTGATAAATTTCCCAATTAACTCAAATAATAATTTTTTGTTAAGGTGAATATGTGCACAAACCTTTTTAGAAAAAGAATGTCACATGATGTTCCTCAGAGAATTTTTTTTATAATCTAGGTGAAAGGTCCATACCTAAGAATCTCGTAACGTTCGAACTATGGTAGATTTGTCTAATAAAATAAACAAAAAAGAAAGCTCCTGTAGCCTTGACCACACAATGCACTCAGTTAAAAAAATCACACAGATAAATTAATAATGGGATGCCAGGTCAGGAGGGCAAAAATGAGTTGTGCTTGTTGAGAAAGTGCTTGCTGAAGTCATTCCCAGTAAAGTGCATGCATTTATTAAAGATCCAGGGTGTCCTTTTTTAAAACTGAGATTGAGACCTTGTCATATTAGTCATGATGAAGGTGACTAGTGAACCAGAGGGCATGTTGCCAGAAGCTCAGTGTTCCTGACAGGGCCACCCTGGGTAAACAGATCTGAGGGTACAGATCCCAATTACTTCTGGTAAATAGGCCACCTGCATAACCTGGTCAGGCTGGTAGGTATTGAATTAATAAGTGACGTTGAAATATTTTGATTAGATACAGTCCACACTTCTCTCCATGACCAAGCTTATACTACTGCAATCACCCTCGCCGACGCTTCTGGCTCTCCTTTACAATTACATCATGAGATTCTGATTCTGACAGCTTTCCTCAGAGAATGTTCGTACCACAGCCCGTATTGTGTCTGGAAATAAGGTCAACTATATTTAGTCTGAATAATTCGATCTGACAAATTCGATTATCCCTGTCCACACAGTGTGGTGCAAAAAATTCTCGTGATCAAAGAAATCATGTTGAAGAAAAAGAGTTTTCTGGTAATGCTCAAGGAGGAACCTCTCGATTCACTTGAAAGCATCAGTAAACGTGGTCACAGAAGAAAACAGCTTGGTCATGGATGAAGTTTGAAAAGCCTAAGGAAAAAGATGATCTAATAAAGCATTCAACATCTTTTTGTGCCTGTTAAACCACACAGGCTGATGCTACCGACCCATTCTATACATTTCAATTGCATAAGACTGGTCCTTAAGCACCATAGCAGTACCATATAAAGATAAACCAGTTGGGGTGATTTGGGCCCTTTACATGGATGTCCCCTGGTTGGCTTGGAGGTTCATGAGGCACATTCCACTAGTTGCTGTGCAGGTTTAACATTTAGTTTAATAAACATTTGTAAATAACCATAACAAGCTAATTCCTTACTCAGAAAAAACTAAAATCTTTACTCTAGTAAGGATCAAGGTGGATCTGGAGCATGTGTACTGGGCATGAGAAAGGAATACAGCTTGGGTGGGAAGGCAGTTCATCACAGGACACCATGCACATTCATTCACTCATTCACACCTTGCAATGTAACCTCCAAAAATGTGGTGAAAAGTAGATGCACAATTTCACCCAAAAGAACACCGTTTATATCTGATTGCATGCATCAGCACAGAACAAAAAGTGGGAAAAACAGCAATTTAGGAACAAAAAAGGCCACGCTGTCTATCATCCAAAGAAAGCAAGCAAAATTGGGACAGTTTATCCCTGGAGGCAAAAACAGGCATGACAAACAAAAATTAGACGGACTCTTAGGAAATGAACTGGGCCTGCAATAAGTCCTACAGGAGATCAAGAATAGCGATTGTTTGTACTGTTCCCATAGACAGATGCGCCCCTTTCACGAGTTGGCGACAAGTTATCCATCGATTTTTTAAAGGATCAGGCATTTCACTCTCTGAATGTAAGGTACCAGTGAAAAGTTTGGATTTATTTTTCTACATTGTAGAACAATACTGGAGATGTAAAGCTATGATATAATAACACATATCAAATTGTGTAATTAAGGAACAACAACAACTACAGTCAGCTGTCATTTTAAGACACGGAGGTCAGCCTTTCTGGAACAGTTCTTGCAAAAACAGTGTTGTGTCAAGTGCATTTGCAAAATCCATCAAGCACCATGATGAAACTGGCTCTCATGAAGACCTTCCCAGGAAAGCAAGACCAAAGCTTAGCTCTGCTGCAGAGAAGAAGTTCATTTAGAGTCAC
This sequence comes from Clarias gariepinus, assembly GCF_024256425.1. Taxonomy (NCBI): domain Eukaryota; kingdom Metazoa; phylum Chordata; class Actinopteri; order Siluriformes; family Clariidae; genus Clarias; species Clarias gariepinus. The sequence goes on along the minus strand of NC_071108.1, from coordinate 7,601,612 downwards.
CAGCCTCAGAAATCACCAATTAACAAACAGCACCTTGGATTAGAGCCGTTATGAAGACTTTACAGAGCATAAGTACTGTAGGAGATACATCTCAATATCAACTGTTTAAAGGAAGTAAGTAAATATTTTGGATTCATTTAGCATTGTTTTAAACTGTAGAAAAAAATTAAAATCAGGAAAGACCATTAAATTAGAAGGTGTGTCCAAACTTTTGAATGGTAGTGTATATGGTAATGAGAGCAGATCGTGCCAAGCCAACTCGGGTGGGACCATCGTTCACGGACGTACGGCCTCATGTCATGTCTTTGTGTGTTTCGATTGTAAGAGTCTCTCATTATGGAATAACGTGATATGTTAAATGTTATAGCTGATCGGTGTGTAAATGCTATAAATAAGTGTTAATATTCTACTCCTTCGACCATGAATTTGCAACATTGTTCGAGATTTACTCATTAAACATTATCCCAATGATCCTTTATCAACACAATATACGCGGACATAACCTACAAAGGTGTGACTGATCAACTCATTTAAAGTCTAAGTGATTTAAATCAGGACTCATTTGTACTCTATCAGCTTGAATGCTTTGAATTTTCTGTGTGTGAGTCGACTTACAGTATGATGTGGTGCATCTTTACAGACACATGGATTAAAGCTACATAGAACAGCCAAAAACAAACCAAAAAAAAAACAGAATGGAAAATAATATAACTGAATAAAACCCATAAAAATTGATTGGCCTATTCACTTCAAAGGTCGTTTTGCTCAACACAAAAAGTGTTATTTTTTCTGAAATTGTTTAAATGCATGAATCTAACCCAATCACTCTCCATTTGACACACGCCATAGTCGTTTAACTGGAGTCAACCAGCACATGGTTTGTATCTCTTTTCACGTCTGTCTGTTTTCCTGCTTCCTGTAGCATGTGCAACCCCAAAGCTGGGTGCTGTGAACAGACTCTGATAAGAAGCTGACAGGTGATTTATGAAGAGGTACACCACTGAGACCTTCATGAGAAACTGGGAAGACTGGGGACCAAGTTATCATGATAAATTACAGTCTGCAAAAGGATCTCTAGGAATAAAGAATATCCTTATCAGGGTGCTTTTGACTCGTTTGGAACCAGCATGTAAACTGTGCAATATAATCTTAATTAGATAGAAGGTTATTCTGCGTTTGACCTGCAGTCACATGATTTTTTAAACGCGTTTTATTCATTTGCTCTATCCTATTGAGATTTGCAGTGGATCCTGGGCGTGAGGTGGAAGTACCTATACATCTGGGACTCCAGTCCACTCCATGCACATTTCTGGGGAATTTAGAGTACCTACTTTTGAAGAAACTAGAGGACATAAAGGAAACACACATGGGTGAAAACATGGGGAACATGAGAGACATGGGGAACATGAGGAGCTTAAGACGGAATCAGAGACACTGGAGTGGAGTTGGTTGGTATGTACAGAGTGTATTTACAATGTCTGAGTTACTAAAATGTACAATAAACCTGGACAGTCCTTTTATAATTTTCAAGTACTCTGTTTTATTAAAAACTGAGCTTGTTTTTGCCATGCAGCCTTGTCAAACCTATGAAAACGTAACGATGCATAAAGATAGATGGTACAATCAACTATTAGACAGATCTGAAATTATGTTAAAATAACACTTAGTCTTTACTGAAAATTGCAAAAAAAAATGCATGTTGTCCTATTTCTATACATATAAACAAGCTGACTTTCTGCAAAGTTCACAGTTTATAATGAAGCAATGTCTCGAGAATGCATTACGTGTTCAATTAACTATGATGGTAATAGCTGTGAGGGTGTGAAATGATTTAAAGTGGTATTAACAGGACAGTTCTGCGTTAAATGTAATGCCATTTGAGGTTTTTAACCTCATTATGGATTCATCCGCATGTCTGTCAGTGTCTGGAATAGCTGTTGAATATCTGATGAGGTTTATGAATAATTCCTCTTTATGAAAAACCGCTCAAAAATCAATCTATATATATATATATATATATACGAAAAGATGAGTTTTTCTGGGGGGAAAAAAGAGATATGTATTGCATATCATCAATCATCTATGACTTTTTGAGTTTCAGCCAGTGCAGGCCAAAGTTAATATTTGACAGAGTTGACATTATACATTTATGTCTCCTTGTATTGCTTACTCTTCCAACACTATATGGAGTCACTTGTGGGTGGTGCAGACCTGGCAAATCACCTACATCAATCTAAATAATTTCTCTAGTGAAAGCTGAAGTACTACTTCAAGTTATGCATTTAGGTAAAAATCGAACTGTATGAACTCTTCAATGTATGTAATGTACGTATGAATTCTTAAGTACAAGTCTAACTAACAAAATTGAAAGGCATCGGTTGCAACCCCATCGGTGTTCTCACTTTACATGCTAATGGAAAACAAGTGCTCTTTTTAACAAGAAATGTGCAATATGTAATGTAATACCGTACAAGTGGCATAGTGGCATAGTGGTTAGTGCTGTCGCTTTGCACTTCCTGCTTCCGGGTTCGATTACCACCTCAGGTCTGTATGCATGGAGTTTGCATGCCCTCCATGTGCTTGGTGGGTTTCCTTCGGGTACTCCGGTTTCCTCCAACAGTCCAAAAACATGCAGATTAGTCTAATTGGCATTCCCAGGGCATTGGTGGCTCAGTGGTAGATTTCTTGGCTCGGGTTCGATTCGCAGCCAATGCCCAAACCCCAGCCACTGGATGCAGTGCTGGTCCCGGATAAAATGGGAGGGTTGGGTTTTTTTTTTTTGCGGTGTAAAACCTGTGCCAAGTTGTTGTGCGGATCAGTTGTCTGCTGTGGCGACCTCTCAACGGGAGCCGACGAAAGATTGACAACAACAGTCTGGCCTCGCCAAATAGCCCGCACTGTGTGAATGTGCATGTGAGAGTGTGTATGTGTGTGTACCCTGCGATTGACTGGCATCCTGTCTATGGTGTACCCAGCCTCATGCCCTAAGTCTCCTGGGATAGGCTCCAGGCCCACCACAACCTTGTATACAGGATAAAGCGGTATAAATGATGAGTGAGTGACTAATACAATACAATGCAATACAATGCAACACTTGAACAATAACACATGGGAAGGTTGTGATGTTGTGCTGAATATCTGCACCGTTGTGCCTATAACCGCATCACACTAGTGCTGATATTTAGTACAACAGCATGACTCTGAGTGTGATCCTTCTTTTATAGATCAGTTTAAATACCATTTAGTTTAAATACCATTTACTATTAACAGATTATTATTAACAGATTCAACAGATTAACTGATTAACAACAGGTATTTGTTGTGCTCCACTAACACATACAGTATCCCTCCCTGACTGGTGGAAATAACTAACCGCGACTGGCAGAGTTGGTGACCAACAGCTATTGTATATACCAGGGCTAAGAGTAGTTTTAAAATCTTACCAGTACTACAGTATGTAGCCAAATGGTGAAAAGCATAAAGCATGGAGTTGGTGGACAAGCCGGTAAAACCCTTTATATTTTCGCTTATCCTGCTTTAAAACATCAGCTCCGGTAAATTTCAGGTTCTAGAGTTACAATTTATCCCAAATAGTGTTAAATTTATGGTGTTTAACTGTTGTATGGAAGAAATATCACATACAAGGTCATGCTGTTGTGCTTTGATGGCTTGGGCACTTTGGCTGCACCCTCTAGTGCCTGTGATCACATTGCAGCCGTGCTGATAACCAGCACAACGTAGCTCGCTCTCATTATCTGAAAATCGTTGATTTCGCTCAATTATATGGTATGATGTTTTCCTAATTGTGTAGAATGTTTAAAAATATTTATCCTGAAAATGAAATAAAACATTTTAATTACAACAATTCGATTTAAAACATTAAAACCCCTTATGCATATACAGTCTTTTATTAGATGAAGCCGCATAAGGAAAAAGCCCAAACACAAACTGAAGTACCTAAAATAATATCTTGCAAAGACTGACAGTGATATATATTGTTTGCTTGTTTGTTTGTTTTTTTAATGACCCCGTTTATCTACAATTCCGTGCCTTACTTGCTAACTGCATATGTATTGTGTGTCCCGCTCAGGAAGAAAACAATCTGGTTATTCATCAGCCAGACTGGAGTGAAGAAGAGAAGCATGGGTGAGTTTTTCGACTTTGTAAATTCGTGATGTGATTTTTAGCTTTATTCTGTTTCCATTGATAGTGAGTGAACACTGCAAATTGATTGTGCTCCTGCTGTTCGTCTTAAACCCTGGCTTACACAACACGTTATCGCTTGGAGAAGATTCCATTTCAGCTTTACACTTTGTCGCATTATTTGGATGCAGACATCATTTGTGTGGCTGCCTTATCTTGAGCTTAACTGCTCGCTCTTTAGGTGTTACGCTGGATCTTTTCAGTTTCAATGAAAACCGATGAACCTCTCAAATCTGCCGAGACTGCCAGTGCTCACAGTCTGTGAGCAGACGCCCCAAGCTAACAACGTGGCAAAGGGAAATCTATTCTCTTTTTTAATTAATTAGCACATCGTTAAAAGCATTAATTGAAATTCTGCTGAAGTTCATCCTCAGTGCTTTGCCATGCACAGGGTCAATGACGCGCCACACAACAGTGTGATGCCAAAGCAAAGGCCACATATGGTCAACACCACCAGCTCAATGCACACCTGGATATAGTGCTTTGAATAGAATCAAATAACCACTTTATTTGAGAATACCTGTACCCCTGCTAAGCAGTCAACCAATCATAAAATCAAGCAGCTAGAGCATCATGAGCTTCAGTAAATGGTCACATCAAACATCAGAATGCTGCCAGATGGGCTGGTGTAAAAATATCAGAAGCCCTTGGGATTTTCCAATCATATTTCATACCCTTTAGGTTTTATGCAAATTAGTGTGAAAAACAACAAAAACAAACAAACAAACAAAAAAAACAACCAGTGTGGAAGAAGGCACTCCAAGCTACAGTAACAACACCACAAGAGTTTTTATTTGCATAAACACCTTGTTGAGGGGAGAGGTCAAACACAATGGCCATACTGTTTAAAACGGTCAGAAAGGCTACAGTAACCCGAACACCAAGCTCTAAATCCGTGATGAGCAGAGAAGCGTCTGAGAATGCACAAGTTGTTGAATGACCTTGAGGCAGGTGGGCTACAATAGCAGAAAACCACATTAGGTTCAAAGTCTGTGAGGCAAAAACAGGAATCAGGCTATAGTGGGCACATTCCCACTTAAACCACCTAAAGCTTTAGTATTGCACTCCTAATGAAGTGGCTGGTGAGAGTATAACAGTAATTCAACCCAAGAATGCAATCTTCAGGAAAACAGAATAAGAAAAAAAACATAGAGGCAAAGTAGATCTTGCTAGGGGTAATCGCAAGTCAAAAGCACTTGACTGGCGATCAAATGCATGCTGAAAGGAATTTACTCTCACTGCTACAGGAGACACTGAACTCATGAACTTATATGCTTAATATTAAAATATACAGCTTTTTAAAAGGATTCCATCCAAATTATATAGTGCAAATGTGTGGAATGCTGATGAACTTGTGCTCCCCAATGCTTACATGTTTACCCCTCTCACTACACTTGAAATATATTTATTTAAGTACATTTATTTTAAGCTTTAAGGGCGTTTGGGGCACAATTGATTTATACCGTGTCCAGAAACGATTGCTCCCCCCATTCGACAGCCTTCACTTTATAGTTTCCCTCCGTTCTTGGGTACACTTGCGTACAGTGCATCCAGAAAGTATTCACAGCGCATCACTTTTTCCACATTTTGTTATGTCACAGCCTTATTCTAAAATGGATTCCATCAATTTTTTTCCTCAGAATTCAACACCCCAAAATGACAACATGAAAAAAAGTTTACTTGAGATTTTTGCTAATTTATTACAAATAAAAAAATAGAGAAAGTACGCGTACATAAGTATACACAGCCTTTGCCATGAAGCTCCTTGAGATGTTTCTGCAGCTTAATTAAAGTCCACCTGTGGTAAATTAAGTTGATTGGACATGATTTGAAAAGGCACACACCTGTCTATATAAGGTCCTACAGTTGACAGTTCATGTCAGGTCTATATGTTGGAGTGGCCAGAGAGTCTCATCAGACCTGAGAATTCTGTTTCTTGTGGTCTGAGAGTCCTTAAGGTGCCTTTTGGCGAGCTCCAGGCGGGCTGCCATGTGATTTTTGCTTCCGTCTGGCCACTCTACCATATAGGCCTGATTGGTAAATTGCTGCAGAGATGGTTGTCCTTTTGGAAGGTTCTCCTCTCTCCAAAGAGGACCTCTGGAGCTCTGACAAAGTGACCATCGGGTTCTTGGTCACCTCCCTGACTAAGCCCCTTCTCCCCCGATCGCTCAGCTCTAGGAAGAATCCTGGTGGTTTCGAACTTTTTCCACTTATGGATAATGAAGGCCAGTGTGCTTATTGGGACCTTCAAAGCAGCAGAATGTGAAAACACCCTAAGAGAACCACAGCTGACTACACACTGGGCACAGCAGGCACAGAGCCTAAGACTGCTGACCTGAGGCTCCCATGGGATGCACTGGACAAATAAGTCCGATCCACAGAGGCTCAACGCCACAACCCGCAGCACGCAAAGTTTTTGTGGAATCATGTTCCAAAGGGAAAGAGCTGCCCTGGCAGTACAAGAAAATCCTACAAAATATTTGACACTGTAATGTTATGGTTGCTTGGCGCACAATATACTGATGCATGGTAATATTTGACAATGTAATATTGGGCTGTCTTTAGCTTTGATTACATTTAACATTTGCTGTAGCATTCATTTGACAATTTTATGCAATGCAGAGTTGCATTCATTTTGTGCTTACTGTAGATCATAGGTTTTAATGATAGAAAAGTCAAACCTCTCTGTAAATTTCTCTTCAGCACGTCCCAAAGACATTATTTTTATGGTCAGGATTCTGTGGTGGAGAATTCAAATGCAAAAATGATTCCTCATGCTTCTAGAACGACACTCTCACTCCTTTTTCATCTGTAACATCCAACCTATCATGATAACCTGGTAATTCCCTAACAGTCAGGTCATCAGCTGACTTCAGTTTTATTGCCACATAATGTTGCTGAACCTAGACCTGACCAACTGAAGCAACCCCAGATCATAACACTGCCTCCAGAGGCTTGTACAATACTTAATGGGTGTATCACTTAATGCTCGTCTGTTCTTACCCTCACCTTGCGCCTCCTTCTTAAACCACATGACTTTTTTTTTGTTCATTGCTCCAATGTCTAATCTTTATGCTCTCTAGCAAACTGAAGCTTTATTACTGAATCATTTCCCTAACAAGTAATTTTCTTATGACCACACAGCAGTTTAGACCCAATCCTGCACGTTGTTGCATTATGCATGTGTAAATGTTCTTAGGTTTCTTAATAAAAAATAGCTGATTTCTAAGGTCAATTTTTTATGCAACTTTCACAAGTGTTTAAAGTCCCTTTTAGCACTTGCTTGATTTTCGCCTTGTCTAGCCAGATTATAAAAGATGAGGCAGTAACGGTTAAAAATTTAGAAAATAATCAATGGAGAACATATAGAGGAGAAGGTGAGAGAGCGAACACTCCTAATGCAGTTTATACTATAATTTTCATTTATTTACTTTTGTTTTGTTGTACATACATGTACACATTTATACAGTATGTGATTTCTACAGTGTGTGTGTGATATGAATATGTCTTCATTTTGTAGGTTGTCATGTATTTGAAGCGTTTGACAATAGATTGATGATGTTGAAGTGTAATACAAACATTAAGATGAATCATCACCAGTAATGCAAAATAACCACGGTGTTACTGTATATATTTCCTCAAGGCATACTACCAAAATCACAGGTTACAGAAATGGACTCCTGATATACAGTACCAAGCAAGCCACTGCAAAGAATATCATGTAAAAAAACATATTTGTTTCCATTTAGTTACCAGTTGGTTGGATTTAGGGTCCCTCTGCCTTAAACTGTATAACATGTTTGGTGGGAATTGATTTCAGAAAGACTGCATGTTATAAATTTTAATCTCAACCTTCCCAGATTAAGACTGTATTGATACGGTGTTTGTAGTGTAGTGTTTTAATTGCAATGTAATTTTTTTATTGTAATTATGTTTTTATACTGTACAATATTTGTTAACTGTTTGATTTATAAATACAACAAATATGTTTTTAATCCTTAATAGGTCTTTTGTTTTTATATGTGTAGTACATTTTCATATTAGTAAACTACTTAAAGTACTGTTAAATGAACATTACTGCGCAGAAGTCTTGAGCTATTCCTCTATTGCCTTTCTTTTTTTGCTTACAAACAGCCAGAATGTCTTGTATTTTTAATGTAGTTTTGAGGAATAGTTCTTCTTATAGGAAAAAGGACTTTTTTCCCTGGACTTCAGGACTTCCTGAAAGACTTTTTCTTTTTAGCTCTTTTAAAAAAAAAGTTTTTGTTCCAGAATGATGCCTATTGTCTACTGTGTTATGATCTACTGTAGGGTTGCTTCTGTTGGTCCGGTCCAGGTTCAGCAACTTTATGTGTCCAAAAAATTAGGTCAGCTGATGACCTGAATTTACATAATGACCAGGTTTTTCGATTTATGGATTTTTTTTTTTCTTCCCTCATGGCACAGGTATATTATGGGATGATGATGCCAGGATTCATTATGCTCAAATAGTGGAAGAGGGGTTCGGCAAGCATAAGACAACATTTCCACACATGGATGGGCCCCCAGCGAGTTCAGATATTAACCTATTGAGTATCTTTGGGTTCCGCTGTAGAAGGCTTCCGCACGTCGCAGTCCGACTCTCTCATCATCAATATAAGATCTTGGAGACAAGTTAATAAAAATATATGTTGTGACATGGCTGGGCAAAGAAGCAAAGCATTAAAATAAACTGATTGTTTAGTGAATGAATTTAAAACCAAAAATGACATTCCAGAATTTAATCATAAGACACAATTGAAGGTTTCAGGCAATCAACAAATGCAGTAGTATAATTGATTGTATTCCTGTAACAGCATTGTGTTTTAGTCGTTTTTATGCCTTATCACTTGCTGTATTATCATAGCATGCCATATGTGACTCTCATTGTAAGTGAATTGAATCAACACATTTTTTGGTCTTTTCTCAGTATAGGGCAATGTGTTGAATTTCTTGCCTGAGGTGATGACTATACTGTACACTACAGATGCACTCGATTGAGATAAGTCTGCAAATGCTGTAGATTGGAGTGCTATATAATATTTATTTAGTGAAGGCACCCTTACACTTCGGTTTGCTTTTTCATTTAGCTGATCAATTCACATCACATAATTCACATCATATGTTAAAGTTCCGGTATGCCTTCTTTAATTGTATTCACCTCCGTATAGAATGCTTTGACTCACTGCCTTTCAGCTCCAGCAGAACAACTAAAGCATGTCTTTTTAAATTTAATTTGGTCTCATGCTGGGAAATTAAAAGTGCCACTGCTGATTAATGCTGGATCTTTTGAAATGGCTGCACTTCTGACCCCGTGGTGTCACCTTCAAAGTAAATGGGGTTTCTGGAACAAACTGTATAGAGCAAAAACAATGAGAATGTGTAATGTTAGCTTGTGGTTTGCGGATGGAAAGGAAACAACCTTAGATCACACGATTAATACAGCTGCTGGCCAAGCACATGTGGATTCAGTAGCACGAGATTATTGTAGTCATTTAAATTAAATTCTGTAGATATTTTTGGAATAAAAAAAAACATCTGTAGCTTTGTAAGGAATAAAATATGACAGGACATGCCTTTATGTGAAAATAATCACCAACAGAGTAGCCATGTCAGTATAAAATTTCATTCATGAATTTTTCCAACCACATTTCTTCTGTGAAGTTAACAATTCAGACCTATCATTCCAGGATTAAATAAAGGGTTGCACAGTTCTTAACTAAATTCCACTTATTTTAATGTTTTCTTTTCTTGATCCAGGCCAATAATTTTACCCTCCTTTAACAAACAGTATCAACATAAGTGGATAAAATGCAGGAATGCCTTGATCAGACATACTATTGATGAAGATTAAAATGTAAAAAACAAAAAAAAAAACAGTATATCTTTAAAAAAAACACAGCTGCAGTATGTCTTGTCACATTGTGCATGTGGAAATGCTTTAACATTTACTGTAAAAGCATTTCCACATGTACAATGTGACAAGACAACACTGGATTAAAATTCAACAGATGTGTGGCCATAAGAAAACTACTTGTTAGTAAGGGCTAATTGGGAAAAAAAAGCATAAAAGATCTAACTTTGGAAAAGGTCAGAGTCCAGATTGCCCCTGTTACAGAACAATAGGGCAATCAGAATATATTTCCAATTATTCTGCTCTGTTAACTTCTGGGTTCCAGTATTGAATCAAACCAAATAGTGTTAAATGGAAAGCTAGCTGGCCAAACGAATGGATTCCTGGTATATATATATATATATATATATATATATATATATATATATATATATATATATATATATATATATAATTTAAAATGTAAACTATTTAAATTTCTTTATGGATATTGATCCCAAAATTGGTATAAGCATCTCGAAGCATATGACCTGTAAAAATTTTAAATATCTGAATGACAATTAAGATCATTGAAAGATTAAAAGTCACAAAAGGTTACGGACACTACATCCTAGGTGAGACACTTTTTTAGCACCAACACCGAGTTTTGCCTAAGTGCCCTACATGTGGGTTGGTACAGTTTCTTCTTCCACACACCAAGTAGTGCCCTTGATCCTGGTTAAGGTAATTAGAGATTCAGCCCTGTGTTGGAAACTAGTTTTTTTTTTTTTTTAATTTTTATTTATTGCTCACGTTAGCTGTTAACAAAATGGTAACGCAATGGCAATGGTAATGAACCTGTCGGAGCAGTGGTGAAAGCTCATGCTTACTGTACATTCAGTAGAAGTAATGAAAGACTTATTCTTTAGGCTTTGCAATTTTTGCCAAGAACATATATGAAGCAGTTTATACTGGCAACGTCTTAATTTATTTACTTATGCTTTGTTGTACATACATGTACACATTTATATGTGATTTCTACAGTGTGTGTGATATGTATATGTCTTCATTTTGTAGGTTGTCCAGTAATGCAATAACCATGGTGTTATATATTGCCTTAAGGCATACTACTTAAATCACAGGTTACAATTATTATTATTATTATTATTATTATTACAGTTATTTTTTTAATGATTGTTTTTACCTTGTTTTCCTATTTTTTTAGATGTAACTATCTGTGGACTGCTGGATCTTGTGAATTTCCCCATGGGGATGAATAAAGTATGTATTTATCTATCTGCCTGTCTGTCCATCCATCCATCCATCCATCTATCTGACTCCTGATATATCAAGCAAGCCACTGCAAAGAATATTATGTAAAACCATATTTGTTTCCATTTAGTTACCAGTTGGTTGGATTTATGGTCCCTCTGCCTTAAACTGTACAACATGTTTGGTGGGAATTGATTTCAGAAAGACTGCATGACATAAATTTTAATCTCAACCTTCCCAGATCAAGACTATATTTATATGGTGTTTGTAGTGTAGTGTTTTAATTGCAATGTATTTTTTTTTTATTGCAGTGGTAATTATGTTTTTGTACTGTACTGTACAATATTTGTTAACTGTTTGATTTATAAAGAAAATAAATGTTTTTAATCCTTAATAGGTTTTTTGTTTTTATATGTGTATTACATTTTCACATTAGTGAACTACTTAAATCCACTTAAAGTACTGTTAAATGAACATTATTGTGCAGAAGTCTTGAGCTATTTCTCTATTGCCTTTCTTTTGTTGCTTACAAACAGCCGGAATGTCTTGTATTTTTAATGTAGTCTTGAGGAATAGTTCTTAAGGACTTTTTTTCCTGGACTTCAGGACTTCCTGCCGGACTTGTTTTTGGCTTTCATTAAAAAAAAAGTTTTTGCCTCTAATATTTAGTCCATTCACTGTACCTGAGCAATTTTGGAGGAATGTGTTCTGTATGTTAAGCCACACAGTGTTCTTTGATGAGGACAGATGATAACAGATGATAAGGCTGGTGATTAGGAGACTGGTGATGCTGAATGCTGAAAGGTTGGAACAGACGAGAGGGGAAATGAGGTCGTTGCTGAGGTTGTTAAATAAAATTTTAAAATAGTTTCTTAAGGCACTTTGCAGCCTGTCACAGTAAAACAATTGTTCCCATTTCTAATATAACTTTTACCAATACATTTATTTACAGTTTGCTACTACAGTAGTACAGTGATATAAATAAACTTATAAGGTATACTTAGGAAAAACTTTTTGAACTTTACTTGAACTTATTAGAAGTTTACTTAGTAAAATGAATTCATGAAGTATAATTTGTGTAAGAGCCCCTATCTAAATATTTAAAAAAATATCCTCACAAATAACAAAGATTATATTATATATTTCTTAACAGCTACATACCAAGTAAAAAAAAAAGATTAGTTTTAGATAATTTCTAAAATTTATATAATGTTTTTTTAGAACCTCTCATCATTCAAAAATTTTGTATCCCATCTGTGGTTTAATATATATATATATTAATAAATATATTAAATACTCTAGTGACAATATGTTCTTGGATGGTGGAGACAATGCAGTGAAAGCATTTGGCACTTGAGGAAGCAGCTCTTTGAGAGGAAATATGAAAATTCAGCTTCATTGAAGGGCTGGATATTACATTGCTCTTTTCATTAAAATGTGAAGTGCTGCTGGGGTGTTTTGCTGTGCAGTCATTTTGCAGTCCTTTTTCCCCATTCCCTTTCCAAAGACGCCGTCTACTGCAGCAATTAATGACTCATTTTAGACAAGTGGTTGGTCCATGCTGTTAGGACCTTGAGTCACCTTCCTCAGAAAGTAAGTATGAAAACATAGTTTGGGTTTTTAACACATCTTAAGGAATATTCAACATTTCAGACAGAAATGGTTTTCATTCTCAGCATGACCCTCAGGAGCACGCCTCTTTCCAACACCATGTGGCTGCACCATGATTTACACACATTAGCTAATTGCTTGCTATTTTTTTTTCATTTCAGTAACTTTTATGCCAGTTATCATGTAATTCAAGCCGACTCATTATGGGACAAACAGATTTTTTTTTAAATCACTGGCTAGTTTTAGATAACGCAGGTTTGACTTAGCAGTAATTGAGAAAATTAGTCCAAGCTTCAATAGGAGCCTCATCACTATAAGGTTAGCTGTTAGTGTTTTCAGACATTGTATCTGTATCTCTTACATCTCTTTGTGTTCGGCCATATGTCTATAAATCAACCTCCTCATTCCTTATATTGTACAGTAATACACTACCAGTCAAAAATTTGGATATGCCTTCTCCTTCAGTGTTTTTCCTTTATTTTTATTCTTTTCTACACTGTATGCTAATATGAAGACAGCTAAACTATAAAAAGATCACAGATAAAATCATGTGCTAAGCATAAACTTGTTAAACAACCCAGAATATGTTTTATATTTTAGATTGGACATAATAGCTACATTTATCGTTGATGACAGATTGGGTACAGAGTCATTAGCCCTATTACTACAACTACTGTACAAATCCATATTATGGCACATAACACTCAGTTAAGTAAAGAGAAAACTCAGTCAATCCAAAAATCTCAAGTAATTCAAATGTATTCCCGAGTGCAGTCACCAAAGCCATTAAATTATATGATTTGGCTTGAAGACCAAGAGCTACCTACTATATGCTGCAGTGGATACAGTACGTTTATCAGAATGACCAGCACCTGAAACTAGCCCACATACATGCTTCTCTGAGTTCAAGCAGCAGACATCCTTTATAAGTCCAAATTTAAGGTTTTTATTTCTAGGTTAGAACTCAGGATTGTTGTGAAACCATTCCAGGTGACTACAGTACCTCATGAGGCTGACAGAGAATGCGAAGAGTGTGTCATCAAAGAAAAAAACTAAACTAAACATATTATTATTTAACATGTTTTTGTTGACTTAATAATTCCATATTTGTTCTGTCATAATTTCAGTTATGCCAGCATCAATATACAATGTTTAAAACAAGGAAAATAAAGAGAAAATGTTAAATAAAAATTTTCTATGGCTTGCTGGAACCCTTTTGTCTCCCCAGAACGTGCTAATGTGCTTCCTATCGTCTGTCTTTCTCCAGGTCTCCATATAAGTTCCTCTCTTTGTTGTCCCTGGAACATACAGTATTAATGATTTTTGTTCTTTTGAGGTAAGGAATGTACATGTGGACTTTCTGCTGACAATAAACAGAAATCATGCATGCTGTTTGTTATCTCTCCTGACAGGCAAAGTGGACCTTCAATTAAGGTAAAAATTATCACTAGCCTAAGCAGCACATTGAAAAAAGGTTACTTTGTTAAAAAAAAAAAAAAAAAATCTCTCTTAATAATAACTATTTAAAACACAGAAGAAATGGGGAAATACTATATTATGTCCCATGTAACAAAATATCTTGTAATGGTCAGGTCCACATGTTTTTGGCTATACAGTGTAAATCAACAAAAGGTTTTTACAACAGCTTGACCTACATAAACCTACAAAAATGGTTATTTCAGCAAGTGACAACATTCATAAAGATTGCTGTTTTGACATTTTTATTACTGACATAAGGTTATATTTATATAAAACAAGGCCTTTTAATATAATACTTAGTTAATTGATTTCATTAATTGATAATATTGATCAGTTTTCAATTAATAAACCATCAATTCATTTATTCATTCATTCATTGATAATTTTAATGATCAGTTCTTGATTTATAAACTATGGCATCCATAAACCTACACTAGGTACGATGATTGGTAGAATGAAAAATTACAATCGTAACACTTCAGTGACACCATATGTCAAACTTTTGTCCACAAATTTTCCAAAATTATTGGAGAAGATCAAGTGAATATTTCATACATAATAAACATAACAGCGGGTTCTGGACACACTGCAGTATAGCCAATAGATTTATTTTTCTTCTTAACCCGCACCAGAAAAAGTGTTTATGACATTGCGTAAAAGGGACTGGAAAAGTCAGGACACATCCACACTCACTCACTCACTCATCGTTTATACTGCTATACTGTACATACATTCATTTAATTAATACAATGGTATTAATATTGACTTTTGTGTTGAAAATGCCAGTACTGCAATTCAATGGTTTAATGACACGCTCATATTTTTTTTTAAATAATAACAATCAAGATATCATTTATTAAATGCAGTGAAATTGCTATACAACAATCAATATTTAAAATTAAGTCCTATATTTTTTAATCCTGGATCTGGCTGGGCACAGAGTCAAACAAACGTCTGCACTACACACTGTTACTTGCTCAGTGCATGCCTGCTTGATTGCTTCCTAAAGATTATGTACAGAAGACGGTTTCATGACTGCTACCGCATTCTTTACCATTGTCCAGCATTTATATTGGGTTTAGGTCTGGGAATGACCCAGGCCAAGGCTCTAAAGGTTCACATAGACATTTTTCTGCTAGGTTTTCAGTTAATTAGCACAACTCTTCAGCTAAATAGGATTGACTTAATAAGTAAAATCACTTTATTTGTGCATCCAGAAAGTTATAATACAGTACATGCCATACAACATGCTTGCTTATTACCTTGGCCACCATTGTACATGTAATTTGTAATAAAAAGCTCATGATAAAAAGTACACAGCTAATATGGATAAACATTTTCATCATACACACTTTGTCTGTCCCACTTTACCAATAATTATCTAGGTTTAATGTAGACCTTTTTTTGTTACTTTGCCTATATGTTCTTTTTTTAAAGAATTTAAATCATATTGTTGCCATTTAAATATACAAGAAGTTACCCAAAGCTACAGGAGTCAGAAACGCACAACTTCTGTCTCAAAAAAATGACTATGCAGACAATTAACTCTTAAATTTAGGTTTTAGGTCTCTGGTGGGAGGATATTTGCGTTCTAGAATATAGGGGTAGTGTCAAAGCATAAATTATTTGAAGACAAGTGAATATGCTTTATTTACTTCTTGCTCTTGGTGAACAACGACTCCGTGACTACATCTGAACCGTTTAACACTGCCACGCTACTGATCACATTAAACCCATGCGTTGAAATTTTTATGGGAGGAAAAATAATGCTATGCGTTCAAAATCCCATGCAAGTGTCTTGGAGAACTAGAGGACATTAACAGAGCTGTGACAAGTGCACAAGGAGCCTGCGGCCATAATGCGTCATATCACATCACAGAGAGTGAGTGAAATATCACCCTCTGACAAAATCCAGACGACATAGTGTCAGAGGACAAAGCTCACAGACCTGACATGTCCTCCCTTTTTTTTTTGTTTTCTTGCAATAAACGTTTCCTCTGTCTCTCTCTCTCTCTCTCTCTCTCTCTCACACACACACACACACATACGAGTTTACAAATGATTAGTTTATTTTCATCATTTTTCTCTATTACTTTTTTACTCTCACTCTATACCGCTATATCCTGTGTACAGGATCATGGGGTACACCCTGGATGGGGTGAGGGCACACACACATTCACACCCTATGGGCAATTTGGGAACGCCAATTAGGCTAATCTGCCTAAAACCAGGAAATAACTGGGAGGCAACCAAAGCAGGAGGAACCGTACCAAGCACTGGGAGAACAAGCAAACTCCATGCACACAGACCCGAGGCAGGAATCAAACCTAGACCCTGGGGTGCTAACCTCTAGGCCACCATGCTGCCAGTTTAGGAACATAATTCCTTACATTAGATTTTTACACATTTATTCCTTTTTCGCAAGTGGCACATGCAGGAGTGAAAGTAGTTTAAACTTCTTTCCAGTAGGCTATTATGCAGCCCAAAGGTGTAAATTTCTTACAGTTCTCTTTGTATTTCAACTTATTCTGCTTTATACTGGCGTTAGCTAACTATCTGTTCCAGGGTTGAATCCCAAATTGTGTAAAATGGAAACCTGGTGCGCGATGTAGGGTGTACAATCCCTCTTCTTCAACACACCATGTCGGGCCTTCCTTCAGGGGTCAGAGACAAAATTGAGAGTCAGCGCTAGAAGCTAGTTGCCTTTGTAGCTCGTGTTGGCCGTGAACAAAGTCTGTGGGGTGAGTCATGAACCTCTCACTGCATTGAAGAAGCAAAAGCCGGCTCTCACGCTAACTAGCAGTAATGAGAGCTCAAAAAGCAAAGCATCTTGGTCCAGAGACAATTTGGAATGAAGCAGTTATTGAGGAAACAAAGTGTTATTTAAGATAATATAATGTTATCAGATGGGCTTTCTTCGTGAACATGCTTCCATGATTTGCTTTGCATGTGGGTTTTGGCAGGCATCTGCTCTCCATTCTTTCCAGTACTGTGTACCACCAGCGAATCCTTTAGTGATATGCAGTACCAGAATGTATGACCTGCTTTCACTTATGGGCACATGGCTCATTAATTTTGACACATTTCTCATTTGTTTTATAAGATTTTAACAAATGATTTACCTGATTTTAACAATTGATTTATTTTTTTTCATATTTACCTAATTGTTCTTTGTCCGTGTGACAGGCTGAAACGTGCTCATATTTTGTTACAAATTACAGATACACTGTAAATCTAGAGCGCATTATACGTATCTGTTATAGCATTAAATCTGTGTTTTTATATACAGTATACAGTGGTGTGAAAAACTATTTGCCCCCTTCCTGATTTCTTATTCTTTTGCATGTTTGTCACACAAAATGTTTCTAATCATCAAACACATTTAACTATTAGTCAAAGATAACACAAGTAAACACAAAATGCAGTTTTTAAATGATATTTTTTATTATTTAAGAAGAAAAAAAATCCAAACCTACATGGCCCTGTGTGAAAAAGTAATTGCCCCCTGAACCTAATAACTGGTTGGGCCACCCTTAGCAGCAATAACTGCAATCAAGCGTTTGCGATAACTTGCAACAAGTCTTTTACAGCGCTCTGGAGGAATTCTGGCCCATTCATCTTTGCAGAATTGTTGTAATTCAGCTTTATTTAAGGGGGTTTCTAGCATGAACCGCCTTTTTAAGGTCATGCCACAACATCTCAATAGGATTCAGGTCAGGACTTTGACTAGGCCACTCCAAAGTCTTCATTTTGTTTTTCTTCAGCCATTCAGAGGTGGATTTGCTGGTGTGTTTTGGGTCATTGTTCTGCTGCAGCACCCAAGATCGCTTCAGCTTGAGTTGACGAACAGATGGTCGGACATTCTCCTTCAGGATTTTTTGGTAGACAGTAGAATTTATGGTTCCATCTATCACAGCAAGCCTTCCAGGTCCTGAAGCAGCAAAACAACCCCAGACCATCACACTACCACCACCACCATATTTTACTGTTGGTATGATGTTCTTTTTCTGAAATGCTGTGTTACTTTTATGCCAGAAAAAGTTCAACTTTTGTCTCGTCTGTCCACAAGGTATTTTCCCAAAAGTCTTGGCAATCATTGAGATGTTTTTTAGCAAAATTGAGACGAGCCTTAATGTTCTTTTTGCTTAAAAGTGGTTTGCGCCTTGGAAATCTGCCATGCAGGCCGTTTTTGCCCAGTCTCTTTCTTATGGCGGAGTCGTGAACACTGACCTTAATTAAGGCAAGTGAGGCCTGCAGTTCTTTAGATGTTGTCCTGGGGTCTTTTGTGGCCCTTTTGAATGAGTTGTCTCTGCGCTCTTGGGGTAATTTTGGTCGGCCGGCCACTCCTGGGAAGGTTCACCACTGTTCCATGTTTTTGCCATTTGTGAATAATGGCTCTCACTGTGGTTCGCTGGGGTCCCAAAGCTTTAGAAATGGCTTTATAACCTTTACCAGACTGTTAGATCTCAATTACTTTTGTTCTCATTTGTTCCTGAATTTCTTTGGATCTTGGCATGATGTCTAGCTTTTGAGGTGCTTTTGGTCCACTTCTCTGTGTCAGGTAGCTCCTATTTAAGTGATTTCTTGATTGAAACAGGTGTGGCAGTAATCAGGCCTGGGGGTGACTACAGAAATTGAACTCAGGTGTGATAAACCACAGTTAAGTTATTTTTTAACAAGGGGGGCAATCCCTTTTTCACACAGGGCCATGTAGATTTGGAGTTTTTTTTTCTCCCTTAATAACGTAAACCTTCATTTAAAAACTGCATTTTGTGTTCAATTATGTTATCTTTGACTAATAGTTAACAGCAGAAACATTTAAGTGTGACAAACATGCAAAAGAATAAGAAATCAGGAAGGGGGCAAATAGTTTTTCACACCACCGTATAATATTTAAAATTATTATTATTTAAACTGTGACAAGTTTTTATCAGAGATTTGCACAGTGGTCTCAATCTGCTACTCTGGGATCGATTGCTTCGGTTTCCTCTCACATACCTTGGGCGAAATTCCACCATTTTCCTACTATAGAGGAATCGCCACATATCACTCTTGTGACTATTTCTTCCTATTTTTTCAGGCATGTTGCCTGTGTTACACACCAATAAAGTGAATGTAATTGCTTGCTAACAAGTTTAGAGTGTTAAAAGTACTTTGACTAAGTAAATGTTAGCTACATTGTGTATAGTAATGTGTGTCTGTGTGTAAGTGGATTTCCTGCGTGGTAATAGAGCTAAACTCTGCTATCATGTTGGAACTACAGTACTGAGTTTATGTTACTGAGAATATTTTAATACTGTGGCGTGGGCGGGGCGGCGGCTGACGACCAGCATGCTTTGCGGGAATGTCGGTGTGTTCACCATGATGGGGAAAGGTGTTTGGGTTAGTGGCTTCGGCCAGGTTGTGTGTGTGTGGAGATAGATGTCTGTTTAGTGACTGTGGAATAGCTCAATAAAGTACTCCCAGCCATTTGCATTGGGCAGCCAGGAAGCTCACTTGTCTCTCCAAGTTCTGCTTAGCGGTAAAAACGCTACATTTGGTGTCAGAAGTGGGATGGAGAGTAACGGGTTCGAGCGCACAACGGAAGACCTACTGAAAATCCAAGCGGGCCGCCGAGTAGTGGAGCGACTACTCGCAAAGAAAAAGCGCTTTCCCGACAGCGCTAAAGCGAGCACACCACGGCAACCAACGCGGAGCGGTGAAGTGAAAATCCCGGCGCTGGATCTCGGGGCGGAGGCTGGCGCAGCGCAAGCGGCGGAGCAAGAGACATCTCCGCGCGCCGTTAGCCGGCAAAGCGACCTGCCGCTGCGCGAGGCCGAGCGCGCTGAGCCCATATCGGCGGTACGTCACGGCGGAAGAGCCGAGCGACCGCCTGCAGCTCGATGGCGCTCTGTTCGTGAACCTAGCCGGGGACAGGGCTACCCGTCGCGGCTAGGCAACGAGCAGCTCTCCGACGTTTCGCGGCGAGGCGACGGCGCGGGTGATCGTAAGGAGGCGCTGCGCGAGGTCGAGCGCGCTGAGCCCATAATGGCGGCACATTACGGCGAAAGAGCCAAGCGACCGCCCGCAGCTCAGTGGCGCTTGGTAGGTGAACCTAGCCGGGGACAGGGCTACCCGTCGCGGCTAGGCCTCGACATCGCTTCCGAGATTCCGCGACGACGCCAAGGCCACGGACCGCCGGACTACCACTGCAGCGTTCTCAGGCCTGATGGACAGCCGGACTACCGCTTCAACGTTCTCAGGCCTGAGGGACAGCGTACACCAGCAGCCGCTAAACTAGCGCCGGGTGGACGGTTGGGGAGCCCCGCCGGGCTCTACATCGACTGTGTGCTGGATGGCGTCTTACTGCGGGCGCTCGTGGACACCGGCTCCACTGTTTCGCTGCTGCGCTCTGGATTACTGGGGCAAAGCAAGCGTGTTTGCGAACGGCCTGATCCTGCCTTCAGCATCGGCACCGTTGCTGGGGGCTACGTGAAGGTAAGGGCGTGTCGCACAGTGCGAGTCCAGGTGGGTGGACGGACTTATTCCCACGGGTTCGTTGTGGGGAATGTCGAGGAGGACTGCATTCTGGGGTTGGACATTTTGGGTAGATGGGGTGCGGTGCTGAACTTGTCCAGCGGCACTCTTCGTGGTAACTTCGGGGTAGCCAGGTTGCTTGGACCCAAACCACAGCCGGACAGGTTAGCAGCACTCACCCGGGGGGCGGAACTTCCGGTAGCAGACCGAGCGGGAAACCTTCGGTGCTGCGAGCGAGTGGAGCGCCGTGACGACGTAGAGCCCTCGTCGCCGAACATTGTCCCCGTGCAGTCCTCCAGGCTCTCCAGTGGTGGGCAGCCGTCCGAGCCAGCGTGCAGCCATGTTCCTGCGTCACCCGCAGTCGCTCCGCCAGTCTCACAGAACTGTGAACCGCTCATCGCCAGGCAGAAGGGCCCCACCCAGCGCTCGCGGGCACCGCTGCAAGACTTTCGGGTGGGGGCACCCATGGAGCGAATGGGCGTGGACACTCACGGCCAGGGGCGAGATTTTGCTTCTGGCGAGCAGGTGTGGGTGTGTTCCTCCGGAAGGAGAAGGAGGGGGCTCTCGGCCGGGCGTGTGTCTCACTGGGTGGGCCCCTGTACGGTAATAGCTCGGCTCTCCGATGTCATCTACCGGGTGCGGTTGGCGGGGCGGGCACGAGTTTTGCTCCACCGGGACCGTCTTGCGCCTTGCCAGCCGCACGCCGGGGAAACATTGAACTCTGTGGAGGCCGGACCGCCTCAGGACTACGTTTGTGTTCATCCCTCACCTGCCAAAGGACGCCGGCGTTCCCACCGCCAGCGCCGACCGCCTCCACGCCTCCGAAATGGAGTTCTTCATGGTGACCAGGGACGGTCACAGCTCGGGTGGGGGCAGTGTGGCGTGGGCGGGGCGGCGGCTGACGACCAGCATGCTTTGCGGGAATGTCGGTGTGTTCACCATGATGGGGAAAGGTGTTTGGGTTAGTGGCTTCGGCCAGGTTGTGTGTGTGTGGAGATAGATGTCTGTTTAGTGACTGTGGAATAGCTCAATAAAGTACTCCCAGCCATTTGCATTGGGCAGCCAGGAAGCTCACTTGTCTCTCCAAGTTCTGCTTAGCGGTAAAAACGCTACAATACATTTTGTACTATTGTGCATGCAGTATGTTTTGTGCACTTTAGTTTTCTTAAAGTTTATATAGCTAAACTTACTGTGTGTAAGTGTAAACTTACACTTTCATAGGGAATCCGATGTGTATTAAAGCGGGCTTGTATTCCAAAACATCGTAAATCAAAGCAAATTTTCCCATAGGAAATAATGGAAATTCTAATTATTTATTCCACAGTCCGAAAAAATACATAAAAATAAATACCGAGAGATAAGTGTTTTCGTTTATCTGTTACAGGCGCTGTGTGTCTGTTTTTCTCTTTCTTGCGCTGCAGAGTGTGTGTGACACACTACACATACACACACCAAAGATGAGAGAAATTGTGCGTTATGTGTGTGGTGTGTGCGTTAAATTATGTGCGGCACACCCATGACAGAGGGAGAAAATGACCGTGTGTTATATTATATGAACGTGTGTTATAAGAAACAGTACATGCGCCAGTCAAACACAAAATAAAATATGTTTTACACAAACACACGTGTTTACAGTGTTATAGTAAATGGATGTTGATTATACCAGTAAGAGACGAGCACTAAGACCCAGCAGGGGAGACGATTACCCACAATTCCGCAGCAGAAGAAAGAGAGAAAAACCATTGGCTCAGTTGTAATCACGTGACGCTCGGCGTAATAACAAGAAGCGCATGCGTGATAGATGATACTCAGTACTCGTAAAACAAAACTTGTTCGTTTTCCAAGTAAAAATTTATATAAAAAAAAAAATCTTTGCTCGTCTTGCGGAACACTCGCAAACTGTGTTACTCGCAATCCGAGGCTTTACTGTATTCTGTAAATTGTTATATTATTTTATATTTATTACAGTAAACCTACTGTTGAGGAAACACCACATGTCACTCTTGTAATTATTTCTCCCTATTTTTCTGGAGTCTGTCGTGGAACACATGGCATTCCAGAGATGCCAGAGATCCGGACCAACTCTGCCCTCAGGACCTGTTTGACTCATCCTGGTGCCCCGTTTCTGGTTAAAGATCTCATCGCATGGAGGCTTGGTGACTGGGGACGGTTCCACTTGACCATGAAGATGATCTGGGACTCGGCTGATGCAGACAGCTGTTCTCTGATGACTTGTGACTGCAATTACTACAAACTATGTTAACCTGAGCCTCCAATAATAAAAGTGGACTCATATTAACTTATATATCTCTCATTATACTCAACTTTCAGCCTTCTAACAGATGTCATACTCATATCCCTCATTTCCTTATTGATTGTTTAAAGCTGCTTTGTGACAATTGCTAAAAAAATGTTAAAAGCGCTATAAAAAATAAAATTGAATATGCAATTTTTACGATTCATTAATTTTTTTAGAAGTGACTTTACATTTAAAAGTGACTAACTTTAGTTCATTATTACACGATTCATTGCTCATCAAATAGTAATTTTACCAAATGATTCCTTTATTTTTACATGCAATTTGGGCCGAATGCACTGGGCTGTTTTTGGGTATAATATGCTATCTTTTTCACGTGATAATCTTTCTTTCTTTTCTTCCCTAATTTGATCTGCAAATTTTCATCAAGATGCAGATATTCTGCATAAAATACATTATACCTGTCATGTACAATAGTGGCCAAACGCATTATAGATAAACATCATGCTATTACATTTTTACGCACCCTAAGGCCTATACCAAAATGGGAAACCTTTCATTAAAAATTGCCTGATTTCGTAATGACATTCGAAGTGACATAAGAAAATGTGACGCCATCTTCATGAATAAGTCCGTCAGCGCAGTGCTTTAAACAGTCCCCGTTTGATAAGTGTGCCCTTTCTGGCTGTGGCTGCAGCAAAAACGTCACTTTCCATTTTTCCCTTAGTTTTTAACGATGCTCGAATGTCTCAGGATGACAGAAGTCAGCTGTGCTGTCTAGATGATACCCGCCAGGTGCCATCACAAGCTTTTAAAGTTCAAACACAAGTTTTAGACGCTCTGTGAGTTGTAAAAGGAGCACATAATGATCATCCAGGTGTGCACTCTGATAGAGAAGTTTCTGTATATAATTCATACCAGATATGCATATTTCATGTGATCTGTAAAGGAATTGCACACTTCATAGCCAGATCCGAAGTTTCTATGGACCAGTTTTTTTATTCTGAGCTGTGGATCTTCCAGCCATCTTTAATTCTATTCACCTTTATTCGATTTTATTTGTATTGCACTATTTAAAATGAGCATGTTGCAAAGCGGCTTGACAGAAATTAAAATTATGGATATATAGAAAAGGGAAGTATAAATTATAAGCAAGAAGGAGGCAATGATTGCAAATAAATTATACCAATTCTAACAAACAAATAACAATAGGAAGAAACTTTGCGAGGAACCAGATTTAAAAGGCAACTCGTTTGGGTGATACCAGATAGTACAACCATAAATCAGTCCCTGCTGTGTGCTATAAGGTTAAAAGTTCTATTATACTGTATACCAGGAAAGGTGTTTAAGTTAATGCAAAGTCCACTGTTCCTGGCAACGAAACTATTCTTGGCAATTGCAGTCCTAAACTATGGGCCACTGGAGTCACAAGCCATCACCAAAAAAACCCAAACACCTGCACTAGCCCGGTCTAAGACCAATTTCGTGATCATCACATGAAACTATCATCATTCACCACAAGCGGCCCCAATTAGATCACCTGGGGCCATCTTCAGCAGCTAGAGGCCTCCATGCGACAAGGACTGTAACTAGAAGTGGGGCATCCAGGATGTATCAGCCTTGCTTTTATCTTCTGAGTTACTCTTAGTTTCTTGATAGCAGTGTTGACTAATACCTTCCATACCCAGTCCCTGCCTTTAGACCTTGAGTGATACTTTTTTTTTTTAAACTTTTTTTTTTTTAACTTTGACCTGTAATTGTTATGATAGCTCTTTGGTCTTCGTAATGCTCTGTGCCGAGAAATGTTCTCTAATAAACTCGGAACAGGTGTATTAATACTGTTTCATACATGTGACACTGCAACGAGGTGGATTCCATTGAACAAACTACAGTATGTGAGTCCAATGAGGAATGAGTACACCATTTAAGAATTAAGAATTAAGAACTCTAACAGGGTTAAATACTTACGCATATAGTACATTTTAACAGAATTATAAGAAAAGTTTTTTTTTTATTATTAATTTCTATATTGTAAAACAATGCTGAAGCACCAAAAAATATATAATCATCATAAAATATGACAGGATGAGATAATATTGAGATGTTTCTGTAAAATATTTAGAGATTCGATCTTGAACTGGTGCATGGGTTGAGAGAATACACTTTCTCTAATACCAGTGAATCTGTGAAGAGCTGCTTGAAATCATTCTAATCTTCAGGAATGAAATAGTTTCAAGCTAAAATATACCCAATCCCTATTTTGCATTTTACCAGAAGCTTAATGCATTAATCTTTTTGTAAGCAACGTCTGAAAGAAGAAGACGTTGCAATTTTTTCTTGTCAGCTCTACAAAAGGAATGGCGGGAAGCCTGACATATACACAAGTTAGCGTTTACCAGTGATTTATTCTCTGCATTGCTTGATGACAGCAGCAGGTTTTTTTTTTTTTTAGATAAATGAGCTAAAAGCCCAATCAGAAGTACTTCGCTGCAGACCTCTTAATATTGCTTGTCCCTCAGGGTGACCCTCCTCTCATACCTAAAGGGAAATGACAGCCACTTGTCTTCTGTTTCCATAAATACCCTCTCCATCATTCTTGACTCCCTCTTCTCTCAGAGTCAGACTCAGAAGTGGATTTTTTTGCCCTTTGACTTAGAGGAAGGGGAATATCCGTGAAGAGTGTCTGACAGCAGATGAGGTTTTTGGTGAGAATGGCAAGTCAATAAAACCTTAAGTGCAGCCGATTATTGTTGTTGAGAAAATGAAAACTGGAATTTCTGACCATGATATGATGTACTGTACACACACTGATTTTTTTTTTTACATTGTTATAGAACTACAGTGAAAATTTGTGCAGGTCTTATTCAGGTCTGCCAAGAGGAACCATCAACGTGGTGCTACAGTACCACCTCATGCTTCATTGCAGAGATGGTATTCATTGGTAAAGGGCAGGGCTGTGGTTCTCTTATACACAGATTTCATATGTAAACATGACTGATTTAGGATTGCACATAATCTTTATAGCAAATTATAATAAATTTACACGGCTGGCTTGTACTGATGAAGATAACATCAATGACAATAGTCCATGGTGGAAAAAGTGACAGGTTGTGCAAGATATCTGGTAGGAAGCACGATTTAATTCAAAAATGTCTGAAAAGCAGTTGTGCAGTTGTGGTTATGAAGTGATTCACCTGCAGAGTGAGTGGGCATGAATGAAAAGCAGAGGAGTGAGAAAACAGTTCCCCAGAGATCTGTTAGAGGCAGCTGTAATGAAACGTCATGACCTTGGCTGTTGCTTGACTAATGGTTGGTTTCCATTTTTCTGGTTCATCTTTACTCCATTAGTTTGACAGCTTAAGCTTTTGAAGAGTGAAGGTGATCATACTGATGATAACATTGTTTATGTCTAAGAAAAGAAAGCTGGTAATTAACCTATTTTGAAGCATAATGCCATTCTACAGTACTTACAGTACAACTGGTATCTGCTGAGAGGCCAGGAAGGAGCAAACCGGCAGTGGCAACTGCAGACACATTCTGAGAGCAACATCATTAATTTTAGGTGCCCGCTGATATTAGTAGTGGTAGTAGTAGATTATAATAGGAAGAGAAGATTTTATTCCAGAGGAGAAGCCAATACTCTGTAAGTTCTATACGTTCTGTAAGTGACAAATCAGTCAATGCGTTGTTATAGTGTGGCATTTCCATAATTGGAGTATTTAAAGTGGCACAGAGGGTCAAGAAGTTGGCATTTAATAAATGACAACAATTACATTTACAGGCTTGGAATCTGAGGACAATGTGGTCAAGTTTGGCTGTAGAAAGATGCATCTTGGAGGCCGCCACTAACCAGATGGATACTTAGGAATTCTGGGGAATAGAACGTCCGTAGAATTATGTTGTAGCCCTAGAGGATTTGGAAGCATAGTTGTCCATCTGGGTTCTCCAAATTCAAAGATGCAAAAGCGGGGGGGAAGATTGAACGTTTGCAGAAATGGAAGATGGGCCGTATGAGTCTGAGCCATACTGTCTAAAGTAGCTGACAAAACACAACACTCTCACTCTATCCACGCCGATTATCCTGTACAGGGTTGCAAGAGGTCTGGAGAGTATCCCAGGGAACAAGTTGGAATACACCCCAGATGGGATGCCAGTCCATTACAGGGCACAAGCACACACAGACACACTACATCGCTATTCATCATTTATTTGTATCTACTGTATATTCGTTTCAGCACTTTATCACTAGCTCATAAAGTCTCACAAAGTCTTAACTTGTTTAATCCTTTTCTTAAGAACATTGTGTGCTAGGTAAAGAGGAGTGACCATCACCTCACACTTAGTTTCTTACTCAAAGTATAGAATTTGAGATATACTTAAGGCCTTACAGTAAATTCTAATGCAATTCAGTGTACAGCTGACAAGAAAATCACACCGAAACTATCGAATTACTGTATTTATATAATTTATTTATTTCATATTGGCTCTATCAGCCCTCCAGTGATGTGCAATATGAAATTAAAATCCTGTGCATGTGGGTTGACTAAATTTGCAAACTAATAACACTGTGAATCATTACCAGAACTGACTTGTTTTCCTTTCATATGACTCAGATGCCTCCCTTGTTGTGAGCACAGCAGCGGTTTAGGTCTTAGTCATGCAGGTTGTAGCAGCTGGAAGGATTTAGATACAGAAAGATAACATGTTCCAACACTGTTCTGAGGTCAGAGATATGCTGATGAGATGTGTAAATCACACCACAGTAAGAGTCATCGAGCCCATGGTGATGCGGTTTGAGTCCTGTATACTGTATGTGCATGCTCAGGGCCACTTGAGTCCTTCAGCAGTCGATTATAGGGCGTAACAAAAATATTACATTAGGGAAATTAACAAACTTTGCTGTTCTTAAAGGATTCAGAAATAATGGGAAACATTTTAGTTTGGAGCCCGATCACAATTTTAAGGTTCTTCCCCACATTTTACCACAAAGATATAGGCACAACATTGTACAGAATGTCTTTATATGCTGTGAACAAAGTGAGTTCCATAAACACGGTTGTAAAAATGAGAATACGATGGTCACCATTGGCCTCCACGGTATCTAGTTGGTGGGAACATAGATGGATGGATGAAGTATAATAACACTTAAAGAACTTAGTGCAAAGCCTTCCTAGAGAAAGTATAAGGAGTACTAAATCTGCAAAGGTGTACTAAATCTGGAGCGGGGTGTTACAGTGCATGGGTATGATACAGTCCAGTACATGTGCATATGATGGTCATGTGTTCACAAACTTTGGCCATGTAGTTTTCCATTACATTAAATAGAGTAGAGGACTAATGCCATGCTGAGGACCAAAACAGTAAGGGATTGAAGCAGATCTAAAGCTTTAGTGGGTGAAAAAAAATTCATCTGCTTCTTGGAATAACTTTGCATGATCAGTGACGTACCAGGTCTGAAAGATCACAAAATCTTTTAAACAGTTTTTTTTCCCCCAAGTTCGTTGAATCATGGGTGTTTTGGAAGTTCTTTACATCAGGGTTCTTCAACTGCAGTCCTGAAGAGCTAAAGTCCAGCACAGCTTGATGTGGACAGTGAGCACTTCTGGAAGGGTGACAGGAGCCTATCCTAGGGGGAGCATTTCACAAAGTGCGTTACACCCTGGATGGTCCATCGATGGTCCATTGCAGGGCACACAAGCACACACTCACACACTACAGGGAATTTCTGAACACCAGTTTACAGCCTATATTGCCTGTCTTTGGACTGTTGGAGGAAACTGGAGTACCTGTAAGAAACCCACCAACCACAGACCTGAGGTTTGATCAATCAAACCCATTGTAAGATAATTAAGTTATTCTCATCATCTGTTAGTGGTTATAATGCCATAGGTGATCAGTGTATATACAGTATATGTGTTTAATGTTTATCATGCATTATGTGATGTTTATTCTAATTAGCAGGTCTTTGGACTGTAGGAGGAAGCCGGAGCGCAGGGAGGAAACCCATCAAGTATGGGGAGAACTTGCAAACTCAGCAGGAATTGAACCTGGACCCTGGACGTGCAAGGCAACAGTGCCAACCACTATACTGTACCACCTTCATTACACCCATTATTTTATAATTATGCTGTCACTCATTTTAATTTTATGATACTAAGTAAGATTAATCAGATATTAAGTCAAAATATTGACATAGCACTTCCATGTTTTGAGGATTCTGCTCAGTCTCGGATCCTCCTATCTGAGATGTGAGTCTCAGTAATATGGGGATTTAAATCCCTGCACACAAGACTGAGCCAATATACATAAATAAATTTGGCGTAAATAAAGCCAGTCTTGCTCATATGACATTGAGGATCCAAGATGCATCAGCATGTTGAAAAGCATATTCAGTTCGCAATATAGAAAAGCATAATTGGAATCAAAATGTAATAATTTTTAAAAGTGCCCTGAGATCTTTTAGTCAGTGCTGTGGATCAGATGACTCATCTCTGAAGACTGAATTTTAATAAGAGCTGCTTATTCTCAGCAAAGAGGCCAAATACACTCTCATATGCACTTCACAATATCAAACCCATTTACACTTCTTTAATATGTAATAGTAATAAAATGCAGGGAGAAAAAAAACAAGGCCATTTTATATGACGTGCACTATGGCTATATTGTATGGATATTGAAAAGGATTAGGGCCACCATAAACAATTTATTTGAGTTATGGCTTTTTTTTTTTTTTTTCAAATTTTGACCTGATCTCAGAATTCTTACATTTTTATTCCTCAGTATTCTCATGTTTTTCTCAGAATTGTGCCTTTCTGACTTTAATGTAAAAAAAACATTTTTTTTAAACAATTAATGATTTTCTAATCCTATTCTGTAATATTGTGAATACCTGTTAGAATTATGCTTTTTTTATGTCAGTTGTTATGAAGCTCCTATTTACATCTCAGGAAAATCCACCTCGAATTACTTGCATATTCAAACTTTTCATAGGAATCCACAAAGTTCACAAAGTTATTTGACTACCTATGGATACAGTGGTTTATCACAGTCACCTTGCACCACCAGGTCCTGGGTTCGATTCCCATCTTGGGGTCTGTCTGCATGGGGTTTGCATGTTCTCCCTGTGTTTGGTTGGTTTCCTCCCACAGTCTAAAGACATGCAGATGACATTTCCGAATTGCCTGTAGTGTTCGTATGTGCGTGTAAATGTTGACCAGAGGTCCTACCACGGTCATACAAAATGGGAATAAATACAATGGTCACCATTGGCTTTCACGGCCCCGAGTTGAACTACAGAGGTTTCTGGATGGATGGATGGATGGATGGATAGAAAAATGCAGTTATAGGAAAATATTTTACTTTATCATCATAATGGCCTTGTGCGAAACATCAAATCCAGACGTTGATTATTTTCTCTTAACAGCACACAGTTTTTTCTCCCGTCTTTAAAAGAATCAGCATTCGGTGTCAATTAGCACTTGTCAAATGATCTCCTAACAGTAATAGTGCCATTAGAGCTGCAGTAACACTGGTGAAATATACTACTTTAATTTCACAGTGAAAGAAATGATAAATCATCTCATTCTCTTCACACCAGTGGAATGGCCCGGCTGATGGCATTAGCTTTGTCATCACATGCCAAAATATGAGAACATCCAAAGCACTCACAGACCTCCACCAATGTCTGAGGGGAAAATGTAACTGTCAGACCCGTTCCATTAATGTACTCATCTTTAATAAATGATCCCATCTCTCTGGCAGTGACTGCTAGCTAAAGCCCTAGGCTCTACTTATTGAGAGTTAATCTGTCATAATCGGAATAAAAAAAGTCAGCTCATACTACAGTAAGTGCGTTGCCTTTGATAAGCAAATGACAATTAATCATATTTATTTATTTATTTATTTATTTATTTTGGTAAGTATAACAGAGTTAGCTTTTCCTTTATGAATATTGGCTTTTAAGTAAAATGAAAAGCATTTTTTTATGTAATGTGATTGCTGACGTTCATTCTTTTTATTAGGAAAATAATGTTCCATTTATTCTTGGAACATTTTGACCTTTTAGCTGCTTTTTCGAAAAACAATTTAGGGGATGACATTCTAGTGTGAAAACACTCTGAGTTTCATTTCTGGACACTTTGCATCTTGGGCAACAAACATGAGTAATTGGCGATGAGTATGGGGTAATTACGGGTACAAGATGGTCTTACACTTGCACATTTGTAGAGATTTGTACAGTTAAAGCCATATGAAAATGTACAAAATGAATATAAAATGAATATGAAAATGGGAAAAACAAGGTTAGGTTTGGGGCCTGAGTTAACAATCATCTTTTTGCTTTTAAAAAACACAAAATGATCCTTGTTCGTTTAAATGTGCAACACATTCTACAGGTTGTACAGACATTCTTGTATATACCGATCAGCCATGACATTTTTATATCACATAACATTAACACATTACCATTGATAATCAAATTCTGGGGAGAGGATTATGGGCACCCAAGGCTCACTCATGCCAGTGGGGACCAAAGGGCAGCAGGTCCAGTTTGATGCCACAGAAAAGCAGATGCAGCACTACTAAAAATCAATGCCGGCCACGATAGAAAGTAAAAACGCAAAGTGCACCACAGCCTGCCATGCATGGGGTCCAGCAAGCAATGAGCCCAATTACAAACCAGATCACAATGTGATCGAGCACCCAAAAGAATGCACCGGCCAAAAAAGTCCGACCCACGGAGGCCACTCCCGGCAACCCACAGCAACCAAAGATCTGCTGCCAACATCCTAGTGACAGACACCACAGATTTTTATAATAATATTGGTCAGGTGCCATATTAATTCCTAATTCTGTCATTTGCCCAGTTTCATGTGGATTTATAGAGTATGCTTGTATTCCTGAAAAAGTCATTTTAGCCAAAGATCCAGATTACACCAAACTCACCTCAAATAAGTGTTGTCAATATGCTAGATTTTTGTTGCCGATGTGCTACAATTTCTGACCATAGCTTCAGGTCCTGTCATTGTTTCAGCATGATCTGGCAAACTTTTGGCTTCTATATTTGTGGTTAGATAAAACAAACAAACAAACAAACAAAAACATAATAATAAAGAAAAAACGAACACAATTAAGGCACAAGTGTGGAATCAAGGCATGAGTGCGATCTGGCTACTTGGGTTCCCCTTAATCAACTGTGATAAAAGGAATAAGCTTTGAGAAGATGTGCTTAAAAGTGTTATTAATAATATTTGCAACAAACAATTACTTCACCATGCAGTAGAGTCTGTTAAGAATAAGCTTCGTTGCTAAGCAACAAATGGACAAAAAATAGGGGTTTCCAGAGACAGAACAGGCTTTTTTTTTCACCAAAGCATATGTGATATTCTTGCCCATGAAGTTTTGGCATCTCTGCGACAAATAACAAGTGCATTGATGAGAAACAAGATAGCAAGAAAACTAATAAAATCAGTGCAGCAGATCCCTGAATCCAGATCTATCATTAATATCTCAATGCACAAGGGTGAAGGTGAAATGTTAAGCGCAATAATAAAGCTTCTTCTTCTTCAGTGTCAAAAAAAACCCTGCATTTCTTTTTTTCTATACCTCTTTCAAGAATCTTCTTCGGATTTTTCGTTTATTCCTTTTTTCCCACTTATTTCCACAATAATCGGAAAAGACAGACACGATCAATAAACCCTTAAATTTATTTTCCTGGCAAAGTAGGATTTAGGCATTCTGCGTATTTCAGTCATACCTCCAGGTGAAAGATGTAGAGTAGTCCCAGATGTGCATATACAGTATTAAGGAATTTACACTGACTTTAAACATTGCGTCCAGCCTGCCGGAAAACCATGCACCACAGACGCCTACAGACGTTACGCTGGTAACCCTGTTTACAAGTCACTGATTGGCTCTCTTGCACGCATAAATGATGTCATGTGGATATTGCAGTATTATATTTGGTATAATAGAACTCCTTGCATATACAGTACAGATGTTGTGTTTACTGAAAATGCTGAATGACCTAAAATGTCATATAGTAATAAAAGTTACACTGAACAACTGTGTTGTCCGAGTTCTAAGCAATAGCAGCAGAATCAAATGCAAAAGTGTGCCATCAACACTCAGTACATAAACTGTACTGATTAAAAAAAAAAAAGCTGGCACCTGGATTCTGTACTTAAAACATGTGTCGAGGGTTAAAACCAAAACATATGATTATGTCTTATAATAAGTGTCATAAAGAGATGGTGTGATGAGCTAATACATACTGGAATAATTCACTCACTTATTCATTCTCTTTACTGCTTCCCCTGTACAGAGTCGCAGAAGGTCCTTGGCGGGGTATACCCTTGCCAATCTATCGCAGGGCACACAATTACTCATTGCAGCCAGATTGGAAACACCAATTAGCCTACCCTGCATGTCTCTGGTCTGTGGGAGGAAACTGGGGTACCTGGGGGAAACTCATCAAAAATGGGAAGAACATACAGACTTCACACACAGATACAAGGTGGGAATGGAACCCTGACCCTGGAGCTGCAAGGCCACAGTGCTAACCAGCATGCCACTGATTTTTTAATAATACCAACAACAACAACAATAATATAAAAAATATACTATATAGAATTTGAAACATAGAAATACTGTACAAGCTCTTTGTTGGAGTACAGCGTAGGGCTCAAACAAAGTAGACAACACAACTCCTAAAATCATTTTTATTTGACAATATTTTTTAACAAATGCAATGTAATGACACAAACATAAATATCATGAAATGCCCACAACACTGTGCCTTATTATTATTTTTTTTTTAAGACATCACGATGTATGGAAAGAAAATTAGCAGACCTCAGTTTTTTTTCTCAACAAGTCATACTGATTCTCAAGTTCAGACCGGTCCAAGTATATCAGTTAACTTGTGCTTTGTTTCAATTCTGCTTCACACGTGATGATCAGAAGTGCAACAAATGCCATGAATGGGAATGTCTTACTGTAAGATTTACTAGATAGCCAAAAGACTAGCTAGTAAAATGCTAGCAAGTGATACCCCTTTTCCACTGACACACTGCTGGTGCTGGTGCTGTAGCAGGTGCTGGGTCAGCGATCCGGTGATCTGTTTAGGAAAGAGTCCCACATGTACACCAGTTTAACAGAAAAGTCAATACGTAAGCATAACATAATTAATAAGAGTCTATGGAAATAAAGTAATAAGGACATGAGTGTATTTCTGGGACCAATTACTAATTTATTAATCAGTGATAATCATCAAAATTAAATATATTAAAAAAAATATATATGTATATTCTGTATGTACTCTTTACAGAAGTTTACATAACATGAAGTGGACAGCACAGTGGTACAAGAGGTAGTATTCCACCTCACATATCCAGGGTCCATGAATTAATACTTTACTGACCCTGAGGCTGTCTGTGTGGAGTGTCCAGGGTTCTAGCCATATATAATCTCTGTTTCTGCTTCTTTCCAAGCACTTGCAGGTGTCTATATAGGACTGTTGGTTTCTCCACAGTTGCCTCGTGTTATAAATGAGGCACCCGCATACAGTACTGTAGGTATTATATTATATCATGTTGATTTCCTGTGCATTTCAACAGAATGAATATGAAAGATATCAATCAGTTCTAATCGTTAAAAATTCCTAAAATATGCCATGTTGCATTTGCGACTGCTGGGTAGCGGAAACACGCATGCGTATAGTCGATAACTGCGCATGCTCACAACACAGCTACGGACGTGAAACAGAACTAGCCGTACGGCTAACTGGGAACCAGCCATTTAGACGTATGGCTAACCAGGAAAGGATAGAGTTAAATTTGTACTAAGTACACAGTAACCACCACCCGGTTTTAGCTCAAGCTTCATATGAGTCTAAACTTTGGAATGCATTTTTGCATGGAACAAGGGTTGTGGCTGACAAACTTGATGGTCGGTGTGCAGAACAGGAACACTTAGGATGACAAAGACCTATTGTAATGTACTTATATGCACCTCAATTTTGATTCGTTTTTGATTGGCATGCTTTAAAAAAAGCATTGTTTAATGAAGCATTGGTTTACTCAAACTGACAATCAATTTTGGAACGGCTATCGACTCCCAACACTAATTGGAGCACTTTCGCAAATCCTATTTAGTTGAAGGTGATTTCAGGCAAGATAAAAAAGGAAATAAAACAAACGGTGTGAACCTGTTTATATTGTACAGTAATTTGTAATTCAATCTGAATCCAGTGGCACCTTGCTATAAGAATTTATGTCCAGTGTATGAGCGTATGTCCAGAAGCCTTGTTTGAGGCAGGGAAAAGGCAAGCAAAGTGAGTTTACATGTTTCTTGTGGGTTTCTTTGCATTCCCCACTAACACAATCATAACTGAAGCTTCACAGCTAACTAACATTGTCCCAAATAGAAACTGTCCTATCCCAGGTATTGAAAATGAATTTGTTTTATAGTTACTGGTACTTTACTCCCAATTTGATCAATTTTCAAAAATTTTAATTGCTTACCGTCTAAGTACCAATGCATCACCCTCTATAGACACATCTTTCAATCGCTATACTGAGTACACAACAGCAACTATGTTCAAGATAAGTTAGATGATGATGATGATGATAATGTTTTTTTTATTTAGCTATTGATCCTGTAAGTGATTCTGTAAAAAAAAAATAACAGCTTCTGAACCAGCACCAACACACTGTTGATAGAAAAAGGCTATCATTGCCCCGATGAATGCAGAAGTGAATATGGAGATATTCATTTACAAAATGAACAAAGCCAAGCTCTGGGGATTGCTAAACTATTTAGAGGCCAATGATTTTGCTGAAAGACTTAGCAGCACATACTGTGAAAAGTCCACTGTGCTCCATTAACAAATAATAAGGTCATTCATAGAGAGCAGTTAAACACACCTCCAATCAAAATGGACTTTTGTTTTTCATATCAGAACCATTTCCATTGATATGGCGATTCCTTCAGCATGTTGTTCTTGTTTAGGTTCAGTGTGAGTAATTCCTTTTAAAGAACGAGGGCGCAGGATCACCGCTCGCTGGTCGAAGTCTCAGTAATTGTGCTCTTTCCATTGAGGTGTCAATGTGAGGAATATTTCAGACGGAGTTAATCGCTCTGAGAATCATTGTCCAGACAGTTTTCAATGAGATCACAATGTCATTGTACGCTTCTCTTCCATAGTCAGTGGTTGTAACATTTAGAGCCCACTAAATTTTTTTCCCCAATTATAAGCATTCATTCCATGTCTTTGTGCTCACTAATTCTCGTCACATGTCGGCCTGATTTTCATCTCCGTGAATTTCAGCGAGTACTGCCATCCCGTCCAGGAGGACCACTCGATGCCGTCGGCGTAGGACGAGTGCTGGCCGCGGAGGTACTGCCCGTTCAGGTTGGACATGTGGCAGTTACGGTACCACCAGGCTCCGTGGTAGAAGGAGGCACAGTTGTTTTCCGAGTGATCGTTGTCTTTATCCTTTGTGGTGAACTTCATGCCATTGTGTTTGAGCAATGAGTCACCTAAAGGAACAGAAAAGACAATAAAGGAAGCAAATAGAACAATGATTATTACATAATTCAATAAAAGGTAGAGCGACTTTTTAGACAAACTTATAAAACTGTCACTGGCTGCCATTTTTTATTGAGGGAAAATTGACCTTTGAGGCAGAAAAAAAATTCACAGGAATTTTAAACAACCAGTGGGTGGTGCTTACTTTTCTAACGTTGTGTTCACCTGCTAGCTAGTGATGATCATTGGAGTGTTTTTTGCTGTTTTGGTTTGCTGGTTGGTTTACTGCATATGTGGTGTAAATGTTGATGTATAAATCATACAGTAGGTTCATATAAACTCTTTCTTGAAAACGAGTAGGGATCAAATAAAAGTATTTAACAGAAATCTATAATAGCTAGTACTAGCTGTAGTGCCTTGCAAAAGTATTTGTACCCCTTAAACTTGTCTACTTTTATTGGCATATATTATGTGATAGACCAACACAAAGTGGTACATAACTGTCACGTAGAAAAAAAAAGATAAATGGTGCGTGCATTTGGATTCAGCCCCGCTGAGTCAATTTTTTTCCCTGCAATTACAGCTGCTAGTCTTTTAGGGTATATCTCTACCAGCTTTGCGCACCTAGAGAGTGCAAAATACTGTAGCTCAAGCTCAGTCCCATTGGATGGAGAGTGTCTGTGAACAGCGTTTTTTTGAAGTCGTGCCACAGATTCTCACTTCGATTTAGGTCTGGAATTTGACTGGGCCATTCTAACACATGAATGTGCTTTGATCTACTGTATCATTTTCCTTTTACTTTACAATTACGGGCAACTTTGTGTTGGTCTATGATATAAAATCTCAATTTACATTTACTGTATGTTTAAGGTTGCAATGTGACAAAATGCGTAAAAAATTCAAGGAGTATAAATACTTTTGCAAGGCACGGTAGTTAATTAAATAGCTTGTAGTCTGTTTTAATGAATAATTTAACGATTTTTTTTTGGATACATCATTATCAGTAGGATAAAGAATATTTGTTAGAGAAATGTGAAGTCTTAACCAGGTCAACTATCACACGGTTTTTGAAGAGTTTCACACACTGGTTATTAACAATGGATTTTGTGTTGCCTTTGCCTTTAGAACTATATTGATTGGCAATTTTGCACATTAGTCTCTTTGGTTTCAGAGTAGATTAAATGACATTACATTTAGCCACTGTAATTTACACTTTCAATATCCATTAATTAGGTGAGATTTA
The DNA here is from genome assembly GCF_024256425.1 of Clarias gariepinus. Classification (NCBI taxonomy): domain Eukaryota; kingdom Metazoa; phylum Chordata; class Actinopteri; order Siluriformes; family Clariidae; genus Clarias; species Clarias gariepinus. The sequence goes on along the minus strand of NC_071108.1, from coordinate 7,563,652 downwards.
TCACAGGTATTGGATTTGCATTTAGATATAATTCATTAAACTCTTTTCTCCTGTGTGATACAGAATACAAATCAGGCTTCTAAATATTACACAACCTCGAATGTACATGGATCTATATGCGTTTGTGTCAAGCTTAACTGTTTAGGCCAATTTGATTCCTGTTATTATGAAGTGTTCCTGTCACGCGATGGTTGGGCATTTCTTTAGGACATACGGACCTAGAAAGAACTGAAGTTCATGAAACCTCACGTCAAACTATCTGTACAGAGTCTGGTACATTTTGTCCCTAATCATGGCCAATGAGCACCTGCTTTCAACAAGAAGTGTCTGTTTGATTGACACTGCAAACAATCATTAACTTCGTCCTTAACCTTTCAGCAAGAGCAAGGGAGCTGTAGCTGTAAAAGCTTCAATGTGAGAAGAAAAAAATAATAATCACATAACTACAACTCATCCTATTCCATTATGATATTTAATTACTTATAATAACCAAGTACAGAGTGTAATTCATTATGCCAAAGCCCATCATTTAAATAAGGTTTTTACATTGTACTTAATCTGGTAAAATGTTGTTAATTAGCTTAGAAGTTTTTTAAACAATGTAGATTCCAGACAACGCAGAAGAGCACAAAAGGAAAAGAGATGAGAACAGACAAGAAGAAAGGAGAAGAGACGTATGGAGGACATGAAATGAGAATAGAACTGACGAGAAGAGAACACAGAAGAGGAGAAGTGTTTAATTTGCCGTAACAGGTTCATTTGCTGTGTTGTGAGTGTCATGGACTACACGTCTCGTAAATGTAATGTTGCCGTGCTCAATGTAATGGCATTCCATGGTGGTTGATGACATCAGCCTGTTCCAGCACATGGATGAATCACACCAGACCTTTTACAGAAATAAAGGAGATATCACATCATCTAAAGTAGAGGCACTTTTATAAATCCATATTTCTCTGTGGATACATCAGCTTCTTCTCTGCTTTATTTAATGTGGTTTGTTCACTAAATGTCCTAATATCAGTGAAACGTCCATTTCGAACGAAATTGTAATAACCCATACAACAACCTTGGGGATGCTCACTTACTGGTTATGACATCAAATTCACAATGAAAACAACATGGAGTTACAAAAGGAAAATGAAGCGTATTGGACATTTCGGTTTATAACCAGGCATGATAGCCAGTGAGTCACTCTGTAATTTCGGCTACATTCCATGTCTGTTGATGATGAGAATTTATTTTTTGCTCATTTTCCCTTTAAAAATATAATCTTTTCTATTTTACGGTAAAGCATGTTATAATATTACACAAACCATACGTGCATTCTGTGCCTTACAATGAAAATTGGCATAATGTTGCTAAATTTAGCATTTTTGTTATGTACGCTTTTGCAATTGAGGGGCTTCTTGGCTTTAAAATAATGACTAAAAACCATTAAAATGACTCACTCACTCACCATGTATACGGCTCTATCCTCTATACAGGGTCACGGGGGGGCCTAAAGCCTATCCCAGGAGACTTAGAGCACGAGGCAGAGTACACCCTGGACATGGTGCCAATCCATCGCAGGGCACTATTAGAATTATTTTATCATTTTTAAAATAACTTCTAAATACTTAAAAAAATCTACACACACAGAGACACACCAATTAGTCTAATCTGCATGTTTTTGGATTGTGGGACGAAACCGGAGTACCCAGAGGAAAAAGCACGTGGAGAACATGCAAACTCCATGCACACAGACCCGAGGCGGGAATCGGATCAGGACACTGGAGGCGCAAGGTGGCAGTGCTAACCACGATGCCATCATGCTGCCTCCATACTGATCAATCAAATGAATTTTTACACATATTAAGATATACATTTAATGCTGGAAAGATGCTGCAAAACAAGACAGTCCATACTACGTAGAACATATTATATCAGCTATAACCAGTTGTTCCGCTTACCATACTGCCGCTCTTATAGAAAATGAATCACGAATCAGCATCTTCTGACCAATCAGAATTGAATATCTGTTTTTCTTATTGACAAAACATTGGCATATGAAACAAAGGTGCCACTGGAAAAATCTGATTGGCCACCACAGAACTACAGTACTCACATACAAGAAGCAATGCAGGGAACGATGTGGCTCTCGAGGGAAAGCCCGAGGGGGAATATAGCAGAACAACTGCATTAAACTGTAGGTTGTCATTCACTGCCCTCGTTTTTTCGTTTCCTATTTCGGTGTGGCTGCAGGACAGAGAATTACTTGCTACAAAATGCTTTAAGAAAAGGTTTAAATAATATGTGTAGTGGTCAGGAAAAATACATTCACTGTGAACTTGGTCAAACAGACCAAAAAATAAAAAATATGGTGCTTGATGGGTCACTTGACAATAGTGTTCTTGCAAGAACGGTTCCAGAACGGTTGACCTACGTGTCGAAAGAGTAACAATTGACTCGATTTCTATTTGTCGTATGTGGTATTTCATCTCCAGTATTGGGATCCGTTCTTCGTACGTCGCTAACTCAGTAAGCTGGATTTGATTGTTGTGGATTTGTCCTGATCTTGAATTGTTTCGTTCTTCGATGCGCTTCTCGCATTTGTTGTCATAGCAACATATCTGTAAGCTTGAACCTGCTCGGAAGCAGGTTTATTTCATGTAAACAGGATTTAGCCTGCGCTCCTGGCGGGTTATGATTGGTTAAAATGGCAAGGTCACATCTGATTGGTTAAAGAGCATGACTGACGCGGACTGACTCATGTGGGAAGAAGAAAAGTATATGCCCCCCTGCCATGGACCCCCCCCCCCACATGATCGCTATCAAATATTATATATGAACATAAATTCATAGGTTTATTATTATCAAATATGATATTACTTTTATAATAAACCCTAGGCACGAGACAGCCGTCAAGACCATTAATACAAATTCTTGTATGTTCATTTTGTAACATTTATTTTTCAGGGGTTTGTCATAAAAATATGCAAATAAATATTTATATATATTAAAAATAATAATTTATAATGATAAATTGGACGAACCTAATTTTATTATAAAATAAACAATATAAACGTATACATGTTGTATTTAATTTTTTATTATTATTATTTACATTTTTTATAAATACAACATATTTATTTTCATTTTGCTTATTTTATTGTCTCATGTAATTTGTAAACCATTAATCTATGAATTTATGTTCTAATATAATATTTGATAGCGATTATGTAGGGGGGGGCAATCCATGGCAGGGGGGCATTTCAGTGCATAACAGTGTTACAAAAAAAAGTTGAGCCGCTCTTTTTTTATTTCGTCAACCAATCAAAGGGCTTGTGATCAGTGTTTCTACTGTCGATGCATTTGGCCTTTTAAGCCAACGCACGAACGTGCAATAATCCTAGACAACTCCATCCAGCTATACTAATCATCAACAACCGGTGAGCTCGAAGAACCAATTAGCCGGATCGTAATTAGCACAATGATCTCATCTTAGATGTGTCAGTTTATCACGGATGTGTCAAGCGACGTACGAAGAACGGACCCTTGTTCTAGAATGTAGAAAATAAACCACTGAATTAGTAGAGAAATATAAAAATGTCATATTGCGGACGGTTTTCCCACAGTACATATTAAATTACAAATATATCAAGACATTTTATGAAATTCAAGGACTGAATTATACTTTTTTCATTTTGTACATTGTTCAATAAATTCACAATTGAGAACCAATGAGATGGGTGTCCATCGAGCGTACAGTATCAGTATACAGTATATAGCGGGTATCAGACAATCTGATTCTTTTTTAGCCAGCTTAGAGAAGCTTCTCAGGTGAAAATATACAAGATTAGGAATGAGCGTGCAAAGCTAGATGGCATTTAGACCGGGCTATGTATCCGAAGTGAAACAGGAGCAGTTCATAACCATAGGGTACTTATGGCGCGTGTATTATATAATCTAGTTACGTCGCCGTTGTTGGAATCTTCCCTTTAAAATGTCTCTAAAACAAAATACTGCATAGAACAGCAGGTTTTTGAAAATTTTATTTTTTTCTTGTGAGTTGATAGACCTGGTGGTAAAAAGTACTTGACGGCACAACACTTTTCCGAAAAAAAAAAAAAAAAAAAAGAAAAACCTTAGGATGCAGGGCTTTTTAAATGATACTGCATTCCTTCCACCTGCGTTATGGACATTTTTCATAGGGATATATGTAAAACATATACAAAAACACAACAACAACAACAACAACAACAACAACAACGAAACCAGCAAGTAAGCACCATAAAGCATTCACGCCATTAGGACTCACTGGAAAAGCTGTGCTGGTTAATTAGAGCAGAGCGAATGCCTGTTTTTCCCCCCTGATTTATATTTATAAAGTGTGTTTGTTTCACATAATTAGCAAACTGTCCACCTTTATGGCATGCCATAGACGTGTCACACTGCCTCATTATCGCTGCTCCTCCCGGTGAGTCCGACCTGGTGAGGAGGCCAGAGGCAGAGGACAGGAACCTGGGACAGATTGATTGCAGAAAACCAATTAACGCTTGACAGAGGACCTGAGGGCAGTGTAGGTAAAAGTTCTCTGCCACACCGAGATAAGCAGCACATATACTTTACTTTTTCAGGATTTACAGGATGGGAGGCTTAAAAAATAAAATGTGCTAAATTTCATGACAGTTCCTATACTTAGTGTCGGACTTATGCCTGATCTCCTCAGACTTTGGAACTTCGGAGTCCAGTAGCTAACTTTACTACACCTATACATAGGGTCTTTGAAAGGTAACACGGAGCAGATACTGCATCAATATGTAGTGATGTTCCTGCATACACACTGCTCAGCTCCTCCTGCAGTAGGCGGCTAAAGATGGGCCAAATGAAATAAGAAAGTCAGCAACGCAGGCTGAGCCACCATAGCGCAAAAGTACCCACTGTTTAAAATTCACTGAAAAGATTTCGTTTGAATGGTAAATAAAACAATATTCTAAATTTCATTTCAGCACCTACTTTCCCTTATGAAAAGAAGTTCATTCCACAAATTTATTTATGTTTCCTACTAGCAGTGTACACAAGGAGCAAAGTAAGCCGAGTGTGTACTGTAGTATGAGAAGTAGACCTTATTTAACACTATCAGATTTATTTCATTCTCTATACCGATTATCCTGTACAGGGTCGCCTGGAGCATATCCCAGGTGACTCGGGCACCAGTTACACTCGACAGGGTGCCAATCCATTGCAGGGAACAAGCATGCACACTCAATCACATTGGACATGCCAGTTAGCCTAATCTGCATGTCGTTGCACCATGGGTGGAAACCCACCGAGGATGAGGAGAGAATGCTAATTAAGTTTTTAATAATCTGTCTTGTAAGTATTCATGTTTATAAAGTTCCCAGAACTCATACAACAAAGCCAGTGGGCTTAAACAAAGTGCATAGTGGCCACTCTACAAGCCTCTGGAGCTAGTGTTACAGTAGGATCTGAGGTTGCTCCAGTTGGTCTGGTCTAGATAACGTAACAGCAACGTTATGTGGCAATAAAATAAAGTCAGGTCATAACGTCAATATACTGAATGACCAGAGTCACATTGATTGAATTTTTCTTACCTGATGGCAAAGGACTCAAATTGTGAAACATTAGGAATCATCTTCGCACATGAACTGACCACCACAACGTGCGCTGTAATCAAAGCTAAGGGTGACTTTTTGGAAGCTTAAGGTGTGCAACTTTTTTGCCAGGCAGTGTATGTTGTTATAAGCTACTGTAGCAATTTTTTATAAAATTCTAATTAACTCAATTTTACTGTGCAGAACACTATAATGCCTAAAAATGCCTGATGTAATTCATGATATTAAACAGTGCCCTTTATATCACATAACTTACTACACATATCAAAACCTTGGTTCAAGTTTTCTCTAATGGTGCAAGAGTTCCGCCTGTGATTGGACAATGTCACAGGATGATACCCCAGTAAGGATGTTTACCTTTAAATGGGTGGCCATCCCATAAATTCTGATAATCTTGAGATAAACCATTTTTGTACAAGTAGGGCACAGTAAATGTTGGCCTAAAACTAAAGTCTTGGCTTCAGAGAGAGTGAGAGAGAGAGTGAAAAAAAAAAGCGAGTATGTTCTACATTTCTGTACAATATGGCTCCATAAAGCAGTGCAGTATAATACAGGTCTAAAAGCTTCCTTCTTGTCCATAAATCTTCCAAAAAGATTCCACCTGAGATACAGTACAGCCATACCCGCTGAATACAAAAGACTTCCGGATGAAGAAAGAACCTACCGGCGGTTCCCGAGTAGTCTGCAACGCTCAACGGGTAGCCGTCCTCATCCGGGTCGACTGAGAACAATCCCACGCCAAAGGATCCATACTGCGCGAAGGAAGTGCTGTTCTCAAAGTCCTCCATGTCGATCCTTAACTCATAATTAGCCTGAATGGTCAGAGCATGAATCCGGGTCAGGCCTAAAAAATGAAGAGGGAGAAGGTGCTGAGTCAGATGAGAGAAACTAAACAATAAAAGTGGTGGCAAAGGAATTAAATACAGTTTAGATCGAAGTGCCTGGCAGCGGACATGAACTTCCATGAGAACCATCATCATTAGGAATTCAGTTCGTACCCCAGCGCATCCAATCAATAAACAGCTTCATGCAACTTTATTTCAATGGAATCAGATATTCTTCGGTTCAGGAGGAGGTCAGAGCTGTAGTCACTCTTAATGTACATGATCTACATGGTTGACTCTAGGGCTAGGGGGAGTATAAAATTAAGCAGCATTTTGTTATCAACACACCACAGAAATTCACACTCAAACAAAGGGGCATGCAATTCTAGGCCATATTGAACACACACACACACATACCTAATGCAAATACTACACAAATGATGAATGCTGGAAACCAATGCTTTTTTCATTGATCCAGTGTCTTGTAGATTCATAAGGCTGTGTGCATTTGTGCCAATTGTTGGATGTGCTGGATCAATTACCATTTTATAAGTTGTGTTAAATAATGAGGGTGAAAGCCATATTTACAAATAAAACCAATTTTGCCATGAAACATTAACACCCCATAATATTAAGACTATGAATTAACCTGAAATCCTTTTGTGAATACATGTGTCATACTGTAGGTAAAGGGATCTGCAGGACTAGAGACCTAGATGGACGTAACGTTTTTTAGTGAACTGGTACAGAATGTTTGGATGCTGTCTTCTTCACTCTCATTGATCACTCAGGTTTGTTCCTGGTGGAGTGACTGGTTGCTTCATTTCCCAGGGACTCTTCATGTCTGTGCTACCTTCTGGCTCTTCTTTTCAGTTATGCTGGCATAGTTAGTCCTGCTGAGGTCCCTGATTGCACTCTGCACTAAATACTGTATAGATCCCGTCTCTCTCTCTGTCAATACATGGTATGGTACCACTGAGTTGCCAGGAATTTCAACCTCTTTTGCTCCTACTGCGTTCAATTCTTAGCACATAGAGGCCCCAGGCCCTCTGCTGAGGATGCCGTCATGTGGTCTGCTTGGGATGCATGTGGTGACTGTTGATCATTTCACCCAATGACCATGAAGATGGTCTTGGACTCTGGCTCATGCAGAAATTTATTTTTTTTGTCATGGCTTGTGACTGCAGTCGCTAGCGCAGACTGATGTATTGCCATTCTATTGAATCTGGTTTCTCTTAAGGTGCCTTTTTATTGTCATCTCAGGGACTTTTTCTGAGTACAATCTAGCTCTGGACCCTCCAAGTGTGGCATCATAAAGGTCTTGTGGCGCCACACCTGGAGGGGCCAGAGCTGCTCAGACGGCACAAGGAGAACCTGAAACCTCACTCATTCACTCATCCTCCATACCACTTAATCCTGTATTCAGGGTCACTGGGTACCTGGAGCCTATCTCAGGAGACTTAGGGCACAAGGCGGGGTACACTCTGGACAGGGTGCCAATTCATTGCAGGACATACGCACACTCACACACTCATTCACACACTACAGGCAATTTGGGAACGCCAATTAGCCCAACCTGCATGTCTTTGGACTGTGGGAGGAAACCGGAGTACCCGGAGGAAACCCACCAAGCACAGGGAGAACATGCAAACTCCATGCACACAGAGACAGGAATTGAACCTGGCCGGGAATCGAACCCAGACCCTGGAGGTGCAGGGCGACAGTGCTACCAACCTGAAACCAAGGTGGTTTTAATGTTAATGTTTATATTGTTATGGCTGATTGGTGTATGTGAGCCATAAAGGTAAGAATTATGTTTATCTGAAGTTTAAAGAAAAAAAATCCACAAAACTATCCTTATTGACGGCAAGATGACTTAGAGGCTGCTTGGTTGCGGGTGCAAATCTTGCCTCTGGTGTGTGTGTGTGTGTCCATGTTCTCCCCAAGCTTGGCTGGTTTTCTGCAGCCGCTCTTGTTTTCTCTCCACAATCCAAAGAACAGTAAAGTAGACTGATTGGTTTTTCCAAATTGCCTGTAGTGTATTGCGTGTTCGAGTGTGTGTTCTACAATAGATTGGCACTTGCCCAGGGTGTAACCAGCCTTGTGACCCGACACAGGTTGAACAGCATAGATAATGGACAAATGGACTATATTGATCAATTACAACTGAATGTTTAAGAAGCACTGAATTAGGATGCATCACATTACCGTACATGCATCATGGATGTATAAAGCTGTCTGCACCTGTTTTCACATATAAACAGGCAAATCTTGATTGCTTTGTAGAAAGCCGGCAATTTAAAAAGTAAAATGAGACTGAATACATACAGTATTAAACTTTTAAAGGAAAATATACTTTTAAAGGAAATTATCACGCGCCTCTCGAAAGCAGGTGCGAACTGACTCCTCCCTTTGAACGGTGTACACAGACTGTCAGGTGTATGATTTTATTTCTGTCAGTGCAGATATTCCTTATTTATGACAAAATGGTGCCAAAAATCAAACAAACTCGTTTTTATACAACATTTTATATGTATAACTATGGACATTATCACAAAGCAGCCATCCAGGGATCCAAAGATCAAACTATAATCCATCATAAACAAGCATGCCCGAGGTAATGGTGCCAACACTAGACAAGATGAGGATGAAACATTAAGAGGAACCAGAGTCAAAATCAAACCCATTCTTATCTGGGTGGCAACAGAAAGTAGGGTTTTTTACTTCCAGAAAAACTTGACACAACTGATTAAGCGATAGACAACCAGACGGACCATTCCGTAGAGTTCTCTGTAGATGTTTATATAATAGTTGAAATCTGAATCTGACGCATTCCACAAGTGGTTATACAGTGGAGCATAACAGCTGTATTCGTGTCCACTTCACTCTTGACTTACAGATGTGACATTCTTTAATAAGAACTTCACTTATATATCTTTATAATCACTCCTAATCATATTAGACATGAGCTTTTCTACATCTCTACAGCTAAACTTTCCGCACCTTACGTGGCAGCTTTTAAGCCTGCAAACCGACTCTGAGTTAAGAACATGCTTGGTGAAGCAGCACTCCAAAGAATTCGAGCCAGCTTTCTGACATGAAGGCTGCAACTTCACTACATTTTTTTCATTTAATATTCCCAACTCTGGCTTCAGAGAGCAAGCATGAAGCATACACATGAATTCCCTAGGCAGACCAGGTACTGTGTGTGTGTGTGTGTGTGTGTGTGTGTGTGTGTGCATGCATGCGTGCGTTTCTGTATTATAACATCAGGACACAAAATCAATAAGGCTAGAATTTAATTTCAATTGGGGCTCTTAAGGAAACAAGGAAGCAAACGTGGAAACTTCTTATTGCTGTAAGGTTGTTCTTTTCTATTAAAAAAATATGAAATAATATTCTGATCTAAAGCTTTACTTAAACTGAGTGCTGTTGTGCTTAACATCAGCACGGCTGTTATGCTGCCATAGACGTGACATACAGTAGCTATTATGCAACAGTTCCTACAAACACCATTTATTATCAGCAGATTATGATTGGTTTGATTATTTATCCAGATGTTTTGATCTGCCAACACATATTTCATTTTGCGACTTGACCAACAGTTAGCAATAGACAGTAAAAGTAGTTTCAATCTCTTTCCAGTACTACTACGTAGCCAAAAGGTGAAGAGGGTAAACTATGGAGGTGGTGGACAGTCCTGAGATTTACTTTATATTTCCACTTATTCCACTTTAGAATATCTGCTGTTTGGGGTTGAATCCCAAAAAGCATAAAAAGAAAAGCTAGTGCACTATGTAGGGTGTACAATCCCTTGTTCCACACACACAGTACTGTACTGTCCTGGATCAGTGGTTAAAGAGAGATTTGGGATTCAGCCGTGTGTTAAAAGCTAGTTAGCTTTGTAGCATGTGTTAGCTGTGAACTGAAAAACACAGATGGTTCTGAGGCTATTCTTCAATTACTAGGAAGAAAAGTGTTGTTTAGGATGACATCATTGGTTGGTGAAACGATTCTGGAACTGGTTTTGAATGTGGGTTTTGGCAGGGAACTGCTCTGCCCCTTTCTAGTAGTTTGGACCGTACCGACCTACTCATGCTGGCGACCAACAGTTAGTGTAATTAATAACTGTTACCGCACCTGTGATGTAAAGTGATACCACTCATCGGCCCTCATCCAATCAGATCACTCAGTGGGAATTCTCACTCATTGTCTATACCGCTTTATCCTGTATGCAGGGTTCCGGGGGGCCTGGAGCCTATCCCAGGAGACTGGGACACGAGGCGCCAAGCCATCGCAGGGAACTCACACACACAAACACACATACTATGGGGAATTTGGGGATGCCAAGAAGCCTAATCTGCATGTCTTTGGACTGAGTGAGGAAACCAGGAGGAAAACCACCAAGCACGAGGAGAACATGCAAACGGGAATCGAACCCTGATTCTAGAGATGCAAGGTGATAGTGCCAACCACTAAGCCACTATGCAACCCAGTGGGAACTAAATGTAAAAAAAAATATTTAATTATATAATAAATAATATATCATCAATCACACTTGGAGAATGTGAAGTCTTAAGATGTTTACTCATAGATTAGATATGGGTATTTCTGGTAACTTGCATTTGGCACATCATTGTTGCTCAAATTGATTTCCTTTAAACTCAGTCCTACAATTGAGTGTCTACACTTTTCTCAAAAATCACTCCTATTTTTTAAATTCCACTACTAAAGGTTTTTTTTTTTCTTAAACCCAAGGCTGGTGGTGCGACGCCTGAGTCTAAAAAGATGTTAATAATCACGAGGCTGTTTGGTTTACAACATGACACATAAAATGTGAGGATCAGTACCCAGTGGCTTGTTACCATTTCGTTATTTCAAGTCATTTACTGATTTCAGTCTACAACATTTTAGAGGCATCATAAAGATTTTGCTAGCAAACTGCTTGTGCTGTAAAATCAAAACTGTGGCAGATCTTTATTACATTTTAAACATTAAATACAGCCTAAAATTTGTGATTTATCACTTATTCACAAGGTTATATTCAGTAATTCCAAGTTAAAAATGTTAATTAAAATGACTTGAAATGTTCTGTCTATTTGCATGTCTTTTTTTTTTAGCAAGGCAATTAACAAATAAATAAAATAATAAGCCTCTATATGTACGCATGTTACAGTTTTCTTCATTTGGATTAGGGTTCCCATGGTTACAGACGCCCAGTGCACGTGCTTTTACGGTCCAAGTTAGCTTCCTTGTCCTTTGTATCCACCTGTTTTGTGTAAGTGCATAAATAGTTTGTACATTGTATAGTATGTCCTGATGTTTGTTTTGTAGCCTTGCAAAGTCTTAACAAGGTTTTTTTTTGTTCTTGTATTTTTACTTTTTTTGCATGTTCTGTTTTCTTTTGACTGTTGCCTGTTGCGGATAATCCTTTATGATTATTGATTATCCTTATTTTAGTTAGTAAATTGATATAATTGGACAATGAATCTGAAACACCTGGTTTTATACCACAATAATTCATCAGTACGGCGTAGGGTCTCCTTTTGCGGCCAGTAAAGCATCAGTTTGTCTTGGGAATGACAGATACAAGTCCTACACAGTGACCAGAGGGATTTTAAGCCATTCTTCTTGCAGAATAGTGGCCAGGTCACTACTGTACGTGATGCTGGTGGAGGAAAACGTTTCCTGACTCGCTCCTCCAAAACACCCCAAAGTGGCTCAATAATATTTAGATCTGGTGACTGTGCAGGCCATTGGAGATGTTCAACTTTACTTTCATGTTCGTCAAACCACTCTGTCACCAGTCTTGCTGTGTGTATTGGTACATTATCATCCTGATACACGGCACTGCCTTCAGGATACAATGTTTGAACCACTGGGTGCACATGGTCCTTCAGAATGTTTCAGTAGTCCTTGGCAGTGACGCGCCCATCTAGCACAAGTATTGGACCTAGAGAATGCCATGATATTGCAGCCCAAACCATCACTGATCCACCCCTTGCTTTACTGCAACAGTCTAGGTGGTAGGCTTCTTTGGGGCTTCTCCACACCGTAACTCTCCTGGATGTGGGAAACACAGTGAAGGTGAACTCATCAAAGAACAATACATGTTTCACATTCTCCACAGCCCAAGATTTTCGCTGCTGGAACCATTGAAACCGATGTTTGGCATTGGTATGAGTTACCAAAGGTTTGGTTGTAGCAGCCCAGCCATGTACACTGACCCTGCGGAGCTCCCGATGAACAGTTTTGGTGGAAACAGGAGAGTTGAGGTGCACATTTAATTCTGCAGTGAGTTGGGCTGCTGTGGTTTTATATTTTTTGCATACAATCTTGGTTCAAGATCTACACCCCTTTCAGACAGCTTCCTCTTGCGTCCACAGTTACTCCTGTTGGATGTGGTTCATCCTTCTTGGCGGTATGCTGACATTACGCTGGATACCGTGGCTCTTAATATATCACAAAGACTTGCTGTCTTTTTGCGCCAAAGAGACGCGCCCCAACAATTTTTCCTTTTTTGAACTCAGATATGTCACCATGTCATCAGATATGTTGTGTGCATCGCAATATTTTAAGCAAAACTGTGCTATTACTCTGCTAATTCAACCTTCACACTCAGCTCTTACTGGTGGAATGTGCAATCAATGAAGATTGGCCACCAGGCTGGTCAAATTTAGCCATGAAACCTCCAACATTAAATTGGCCAGTGTTTCAGTTTCATTGTCCAACACAGCACAGGTATACAGATTATAACAAACCCTCATTTTTGATCCAACAACCAGCTAGAAAAATATTGTTAACCCATTTGGACTAATTGCATGTATAGCTTTTAATAATTATACATTAATAGAGAACAGGGGAGAGAGAGAGAGAGAACAGGATGAACACAGCAGAAAGCAAGAAAGACAGCAAGAAGAACCAGGTGTGATGGACACACAATGAAATTATATGAAAAAAAGTACTTTTAATAGCAAGACATACACATTCTCCTCCATCACACGTTCTGATCACATAATCGCCCCTGACGTAAACATAATACCATAGACATGTGGCTTGATTTTACGCTACTGGTATTTCTCTTGAAACGCGTGCTGGCACACGCCTTTATTCTATTTCATAACTCAGATAAATAAGGGTATATATTTGAAGATTATAAAGATCTCTTTGCCTCAAGCTTAGCCATTCAGAGCACTCATAGCCATGGGCTTGCCTGAATATAAGAACGCACAGCTCCATCGATATATTATCCAAATGTAGCAAATATTTGAACACACCATTGTTGTTCAAACAGTTCGCTTGTTTGGAAGCCTAATTTATTCTCGCAAGAATCTCACTGTCATAGCACACTGTCGGATATAAGCTTAGTGTATGGGTGGAGTTACAGTTTTAGTAATTTGATCTTATCAGTTGAAAATAAAACCTCATTTTACATAATAGGCATAACTTGTAAAAACGCTTTTAAATGTCTTGGAATGTGAATATAAAATCTATACTAAACTGTGTTTTTCAAATTAACATGTTAGCCTGTGTTAATCAAGGTTTATTTGAATATCAGCCCATATATTTGATCTACAGATGGCACAGTGGTGTAGAGGTTAGCACTGTGGCTTCGCACCTCCAGGGTCGGGGTTCGATTCCTACATTCAGTTTAAGTGCCTCGAAATTGTATGTTCTCTTTATGCTTGGTGGGTTTCCGCCCACAGTCCAAAGACATGCATATTAGCATATATGTATATATGATCTCAACTTCTATTAACTCTGTACTAAAGGAATCCATTGCATGTATAAAATAAATAAACAAATAATTCAGAGCGATTGTAAAAACCTAAAATACACCGGGTCTACTTTACGTGAGAGTTATTAAATAGAGCTGTTCTGTCTGAATAAGACGTGTCTACGTGTCTTACAGAGGAGCAACGTGACAGTCAGCTTTACTCTCCTTTTGTCTCCATGTAACAAAACAGGGTCATTAATTTTTAATCACAGTCCACCGTCTGTGTGGCTGCTCAGGGGAGACCTTTTGGGAAAAGTGTCTCATATATGAAGGTGTTTCTCTCACTCTGTCACACACTGGCAGAAAGAGGAGAGATGAATAGGGAGAAGGAAGGTGATAAAAGCTCAGCTCACAGACAGACAGACACACACACACACACAGACACACTTTCTCTCTTTTTCTCTCTAAAGGCGAGTGTGTTGTGCCTGTAAGCACTCAGGTCTGGTATGGGGTCTTTGAACCCTGGCAGGCCGCAGACATATTAGCGCTTTCACACACATACAGAGACACACACACATACACACAAACAAAACATGCCTTCATCTTTGATTACAGTATGCCATTGTTTTGACATCCTTACACACCCTCACAGCATTAATATTTGGCCAAGATCTTGTATCGATGATGGTTGAGTCGAACCACTCCATAAAGTCTTCTCCACCACGATCCAAAGGGTTCAGGTTAGAACCAGTTTGGGTCCTGATTATGGTCAGATCATCACGGAGAAAAAACTCCAAAAACGTGATAACCTACAGTTGCCACTATACATGATGAGTGCACCACTCCATGTGCTTCCCCGCTTACCCAGAAACAACCCGATCGGTCTGGAATAGGGTCAGTTTGGACTCATCAAACCACATGACCTTTGTCCATTGCTCCAAAGTCCAATCTTTAGGCTCCCTAACAAACAGAAGCACTTCAGTCCCACTCACAAGTGGTTTTCTTATGGCCACACAACTGTTTAGACCCAATCCTCTTAAACATGGCTTCTTGTCACATAGTGCGTGTGCACGGAAATGCCCTTTATTTTTGATTTCTACAGGCCATTTTTTACAATGCAACTTCACCAAGTGTCCGAGTGGTACTTAATTGACCCCTTATCCCTCCACATTTTTTCTTCACAATGGAACCTCGACATATAGTACGTCTAATCCGTTTAATCCGTCCCGGAGGCGAGTCCTTAAGGCAAAATTTTCCCCCTAGGAAATAATGTAAATGCAGGTAATGCGTTAAAGCCACCGAAAAAAGATTACCCACATTACATAAACATATAGAAAAGACATGCAAATGTTGTAGGCATAAACAGCCTTTAAGTAGACATTAAACCTTACTTAACATTAATTTATGATTCCTTTTGGCACCGGCTGCTTTAAAAAAGAAACTTAAATCAAATTTAAACTTTATTTGTCACATACACAGTACGATGTGCAGTGAAATGCTTATACTGTACGACTCCTCAATCAAGATTATCAAAAAGAAATAAATTATAAAATAGAATAAGAATAAAATATGGAAAAACTTAGCTGCATAAAAAAAGAACAACATATGAAATATATAAAAGATATAAAATGTGTATAAACATATATAACTTATACTTAATGACAAGGTACTCATTGCATCAGTTAAGCTTAAAAGAACCGTTGCCAGCCGAAACATATTACTTACTGCATTAATTATTCAATCAAGTATTTGCTTATTTAAATTCATAATTTTCTTTATGTGTATAATGATTCCTAAATGATTTATAAAGTTAACTTTTCTGCATACTGGTCAAGTGTCAGCAATTCTGACAGCATCAGACGCTTCACATCTCTATCAGCAAAAATCATGTTAATCGGCTTCTCTATGTAACATTTTTGACCCTCTCCATCTGTTTTCCGCTTTTTTCCTCTGAAAAGTGTCACATCGTACACATTACTGTTCATCACTGCTTTTGGGTCCAGCTACCCAAATAGCTTCTTTGGGACCGTAAGACATGTGGTGTATCCAGAAGGTAGCACAGACTATAAAATTAATTGCCTTAAAAAAAAAAAAAAAGGAAAAAAAATATTTTTATTTTAAAACTACATTGCACCTAGTTACCTGCAAAACAGCAGTCTTATCACACGGCAACATACTTGGCTTCTTGAGCCCTGAGATAATTTTCCTTTTTTGCAATACCATGTTTTGTAAGTATAGTATGGTTCAGGATTTCACTTAATTTACACATCACATTTCTCAGCATAAAGTACTGCTGTGGTTTGAGAATAGCAGAACATCTGGATAATAATAAAAAAAAAAAAGAGTTCCACTGAAGTAGAAGACAAGTATGTTTTGTTTTTTTCATTTCTGTTCTCTGTATCTGCATAAAAGTGTAGCACATTAATGCAAGTGGAGTGTCTCAGTATTATCCAGCGGAGAAAGATAAGTAGGCGGCTTTAAACAATAAGAGCGAGGATTAATGGAATGCTTTGCGGATGTTGAAAGAATTCATGGTTTATTCAGGAAGATCAGGATTGCAGATAGATCGCAGATAAAGACCACATTCTAACCACCACTATGTTCATGGTGCATGACGTCTCAGTGGGGACTGCAGTGTTGTCTGGAGGTATTATGTCTCTACCTGCTGAAATGGAGTTTTACTCTTATCAATCTATACATACGTAATCCACAATGCTGAGGAGAAAAGGAGTGAGATCAAAGGCGTCTTCCAGGATTACGTGTGTAATCGAGTGGAGTTTATGAAGCATAGCTAAGGAGCCTGTTTTCTTTTACGAGGGTAAAAATCACAACCCCATGATCGATACCTTCATGCTGCAATGCCTCAAAAACAAGAAGGCTGATGAATTATATCCACCCGAGATCTATCGTGTTCTGCTGGTGGAAGTTTTTATTAATAAATCCCTCTATGGATTCAAAAATTAACCAAAATATTATTTAACACATCGAAGTAATGAGTCTAATATTGACACCCAGATATTTATTTACTCCTCCATTAATCCATCCATCCGTCCTATTCGTTTATACCGCTTTATACTGTATACAGGGTTGCTTTGGACTGTTTGGACCTGGAGAAAACACACCAAGCACGTGAAGAACATGCAAACTCCATGCACACAGACCCTGAGGCGAGAATCAAACCTTGACCCTGGAGGTGCAAGGCAATAGTGCTTACCACTAAGCCACCGTGTCATCCCATCCACTCCTCCATCTATCAATTTATACATCCACGTTTCTATCGCCATAACCATCGTGCCTTCAATCATCCATTCATTCATCTATTTACTTTTCCATCCTTCCATTTATCCATCCAGCAATACATCTACTTTTCCATCCATACATTTTTCCATTAATCCATCAACTCCATCATCCATCCATTTGTCCATCCTTCTATTCATAAATTTTTCCATTCATCCATCCAGCCAGTGTTCCATTTGTTTATCACCCTTCTATCTATACATCCATTTTTCCATCCACCCATCTGTCCATTCACTTTTCCATTTATTCATCCATTTTTAACATCTACTCTTCCATCAATCTAACCAGCCATCTGTCCATCCATCCATCCATCCATCTTTTCTTTTGTACATGTATTTAGCCATCCATCTATACATCCATTTTTCCATCCATCAAAGCCCGCACACCCATCCTTCTTCATACACTAGTCCAAAAGTCTGTCAATATTTCACTATTTTTGCACTCTGTTACTTTGCGTTCATTCTTTGCCCCCATCCCTGGTTACCTGCACCTACGCCTTGTTTCCTTCGCATCAGCATGTGCAAGTCCTCTGTTTTTCTGTGTGATCTTGTAAAATCCTGTCATGCTTTATACCACCTTGAAACCATTTTTTATGATTATAGATTTGATCCACTTTAAAAAGTCCGCTGTGATTTGCCCCCCTGCTATGAACTTTGACACCTTTCTGGTTTTGTCTCAGTAAACTTCACACTGACTTTCTACTGACAGTCCAAACAATAATTCAGACAGACAGGCTTCACTGGGCATTTCAACCGAGGTATCAATATGAAGGTTCAGACTTTACTGTGCATGTTTAATAACATTTGATTAAATTTACACTACTACCGGACCAACAGGATCCATAAATTTCAAATAAATTGTCCTTCAATTACCTTTTGGGTCCGTTAATGAAAGACAAATTTACACCCCGGCCTTATTATACTTTTTCTGCTAAATCAATAATCAACAACCAAGTATTCATTATCACACTGGGTGTAATCAGCGTGATTAGCAAGACAGAAGCTCTTTTCTCTTAGGCTATTACTAGCGATCCCCCTGCTGTCTGACAAATTTTTTGGGCTGTCACAGCTAGATTCTGTAACAGCTTTGTTCCCTGGGTGGCCTAGGTACCCAACACCTGCCACTCACCAAAATGATTAACATGCCTTATTTGAACTCCATTTGGACTGATCACACTGAACTCTAAATATTTTGCCTACTATAAAACATTGACTCCACACTGTATACACATGATGACAAAAAAAAAAAAATCCTGTTTGATTTGCATCCTGGCTGTCACTGTGTCATCTAGAACTGGCGAATTGGTGGGTTTTCCTCTGGGTACTCCGGTTTCCTCCCACAGTCGAATGACATGCAGGTTACGCAAATTATTACCTGTAGTGAGTGACTGAGTGTGTGAGCGTGTGTGCGTTTGTTTGCCCTTCAATGTACTGGTACCCTGTCCAGAGTGTACCCTGACTAGTGCAACGAGTCCCCTGGCCGAGGCTCTTGGCCTCCTGTGAGCCTACAGGATACACGTTATACTGAATGTTCAGGTCAGTTTTGTTTGAAGTGTGTGTAGGTATGTTTATTTTGGAGCATGCAGGTGTGTACTGTTTAAAGTACATGCAGTTGTGTATTGCAAGAGTGTTTTGTTTAAAGTGTGCAAGTGTGTATTGTATGAAGTGCACAGGTGTTTTTTTGTTTGAAGTGTGCAGGTGTGTTTCGTTTGAAGTCTGCAGGTGTTTTTTTTTAAATGTGTGTAGGTGTGTTTTGTTTAAAAAATGTTGGAGTGAGAAGGTGTTTTTTGTTTCTAAAGTGTGTGCAGGTGTGTTTTGTTCTGTTGAAAGTACTGTATATACATTTCTGTTTGAAGTGTGCATCTATGTTTTGTTTAAAGTGTGTGTAGGTATGCATTGTTTGAAGTGTTAGGTATGTATTGTTTGAAGTGTGCATCCGTGTTTTGTTTGAAGTGTGCTGGTGTGTTTTGTTTAAATTGTCTGCAGGTGTGTACTGTTTAAAGTATATACATTTCTGTTTGAAGTGGGCATTTGTGTTTTGTTTAAAGTGTGCAGATGTGTTTTGTTTGATATGTGCATTTTTTTCTTTCTTTGAAGTGTGCAGGTGTGTTTTGTTTGATGTGTGCAGGTGTCATTTGTTTGGATTGTCTGCAGGTGTGTACTGTTTAAAGCATATGCATTTCTGTTTGAAGTGTAGGCAGATGTGTTTAGTCTGAATTAAGCTTCTTTGTACAGTATTTGCCTTAGGTGTTTCATGTATTTGTATTGTTAGAGCTGTACATGTGTGCTTGTTGTGAGGTGTCCAGGTGCAGATATACATGTTGTGTACAGGTGTAAATTTCCAAATCAAATACAGTCTAAATTCTTTCTCCTGCCTACGATTCAGAGGACGATGCATTCAGGGTGTATTAACACATTCTGTTTGTCACACTTGCACCCCATAAAAAAAGTGTTAAAGGATTCTACCTGTTCTTGAAAAATCCGAAACAGTGAAATATTAAGGAGGTCATTCAATACCAGCCAGCTCTTTGAAAGTAAACGATTGTGAAATGGCACAACACAGAACTTTACACCTTTACACACATAAACCAATAGACAGATTAAGGTAGGTAACATAAGATATAAAGATATGGGGAAGAGAGAACAGAGTGTATAAGATGCATACAGTAAGTAGCCAAGATTGTCAGCAGTGTGTGCGTTGTAGATCTTAGGAACTGGATTTCAGTAGACGGGAGAAAAGGTGAAGGAGGAGAAACATGAAAGGAGGTAGGGGAGGAGAAACATGAGCACACTAAGTGCTTTGACCGAACATAAAGAGGTGTAGGGGGGAGAGAGAGAGAGAGAGCATTAGAGATTGCTAAGAGGAACTTCCTCTTGATTTTCATGTTAGTTTAAATGCAATATGTTCCAGCTGGTTCACATCTGTCTTTGTGATGCAAAGCATCAGTTCTATTTTTTGAATCCCTTAAGAATACTCTGGACTGGCTGTTAGTATGAATGATTTTTTTTTAAGTGTGTGTAAAGTGTGCAGGTTTTTTCCCTCTAAAACGTGCAGGTGTGTTTTGTCTGAAAGGTGCAGGTATTTTGTTTAAAGTGTGTGCAAGTGTGTTTTGTTTACTGTGTGCAAATGTGTTTTGTCTGATATGCAAGTGTGTTTTGTCTGATATGTACAGAAATATTTTGTTTAAAATGTGCACAGGTGTGTTTTGTTTAATTGTATTAAATGAATTGTGTGTTTCTTTAAATACTGCAGGCATGTTTGTCTGAATTATGCATGTGTGTTTGTCTGAAGTCTGCAGGTGTTTGTCTGAAGTCTGCAGGTGTTTGTCTGAAGTCTGCAGGTGTTTGTCTGTAGTCTGCAGGTGTTTGTCTGAAGTCTGCATGTGTGTTTGTCTGAAGTCTGCAGGTCTGATCCTCCAGCACTGCTAGACTGGTTCTACCATCTCTCAGGGATCAAGAAAGACATGCATCTAGACTGTTTTCTATCCTGACTCCCAGGTAGTGGAATTAACTTTCTCTAGACGTCCATACAGCTCACTGGCAATCTTTAAGCAACAACTAAAGACATATCTGTTTCTTACAGTAAAAAATAAATAAATAAATAAATAAATAAAATAAAACTTTTTCCAACAGGGTTGACAGATGAAACCTTTAGTTAGTAACCTTGTGAACCTTGTGAATTGTAAGGAGATACTTCATCATGAAAGCTTCAACACACTTATGTAAGTTGTTTTGCATAACAGCGTCTGCCAAATGCATAAATGTAAATATCCAGTTGTGTTTGTCTGAAATGTGCAGGTGGATTTTGTTTAAGGGGTGATGGTGTGTTAATGGAATTTCAAGACTAAAGAATATGAGAACATGTGTCACACTGCAGTGAAAGCATTATTACTGTGTCACTAATGCTAGCACAACAATCATTCATCACACACTTAAAATCTAACTAGCTTAAATAATATTCGATTATGGCAGAAAGATCAGCCTTTCTATATTTTTCCCCGACTTTTTCTCCCTTTATCTTAAAAAGAATTAAGGCTCTACATTATGTTACCTCGTCTAGGTTCATAGTCTGTCATAGTCAATAGTACACATAATTTGCTTGTCATAGTTTAAATAAAAAATGGCTAGTGGTAACTTTTAGGTCTCGTTAATTAGACTACTTTGCATAATTTGGGACTAGGCAGTATATTAGAGCTTTCACTCCGGCTACCTAAAGAAATTAAATATCTCCACCCCTGCAGGGTATGGCTAATTTATTTTTATCCCATTCATCCCAGTTTATTCATTCGCATCACTGCAATTGACTTAATTTAACAAACCAAGAGCTAGTAAAACTAGTAAAAAGTTTACAAACCCCCCTAGCTGAGTATGAAGGATTCTGACATGTTACAGGACAGTGCATAATGAAATCACGCTGCTGAATGTTGTCGTTTAATATTACAAGGAGGGTGAGAGGATACTCAAGATTCAGCAGAGTCGCTAATAAGCACGGAGGTGTCACTTTCCGCTCAATATCCTGAGAAACGCCATCAGATTCATTAATGCATGACTGCTTTGCAGTAACATCTCCTGTTCAAGACATTTCTAACCAGAAAGATATAATTAAGAAGTGATAGATACACCTTTAATTGTGTTTAACTTGAAAAAGCTGTGACAACAAAATGACCTCTGACCTCGTCAAAGGCTTTGCCTCTGGAGTGTGGACTGGCCTGTTTTGGTAAATTCAAAGCCTTCTGATTCAGGACTGCCCTGTACCAGGTTTTTCAATCAAGAGCTATCTTTTGGCGTGTCTGTATTTACTGGAGATAGCTAAGGTACAGGGGCATGGCGGCTTAGTGGGTACCAATGTCGCCTTGCACCTCCAGGTTCTGGGTTTGATTCCCACCCGGGTTAGATTCCTGCCTCCACATGTATGAAGTACATCCTTCATCTGTGTTCAAGATTTAGTTTTTACTGCAGTTCCCTCAAGGTGGCTTAGTGGTTAGCAATGTTGCCTTGCACCTCCAGCATCAGGTTCGATTCCCGTCTCAGGTCTGTGTGTATGGAATTTGCATGTCCTAATTGGTGGGTTTCACGCAAGGTACTCTGGTTTCCTCCCACAGTCCAGAGAAATGCATATTAGGCTAATTGGCGTTTAATGTGCGAGCGTGTATGTGTGTGCCCTGCAATAGACTGGCACCCTGCTCAGGGTGCACCTTGCATCATGCTTGGGATAGGCTCCAAGCCCCCCATGACCCTGTATACAGGCTAAAGCGATATAGACAATGAGTGAGTGAGCTAACGAACAACGTCAACAGTCACTCCCTCGGTCCTACAGCTGAGCTGCGTCTCTGCTATGAGTTTGTCTTTGCTGAGTTTGTCTTTGTTTGTCTTTGTCTTTTCATTCTCCGTCCCCTTATCTTCATGCCGGTGAACTCCTTATTGTCTCCCCTACATCTCTTTGAACTCATAGGTTAATTGTTCTCGGCTTCCTCGTGGCTTTTTGATCAGAGATCAGAAGTGCTTTAGACTTATTTTGATAAACGGTAGTGGCATCCCAGAGCGCCACCATCAGGCAGAACCATTGGGTTCTCTAGCCCATGACAGAGAACATATTATCTGGTATCCAAACAAATATCTGGCAGTTTCCCAGACTTGGGGGGTCAGTGTCAAAGGCCAGGCTTTTTTTATAACCTGCTGTGGGAAATATCATTCGTCTTCTGATAAACACCAACAGACTGAGGGAGATGACATTCACTGACAGACCTGTCATTCCTCATTATTGGTGCCAAGAACAAGTGCACATATTTCATTAGACAGTGGATTTTTTCCCTATTGTTCTGATATAAAGGAACCTTGCCAAAAACAAAAATAAAGCCCTTAATCTGCCATAAAATAGTTTACCTGGTAGTGACAGACAGTCAGAAACCTACACATGGCTTTGTGCAAGAAACTGAACTTAAAACATTGTCACAGAAGCCCACGAAAAAAACAACTTTTTCACACCTATCACATCTCATATCTCATATCTGTCTTGGCTATCTGTGCACCCACCACCATCTGTTTCTGCCGTGGTGCTCCATATTAAATTACTCCTTTCTAAATTCTCCACAATAAATCAGAGCGGTTCATTACAGGTAATCTGTTTTGGGTGTGTCATAAATAATTATTCATTCACACTGTTGCTTTCTAACATCATCCTCCTAAAATAATTTTTAATTAACGGTAATGGCTGAGTAAAGTACCTGACAAAACATGATAGGGAATTAACAAGACCTGCTTCAGCCTTTAACCTTTGAGGCGTAATTATTGACAATGAACTCCAGCCAATAATTACAGCACGTTCGAAATGAAGCTAATTTTATACTTATCTTTTGAAAAGCACCGAAAAAAGACCACGATGCCTTACCAAGCCAGTGTTCCCCCGTGATCTTCCCGAAGCCCTCGCGATACGCGGCCCATTCCCTGAAGAAGTTTACAGAACCGTCCTCTCTGCGCTGAAACACCTGGTGGACATAAATGAAAATAAAGTCAAAACTTTAGAATTAATCGTGTTTATTTAAAGAGCATAGAAGCATAAAACATTAATAATACAAATGTACTGTTAAGTATGTACAGCTGGAAAAATCAGTTATAAATAATAATAACACAATATTTAACATTAAGATCACTATGGGAATATGTGATTCACATGAAACATACTCCGTTCCACCATCCAAAAATACAGGTGCATCTCAATAAATTAGAAAATCATTAAAAAGTTGATTTATTTCCGTAATTCGTTTCAAAAAGTGAAACTCATAAATTATATAGATTCGCTACACACAGACTGATATTGTTGTTTATTTGGGTAATTTCGATGATTATGGCTTACAGCTATTGTGAAAAAGCTGTACACTCTAATCAGCTAATTAACTCAAAACACCTGGAAAGGTTTCCTGAGTCTTTAAATGCTCTCTTAGTCGGGTTCAGTGGGCCACAAAAAGGGTCCTTGCTAAAGAAGCTGGCTATTTACAGAGTGTTGTATCCAAGCACATTAATAGAAAGTTGAATGTAAGGAAAAAGGGGATGCATGGCAAAAATGTTTCCATGCTTCCCCTTTGCTGACCAGCTTTATAGAGATGCTTTATGGAGATTTAATTTTCCAGCAGGACTTGGCACATGCCCACATTGCCAAAAGTACTAATACCTGGTACCATGGTATCCCTGTGCTTGATGGACTAGCAAACTCACCCGACCTAAACCCCAAATAATATTAGAATTTTCTGAGATACTGAATTTTGGGTTTTCGTTAGCTGTACGCCATAATCATCAAAAATAAAGGAAATAAACACCTGAAATATATTAGTCTGTGTGTGATGAATCTGTACCATATATGGCTTTCACTTTTTAAATTGAATTACGGTAACTAACCAACTTTTTGATTATATTCTAATTTATTGAGATGCACCTGTATTACAGTACCAATATTGCCAATTTCCAACATTTAATCATATTTTTGAACATCAAAATGTTTAGAAAAGAATTGAAGTAAATGAAGTAAAATATAAAGTAAACAGACATTAAACCTATTTACTTCATCTTAATTTATGAACTGTCGAAAGTGGCTCCCTACTTTTCTTACTCCTGCCCTTGTTAACATTCTGGGGACCCATGGTGCTGTTCCTCACTAAATCTTGCACAAAATGCAAAAAAAAAAAAAAAAAGTATGTAAACTCGCTTCCCTTGACTTTCCACTAATGCAAACAAGTTTTGAACGGCTCCCGGACGAACATTATTCGTATGCCGAGGCAAATTTTAGTTCTTAACTGAGGGTGGGGCATTCATACTGTATGACGAGGTAGCACTTTATTTTATTAACGATGCATCTAATCAGTGCAACCTGTAAAGTTTATATATGAACAGCCTGATAATTATAGAATTTAACAACAGTTAGCATTTAAAATAGCTTTTTAGTAGCTTTTAATCGACATCGGCTAAGAAAAGAGGATGCAGAAGGTAGACTTTGGGAAACATGCACACACTAATTACACACCCATTAATAGACTATGGGCAATTGGAAATGCCAATCAGCATAAAGAGATGGACTGTGGGAGGAAACCAGAGTACCCAGAGTACCCTGGGGAAACCATGCAAACTCCCCACCCACACAGACTCATGATTTCACCACTGAGCCACCATCCTGCAAACTGTCTTATTTATCTTTATTTACTGATTTCTTTTGAATTGCTTTCTTTTAATAAGAAGTGATGACGTTTCAGAATTTTTGAAGATTGATCCCATATTTATAGCAATGAAAATTCCCCACTGGTTCCCTTTTCCATCCTTGTAACCCTGAGCGATCCAGTTGTCGTGAGGGTGCAGTACATACTCTACACAACCTCCAGTTCTACCTTCATTCAGTCCAGATGACTAGATTGATATAATAACCAAAATCATCATGAAGGTTTTCTATAGTTCCTGATTGTGCACTTCACCACACAGTATCAGACGGAACTCATAAATAAGAATTGCTCAGAGCCATGATACTGTACTCTGTAGAAGATTATATTCACTAGGTGCCTTAATAATAGGGCAGGGTTAAGGTTGAGTGTTTCAGGTGTTGGACTACTGGTCTAAGGTCTCAAGTTCAAACCCCACAACCACCAAGTTGCCACCCTCGAGCAAGGCCCTTAACCCTCAACTGCTAATGTATAATAAGATAAATATATAAGTCACTCTGAATAAGGGGGTCTGTCAAATGCCGTGAAAATGTAAAGCTCTATAATTCATTGTTGAGTATATGAATTGTTATAAACTGTTCTCTGCTAATGATACGAATCAGGTTGACCAATAAATACATGCAATTCACCAACTCTCTTTGCAAACAAACACATGACTCACTTCTGTATTGTGATTGGTCAAACCTACTTCTACTTTTATTATTATTATTATTATTATTATTACTAACCATACAGCTTTTTCAACACAATATGCACAACTTTGGCCTTGCCTATTGATACAAAGTAATACTGGCTGCATCATAAGAAAAATTAAATACTGATTATAATGAAACTAATACAGAGCAACTAATGGATCATCTATTAACATTCTTCATCAGCCCTCTCTTCTTGTCTTCTGAGACATCCCTAGGCCTCTCTTTCATTACAATGCCATTTAGCCTTATCACTACTCTTACAGCAAACACACATTCCTTCTTTCATTTACATTTAGGCATTTGGCAGACGCTCTTATCCAGAGCGACTTACATTTTTATCTCATTATATATCTGAGCAGTTGAGGGTTAAGGGCCTTGCTCAAGGGCCCAACTTGGTGGTTGTGGGGTTTGAACCTGGGATCTTCCGAACCGTAGTCCAATGCCTTAACCACTGAGCTACCCCTGACCCCTTCTTCGACTATTAAAGTTAATTTGAGCAAAGATGTGGCTTGTCAATGAAAAACTGCAAAACTTAACATCTTCTAAAATATATAGATTCACATTTTTATTGTAAAGCGTTGACACTGGAGACTTATTCCAAACATAAAATATAAATATCTCAACACAGAAACCTTAAAAATGTCATAGACACAATTTTATCAAATTATATGTTTCCTAATTTATATATGCATAGACTATACAAGTCTTTGAACATGCTCAAAATTTATAATTATGCAATATCACATAAGAGGGAAGGCTGTTGTAGTGAATATCAGCACACTGATGTGGCCCTACTTGTGCCAGCTGTTAGAGACAGATTTGGGATTCAGCCTTGTGACTTTGTACAGTAGCTCTGGTTAGATGTGAAACACAACACAGACGGTTCAGGGGCAATTCAGAACGACTTAGAAGAAATTACTAAGGAGACAAAGTGTTGTTTAAGATCACATGACATGACATTTTCTTGCTGCAAGTGCTTCCCTGACTCGTTTCGAATGTGGGTTTTTCGAAAAACGGATTGCACCGACCTGCTTTCATCCAAGCTGGTGACTGACAGTTAGTGTATCTAACAATTGTTAGGACACCTGTGATGCAGAGTGATGCATATAGTTTAACGTCCCAGTGCTGTTACATTCGGTCCAGTCAAATTACTCAGTCGGCAATAAGTGTTGCATAACTTGAATTAAACCAGGTAATACTGTCAGAGTTGATGTTATGTGCTGGTAGATTCCAGAATTTGGAAATATTACACATAAATTATTCTCAGAAACAATTTTCAACAAGACATCACTGATTAATAAGAAACAATATTGTAAAAGGACATAAATTCTATCAGACATGTCTGTCCAGGGAGCTTGTCTTGGCAAGCGTGTGAAGGTAAGACATGGACATAATTCAGGCAGTAATTGACGGCTTCTGTCCTTATTGAAGATTAAACCAGAAAGCATCGAATCAAGAATTGATAAAAATGCCAGGAAAATGAAAAAAAAAAAAAACTTGGCAAGAACACACAGACATGCAAGAAGCACCTTGGGATACGCTTCCCCATCACTTCCTTAAGAAAAATAAATGCACACTGATGTAGACACATCCTCTGGTCTAAATGAGAAATAATATCATTGTCTCCTTGGGTGTGTGTGTGTGTGTGTGTGTGTCAGAGATCTAAAGCTTCCTTGTCATCTGGCACCCATTTCAAAGTAAAGCTTTGCCATTAGTGTGGTTTAGCTGTGGCTACCTGAAGGCATTTTGATCTATGAAGATACGTAGCATACAATCCCGATCCCATAGTGAGGCCCGGGAGCTGTACCTTTCAGGCGAGAGATCTTGAAAAAACACAGCGCACCTCTTAATAAAACATGCGAGCGCGTCTGAGCCTGTGCTCGGGGCCGCGTTTGAAATGAACGGCTGCGTTTCGATTCTAAATAAATCCTCTCTTCCAATCCGTGTTCAATCCACGGAGCACCCAAAGAGCTTTAATTATTCACAATAATCCCTGTAAGTACTTACTGAGTCACCTTTAAGCAGGAAGCGCTCTAAATCTTTATTGCACCTAGAGTATAAATTTAGGCAGTTAAAAACAAGAGATTTCTCATGTTTTGATAAATATTTCACCCGGACAGGTATGAAAATTCTCAACAGGACCTTGTAAATTTGCTACGGTTAAAAAAAAAAAAAATGTTGATGGCATGTGGAAAAAGATGTGGAAACTGACAAGGCTTTGGGGAAGGGAATGAGAAACTGGCCATGATTGAAAGATGTAGTTTTGGGTGATACTATATATCCGCTGCAAACCTGCTGACTGTAGTTTTCGATATACTGGGTAAACAGAAAAAGAAAATTATAACGGCATTAGATTGAGTGGAAATGGGTATGTGATGTTTTCTCCTTGGGCTTTTTTTTTTTTTTCAACAGCCACCATGAATCTGCTTCAGCTTTTACACGGTGTGTCCACAAAGCAATTTCTTTCCATATAACGAATGTCCACTGGCAGCAGAGCACACAATAGCTGACACCAGATGAGCTTCCGCAGCAGATTACACTGCTTGGCCATGTACGCCGACCCGCTTTTGTCTAAAGGCTTCAACGCGGATGGATGACCTTGTTCGAAATTCTAGGAATGAGAGCCCACCAGGAAGCTGTTGAATAGTCAGAACGTTCAGGAGCTCTGACACTAGTTCTAGCTGCAAGGCAAACCACATGTTAATATTTTATTATACACTATATGAACAAAAGTATTTGGCCAAACATGCAATGATATTGTATCCATATTCATACACTTGAATATGGAGTTGGTCCCTTCCTTTGCAGCTACAGGTATAACAGCTTCCACTATTCTTGGAAGGCTGTCCACAAGACTTTGGAGTGTTTCTGTAGGAATTCATTCTGTAGAGCATTTATGAGGTCATCTTGTGATGCTGTACAAGAACGCCTGGCTTACAATCTTCGTCCCAATTCATCCCAATGATGGGGTTGAGGTCAGGGCTCTGTGCGGGCCGGGCAAGCTCTTTCACATCGAAACTCATCAAATCATGTCTTTATAGTCCTTACTTTGTGCACTGGAGCTCAGTCATGTTGGAATAGAAAAGGCCCAGATTCAGAACAGATTCAGCTCTATTCAGACTGGCAGCCTACTGTACATCCGACACATTGTTAACCTACTGTACGTGCATTGGTTGCTGTTGTAACTATACCGGGCGCTAGCGTGGGTACACTGTCGTAAATGTGGCGTGACGTCAAATACTAGTGACTTATACAGTTACAACAAACAGATAACAACAAGACAGTTAAGAATGGTGATATCATATCTTGCCACAGTGCTATGAAATCCTTTATGTAATTGCTAATATTATTGATATTTCAAAAAAAAAAAGTCAACAACACCCCTCTTGTGTGCCTTTCTACTTCATCAGCTATGGATGTGTATTTCAGGGGATGATAGACACTGTGATGATGTCACATTTTATACAGAGTCCATACATGGCGATGCAGGCCGAGGTGGTTTAGAGCCCACCGCAGTCGTTTCCGCAAGTATTCAGCAAAAGGAGTATCTGATTCTTAAAAATGTGAAAACTACTGTAAATACACAATCGTTCATAACCACTTGCACATTACATCCCTTACATAACATGGGCGTTACAGTATTGCCACATCCCGGTACATTCCTCACGTCGCTCAAAGCCATTTACGCTTGCGTACTAGGAAATTTTTCTGCCTTGATCGTATCCAAGCAAATTATAGTTTGAAAAGTGCAAATGTTTTTAACAGATCCTTGAAAATCAATTAATAACTTGTCGCCAACTTGAGGAATAGATGCATCTGTCTTTAAGAACTGTACACACAGTCATTTCCTAAACGATTAGATCAAGAAATCCAATAGGTGCCTTGTATCTAATGTATAGTGTGTAATGCATAGCTCCGCATTCTCTGTAGGGGTTCAAAGGCAATCCGAAGCCCTCCACAGTGTACAACAAAGACACCAGAGTCCGGTGACTGCAGCCATAGATCTAGTCCATTAAAGGAGCAAAAATTTCATGGCCCTAAAATCTGTCAATTTTGTAAAGATGTGATGAGAAAAGGACAGTTAGGTAGCAGGCTGAAGATATTGCTTTAAAGCCTGTATTTGCTTTCCAATTTACAGCCTCTCCGTCGATGCCCGCACACTCCAAATTACGCAGCTCCATCAATGACAGCAATCTGCCACGAAGACAGAGCTTTTCACCGATGGAATCCACCGCATCTCCTCTGCTGCTCTCTAATCCACAGGCATCGCAGCATAGAGATAAATAGAAACAAATACACTGATGCACATCGCTATTGAAGCACTTTTCTCCCCCCAGTTTAATGTGCCAAATTGCGCAGGAGTCGATATTTGTACAAATTCAGGGTTCTCTAATCTTTAAAAATCCTTTAAAGCTCTATAACATATTGTAGGGGCTGTATCCTTAATCTTCATTAATGTGATATCATTTATACGTCTCTGTCATTCTGAAATTCTGTTTATTAATAAAATCCTTTTTTTGTCGGAGCGCAACAGAGATTAACAGAGAAGATTATAGAAGTGCTAAGCTAGTACAACAGATGAAAATAATGACATGCAACTTGAAAAGATTATTTTTATCATCCATTGTGATTTGGTGCTTTTGGAAAACATAGTAATGCAATTTATCACCTTATTATGACACATAAGGGGGGAAAAAAACCTACACTGTGAACACTTCAGTACTGCAAAAATGAACAGCAGTCTGTGCTGTAGGTTGTAAAAACACGTTTGGGACGCACCGATTTATCTGTCATATATTGGTATTGGATCGGCCTATTGGCAAATAAAATGACATTCACTGATGCCAGTAGTCAATGTTGTTAAATTGTGGTCTGACTCGGACAACAGCTGCAGTCCTGGAAAATATCCAACAGGTTATCAAATCCCTTAATACTGCCAACAACACCGCCAACATGGGCATGTGTCCGGGAAATGTGAACTGTGCGAGAGTATTCCTGTGTCTCAAGAGAAACATCAGCACTATGCACTTCCAGTGGTTTCCCAGTGGCAAGGCACAACAAGCACTGCTTTTATTTATTTATATATATATAACAACTTTTATATTTAAGTACTTTTAATTTATGTTTTACAGAAAGGTTTTTGTTGTTCTATGTACAGTAGGTACTGAATTTTTTTCCCCTAATTGAGCAGATAGCGGTATACGGGGATAAAAAGGATTTTGAGAGAGTAAGGTTTCACTACAAAAAAAAAAAAAGAGTCTGTCATGTGAGTGTGTTATTTTAAAGGTTGTTTCATAAATGCTGTTGTTCTTCCAGCTGCTCCCAGCAAGGGCTCGCCACAGCAGACCATCGGTCTGCACATACAGTACAAGCTTGGCATAGGTTTTTACGCTGGATGCCTGTCCTGACGCAACCCTCCCATTTTATCTGGGATTGAGACCGGCACTGCATCCAGTGGCTGGGAATCGAACCCGGCCTTCCGCATGGCAGCCGAAAAACCTACCATTGAGCCACCAGTGCCCAAACATTGTTTCATAAATAAATTAAAAATGTGTGATTGTTTAAAAGCAAAAAGTTAAGTTTTTTTTACAAAGAAGAATTCTTTGGGTCGTTGGTACAAAAGTGGCTTAGTAGGAGCTCCACATTGGGGATGGTGTGCTATTACTTTTTTTTAAGGTATTTGACCGATACTTTCACAATCTAATAGCAAAAATCCTGTTTTTCTGACACTAGAATTTCCTAGACCCTGATCTTGGAGCAAAATGCACCTGTTTAGTATCTGCTCCAAACCACTTTGATCCAATGACTTCTACTGTAGCTGTCTCAGTTTTGGTTCTTTGGAAAACAAGACACAGTATGTTAAAGGGCTTAAAAACTGTATTAGATTCTAACTCTAATAATAATAATAATGAAAAAAATGTTTAAAAATGACCCTGAACTGAAATGACCCCTATATAAAAAACAGTCCTCTGTCAAACAATCTAAGGACCAATGCTCTAGCATCTATGGTTCCTCTCATAGAAGTAAAAGTAGCATGGGAGTTCCTTTGACTTTGAAGTTAAAGCACATTGTCTGTGCCTTTGAATTTTTGCATATAGGGGGAGGGGCAGGAGCAAAGAGTGGCCCATACCACGCCCCCTGGACTTTCTCACACACTACCTGGAATCACAGGCAGTATTCAGGCTCATGGTTTCATTGTGCCCTCACTTCACTATTTCTCCAGGAATTGTCTAAGTTCTGTATAATGTCCATGAGCTCAATTAGTTCCTGTTATTAAATATGTTATAAAAGCTATAAACTATTACTCCCTCATCAGCCTTTTGTTATTTATCTTGAAGACTGCTTGGCACCAGTGAGCCAGTGGGTGTGTTTACAGAGTGGCAAATAATCTGATTTGGGGGAAAATGCAATTTGTAGAATAAATAAATTTTCATCCCATTAAGTAATCAGATAATGGCAAAATCTGGGTCAATCAATAAACAGATTCTTTTTGTCTACATAATGAAAATACATTCCTACACAGCAAAGTGTCCAGTGCTGGAATAACATCCTACTGTATTTAATCAAATTAAAAAATAAAATAATGTGTTAAATCAACAACCAATCAAATTAAAAGTTCTAATGAAGGCATGTTTACTAGGGAGTACAATTACGTTTTTTTATTCTATTTTATATCATGTTTTTATTATAATTAAAAGAGAAATAAATCAATGAATTACATTTACTCCATCTCTATTTTGATCCCGAGATAAAGAGCTATTTATTTGTGCATATTCAGGGATAAAGACAAAACCAAACAAAAGAGATTAATAGGACAAACATGTTAAATGAGGGAATGACGGAGCTAAAGACAGCGTAGTATGCTGTTTACACTGTGTAATATGCTGAGATCCATGTGAGAATGTGAGAGAAATGAGTTCTTTTTGTTATTGGACATTAAACTGGGGACCACTTATCATGTTTAGAGTCACAACAAGCCTGAAGCCTTCTCCAGGGAACTTAGGGCACAAGGTGGGGTACACCCTGGATCGTGTGCCAACGTCATGTTTTTGACTGGGGAAGGAAACCAAAGTATCCAGAGGAAACCCACCAAGCATGGGGAGGACATGCACACTACACACACAGGACCAGAGGTGAGATTCGAATCCCCAAAGCGCAAGGTGACAGTGCTAATCATAAGGCTGTCATGCAGCAGAGAACATACCCATTTTTCGAAAATTAAAGTACAAAATTCTGCTTATACTAATGGAGGGAATTTTGTATGTTTAAGATGAGCACCAATTAAGGTTCTCCTGTCGTTTCTGACAATTTCCGTGTCACGTTGTAATATCTTTGTCACCTGTACAGATGACCAGTCACCTCTTTATTGAGCTACTCTGCAAAAAATATATATCTTAGCATATCTAAGATTATTTCTAATTAAATGCTGTTAAACATTTAAGCTAAGATGTTATGCTTCTTTCAGGAATTAATTTCTTGAAAGAAGCTGATTCTCTGCCAATAGAGCAAGATGATTTTTTGCTTACACTTTAGTAACATGTGACTAGAAATAATTTTTAATAATTTTACATTTGGTTTGTTGTAAACTTATTTTAAGAAATAACAGATAGTTTCGGGTGGCACGATGGCTTATTGGTTAGCATTGTCACCTTCTACTCCAGGACCGGGTTCGATTCTTTGTGTGCATGTATGTTCTATCCAGGTAATTTAGTTTCCCCCTCAGTCCAAAAACATGCAGATTAGTCTAATTGTCTTTCCCCAAATTGCTTAAGTGTGTGTGTGCCATGCGAAAGACTGTCACTGTTGCTTGGTCTGTGCGATGTGCTTCGATAAGCTTTTCTGCTGTCAGGAGAAACACAGTCAAACACACAAACATGTTGTCTGGCAGAAAGGTCTCTGTTTATTAACAGCAAAGTTTTTAGTCAAAGTTTTTTTTAAGTTTTTATATGATTGACCAAAAGCCTGTGCCATCGACATTTGTTACTATAAAGAACATGAACCATTGCAAAAAGGCATTGTCCTGGTAAAATCCTAAAAAACAAAAGGGGGGAAGTTAGATAGGTGTTCTTCTAACTTCGAATTAGGAGGTGTTGGTTCGAGTTAGGGGGAGAGAGAGATTAAGATTGAGAGAGAGCCATAGAGAGAGAATAAGGAGGTGAGCGTGGGATCGTTAGCACCTTAAGAACAAATGTAAGAGGAGACAGGAGGATAGCAGCATGGAAGATTTAACATATTAATATTGGGTTTATGAGCAGGAGAGAAAGAGAAAGAGAAAGAGAAATTCTTTTATATAAAATAATTCCCTTACAGTCACCCAGTCCAGGGTGTACCCCACCTCGTGCCCTCCTGGGATAGGCTCCAGCCCTCTGCGATCCAGTATAGAGCAGTAGAGATGATAAGTGAGTGAGTAGATAGGTTTGGCTAGGTTCAAAAATATTTCACTTGCTAAGATAGATATAATTATTACTGTTATTATTATTATTATTGTTGTTATTATTATTATTATTATTATTATTATTATTGTTATTATTATTATTATTATTATTTATAATAATAATAATAATAATAATAATATTAATAGTGTAATTAACTGTTGTTGATTTAAAAAAAAATTGTAGAAATAGTTAAAAAGATTAAAGCTAAAAATAACCTGATTAGCCGTAATGTAAATGTAATTAAAAATTATATTTAATTTAGTGCAGAACTCTTTGCCTGGCTTATTAATACAAAGAGATTTTCTAAGGTTGAGTTTCTTATGCTTTGTTTATGCTAAGTTCTAGTTGTTTCGTCGTTAGGCAAATAAATTTCCTGTTCGGAGTAAATCACAGATGAGAAATCGAAAAAATAGATCAGATAAAGGATCATTTTTGTTTTGAAACAACTCTTTAATATACCACTTGAGCGCTCCTTGGTAACCTAATCTATTGTCGACTGCCATAACGTGTCCTTACTTACTAAAAATTTACAGCCCCCCTGCCGACTCATGTTTCACTAATTACATGGTAAGTCTAATTGATTACATGATATCTTTTAGCTGACACTAATGAGATTTCAGTAGAATGCTTCAGTAAAAACCCTTCAATGCAAATGCAGATAAACTAAATTAAATCTCAATGATCATTCAAAGCGCTGGAATGTCAGCAGGTACTGTTGGCTCTCCAGGGTGATACATAGCTCCGGTTATGGAATATCTGCATGCTGTAAGACCTCTCAGATTTCCATAACCTTCAAAGACGTATAGTAAAAATGCACATTTGTATGAATACCGTACAAATAGTGTTTCCTATAGACCACCACAGTTTCTGAAGAGCCTCTGGATTCAGTAAAAAACCCAACCAGAATCTAGAGGTTTTATTAATTCTACGTTTTTGAAGGTGGTTGGAAACCTGAGAGGTCTTACAGCATGCAAATATAAATGAATGAATGAATGAATGAATGAATGAATAAATGAATGAATTATTATCAATTTTAATAAACTACCTATGTCTTCGTCTTAATGCAACATCAATATTTACACCAAACGCCACGTGGCAAAGTTATTTTTAAATTGCAAAGCCTTTCCACATATTGGACTTCCATTTTACTTCTAATGAGATCAAGGCCTTAATTCAGAGCAGGAAATTAGCTCCGGATTAAATAACTAAAGCTGGACGTTGACATCAGGTGAGAATTTTCTCCTACATCAACTGCCTCCAGTTCTTGGAGAGTGTTTATAGAGTCCATGCAACATCTTCACACATACACTACATTTGGCAAAAGTATTGTCTCGCCTGGCTTCACATGCGTATTTCCTTGAGTAACATCCAAGTTCTAATCCATAGGGTTTAATATGATGTTGGCCCACCCGTTGCAGCTTTAACAGCTATAACTCTTTTGGGAAGGCTTTCCACAAGGTTTAGGAGTGTGTTTATGGGAATGGGGACCATTTTTTCCAGAAGAGCAGTTGTGAGGTCAGACACTGATGTTAGACGAGAAGGCTTGGGGCTCGCAGTCTCTGCTCTAATTCATCCCAAAGGTGTTCTATCGGGTGGAGGTTTAGGTCAGTCAATTTCGTCCACACCAAACTCGTTCATTCATGTTTATGGACCCTGCTTTGTGCACTGGTGTTGAGTCAAGAAGGGGCCATCCCCAAACTGTTCCCACATAGGTGGGAGCATGATAATTTCCAAAATGTCTTGTTATGCTGAAGCACTAAGAGTTCCTTGCACTAGAACTAAGAAACTCTACACACTGAGCTAATCTGAGATCCGCATGAAGATTGGAAGTCTGTAGCTATTGACCGAAGTTGGCGACCTCTGTCCACTATGCGTCTCAGCATCTCCTGACCCCAGTCTGTGATTTTACCTGGTCTACCACTTCTTGGCTGAGTTGCTGTCATTCCCAATCACTTCCACTTCGTTATAACACCTTGTAGCAGATTGCATTTGCTGTCCATTCCTGAACATGGGACGAGATCTGAAGTGCCCAGAAACCACAGAACTCCAATAAATTTGACATACGTAGGACTTGTGTGTAATTAAGCCGCAATATAATTTGTAAATACTGATTAATCATGTAATATGCAATCTGTCCAATTAAATGAGACTGGGAAATGTGGCAAGTGGAAATCACTGGGACCATCTGTAGCCCATCAGCAATTTAACGTCCGCTAATAAGCTGCACACTGAACTGTGGGATTGAACTTGCGCAACTTCTCCTTCAGCAAATCAATAAAAGCCAGTTGGGCAATCAAGGATTATACAGATAGCATCTGGGGGAAACAACTTTGCAGATACTCAGTGTGTCTCCACACTATTTTTTTTCCACAGGATGCTTAACTCTTCATGCGGCACATACATGGGCACTGCAGATATTCTGAGGGGTGCAGCATGTCGAGCTGGATTGAACTTTTATACAAGTTTTATTCGTGCCGAAGCGACTTGTGTCGAGGAAAATGTAGCTTATATAAGTACAGGGCTCTCGGGAGGATTATACAGTTGCTTCAAATGCATTAAATGGCACTTTGGTTTGTCCCTTTTTTTGAAGAAACAAAAAAAGATTCTCAAACCCTTAAGCGTCCGAGGCCTTTTAGAAGAGCTGCAATAAATTTAGCGCTCTTTTTAAATTTGTCTAGATTTGTACTGTAGATCTTTACCACTATAGTAGCTAATACATTTCCCTTATTTATTAATTAAATATTAATTTCCCTTATTTATTCAACCTGGCTTTTTAAATAAAAGGGTGTGTGCCCATAGCAAAACAACTAAATTATAACACTCAAAAAGACCTTTTATTTGGGGTAAAGTGACTGATGTGTCTTTTTTCAGCAGAGCCTCTGTTTCACTGAAAAATCCACAAAGCTCTTCGTGTGGATTCATGCAGCGAGACATTTTCTCTACAGTATGTGCACATAATAATATTTACATGAATATTTTTTGATTCTTTATTTTATTCCTTCCTGTTCTGTTGGACATGGACATGCATCAGCACATAAATTCCCCCCAAACAGCGTTGCAATAAGCATTTACTTACATCTGAATAGAGTCGTTTACATAAATCTTGCATGTGAATGACGTGTGGAGATAAGAATCTGACATACATCTCTTTTAAAAAAAACAAAACATTTATTTAATAAGAAACATGTTGTTTGCAATAAACCTTTTTTCTGGGTTGCTGCGATATAATTTCTTTTACAAAAACACTCGCAAAGAGAAAAAAAGTGATTGGCATCGTCAACGAAGCTGTCGACTCCTAAACCCACTAGATGGGGGGGGGGGGGAGGGAGGGGGGTAAGCGTAAGTTTAATTTCATTTTTCAAAATAACAAACACGATAGGGACCAGCAATCAAAGATTGCTTAGTGATTAGCACTGTCGCCAGGGTCGGGGTTTGATTCCCGTCTCAGGGTCTGTGTGCATGTTCGTCTCGGGTTACTTTGCTGTAACCCTGTTCCCTGAAAAGGCGGGAACGAGATGCTGCGTGAAAACGCTATGGGAACATCTTGTCATGTTGCCGGTTGTGAAGCATGTGTGTACCAAACATGCCAAATTTTTGGCTTTTATAACCTCGGTCAGGTGACGTCATCTGATAGGACGCACCTGCAGGTTATAAATAGGAGTGAACCGGAAACATTCCTTAAATTGATTTGTCTGAACGGACGTCCGGTCACATAGGCAGTGCGGCATTGGGACGCAGCATCTCGTTCCCGCCTTTTCAGGGAACAGGGTTACAGCAAAGTAACCCGAGACGTTCCCTTTCAAAGGCTACACTCGATGCTGCGTGAAAACGCTATGGGAACGAGAGTGCCAACGCCGCCGCACTGCAAGTGTCTGGACTTCAAGGTTGTGTAGCGTGTGCGCACATGGCCGAGAAGGTCTCATGACCATTGTCTGGGTAGCTGACTCCAGGACCCGTGGGCCCGGAGTAGCATAAACATCCAAACTATAAATGTAATAAATGTGTGCGAAGAGGACAACCCTCCGTGTCACACACTTGCTGCAGGGGAATACCTCTTGCTAGTGCAATAGATGAGGCGATCCCCCTGGTTGAATGAGCCCTGATTCCTAGAGGCGAAGTGAGCCCACGCGCCTCATGGGAGAGGGCAATAGCCCAGTGTAGTATGGGCCACCCCCCGTTGCGGCCCCAGACCATGTAAAAGCTGCTCTGACTTACGCCACTAGCTGATGCGGTGGACGTAAATCTGAAGAGCACTCACTGGACACAGTAAGTGAAGTCTCTCCTGCTCCGAAGCTGTAAAGGCGGAGGACAGAAGGCTTCAAACCAATAGGATGCATATTGGCAAATGTGTGCGGAGAGGACCAACCCTCCGCATCACAGACTTGCTGCAAAGGAATACCTCTTGCTAGTGCAATTGATGAGGCAATTCCGCTGGTTGAATGAACCCTGATTCCTAGAGGCGAAGTGAACCCACGCGCCTCATAGGAGAGGGCAATAGCATCTCTCACGCAGCTTGCGGCTTCAAAACATGTAAAAGCTGCTCTGACTTACGCCACTGGCTAATGCGGTGGACGTAAATCTGAAGAGCAGGTACTGGACACAGTAAGTGAAGTCTCTCCTGCTCCGAAGCTGTAAAGGCGGAGAACAGAAGGCTTCAAAACAATAGGATGCATGTTGGCAAATGTGTGCGGAGAGGACCAACCCTCCGCGTCACATACTTGCTGCAAGGGAATACCTCTTGCTAGTGCAATTGATGAGGCGATTCCCCTGGTTGAATGAGCCCTGATTCCTAGAGGCGAAGTGAGCCCACGCGCCTCATAGGAGAGGGCAATAGCATCTCTCACGCAGCTTGTGGCCCCGAAACATGTAAAAGCTGCTCTGACTTACGCCACTGGCTGATGCGGTGGACGTAAATCTGAAGAGCACGTACTGGACACAGTGAGTGAAGTCTCTCCTGCTCCAAAGCTGTAAAGGCGGAGGACAGAAGGCTTCAAAACAATAGGATGCACGTTGGCAAATGTGTGCGGAGAGGACCAACCCTCCGCGTCACATACTTGCTGCAAGGGAATACCTCTTGCTAGTGCAATTGATGAGGCGATTCCCCTGGTTGAATGAGCCCTGATTCCTAGAGGCGAAGTGAGCCCACGCGCCTCATAGGAGAGGGCAATAGCTGTCCGATCCTCTTAGAGAGGTAAACCATTTAGAAAAAACATCTTAAGGGTCAGAAACCTGAGGCGCTGACTCTAGTGGTTCAACAAGGGGCACAAGCCAGAGGACAAATTTTTTCTGCAGAAACTCCAGCACTGAAACAATTCGGCAGTGGACTGGGTCTACCTGCTTCGTCATGCACCAGTCCTAGTACTTAGAATAGTCTTAATTACGCTGGCTGGAAGACCAGCTTGACTTAGAGTCAGAGAGTAGTGAAGGGGACATTTGCTGATCTTGCGAGGCAAAAAGGTCCACCTACGCTACATGAAATTTTCCCAGAATGTAAATCGCCCTGAGGGACAGGAATCTGGTGCGCTAGCTATTTAGCGGCGCGAGCACAGTCCGCCCTGGCGATTATTATATGAGACTGCCATAGTGTTGTCCACCCGCAC
Source organism: Clarias gariepinus (assembly GCF_024256425.1). Lineage (NCBI taxonomy): Eukaryota > Metazoa > Chordata > Actinopteri > Siluriformes > Clariidae > Clarias > Clarias gariepinus. The sequence goes on along the minus strand of NC_071108.1, from coordinate 7,523,269 downwards.
TAGGACATGGTAGTCTCAACTGCTGGAGGAAGTGCTTTAGGGCCTGAAATAGAGCCATAATTTTGAGGCAATTGATGTGCCGCGCAAAAAGGTGGTCTCTCCAGCTCCCTTGGGCTGGATGGTCATTTAAGACCGCACCCCAGCCCATGAGGGAAGTGTCTGTCGTTAGCATCTGCGACGACAAGACGAACTTATGGTGGGACCCAGAGTCAGAAACCGGGGTCTGAACCACATAGGAAGGGTACGAAGCACCTGGCGCGTAGCCCTTATTGGGAATTGGCCCTAGAGTAAAATCCCCTGGTTCTTAGCCACAACTAAAATGCTCTCATGTGCAGAAGGTCCAAAGGTGTCACCGTGGATACAGCTGCCATGAGAGCTAAGATCTCTGAAAGTGATGGTCACTTTCTGGTCTAGCTTGATTTCCTTGACGGTGTTGAGAATGGATTCGACACGAGCGGGAGACAGCTGTGCCCGCTTACGCTCAAATTCCATGTGACACCCAAAAATGTTGTCCTCTAAACAGGAAAGAGCATGCTTTCATGGCATTGGATCTTAATCCTAGGAAACAAAGATTGGCTAGAACGACATGCTGATGTCGAAGCGCTAGCTACTGAGACTGGGCCAGCCAGTCATGTAATTCAATACGGATGCTCTGAAGTCGTAAGAGCCAGAACTACATCCATGTATTTTGTGTATGTGCGGGTGAAAAAGCTAGACCAAATGGAAGGACCCGATACTGGTAAGCTTCGCCCCCGAAAGCGAACCTCAGGAACCTCCTGTGTTGTGGCAATATTTCCATTGATTTATTTTTTGATAGCGGTAAAGCCCGCAAAATCTAAAAAATTGGACGTAGCCCCCCGTTTCTCTTGCACTTTCCGGTTTCATGGAAGTGGAGACCACGCCATTAAAACGCAAAGGGTGATGTGAGAACTGAATCCTGTAGTTTCTCTGTACAGTGCTTAGTGCCCAAGGATATATAATTGGCAGTAGCTTCCACGCTGCCAGTTTCTCAGAAAGGGGCAAAGCTCAGCGGCTTGGTTAAACGGGGGGGATGTTAGATGTTCGGCATCCTGAAACACGGCAGGAAAAACCAGAAGAACTAACATTTTATTGGAGACTGGAGTTGCCCGAAACACCAGTGGTGGCGGAGCAAGAACACCAACCTCCTGGGGGTGCCAGGGAGAACACTTCATTCTTTAAAAGGAATTCTGCGTGCCTCTCCCCATTGGGGGGCCACCCCCCACGGTCCTGGGCACATGAACCTCAGGGCTTCTTTGTGAAGACAATATGCCAGTCTGACCTCTTGTGAGGCGGATTGCGTGACGCACCCCAATCTTGCGAGGGGGTGCCCAGCTCAAAAACACTCTCCTTGTGTGTTTCATGCCTCGCAACAGTCAGACCCAGTCGAGACTGGGTGGCCGACAGTCCCGACTCTTGAGCAAGGCGGAGAAGGAATTTCCCGAAGGCTTGTTATATAACTTCGCCTCATGAACCTAGTGGCGACCGAGTTAGCGACATCGCCAAGTAGGCCGGGAGGCGAGATGGGGCATTGAGGAGGAATACACGATCCTTCTCCTTGATGCCCCTGAGATTCAAACACAAGTGCCTCTCCGCGGAGACCATCGCAGCCATAAAACGGCCGATAGCACAAGCCGTCTGCTTTGTTGCACGAAGAGACAAGTCTGTGGCCCGGCGTAAATCCAATACGCCTTACCTTGCAGAGCCCCGCCAGTACTCAAGTCTCTCAGCAGGTCAGCCTGGTAGGCGTGCAAAACCGCCATGGTGTGCAATGCGACAACCTGACCTGCTGCCTGAAAAGCTTTTCCCTCCAGGGAAGATAAAAGTCTACACAGCTTGAAAGGAAGTAATAGCTTTTCAGGAAGGATGATGTCCCAGAAGAGAGATAGCCTGGAAGCGTCTCTTCTATCTGGGTGTCATCATATAACTCCGCGTTTCTACCTCAATTATATTTAAATAAATAAATAAGTTGATGGCAGGAAAACACGGGATGAATACAGCTTACTCCATGAAAGGGTTAACTCATATGGAGATTGCTAAGAAAAGGGGAGAGAGCGTCGTTGAGGCTCCGCCCCCGGCCGTCTATGTTTTTATTTATTTATTTTTAAGTGCTTAGAGCCTATTACCATCTCCGCGGAAGCAAGAGAGGATGTTTATCCTTGCCCATTCACAAGTAGCGCAGCGCGCGCTTGCGAGCGGACAGAGGGATTTCCCGATCCGATGAGAACGCGAAAGAAAGGAGTTTTAAGTCCGTCTCTCACTGCTCTGCCGGATGCACGAGTTTAAGCCCCAGGAATGCGTAAAGTGTAGAGATCGCCCTCGGATATGGATTATACACACGGAGGGACATCTCATTTAAAACTCTGCCATTATCGGTAATTTAAACACTTATTTTTGCTGGTTAGACACACACGCTCACAACTAGGTGAAGACAAGAATCTGAGGAATGTTTCTGGTTCACTCCTATTTATAACCTGCAGGTGCGTCCTATCAGATGACGTCACCTGACCGAGGTTATAAAAGCCAAAAATTTGGCGTGTTTGGTACACACATGCTTCACAACCGGCAACATGACAAGATGTTCCCATAGCGTTTTCACGCAGCATCGAGTGTAGCCTTTGAAAGGGAACTCCCAATGCTTGGTGAGTTTCCACCAGGTACTCCATGCAGATTAGGCTAAATGGCGCTCACAAATTGCTGATAGTGTGTGCATGTGAGTTTGTGTGTGTGTGTGTGCCCTGCGATGGATTGGCACCCTGTCCAGGTTGTACCCTACCTCATGCCCTAAATCAACACACACACACACACACACACACACAATCCTGTATAGAGAACAAAGCGGTATAGACCGTGAGTGAGTAAGTGAAAATCTGACAGTAGAGGTCAAAAACAGTGTGGACCAGAGTTGAAGTATTAAAAAACGCAGACGTCAATCAATCAAGCAAACACAGCAAGAAAGGGGGAATTAGGATCTAAAAACACTACAAAAACTAGCTAAACTCCATCTGAATATCACAACAGGGGGAAAATAGAACAGGTGTGCATAAAAGGAACACTGGGAAAACCATGAAAACACGTACAGTGTCATGGATTCCCTCTCTCAGAGCACAGTGTGGTTCATATTTTGTTTTTGAGTTTCTGTTAACACAGATGTATTTGAAATGCAAGCGTTGGATGCAAGCTAAATGCAAAAATAATGCCAAAATGTAACAACACTTGACACAACGTGAATGGTGATGACAAAAAAAAAAATCATAAAATTAAGGAAAAAAGGCTAATCAAACATGACATTAATGAACTGTTATAGTGAGTGATAGAGTGCAGAGTGAATAGAATGTTTGGGATGGATTTGGACATGGAGCTGCAGGACTTGCAGCAGATTTGGATTTGGGTGTCATTTTTAAAAATTTATATTGTAATCTTGCCTTGTTTGTAAGTTCTTTCAAAGACCTGGGTAAGAAACCAGCTGAAGGAGTCAGTCCTTTATCGATATTGGCATAACGGCTTAATCTGTGAACCGTATGGATCCCTCCCTATGGTTCTACACATATGTGAAACATTAGTGCCGCTGTATGATGTTATGTCTAGACCAATTTCCCGAGCAAAAAACTCTTTTGAGCGCTAAATAATTGTATTTTCACTCACTCAAATTATTGCATGCATATTCATAAATCCCCCTATGTAGTGTTGAATCCCTACCGACTTTGACACAAACCAAGCCAAATAAATCCATCTGGGTATGATATTATCTCAGGTCGAATAATACCACCATACTACAGCTTAAACTGTAGCTCAATTGTGTATTTACTTGATTTCACTAAAATTAGTTTTTTTTTTTCGTTAGATTTTTTTTTTCAAAATAACGAAACTAATCTGTATTATTATAAACAAGTCAAATTTGTTTATAAAGCACATTTAAACAAAACACAGTTGACCAAAGTGCTGTATAATTCAATCCCAAACTGCAGACATAGGAACAGATTATAAAAAAGACACTAATAAAACGTAAAGATTTTTGTAAAAAACTAAAATAAAAACTAATAACTCCAAATAAAGCAATAAACAACAACAACGAACTGTGATATTAAACTATTAAAATTTATTATTTAGCATTTAAACGTATTTATCTAGGGTAACGCCAGATGACAAATTATCTCATTAAAAGGATGTTTGCCAATATTTATTTATCACCTTAAAATTATAAAAAAATAAACATAGATTATTAATTAACTTTACATAAATTGCAGACTGTGTGTACACTCACCTAAAGGATTATTAGGAACACCTGTTTAATTTCTCATTAATGCAATTATCTAATCAACCAATCACATGGCAGTTGCTTCAATGCATTTAGGGGTGTGGTCCTGGTCAAGACAATCTCCTGAACTCCAAACTGAATATCAGAATGGGAAAGAAAGGTGATTTAAGCAATTTTGAGCGTGGCATGGTTGTTGGTGCCAGACGGGCCGGTCTGAGTATTTCACAATCTGCTCAGTTACTGGGATTTTCACACACAACCATTTCCAGGGTTTACAAAGAATGGTGTGAAAAGGGAAAAACATCCAGTATGCGGCAGTCCTGCAGGCGAAAATGCCTTGTTGACGCTAGAGGTCAGAGGAGAACGGGCCGACTGATTCAAGCTGATAGAAGAGCAACTTTGACTGAAATAACCACTCGTTACATCCGAGGTATGCAGCAAAGCATTTGTGAAGCCACAACACGCACAACCTTGAGGCGGATGGACTACAACAGCAGAAGACCCCACCGGGTACCACTCATCTCCACTACAAATAGGAAAAAGAGGCTACAATGTGCACGAGATCACCAAAATTGGACAGCTGAAGACTGGAAAAATGTTGCCTGGTCTGATGAGTCTCGATTTCTGTTGAGACATTCAAATGGTCAGAAATTTGGTATTAGTATGGTGTTCCTAATAATCCTTTAGGTGAGTGTATATTACCTGTAATAAATTGTGATAAATTCCCTCTTACATTTTTAATGCAATTAATTGTGATTTTTTTATGTTAATTAATTGTGCATCACTAACTAAACAGTTTCACTATTGTACATGTAATACTTGCTTTTTAATCTAATGAGTGAGTAATTAGATATAATGTTAATATTTCTAATGCTACACGAGTCTCCCATCTTGCATCATAAAAAAAAAAATTACTGAAAAGCAATGAATGAATGAATGAATGAATTTGTAAATCTTGTTTAAGGGCAGTTATAATTAGTGTATCATACTCCTCCATGCTTTTATATGGCTTTTAAAAGAGCTTTCACTATCTACAGAAGGCATTATTTAGTCAGACTGTTTTATCTCCATGCCATTATTAAATGGTTCTAGCTTACGCTGCTTTACACTCCGAGTCTCGAGCTTAGCACAGACTTGTCACTGTTCTTTTACTGTAGCTGCATTAATCATTAGTGCTGTATAAAAAAGCTGCTTTCTTTGCTATCATATTCAACATGCTGGACCTATTTTTAATTCATTTCACAATGAAAAAAAGGAGGTCTACTTTAAACAAAAAGGTGCGTGTGAATAATTATGGATTAAGGAACATATCATTATCTGACATAAACTACAGACTTCTGTAACAAAGACTTAGTTTTAATAAGGCTGGTCCCCACGGTTGCCAGATCTGTATAACATAAGTTTCTCTTAAAAAACGATTCCAATGGACAAGCAGTAATAAAACACACAGAGAGCAGGACATAAATTAATGAAACAATAAATGAAAAATATTTGTGGCACAGTGGTGGTAGTGGGTTCGGTAGTGGTAGTTTTATTCTGTTTAAATATATAAATGTATTTATCCATAAGCTAAAGGTTACCAATTATATAAGATAAAATTATAGTATATAGACATTAATATAGACATTCAGATGGGTTTCCACTGTGCGTGTATGACCATAAATGTCAAGAAACAAATTCCCTGCTTTTTGTCATCCATTTTCGCCCTGGTCGAGTTTAAAAAGCTAGTTAGATTTTTCCTCTTATTGTGACCTCGTATAAGAAAATTACCTATAGGAAGTTGTGGATCAGCAGGTGTTCGATTACAAAGACACTGAAATAGCATGTTTGGACGATGTGTGAAACAGACGAAGTTTGACACATGTAAAATTAAATGTTATTATTATTATTATCATTAAAATAATAATAATTATAATAATAACATTTAATTTTACAACAACAACAATAATAATAATAATAATAATAATAATAATAATAACATTTAATTGTACAATAATAATAATAATAATAATAATAATAATAATAATAACAGCATTTAATTTTACGTTTCAAACTTCCTCTGTTTCACACATCTTCCAAAAATGCTATTTCAGTGTCTATGTAATTAAGCTCCTGCCGAGCAGGTGGATTATGGTATATTATTATTATTATATGGTAGATTAGTACTATTATTGTTATAATAATAATAATAATAATAATAATAATAATAAACATATTAACAATTATATAATGTGCTATTAATAATATTATATTGATAATATTATTAAATAAACAATATTTGGGGCATTAACACAAAGTTTGAACGAGCTCTAGTATGCCTGGGGAAGAAACACATAGATGCCCTTCCGGTCTGAACCATCCCAGATAAATACCCCTACACTGTCTGTAGTTAGTAAAGACTGAGAAGTGTAGGTAGTCTAGAAAGCTACTAAATAAACCCCCAGAATTGTAAAGAAAATGTACATCTTATATTTTCCTAGAAGTGTATATTTAAAAAGCCTTAATTTAATCCTCAAAAGAGCATGAACGGGTTGCACTAAAGGATGAAATAAAGAATGAGGAATTTACTGATGCAAATATAGTACCATCCAGAGCTAATGTTGAGAATGTGATAGAGGGCACATACAAAACGATCATGTTATATAATATTTATTTAATCTCATTAAATAACCTCTGATCTGAACTAGAATATTGTAGGTGCTTGTGATCATACAGTAACTCTGTTTAAATTAGGATTATACTGTATCTTACACACCTATAGAAATGCATAGGGCTATAAATACTTGCAAGGCACAGTGTGTGTGTGTGTGTGTGTGCAGTGTAGATATATGGCTGTGGTAGCTTTATACTAATATTGTGCATATTTTAGTGAAGTCCCATAAGGTGAATAGAAAAGAAAAGAAATGGGGCAGAAAATGAAATCATTATTCACAATTATATGACAATTAATCAGCAGTTACAACTGCACAACTGTGAAGGGACAAAACAAATCAGCCCATGCTGGCAGGTTAAAGTAAAATGCGATTTTTCCATTGAAAAAAAAAAAGTAAAGCGTCTAATAAAGCACAATTTAGACAAAGAACACGACCTTAATTAGACCTCAGTGAGTGTTCTTTAAAGTACATGAAAAAATGGCAAAAAAATAAACACTGCCTTATGCTGTAAAGAATAATTGTTGTTATTGCACTAATCACTTAAGTTATGCACAGATAATTACACCAATGATTCACATCCAATAATTAATGATTTCCGCCAGTAGCTACAAGCCACATGCTCTGGTTGAGGATCAATTTGATATTCATCTTCGTGCATTTTGTTTATTGATAGCTAGTCGCTAATAAATTTCCAGCAACTTGTGAAACATCTGCACATTATCATGATCATGAAGGCTTAGTCATCCCTCAACAAGATTTCTCAGCAGGCTGCCTGTTTGCATTTATTCAAATGTCAGAGACATGAGGCGCTTCTCATCACCATGCTGAATTCCCATGTGATCTTGTGCTTGATGCAGCTGGCAACAAGTTAACTGGCTTCATTAAATCTGACTTTTTAATTTGCAACTAATTACCAAGAGAGTGAGAAAGAAGAACTGGCAGGAGGGGGGAACTCCTGAAAAATACAGTTGGAGAATATGAGCTTAATGGTTCAGAAAGAACGAACCAGGAGAGCACTACAGTTCTGTACATTGTTATTGCTCTCTTTCTCTCAGATTTATGCAAATAGCTCATTCCTTAATGTCTTCTGGGATTAATGGAGCTGTTGAAAGGTAACGGCGGGAAACCGGCCCTGGAGATATATAATGAAGTTGGACAGCAGTAATGTCCTCAAGGCCCGCTGCTTTACCGAGCACATGAAAGAACACAATATGTTCTTCCTGGGAATCAAAATACTTGTCTTTCTTCACAAAAATCGATAAATCACAAAATATTACCATAAAGTTTGTCTGGTTGAAAAAAAAAAAAAAGGAAATAAATGCAAAAGCACTTTGTGAGAGCACCCAGGGTCAAATTTGTGAACAAGCATTTGTAAAAATTCACTTTACAGACAAGGTGAATTTTTCATAAGAGGCACTTTACCTTTAGATATATATTTAACTCCCGAGAGAGAGAGGGAGAGAGAGAGAGAGAGAGAGAGAGAGAGTAATGTATGTATATATCCATCAATCCATTCTTCCATTCATCCACCCATCTAGGAACCTTTGTAGTCCAACCATGGACCATGGAGGCCAACGGTGACCATTGTACGTACTCCCATTTTTACAACAATACTATAGTAGGATCTCCAGTCACACACTAATCCGCATGTCTATGGACTGTAGGAGGAAATCGGAGTACTCAAGTACTTAAAGGGAACCCACCAAGCACCAAGGGGAGACCCCAAGGTGGGAATTTAATCTGGACCCCGGAGGTGCATATACAGTATATATATGGGCACTGTTGGCTCAGTGGTAGGTGTTTCGGGTTCGATTCCCAGCCAGTACCCAAACCCCAGCCACTGGATGCAGTGCCGGTCCCAAGCCCAGTATTGTCAAGTGCAGTACCATCATGAAACTCATCATGTCTCTCATGAAGACCATCCCAGAAAAATCATCAATTAACATCACCTTAGATTAGAGCATAAGTAGCAGAAACTTCCCAATATTAGTTATTCTGTGCATATTTTGGATGCCTTAGAAGAGAAATAAACATCAGGAAATACCATGGAATTAGGTGTGATCAAATTTTTGACTGGTGGTGTAATTATAGATCACACCTCGTCCTCTATGTCTTACAGTGGGAACTACAAACTCAGTAACCATCTGTTCACCCTCTCTATGTCTAACGAAGACATGGCGTGTAAAACCACAAATCTCAAATTTGGATTCATCAGATCAAAGGACATTTCTTCTCTGATCTCTGGTCCATTCATTGTGTTTCTTGGCCCAGGTAAGTATTTTCTGTCTCTTGTTGTTCCGAAGTAATGCTTTCTTTACCACCATTCGACCATGGAGGCCCGACTCATGCAGTCCACTCTGAACAGTGGATGGTAAGATACAGTATGTCTGCTTTATGAAATCCGAAAAGCATTTATGTGGGCTCTAATCTGAGATGCTGCAAATTGGGAGGCTGGTCATTCCAATAAAGTGATCCTCTGCAGCAGAAATAGCTCTTTGTCTTCCTTCCCTGGGACGGTCCTCATGAGAGCCAGTTTCATCACAGTGTTTGATGATTTTGTTGAATGCACTTGAGGATCCATTCAAAGGACAAAACGTGATGGCAAAGAAAATGAAAAACTAAAGTTGGATTGAACATGTCAGCTCACACACAAAACATTCACCAATCAGTTGCTGGTTGCCAAGACGAGGTACAGTACATGTAATACAATAGAAAATTAGATTTTTGTGCACTGTTGAAAAAAAAACAGACATGGGGAAAAAAGTAATGAAAATGTATGGCAAGACTTTTCCTATCGTATGATCATTTCTTTTTATCTCCCCAAAACCATCAAAATGTGGCTGTGTCACACAGTAATACAATACCGCCAATACTTAGAGAACCAGGAACGACAGAGCAGAGCAAAGCAGATGATACCTACAGACAGGCTGTAATGGAAGCCGGACTCGTATAAAGCTTTCCAGGTTCAGACTAGATTGAAATTAGATTGATACATTTCATTCACTTGACATGCTCTTTTTCCCTTCCAAATAGGAAAGACATGCACTCTGCTGCAATTTCCCCCTCGGTTGCTCCGGGTGCGGTCCATGTCAGGTTGTCTTTCAGAGTGACTTCTAGGTGAACCAGTTCAGCTGATGCCTGATCCTCTAAGACTTCTTAACTCAGTTACTGCTACACTTACTGTACAGATGTGTACATCTGCTCACGTACTGTAGCAATGCTCCTACTGAAACCTGCTTTCTCTAGATCATCACTATTTTATAAACTTTTAATTTCCAGTAGTTTGCAAATGTTTTATTATCCTAAATGTAACTTTTTGTGCAGTTTTAGAAGGAAATAAGGTTTTACTGAGCATCATGCAGAACCACCCACTGTTCGTCTGAGGACTATGACTGTTGCACCCGCTTCTTTTTTCGCATGCAATGCAAAATCTAGCATCTTACATTTTGTTTTTGTCTAAAAAGTAGTCACTTATATAATGTGCTCTTTTCTTTTTTTGACATACAAATATTTTTTTCTGTAATGTTTAAGTTTGTGGTGGAATACTACTATTCAGTTATCCAGAACAGTTTTTGGTCTGACTCAATAATCCCTCACTCACTCATCTTCTTTACCGCTTTAGGCTGTATTTAGGGGCGCGGGGGGCCTGGAGCCTATCCCAAGAGGCTTAGTGCATTAGGTGGGGTACACCCTGGACGGGGTGCCAATCCATCCCAGAGCACACACACACTTATATGGGCAATTTGGAAACGCTTAAAATTAATCTAATTTGCAGGTCTTTGAACTGTGGGAGGAAACCCACCAAGCACATGCAAACTCCATGCATACAGAGATGGGAATCGAGTCTGGCTGGGAATCAGCTCTAGACCAAAAAAAATCTATAAAAAAGTTTTTAGTAAAGATTTTGCACAGAACTGTACAGTATATCTTACATTACATTCCTCAAAAAGTTTTTCTATAGTGAAAATCTCCTCTGAGCTCATCAGTGTGCACAGAAGAAAATCAACTACGTAAAAGATTAAATAATGCTTCATACTGTATATTTAATATTATCTTTGACTAGCAACCTAACATGAACTTAAGACTGCTCCTCGCTTGAGTTATCAACCAAGAAAAGCAAGCTTGAATGAATTCAAGGAAAAGAATAATTAAAAACTGAGATGTTCCCACTAGATTTAATCTGCAAATGTGTCGATTGCAAGGCAATTTCTTTTTTGTGGAAAAAAAGCTTCATGGAATGGGTTTCCATGGCCGAGCAGCCTTACAGTACATCACCGAGTGCAATGCAAAGCATCAGTTGCAGATGTGTAAGGCACACCACCACTGGACTCTAGAGCAGTGAAGGCTCTGGAGTGATGAAACACGCTTCTCTGACCAGCAATCCAATGGACGAGTCTGGGTTTGGTGTTTCGCAGGAGAATGATACTTGTCTGACTGCATTGAGTTAATTTCAAAGTTTGGTGGAGGGGAGTTTATGATTAGGGTTGTTTGTCAGGAGTTGGCCTCGACCGCTTGGTTCCACTGAAAGGAACTTTCAATCCTTCAACATACCAAGACATTTTGGACAATTTAATGCTTCCAGCTTTGTGGGAATAGTTTGGGGATGACCTTTTCCTCTTACAACATGACTGCGCACCAGTGCAAAGCAAGGTCCATAAAGACATGGATGAGCGGGTTTGGTGTGGAAGAACTTGACTGGACCTGATCTCATCCCGATAGAACACCTTTGGGATGATGATGCTCTGTATTTAACTGTATACAATGCAACTTTACAAAGCATTCAAGTGATCACTATTTATGACTCTTTCTTCGAACCACATGAAGTTGATAGTTCCGCACTATCCTTCCAGGCCTTAATAATGAGATGGATAGGTCTTAACTCAATTCCCCTAAGCTGTTTTCTTTGATTTATGCGAAGCAAATATTATTGTAAAAAGGTAAAAAATTTTTTTTTTTTGGCCAGACAGTGTACCTACTGAAAAATGGCCAAGTCTAAGAATCTAAGTGACATTGACAAGAGCCTAATCATTATTGCTAAATGACTGGGTCAGAACATCTCCAAAACAGCTGGTCTTGCCTGGGGTTCCTAGTTTGCAATGATAAGTACCTAACAAAAAAAGACAACTGGAGAACTGGAGACAGGGTCATAGGGACCCAAAGCTCATTGAAGTGAATCGAGAGTGAGAACCCATGTGGTCTGATCCTACAGGAGAGCTCGTGTACTGTAGCACAACTGGCTGAAAATGTTAATGTATATTATGTTAAATGTAAAAAAAAAAGTTAACGTGTTTGATAGAAATCAGAACGCACGGACAGCTGAGGATCAGAACCAAACCCCGAAGCAATAGAAGAAGATTAGCCTGGACAGATGAATCCCGTTTTCCTTTACATCATGTGGATGGCGGTGTGTGTGTGTGTGTGCATCACGTACCCGGGGAAGAGATGGCACCAGGATGCCTCTGAGAAGGAGAGAAGCCGTCTTTGGCAGTGTGATGCTACGGACCGTATTCTGCTCATTTGTGAGATTCATGTGGATGTTATTAGACACATACCACCTACCTAAACATTGTTGCTGACCAAGTACACCTCTTCATGGTAATCAGCCTACACTGTGAGTGGAAACCAGAATATCTAGAGGAAACCCACAAAGCCACTTTGACCTTGCTTAACATTAAGAAAAAATACTTACAAAATTTTACAGAATTTCTTTACATGCATCTAAGACCATATAGATACATGCACAATGACCAAAAAAAAAAAAAAAAAAGCAAAGCACTGTGTGATCAGAATTTGACAAAAAAAAACACCAGAAGGCGACTGATACAGAAAAACTGCGAGACTCTCATTGTTAAATGAGCTTTGAAGCTCCAAATGTCAGCGCTGCATCCCACATGGATATTAGGATAGCTCAGCACAGGCGTCACCCTGATGAAAAAGCAGTGTGCCAGTGTGCTGAGAAAAAAAAACAGTCCTTGAGCCACTGAGCTCTCAACATGAAGTGCAAATACTTTCAAACACCCTGTCGCCCGTCACAGACTGTGCGGGATCTAAAAAAAGCTTTTTAAACCCGTGCTGTCAGTAAGCGCCTGCTTGCCGGTTCTGTGCGGAGGAGCAGGACGAACCTCTTTCACACGTGCGCTTGCACCCGTACATGTGTGAACGCTCGCCAGAGCTGTTCATCTGGCAATTTGCTGGGACGAGACCAAGTGAAAGCAGGGCATAAGACTTAAACAGACTCAAAACATTCACACGCTGCCATTTTGGCCGCGGTAGAGAGAGAAATAGATTGAGGCTATGTTTATGCTGTGATGCTGAATAGACTTTCGGTAATTTTCAGAATCATTCTTCTTATGCATGGCCATGATGGAGATAAAATCGGTTTCTCTTAAAGTATGACGATAAATCTGTTACACAGGAACACAAACCAGCTTGTGATCCTCATCACAGCAGACTCGAGTTGATGTCCAGTATCGAGTTTTTAGGGGGAAAAAAAAATAAATAAATGGGTAAAATAATTGTGGACACAGAGGACAATCATTGCAGACAGTCACAGCTGTGCCACAGATGTTTATACATCTGATTATGGCACCAAAGCTTTCTGCTTCAATTAACCACTGTTCGTTACAGAGATATCCCGTTTCAACGATTTTTTGAGCATTTTCTCCCTATCCTTCCTAAGCCCTTTCTCTTTTCTAATTTCCATGTTTTTTTTTTTCTCTTTCGAGCCTTTTGCGTGACAGATTTTGTGTATGTATGATGTCTGCTGTGTATCTCTGCCTCCCTCTGTGCTTCTTTCTCTGTCGTTTTAATCTTTTTCTTTCTCGCTCCATGTGGCAGGAATGGAAATGGAGTGCAAAGAATTTTTTAATTAATAAAGTAACACAAGAGAACATAAGCTACGAATCGAAGAAAGGACAAAAAAAAAAAGAAGGGCATGAAAGCAGTTTATTTGTATGCGTGTGATGAATGGGGCTGCAAGCCAAACAGTGTGAGTGATAGAGAATGAAAGATTTTCACTTCCTTTTTTTCCGTCGCACCTCCAATCTTCACCATCGCGCTTCTCCCTGCCACCACCACAAACCTTCTGCTTTCCTTTCTCACTTTTTCCATTCTTTTTCTTGCTCTCTGAACTCAATCTGTTTCTGCAAGCCCCACATCCTCATCAAAAAATGAGAAAAAAAAAGAAAGAAAAAGAAAAATGCTGAAGGCCAGCGAAGATAAATAGCTTTCTCCCTCCTCTACGGTCTCCTACTGCTGACGATACGCTCAGGATTGGATGAGTGGGGCAAATGCTCTCATGTTCAATATGTCCCCCTTTCAGATGTAATAGAGAGGGCAAACATAGAAAATATGTGTTGCTGTCAGCTTGGAATCGCTCACGTCTGCACAAGGAAGGATTGGCTCATCTTTCTTTTGTTCCTTTTACACAGTAGTGCACAAGAATTCTTGATTGGTCAGAAGATGTTGAGAATTTTTTAATAGTTTCAACGTCTACACCACTTTATACTGCAGGATCGTGGAGGGCCTGGAATTAGCTTCATCTGCATGTCTTTGGGCTGTGGTGGGAGAAAACGGACCAAAACAGGGAAGAACATACAAACTACATGCACACATACTGTAGGTGGGAATCGACCTGACCATGAATCAAACCGGCACTCTGGAGGTGCAAGGCAAGAGAGCTAACCACTAAGACACTAAGCCTATTTCATTCAGAGCATTAAGAATAAAACCACATAGGTTCTGTGTTCATCTTGTGCTACCAGTGTGGCTCTGGCCCTTTGGGCCGTAGCTGTGCAGGGGTTCTGGAGTATTGTTGTGCTGTATGGCACAGGGATGTTGGCAGTGTGGGTTGAGGGTCGGGACTATGTGGATAAGACTTGTTTGTCTAGGGCATCCCAGTCGAATAGGGATCTGGGGAGTTCGAGGCCAGGTTGGTGTCCTAGGGCTTTTAAACCGCTGGACCCTACAGTACGTGTGCCTGGCTGTGGTGCACTGGGTGTTCTGGTTCCTTTATATTGTGTCCAGCATCCAGTGATTTGGCTTTTGTGGGATCGGACCATACGGGCTGGCTTTTGGTCCTCGTAGGTTTGGGTGAACCTTGGGTGTCCATGATCCCGCCACTAGTTTAGTGCTGTATAATTGTTCCACAGCATAAGGAAACACATGTATGATGCATTACCTTCTACAAATAGACACTATTTTTGCTATTTACCAGGACAAAAATAAATAATAAACGGGATTTAAACATATGATGGACTCAAAGAGAACGACGAAAACACAACTTTGTTCTCAGACATCAAGGAGGTGTATCAGTGCTCCTCACTCCCACTGTGAGCTGCCACATCACTTCCCATTTGCAACTAACGCTGCAACTGAATAACTTCCAGCTGTTTTGTCACATCATGTCACTGCTAGTGTAAGTGTAGGATTTCTCATGGAACTAATTGTCACCTGTTGCTTTGTCACTTATTGGTGTCAACACTGGGATAGCAGAGTAATGGCAGAATATAATTATTAAAAAGTTACAATGCATTCAACATAATAAAATACATGCCCAAGTGGACTGGCACCCATCAAAGGTGTACCCCATCTCGTGCCCTAACTCACCTGGGATAAGCTTCAGACCCCCCACAAGCCTGTATACAGGATAAAGCGGTACATTCACTGATATATGGGTTTTCTTTAAGAGTTTGCACTATTCAAACATTTCACTTCAGCTTAAAGTCTCAGCACCACACTGTGGTTCAAGTCATGCAAATGTCAAATAGTTTTACACCTTTATTCAAGACAAATTTCATACTAAGTCCCGGTTCACAAACCAAGTGAACAAACTAGAAGGTCAAGACAGCACCGTGGCACACCACTCCAAATCAAGCTTATTAGAATTTAATAAGCGTTATTTTTGTTTCAAACTAGTTTTGCTTAAACTTGTTATTCATATGAATTGTTGTAAGATACATATTTTTCCCAAATAGAATTTTCTAAATTTCACAGCTTATTCACCGTTGCGAGCAATTATTCTTTCTTGACTATGACTTGATAACAGTGAACAGCTCCCACCAAACTGAGCAGCAGATTCCTCTGGCTTCTCCAGCGTTCCCCTCTGGTTACTTCTCCGACTGATACACTAATCTGTTTAACCTCCCGCCACCCAGACTGTACTGTTGTGGGTGGTTGTTTGCCTGGTCTCCTCACTGTTTATGTTTAGGCAGCACGGTGGCTTAGTGGTTAGCTCTGTCACCTTGCATCGTCAGGATTCGGGTTCGATTCCCGCCTGGGTTCAATTCCCACTACTTGGAGGGTGCATATTCTCCCTGTGCTTGGTGGGTTTCCTCTGGGTGCTCCAGTTTCCTTCAATAGTCTTAAGATATGCAGTTTAGACTAACTGGCGTTCCCAAATTGTGTGTGTGCCCTGCAATGGATTTATTTTTAATAATTAGCAACAAAGGACAGGCTGGCTGGAGATAATTGGTAATGGATCTCAGGCTTGTACTGGTCTATAAACGCGTGGCCGGGAATCTTAGCTCAAGGTCCAGAGTTCGGGAACAAGGAGGCACGTGAGCAGGGCGATGCAATGTGCTCAATCACTTGACTTCCATCTGTGGCCACACCCAAAAAGAGCTGGACGGGGCCGGTTAACAGCGACTGCGAGAGCCGCGTTGATGAGCCTGCAGGAGCTGCTGCCCATTTGGGTCCACTATGCCACTCTACCTGCCGCCATTATTCGCCAGCTGAGTGCCCACATGCAAGCTGGGCACTGCCTCTGGTACCGTATGTACACACCCTCACTTCTTTCCCTCCCTTTTTCCTTTCTCCATTCCTCCAAGAATTTCTAAGTATCTTCACCCTGTACATTGTTTTCCATATGGTCTATTTTCAGTGAACTTGGTTTGCGTGTAGACTAAAACATGCAGGAAAAGAATAGATTTTAAAAAATACCCTCGGTCAAGTGCACATGGCCTTGGATAAAATAAAATAAAGTGTCATCTAAACACATGCTTTAATAGAAGAGATTAGGCTTGGGCATAATCTTTAGTCAATATGACTATACTTAAATTTAAATGGGCACCTACTGCTAAATCCTGATATTTAACATTTTCTTTCGTTCATCCATCCAACTGTACAGCTTATCCTGTGTAGGGTCGCAGGGGGCCTGGAGCCTATCCAAGGGAACTTAGGGCACAAAACAGGTTAAACCTTGGATAGGGTGCCAAGCCATTACAGAGCACAAGCACATACAGTAGTATATACAATCATACACTGTGCAATGTGCAATGTGGAAATTCCATTCTGCACGGTGGTGTAGTGGTTAGCACTGTCGCCTCGAACCTTTAGGGTTCAGGTTTAAACCTCAACCAGGTTCAAGTGCTGTCTCTGTGTGCATGTTATTTGTATGGTTTCCCCAGGTACCCCGGTTCCCTCAATTCGAAAATGCCAATCTGAGACACACTAAGAACATGTACACTCCACACACAGACTGTAGTCGAGTTTTAGTTCCCAACCCTTTACATGTTACGCGATAGTGCTACCCCATCCATAACTAAGCCGGATTTCCACATGGCCCACTTAAGTCCATATTAGTGACACTAGATCACTAGATACAGACTGCAAGATATGTGAGACTAAGCAATTCAGTTCCAGTTCCTGTCCTTCATTAAGCACTACCCTGCAGCAAAAGTCCAGACGATTCAAAAGTTAAAAAGCCTAAATGTGCTGAATATTCGGTTTTGACAAGGGGAAACCCTGGCTTTCAAGAATATGACTCACCGTCCAGCCACCTCCGTCAGTGCTCATGTCACAGTAAACCTGAAAGCCTGAGGGGAAGTGAATAGGAAACACAGAATAGATCCCATCTTCGCGCTGTCCACTGGCATAGATATCACTGCAGTCTCTCGGTTGGGAGCCTGCGAGAGAAAAAGGGAGAAAAAAAAAAAAAAGCATAACATTATCATTTATCATCTTAACACAGCAGACATGACATGTGTCTTCTTTCACATGCTGCCTCTGAATAGCATTAGTCACTCAGAGAGACTGCCAAGAGAAAGGAAGAGCCTAAGGGAAGGCTACAGGGTATAAGGCGGCAAGGCTCATTATGGCCGACTGGCCACTTTAAGACAGCGAGGGAATAAGGGTTTTTCATTACCGTCTCCTCTGGAGCAGCCTTTGGGCCGGATACTGCTGCGCACCGGAGCCCTCTGAAGCAGATCCGCTTTCAGCAGCCCCCTCTCGCTGCCGCCGTCCTTATGCACGGAGTCAAGCACATCTCGCAGAGAGTTCACAACCTTCATCATGTTGATCTGAGTCTCCGACAACAGCTGGAGTGAGAACGCAACAAAGGAAAAAAAAAAAAAACACTTGAAAGCTTCTGCTTTTATTCAGGCACAAGAGACATCTTTATTATCCGTTAAGTGTTTAATATTTAATAGAGGAATCATAGATTTTTGCAGGATGTTAAAAATATGAAAAGAAACGATCTGTAAGGTTAAGAGATTTAAAAAAAACGATATGAATACAAAATGTACATTCATTCATTTATTCATTTACATTTTTATTTATTTATGTACATTCTTCTCTTAATGCATCCCTGCAACCAAAACACACATGCATAGTTTAATGCTGTTCTCTCTCATCTACTGTATATAGTACATCCAAACTTCTTTAGTCCAACTGTGGAGACCAGTGGTAACTTTGGGAGGCCACTGGTGACCAGTGTATTTATGACCATTTTTAGAACCATAGCAGGACCTGTGGTCAACATTTACTCATGCATTCACACACTACGGGCAATTTGGAAATGCCAATTAGCCTAATCTGCATGTTTTTGGACTGTGGGAGAAAACCGGAGTACACAGAGGAAACCCACTCCATGCACACAGACCCCGAGCCGGGAATCTAATCTGGACCCTGGAGGTGCAAGGTGACAGTGCTAACCCCTAAGTCACCGTTGCCGCCCATCTATATATTATTTCACCTGATTTAGATTGTAGCCTACAGTAATTCTCTCATCAATCTCATACCGAGTCAGTGATTTAAGAGAAACCTGCTGTTCTCATCAATTCCTTCACCTTCATTAACCTCTTTTTTTTTCCCGGGCAGTGTTGCAGTACTGTAACACACAGTGGGAGGTGGGACTATCCAGGCATTGATTCCAGCTCATTGAAGGACACAATCCACACACAAATTCACACCCAGAGGCAATTTACTGTATGGTTGCCCGTTTGCCTCCCAGTATGTTTTTCCGGAAGGTGGAAGGAAACCAGAGAACTCGAAAGAATCGACACATTTAGGCACGGTGAGAACAAAAGACAGTAAATGGAGCTCAGGATCCGAATGGGAAACCTGAAGATATGAGACATGCTACAAGCTGCATCACATCCTGAATCGCATCTAAGAGTGAGTCAAGTCAAGTCAAGTCAAGTCAAGTCAAGTAGCCTTTTATTGTCATTTCAACCATACACAGTGTAGTACAAAGTGAAACGAAACAATGTTCCTCCAAGACCAAGGTGGAACAAACATTATTTAACAACATAAATTAACAAAAAACTAACTAGCGATAAAGTGACTATGCAAGAACATGACATTACAATACTTTATGGTAATAGGGTAATGAGTTGATGTAGTGGGAGGAGAAACCGTAAACGTTCCTTGTAAGTAACAGCAAAGACGCTGTCCTGTCCAGAGGATGTGAACACTGCCCAGCCCAGTGTTTGCGCCAAACCAAACCATCTAAACACATGACTGACAAGCTGATAGACACGCCTCCTTGCTCTAGTTCAATGTGTTGGTCTATAGCTTAATCAATTATTTCATTTTTTTTACCACCATTTTTTTTTTATTAGAGCAAATTGTAATAATAATAATAAAAAAAAAATCTTACATAAATTCCTGCCACACACTTGATCATACTGGTATCATATAATAATAAAAATAAGCCACTGGAAACTCGAAACCCCTTTTAACAGACCACTGCTGCTTTTTTGCCATTTCACAGGGTTCGGAATTGATTTCTGCACAGTGTTAGATGACGGCAGCGTTCAAGACATTACCTTTTACAGCAACTTTTTAAAAGGAAAAGAAAAACTTTCAAAAGTAAAGTTATAAAGTGCTCCTGAAGATGAGTGCTGCAGCGGAATTCTGATTCTACTGTCCATAATATGGACTGAAGCTCTGTAGTGCTCTATCATACGCATCTCATGCTTTAAACATCATGTCCTGTGATTCAGCTTTGCCACAGTGGCCTGTGTAAATCCCGATCGCCAGTTAGCAAACTTTTTTACGTATAAAAGATCATCTCTGCTGCTTCCTCTTGACATATAAAACCCTAAAACAACAAATCTGTAGTTTAGTGTGTGTGTGTGTGTGTGTGTGTGTGTGTGTGTGTATGTGTTAGTTGAAACTTGTGCAAATGCCATGTTTTGAATTCCATTTTCTGGTGAAGTTGACAGTGAGCATACCGTGGGAACATTTGCGCTTAAGGCCCTCCATGTACCGTGCTGTACACACAGCATTTCCGTGCTGGTTACAACAGCAACTGTACTTCCTGTACCTGAACAAAGCAGGTCTCTCACACTGGAGTGTCAATCAGAATGACACTAGTCAATTATGGGCATTGGTGTGGAAGAGGGAAGATATCTGGTCTCAGAGGAAGCACATGGAGAGCTGGCTAGTGCATGGAATATCAGATATTGTGTCTAGCCAACGCAAAAACAAACCCCATGGTCTTAGGCAGCCTGGGTTGTAAACATACACTGTATTTTATGCACAGTTTCAAGTTCATCCCAGGTATGTCCTAATGTTCAGGTCAGATTTTAGTTTAAGTGAAGAGGAGTCTCATGCTTCGGGGTAGAAATACAATCTAGACAAATGTGTGCTTCAAACTTTGTTCCAACGATTTGGAGAGGAGCCACATGTGTGTGTGTGTGTGTGTGTGTGTGTGATCATACAGTAGACTACAGTACAAAAGTCTTGAGCCACCCCTTATTTCTGTATATTTTGCCCCCAAAGGCCCAGACTTTCTTGTATTTTAATGCAGTCTTGACGAATAGTAGTCTTGAGGTTTCCTGAAGGACAGTGACCAACAAATCATTCAAGTATAAAAAAAAGCCTTAAGGCATGAACCAGTGAGAAACAGGTGCAGATGATGAGAGATAGTCAGGCTGAATGAAATGTTTAAAAATGATCGCAAGGTGCTATGGCTATTAAAATACTCAAAAACATGTATGTGCCCAAAGAAGCTACTTCTAAAGTTCATGCAACATGGAAGTGACTGATCTTCATTTTCTTAAAATGTAACTTTAGTCGTTTCAGATAGATGATCTTAAATGTGCCTCAAAAATGGCCTTTCTTTCTGCTTTAAACAAGAATAATTTAAAATGCGAATTAGTCATATTTTGTTACGCTTATTGATACTGAAATTTATGTAAGCTTCTAGAAGTATATAAGTTGTAAAAAAAAAATATTAAAACATCCAGTGCCAAATTACTAACAACAGTGGTTTTGTTTAAATGCTTCAAATTAGACACACACCTTATGTTATGTGTTCATAAAACATAGAAAACTATAGTTACTTTTTGTAATCTGCCCAATAATTATTAACTGATATAACATTAAAAGTCCAGTACGACTTAAGAGATGGTTTTTCGTAAAAAAAAAAAAAAAAAAGGTGTAGTGTCCGTAACCATGTCAAATTCATGTTGCAATATCTTAAGAATTTTACATTTTAGAATAATACACTTTTTCAAGTCTAAATTCGTGCGCTGAGCATTTCACTCACGAGCCAAGTTAATAAAAGTAAAAAGAAGAAAAAAGTTTTAGGATTGATTGCATTGTTTTAAATTATTGCAACTCCAACTCTACCAGTTCACAACTTTTACACTCATCCTGAGGCACCGGTCCTATTTGTACTGTGATCTGGGTCTTCAAATGCTGCATAAATAACTGGAGCAGGATTCAGACATTTCACTTATAATTCAGGCCTGAACACTCAGCCGGCGCTCTGCTGCTAGATAAAGCCTGCTTTGATTTCTGCTGCCCAGTCTGCTCTTTAAATGGACGATCAGCTGCATCGAGCAGGACGCTGATGCCTGCTGCGTGAACATTATTTAAAACACGCTGGCTCGCTGACCGAGTTGTCTCCATTAATCATCGACAAATTCAGTGCTATTTTCCTGCAGACTTCCATATCATCAATAATCGTCTTTACGTAGTGGGCATCTGAGTGTGGAACATGGTGCCCACTTACACAAGAAAAAAAAAAAAAAAAAGAAAAAAGCTGATGCTTGCCGGAGAAGGGAAGATTAATGAACACAACAGCATCGGTGGAAATGGAATAAATCTATCAAAACTTTCAAACTTTCAAGCATGAGTGATCGTAAGCCTCTGATGTGAACTCTACAGTCTATTAGGCCTTACTCTTATTACCAAATGTCATTTTAAAACAGGAAATGTCCAGGATTAATAGATGACATTTGAAGTCATTACTGAGACAAAGCACGAGAGGATGTGGTAGATGTTTTTATTTTAACACGGCATAGTTCTCAGATATTAAAGCACTTCCTCTCCATCCGTGCTGATATCATGACCTTATCATGCTCCTGTTGCAGTGATGTTATCAAATATGAATACATTATTTTGGCTGAACTTTTAGTGCATTCTTGTCTGACAAAAGAACTTGATAAACGCCATTTTCAGACTTTTCCCAAGTTGTTATTCTCTAACTCACAAGGTTGTCTATAATAAAATATTTAATTTGAAAACTGTTATATGATGATGCTTCTTTCTGTCATGTGATCAGTGAAGAATAATCACGTGCACTTACTGTGCGACACAGCGGCTGCTGCATGTATGTTTAAATGTGTTTAAAAAGTCTTCGGAGAATGTTGAAGCCAGAGTTGCGTAGTAACAAGTTACATTTACTTTGTTACATTTATTTTAGTAACTTTTTGTAGTTTTACTGCAGCATACTTTTTACCACATGACTGTGTTTCACCAATCAAACGTAGCAACAATAATCACATGACTCCGTTTGACCAATCTGGTCTTCAGACAATGTTCTATAAATCAACCTGTGAATTCGTCGTATACACGCTCACTGCGCATGCGCAAACCGCATCTTTCTCATATTTTGCGGAACACCCATAAATCCATGCTGCTACTAGTGGGATCATGCGTTTAGTCTACGATCTTGCGGTTAGTATAAAATGCTTATTTTTTCATGTTTGTGTGATTTATATTTTCACTTTAATTGTACATATAATGTTACTTCAACAGTCTATGAATATATAAGTATATTTTAGTACAGAATGAATCATTTTTATGCATCCCGAAAAATATGATGCGTCCCTGGCATCATATACAAAGCATGTTTCACTGGCAAAAGAACAACTTCATACAGTCTTCTCTATCTGCTAAAACAGACACATACTTCAGCATTTAAACATTAATATATAATTATTATTTAAAAAAAAAATTACTACAGATATGTGCCACATAATGTCTGCAATACGTTCTGGCTCTGACATTATGGCCTCGTTTACATTATCGGCCTGAAGTGACCCAGATCAGATTATCTGAACGTTTTTTAGTTCGGATCTGAGCCACTTTCATATGTAGTCCTACTGTAGATCCTACTGTAGATCCGAGACGTGATCATGCAAACTTGAATGAGAATTGGCAGATACTGTAGGAATTTATGTGACCTTTTGCCCCTGCGCATGCATAGGGCGCTTGATGGATTTCTTTCTTCTTTTGGACCTCAACAAACTGCTTGCCATCCTCTAGAGCAAAACCCAGAGTATATTTTTGCTAAAGCATCATCCATTGTTCGAAATGAACGAGTGGTCACATGAACTCATCACGTGTTTTAACCCAGATGTTGCGGGGAAAACATTTTGATTTCAGTTTTTTAGGACAGGTGTGATGTGTGCATATTGGAGTCAGATAAAAATCACTAGTGATTATGAATGTGAACCGTCATGACAGGCAAATCTCATCTGATCAGGAAAAAATTATGTGAAAAACAATGTGGCTTGTAATGTGAATGTAGCCTGTGTGATTTAAATGTTGATTGAACAACATGTTATATACTTAATATAACTATGTGTAAAGGTCTGAAGTATACTTGTGGTTGTGGACAACCAAACTGGGCGGCATTGCTTCCTGAAAAAATGCACGCACACAACAATTAACACAATACACCTTTTAACACAATATTTTATTATTTCACATTTTAGAGATTTGACACACAGACACTGCCCTCCATATTGATATACTGTACATGTATGTAAAAAATTTGGGAAAAAAAATTATGGTACTGTTTGTCAGAGCACATAGCCCTTAAAAAACATTTTTTTGCCATTTTTTGCATTACTGTGTTTTAATTAATATATATGAAGTCAAGATATAGCAATATATCTTTTTTTTCAGCACAACTAACAGTATACAATATGATGAACTGAATTTTATTTCATAATTGAGCAAGTTATAAAAAAAGTGTGCCACACAATCAAAGAAATAGCACCGATTCCTAAGATCACATTTTTTGGTGGTTGTTTTCGGTTGTTTTCTCCTCATGCAATCCCTCATCATTTATACCATTTTATCTTGTATGCAGGGTTACATGGGCCCTGGAGCTTATTTAAACAAACTTACAGTAGGGCACGAGGTGGGGAACACCCTGGATGGGGTAAGAGGGCACAAACACATACACACACAGTCACACTCTCATTCACACACTACGGGCATTTTTGTGACATCATTCATATTTTCCCGTATCAGTAAAACTTACAGCTAATGGTAAATTTGGTCCTACATGACATTAAAAACCCAGATGCAGATTTTGCGATCTACAGCCTCCTCCGTCAAGACACTCTGGCAGGACTTCCTAATAAGCGTTTTTATTTTATTTTATTCATTTTATTTATTTTTTATTGGTCACTGACCAATGCTGTGTTTCACGCACAAATCTGTGCCACTTGTATTTTTAGGGTTAATCGTCTCGCAACAGCATGCGCAACCAGTCAGTACGCCCTCCTTATTCTTTTTATGGCAGCTGGCATCCGTTACATTTACTGGCTCTTAGTGTGCCTTTGTGGTAGAAGAATAAATCCTGTAGGTACGAGAGCGGTAGCATGAGAGGAAACTGATCGCTACTAATTCATAGATTGCGGATGGCATCGTTCTCCTGAACAGATTTTTAAAAAGGTTGGGCAAATATACCTGTGCGGCCACCAAAATATACTTTGGCAGCTCGGCCACGTAAACTCTATGTGTGGGAAACACTGGTTTCCATCAATGATCTTTGACCATCGTTATAATTAACAAGGTTTTGTGTGCAACAAAAACTCCCCACTTATTCCTCGACCTAATTTGCTGCCGTTACTTTCAGTTTGACTCACTACAAAATCACAAGTTTGCTATATATACACATGATATATATATTTCACAAATAGAACTGCAGGCTGATTTACCCATTGTGCCAAAACTGTGGGAGATTTATTGGAGTTATAGCTGTTTTAAAAAAACACAGAAAATTCACACTTACAGTATGTAACCCAAATAATTTTGACATGCACAAAATATTCTCTTGCAACACTTACTGCTTCACTTGAAAAAAAAAATGAAAAAAAAATCCTCGAAAGTGCAGAATTGCAGAATCTCATTTTGCTGTCAAAGCAGACCAAAGAGTGAAACAGAAAGCTGAAGGGAAAAAGAAATATGCAGCAATCCTAAAAAATTCAAACATTTCCAATTAAAACAGACGAATACAGTATGAAAATTGTAACGTTGGTTTATTTATGAACAAAAATTCAGTGCAGACTTAATTTATTTGTCATTAATATCAAGTGCCTGGAGGTGCCAAAGTGACAGCGCAAAAGGGTGGAGTTTGAGAGAAAAGGTTTCTCCCCAGGTGACAGAGCGCTGCACGGTGACTGAGTCGGCAGGGGGAAACCCGTGGTGTTTTTTTCTAATGAGGCCGCTCTCATAATTAACTAGCATTAATCAGTCTTACAGGACGGATCCCAAATCCAACCTGTAATTTGCTGTGGTAAAGATTTCCGAACATATTATATTCCTTTTTTAAAACAAAATCCGAGGTTCCGCTGATTAGCTACTAACTTACCCATGTTTGGATCTTTCTTGAGGCCACACAGCTGTTTCATCCCTATCCGTTGATTTCTCATCACTTTCTATGCATAAACAAGTGCTCTTACTTTCACTATTATAGAAATAGAGTTTTGATTTCTACTGTAGATTTGTTAACAATTGACGATGATGTCATTTTATCCGTGAAGATTCTTAACTTAAATCCAGTAATTGTAATATTATCTTCGCTGGGTGCGAGCTACAGTAATCTTTTGACCATTCTGAAACTGACAAGGTTTTTAATTTATTTTTTATTTTTTGGGGCCAGACAGTGTAGTTAAATACTTTTGAAAATCTTACTGCCGGCTTAAGTATGTGCACAGCAGAATGCAAATTACTCTGCATAAGAAGAAACATTTGCATAAGGAAATGCTGATTAAATTCCTTATACTTTGGAACCAATTTTTTTGGAAATCCTACATTTACAACAGCAGTCACTAGTCACTAATAGCACAAGTCTGAGTAGAGTTTGAAATACAGTGCGAGAATGATATTTTCTCTCTATAAGGAATATTATGCATTGCTAAGAATGTTGTTCATCATATGATATTTAGTTGCGGTCTTTTCTTGTGTGTGCATGTTCAAACCTCTGCGCTTTGTTATGAGGTTACTACCCTCAGCCAGCATATATATAACAAGTTGTCAAGAGGAAGACCGGGGAACCCATTTATTATTGCAGCAGATTGAACAAAGCACTCAAAAATGACTGTAGCAAAGCCAGTAAACTTCTCTAACAAAATAATGGACTGTAGATCAGGTTTCTGAACATGAACCAGAGCTGCAAACAATCTGTCTAAAACTACTGGACTATAGCCATGAGCTCGAAAAGGAAACTCACTCCGCAACCCACAGCACCTCGACACCAGCAACTCGTACTGTAGCACCCCCATCAGAGCCGTGCCGCGATGACCCAAAGCCATCTTAGCGTCCCAGACTTTTGTCAAACCCCTTGAAATAAAGCATAAAGTCTTGACTTCATGCACAGGCCAAATCCTCAAATACTTATATTTGTTTCTAGAATTATGGGTATGACTGTATATCGTGTTGCTATCATAAGATTGTGGAATCCCCTTTGACTTAAATTTGTACAGGGGGAACCCGAAACCTACTGTAGGTGGTTATAATGGTTTTTTTTCAATGCCATGGCTGATGAGTGTATAAAAAAAATCCTACAAAAATATCCTTAATTTAATGCGTGTTTTACATGAAGTGAGTCAAGTAACCGCAGTAAAGGGATAAATTAGAGATCACATGGGAGGGTATGTGATTAAGCAGGGAAGCAGAATCCACAATGCTCCATAGAAGGGATTTATTATATGAAATTGGCCAGCAAATGGAAAGTCGTGAAGTGTGGAAATAGCCGGAGCTCGTATGAGACTTTGAGCAGGCTCAGCAATCTGTTGTGTGAAGAGGAATCTGTATGACCTAGTGGTTGATTTGCTTTCTAAAATCATGTGAATATTTCAAGCTTTGTGGGCTGGATGGACTGTTGGTGGTGATTAAGAGGTTGGAGATGGGTGGGCTCTGAGCTGGTAATTGGATCAAATCTGTTCGCCAAGGTTGTGATTCTGGTGATATTGGATGCTTTTATATTCTGGACCAAGTGTTGTCAGACAGGCAGTGCTAGAGTTTCTAACAGTGCTTTTACATATGCAGTCTGTCTGAATCATACATACCCTCATACATTTTCTGCTTCAGTGTGATTCATTTGGGCAAGTGAGAGCACTGTACCCAGACCAAGAAGAACATATCCAACAGAATCTAAACTAGTAACTGGAGCGTGGTTGGACTGCAGCGAGAATATGATGTGACACTGAATTAATCCAAATGCATCACCTGAAAAAATAATATCGTCTGTTTTGTGTTGCAGGCATTTTGTTTTGAATATATATATATATATATATATATATATATATATATATATATATATATACTGTATATATATACAGTATATATATATATATATATATATATATATATATATATACAGTATATATATATATATATATATATATATATATATTAAGACCAAAGATAGATAGACAATAGAAAACTAAAGTATTTTGCCTTATTTACTTACATGTGATCCGTCATATGAAGTCAGATATTAAGTCGCACTGGTTAGTTTTGCGCTATGGCCAATATTGTGCGGTAGGTGAAACGTATCCAATCTGCAATTTGATAAATACTTTATCTTCCAAATCCTTTAACAGGAATTGATAAGATTTTTAATCCTAGACATTGTTTTAAAGCACTTTAATGAACACTTTCCAAGAAAGGCAATGGTGGCTCAGTGGTAGGTGTGGCTCAGTGCGTAAGGCCTGGGCTTGATTTATAGCCAGTGCCCAAACCACAACCACTGGCTGCAGAGTCGGTCCCAAGCCCAGGTAAAATGGGAGGGTTGGGAGGAATGGCATAAAACCTGTGCCAAGCATGTATGTGTGGACCGAACAGTCCGCTGTGGCGCCCCCTTGCCGGTAGCGGCCAAAAGACCAACAACCACCATGAACTCTATCCAAGCTGGTTATTCCAGTTGTGATAGTAAACATGCATTATTTATTATAAAACTGCACTGCTGGCTAAGCTAGTTTAAGGAGAACCTGGGATATCCCGGTGTCTTTAACTACAACACAGAATCTTCATTTGTTTATTTTTTAAAACAGGATTTTAATTTGGATGACAAACCAACACTGGCCTTATCTCAGTAAATAGACATGATGCACTAACATCAAAAGGGAGCTTATTTACCCAGGTTTTTGAAAATTTTAATCATCAAAAATGTAATGTAATGTAATAAGACAGGTCACATATACTGTACTGTAAGAAAATCAAACCACTGAAACAGCAAGTGAACCAAACATATTGATTTTGGAATGTTCAATCTATGTAATATTTTTTGAAGGCAACCTGTAAGAAGTAAGCAGTAAGAGTAACCATAAAGTCTGTTTATTCTGCCCAGTGATTTAGTGTGTATAAACAACAAGAGTGGACCAAGAGCTAAGCCCTGAGCAACTACTGAAGTAATGCTGTGAGGTGATGAAACGAAACCTACGCGCTTTGGGGAAGGATCGATCTTATGGCTATGATGAAAAAGCCAGGTCAGAATGTAGCTTCTGAAGTCCAAGCTAGCAACAGTGGATATGAGGATCTGGAGATTCAATGCTTTAAAGGCTGCTGCCAGAAGGGAAAAAGAAGGATGAGGACAGAAAAGGTTCGGGATGAGTTTTTGCACTTTTGGTCTTCATGGACAGCTTATTACATTTACGATCATGAAACATTCTTTTGGTTTAGGTCTCATTAAGGGTGTTATGGATTGACATTTTTAAAGTAGGATAGAGAATGTAACAAAAATGGAATGCTGGTGATAATTGACTATTAAGTCTGTTTCTTTATATGAAGCATGATCTAAAAACAAAGAAAAAGATGGAATCAACTAACATTAATTTTTAGAACAACTTTTCAAATAAAACCTCTGTAATTATTAACGATTATAAAGACAGAAGGAGATGTCATAAAGAAAATGTGTGTGCTAAGCCACAAAAAAGTTACTGAAAACCCACCCAAACTCTGATGCGTGTTTAAAAATTACTAATTGGCTGTAATTAGTCTTGAATTCGCTCAAATCTTAAGTTTTTTTTTTTATTCAAATGTTGTTCAAAGTCAATGTGGTTGTGTACTGTTCACTGGCCAAATCCCTAAATACTTATATTTGTTCCAAGAACTATGGGCCTGCCTACTGTATAAAGAAGTCATCACAAATAAAGAAGTTACTAAAAAAAAATATTATATTATACTCAACAGGGGAGTGTGTGCATGCCTTTACATTTTGATGCCAAACACATATAATATATATATATATATATATATATATATATATATATATATATATTTTTTTTTTTTTTTTTTTTTTTTTCCCCAATATTTATGAACCTGTCTTTCTGTGTGTATGTTCTACATTGTAAACCAATGTTAAAAGGATCCAAAATATGCAATCATCTCCTCTGAATAGTTGATATTAAGATGTGTCTCCTCTATAAAGCCTTCCTGATGGCTTTAAACTGAAGTGCTATCAATTAGTGATTCCTGAGGGTGGTGACTCTAAGTGAACTTCTGCTCTGCAGCAGAGGTATATTTTGGTCTTGCTTTCCTGGGATAGTCTTCATAAGAACCAGTTTCATCATGGTACATGATGGTTTTTGCAAATGCACTTGACAATACTGCTCGCCACCATAGGCAAGACCAAAGAGCTGTCAAATGATGTCAGAGACAAGATTGTAGACCTGCACAAGGCTGGAATGGGCTACAAGACCATCAGCAAGGAGCTTAGTAAAAAATAAAAAATAACCTTTAATCGCCCTCATTCTGAAGCTCCATGCTGGATTTGACCTAATGAGGTAAGGATAATCATGAAAAAAGTGAGAGCAAAGTCCAGGACAACACGAGAGGAGCTTGTGAATGATCTTAAGGCAGTGGAACCACAGTCACCACTGGAACCACAGTCACCAAACAAACCACTGTTAACACAATACGCCATAGACTGAAATTCTGCAAACCCTGAAATGTCCCTCTACTCAAGAAGGCTCATGTTGAGGCCCGTCTGAAGTTTGTCAATAAACAAGGAAGGATTGGAAAAAAGTGAGGTGGTCAGATAAGACCATAATTGAGCTCTTTAAGTCGCTGTGTTTGGAGGAAGAAAAATGCTGACTACTGTATAACCCTAAGAGCACCATCTCTACAGTGAAGCATGGAGGTAAAAACATAATGCTGAGAAGCTCCTAAAGGTACAAGCCGACTTTGTCTTATTAAGGGGGCCATGTATTGTAAAATCTTAGATGAGAACTTCCATCCTTTAGCCAGAATACTGAAGATGGGTCGTGGATGGGTCTTTCAGCATGACAATTTCCCCAAAATACCAGCTAGGCAACAATGTAGTGGCCTAAAAAATAAGCACATTAAGGTCATGGAGTTGCCTAGGCAGTCTCCAGATCTAATCCTGTAGGAGATGTGTAAGTGGAGAGCTGAAAAGCCCAGAGTTGCCAGACGACAAGCAAAACACCTTAATTATTTTTCAAAGATCTGTAAAGAAGAGTGGACCAAAATCCCTCCTGAGATGTGTGCAAATCTGGTAACCAACCACTCCACCAAGTACTGTACTAAGTCATGTTTTGCTTGAGGTTCAAATACTTCTTTTCCTTTTTGAAATGCAAATCAATCTTTAACCTTTATAAAACGTCTTTTCTTGATTTTTGTCCTTATATCCTTTAAAATATACCTATGATAAGAATAAACCTTACAAAATCTGAAATGCATGTTAAACCTAACATTTTAAATGTACCCATTTTAGTGCTTTTTAAACAGCATGGTCTTAAATCAGTTTTTTCCAGACTCCCAGTGACTCAGCTGTTTTGACATCCAAAGGAACACCATTAAAGAGAAGGGTCACGTTTTTGACGGAATGCTATGTCAAGCTGACCCGTGCTAAAGGTTCGAATGGGGATTAGCGCAGAGTACGGTATTAAGACTGCCAGATTTAAAGCTGTTTATATTGCACTGTTTATTTTTTTTTTACATCCTGTCACTGCTTCATACCTACAGTAGCACAACCTGTGTCAGCTTTTTTTTTTTCAAGGTGAGAAAAACATCTTATGTAAACCCATACAGCTCAGCTGTCCTTCAAACAAGAATCTACAGCTTATTATAAAAGTAACCTAAGAGAACATGACAAACAATAACCAAGCGCTCCACATGGGTTTAGGGGTGACAGTTCATCCAGGCTGATAACTGATAGAGCCTGGTGTTTATTGCCTGTCTGAGGAAATCTAATGAAGGCATGATCCTACTTCACTGGCTGAATTCATAAAATGCTGATCTAAATGATCGGGCAGCTGGTCCCATCTGTCTCTCAGTCTGCCAGCAGTGTCTTGTTCCAGCCCTCAAATAACGCTATTACAGGTTATATTTGTGCTCTCGAAATCATCACCTTGCCCAGCCGAAATCCCAAAATAAATTCTAGAGGAATAAGTTTTCAGAATTTGGAGGACTTGTTTGTGAAGTGTAAAGAGACAACCAGATGTTTCGGAGCTGGGAAAAACACTTGACTCTACGATTCTGCAAGTGCTTAACAAATGCTTCAGCAGAGGATGCATCGTACTGGTATAACTAAGAGAAATAAATACTTTAGATAAACACTTACTTTAATCAACAGCCCTATCTGAATGGCGAAAAACGATTAAAAAATGAATTTTTGAACAATTCGTCTCCCTTAATATTGAAAACAGAATAAAGAACACCATGAGCGTATTGACGAACAGACATGAGACCTGGCATCTTTAATCGAGCATCATTAGTGTACCCACAGTGTGTTTGTGGTCATATCTTAAAGCCCACAACACATAAAGTTCAATGATGCTTATTCAAGCTGTTCCTAGTAACCCAAGTTATGAAGCAGGTGGTAGAAAAAGCATGTGAATTTCCTCTAGACTAAATAAATAGACAAAAAAAAAAAAAAACATGCAGAGAGTCTTATCAGGAAATAATATGAGCTGAAAATTGTATGGTGTATTTTAATTTTTAACATCATGATAGACTGTTTAGCATATGAGCTCTTGCCAAGGTATCGCTTCTCTTTAAATTAAAGAATATAAACAGCAAAAACGGAAACCACCCCAAGACACATCTGTAGGTTAACGCTTGTGTTCCTCGGTCTTAAACTTTCATCCATCCATTATCAAAACCACTTATCCTGTGTAGGGTAGCCTGGAGGCCTGGAGCTTATTCCAGGGAACCTAAGGCATAAGCTGGATGAGATGCCGACCCATCAAATTGAACAAGCACACAAACACCCTATCATGTGTGTGTGTGTGTGTGTGTGTGTGTGTGTGTTCATGCACATCCTTTTATAATGTAACCTATTTGATTTTAAATGAAATGAAATCGCTTACAACATAGGGACCACCTCATATAATATTATCATATACAGTATTATGATATAGCAGCCTATGAACACCGCACCCAACAGTCATCCCAGACTCTCTCAAGTTCACCTTCATCTTCATTCTGAATGCAAACACCTAGCCTCAATTACTCAATCACACTCCACATTACAAAAGGACTCGAAGCAATCCCATTAATTGTGAAGTATGCGCTCTGTATTCCGTACCCCTGATAGCAAACCTTTTGTTATTCTGCTGTAGTGCTCATGGTCATGACTACGCTTCTTTTCATGTCTTTGCCTATTTTAAGACGAGCCTTGGTTACACATGGCCTGATTGATCCTGCTTTACATTTGGATACTTGTTTAAAGGTAAAGACACACCATTGTGTGTCATCTCTTATTCCACAAGTGTCTCACCTGGAGGAGTCTGGCCTGCTCAGACTGCAGCATGCTGATCTCCTGACTGATGCTGCTCTGGCCCTGCCTCAGAGCGCTGTACTCCGCCTTCAGCTGGTTAATGTGGGCCGACAGCTTGGAGATCTCCTCTGCCAGTTGGACGAGAAGCCCACGCTCCTGTCCCTTCACGGACTTCAGGTCAGTATCGTGGTGGGTGAGCGAGTGCAGCAGGGATGTCTGGACCCCCTCCAGTCGAAGGAAGTTGCTGTTGTAGTCGGGGCAGTTGGGTTCAATGAATATATTAATGCGGGAGCCATCGCCTCTTTCTACAGTCACCAGGGCGTTGCCTTCGTCTTGATTAGTAGTGATGAGGGGTGGAGCATCGGGACCTGGAGATGCCTGGGAGTGGTTCATTAGGAGGATGGTGCCTGTTACAGTAAGAGCCAGGAGCACGGCAATAAAGAGCAGGATGGTGCACAGGAGGTAACTACAACTCCTCCTCTGTGAGAGAGAGAAAAGATAAAGCCAAGAGATCCAATTATTACATATGTGTATATACATACATGCAAAAATTGCATATAGCATGCTGTAAAATGTGCCGCAGGTGCAAGCTAATATATGAGCTCGGGCGGGTTCACTACTGACTTCAGGGAAGACTTTAAGCTAATTTCTGTGATTGCTCTGGGCCTGTGAGAGTTTGGCTCCAATAATAAACTACACGAAATGCTTTGTCTGTGCAGCTCCTCCAGTAAGGGAAAAATCCCCCAGGGCGAAAGTATGTGAGAGAAGTAGGGAAGATACTAATACAACGCCTGCGGCTCAATCCGTTCCGTTTCAGTAAAGTGCCTGGAGTTGACAACTCTTTTCTCAGTGTGTACATACACAAACAATGGCAGCCTGTCACAAATGAAGAGAAAAGAGATTTGATGTCAAACGTCGAAGCTCAGGGAGAACGAAATGGCCAAAAAAAAAAAAAAAAAATCTGTGATCTGTTTGTTTATTTATTTATTTAGTTTAAAGTTCTGCACAACTCATTTCATAACTTCCTGAGGTGTACGTAGCAGTTCCTATATTTCTGTAGATTCACACAGCAGTATTGTTTACGGCAGGGGTTCTCAAACTTCATCTGTAAAGGAAATTCCGAGAGACCTCTTCAACAAGCAAACGAATTCCATTGACCCTGTCAGTATAGATTTATCTTGTGAGTACTGTATAATCCTACTCATTTTTCAATCCTTTTCTGCCTTTTTACTTACGCCATACAGACGTTTATTCCCCAAATAAGATAATAAAGTTAATGACTACTTGTTTTCAAGTATGGGGGGTTGAGTTAAGTATATTCAACTCAACTGGGTCAGGGTTAGCTCAGTGGTAAAGGTAAATGGTAAATAGTTGCCACTATTGGGCCCTTGAGCAACTCCCTAAACCCTCAACTGCTTAAATGAATAATAAGATAAAAACGTAAATCGTTCTGGATAAGGGCATCTGCCAAACGCTGTAATGTAAGTAGACAGTTAAATTGGCTATTAAGAACTCATATTAGTCCTAACAGCTTTGATAATGTTGGGTTGTGAATCCAGCACTGTAGCTGGAAAATACAGTAATAAAACAGACCCCCTTATTTTAATTACCTGGATCATAATGTATTCTAATAACAGATTTTTGATCACTATAGTCTATTAGAAGTGTAACAATACTCTATAATCATGGTTTGGAACGTACCTTGGTTTTGAATTTAGGCTTAAGTAGAGGGCAGTTTAAAAAAACATACTTTAAAAAATGTACAGTATTATGAATTTAACTGGTCAGGGTGCCAATCTATTGCAGGGCACACACTACAAGCAATTTGAGAATGCCAATAAACCTGATCTGCGTGTCTTTGGACTATGGGAGAAACCCGGAGTAAACTCACCAAGAAACCGACCACTCCGAGGAAAGATGCAAAACTTCAACATGTCTGCAAACAGTACTGGAAATAAACCAAGTAAACCTACTTACCTATAAATGTGTTATAACATACACTATATGGACATTTGTATTTGGCCAAACCTGAAAACACATTGTATATCCAAATACGTGCAAGTCCCCTTTTGCAGCTTCCACTCTTTGTGGAAGGCTGACCACAAGATTTTTGAGTGTTTCTATGGAAACTCGTGCCCATTCATTCTGTAGAGCATTTAGGAGGTCAGGCACTGGACAAGATTAGACGAGAAGGTCTGTCAAGCCAGTCAGGTTCATCCACTCTGAACTCATCAAAGCATGTATTTATGGTTTGTTTACTGGTGTCATGTTGGAATAGAAAAGGGCTCTAACAGTTGCCAAAAAGTTGAAAGCATGGCATTGCCCAAGATGTCTTGATACACTGAAACATTAAGAAAAGGGGACTTCACTGGGGAAAAGGGCCCCGACTGAAACACCTGAATTCAATAATTAACAGGTTTGGCCAAATACCTTTTTTTTTTATATATAGTGTCTTTACAAGGATTACCATTACACTTAACCATGCTATCGCACATATTCACAAGTCCAAAAGACATGAGTGCATGGGAAAACATGTGAAAAATACTGAGCAACCCTGGTGGGTACTGGTGAACATTATCATCATATTGTTTAAAAGGCCACTCTTAAATAATCTAAGCAGGATGAATAGTGTTTTTCCAAAATATGAAAACATAATTAGAAAAGAGTGTTTGTTGTAATGTGCACTTGGTTATGTAAATTTTCCTCATGTTTGTTGGCTATAATATGATCACGTGAATCAATCACTGAACCTAATGATTTCCACGAAATGGCTGCCAAAATCATTACATATCCCAGCAGACACTGTGGGTAGAAGGCCCACAAGAGGAAACAATGGTTACATGGACTCATTATGGCATGTCATTTCTTATAGTGCTCAGAGATCAAGGTCATGAACTTGTACGTCTCTATGTATTGGCTTTTGATACAACAGGTTTTTCAAACTGTAGAAATCAAGTAAATTCGAGGTTTATGACCTGCAAGAATGTTGATTGCAGCAATTATTATGTGCAGGATTTTAGATTGCAAGTAATGCATAAGGAAATTCTCAACACAGATAAAAGCAATGATTAGAAGAGGAAAGAGCTGAGAGCAGCCGAGCTGAATGTCTACCTTCAGGATCGACTCAATAGAAGCAGAGTCCCACTGGGTCTCTGTAAGAGGAATAAAAGCAGTTTCTGTCAGAAATAGCTTGTCTTCCTTTGTGCTTGTTGTATGAGTGATGACATCAAGTGTACATATTAGATAAGAGGAGAAAAAAAAGACTGAATTCCCAAAATGCACATATTCACTAAAAAAAATATACACCAATCCACCAAACATTACCACCACATACTGTAACATTAATACATTAACATAGATTATCAATCAATCATATACCAGGAAACTGGTTACAGCATCTGATTCCACAAGACCTCTAGGGACCAAAGGTCGACCTGTCTGGTGGGCCAAATCCACAAAAATGCCAGAACAGCACAAATTACTGGGGGAAAAAAAAATCAATGCTGGCCATGATCGAAAGGCAAGAGAATATTCAGTGCACCATACTGTAACCTAACCCTAACGCTAACCCTAACCCTGCCTCAATCGCTAACCTGGCCTCTGAACCCCACAGATCTCACAATCTGAATGAGCACACATGGACAAACCAGTCTAATGAACGGAGTCACAACCCACAACATCCACAGGGTCCTCTGCTAACCTCCTGGTGACAGACACAACAGCACACCCTCGAGAGATCATGGGGAGTCAAAGTTGGGCATAATGTTTGGTGTTACATTTTATTTGCTATGGACATGTATTTTGCACAATGACATTAAAGTTTAATCTAATCTCGCTCACTCATCTTCTATACCGCTTTATCCTGTATTCAGAGTCACCTGAAGCCTATCCCAGGAGGCTTAAGGCACGAGGCAGGGTACACCCTGGACAGCGTGCCAATTTATCGCAGGGCACACACACACATACACTTAAACACTACGAGCAATTTGGAAATGCCAGTTAGCCTAACCTGCATATCTTTGGACTGTGGGAAGAAACTGGAGTATCCGGAGGAAACCAAGCACGGGGAAAACTTGCAAACTCCATGGACAAAGAGAAGGGAATCGAGTCTGGCCAGGAATCGAACCCGGACCCTGGAGGTGCAAGGCGACAGTGCTAACCACTACACTACCATGCCGCCCTAATCTAATCTAATCTAATCTAATATGAAGAATTGATTTAGACTTCAGTCTTTTAGTTTGCATACATTTTGAAAGGGGGGAGTGGTGGCTTAGATGGCAAAGGAACTGAGTTACGGATCGGAAGGTCAGCACTTCGATCCCCAGCTCCACCATGTTGCCACTGTCAGGTTCTTGAGCAAGGCCCTTAACCCTGTCTGTTCCAGGGGCATTGTATCATGGCTGACCCTGCTCCCTGACTCTAGTTATGCTGGAATATGTGAAGAAGGTATTTCACTATGCTGGAATGTATATGTGACAAATAAAAGCTTAACTTAAATTTTTAGCATCTTATGCAAATTACTAACAAACTCAAAGTTGCATTCAAAAGAAATTCAATGAATACACACTGTGTATGTTCTTCCTGTTGGCCCGAATAATGGTGACTGTTTGGCGCTCGAGCACGTATTGTCAATGTTTTATTTTACGCAAACTTTTAAAGATTATAAGAACCTTCATGTGTCAGCAGGAACGATAAAACCTTATGAAAGACACAGAAAGTAGGAGAACCATAATGAGAGTGAAGGCCAACTGCACTGACGCATGAGTAAGGACTAGACTACGGTGGTCATGATTACTTATTCTGGGAGGTAAAGGTAAGAGTATCAGGTTCACAAGAAGAGTAGAAGTACAGAGAGACGCCTCGAGTCATAGATTCACCTCACCTTGGCTTTTTGATGTGAAGTTAAATAAAGTGTGGTGCACTTTGAAGAAAAAAGGGTTCATTGAGGAGATGGATAGCTGTGGTAAAGAGCCTTAGCTTTCCTTTGTACCTCCCATGCTGCTCCGTGTCCTCAATTCCTTTCCTATCAGAAAAAGCAGATTCATTGTGTGAGCTTGAATTATGGGTCAGCGGTTGCTAAGTTTCCCTTTAAACATTACCCTTTGTCCATCATGTGCTACTTGACTCTTCACATCGTGATCCACATGCAGCAGGATAGTAAAACTAAGCTTCCATATACAGTATCGAGGGCCTCGCTCCTCTGCTCAACTGAGAATGCTCAAGCAAGTCGCAAAGCTTCCACATAGTTCAGGGTCAAAGGTCAAGTGAATTACTTTCAACCGCAAAAGAATTGATGCCCTGTGCCATTGTCAAAAATGCAGGTTTTCACTCAGTTTCAATCACTGCAGGTACACTATTATACTTTATGCTTTTAAGACAAAAAGGGGTCAGCCAGTTTAATTACATCATGACAACCTGAATCACAATTCACAAAGGAGATCGTAAGATTACAACCTTTATGTATGAGCTCAGATACGCTGTAATGTTCTTATTACAGTCAGCTTATTAGGTCAGTTTGTAGTTTGGAGCTCTTTTGCTGCTATGCACACAATGTCTTATACACTATAATCCAACCATCAGTGTAAAGAGACTACCATCAGTAACAAATACCAAGGTAGTGTTGGTAATGTTTGTTTTGCATAATGTTTTACCAGTGGCTTATATTTGTATTAACTTGTACCGCAAAGAGGGAGAGCTTGCAGTTCAGATAAATTACTGGCACTGTGTGCATCGCAGGAAGAAGTGACCCGTGGACCGAACGAAGTCAGGTGTGGGAATATTACACAGTAAAAGAGGAAAGTGCTCACTCAAGTAAAACTCAAATACTACATCAATGCTGTGCCATCTAAAAACCCAGCACTCGACTGTTGTACTGCAAGACGAAAAGGGAGCACTGTGTTCTCAGCCAACTATCCTGTCTTTGTTAGCTACAGTAGGAGGGGCTGTGACGATGTGCATGCTGAAGCTATTAATCATGGGCTTTGCTTGATGATTGAAAAGGACTTGATGCCTTTATACTGTACATGCTAGATGGTGCAGGCTATTATAAGGTCGTAAACTACATTAAGCCAGGTTATGAATACCACCATGCAAAACGAAATGGAACTTGGGATGCGAGATGTTTTACAGACTGTTGGAGCAGCATTGGGCAATTGCCCCAGTGATCTCTAATGGCTCAGTAATCACAGTATAAGACAGGAGAGTTTGGAAACAGAGGGATAAATATCGAAAGCTTATGGAGGGTATAACGCCAATTTGGGAAGCCCTCAAGTGTGTCACCACTAATAGCTCTTGATATCCTTATTGCATATATTTTGAATGCTATATCGCATGTGGCTTTGACTTACAACTGATTATTTCGTAGAAAATACAAAGATACATATTGTGTATCAACAATGCTGAGATATACATTTTGGTCCATCACCCAACCGGTTGTGAGTTAATAATTATTTAGCTGTTTTGCTGGTTCAGTAAGATTCAATTCCTCAACTTGGTATCATCAATGTTAGACCCTTGCCACAAACACCTTGGATTTTTTTCTTTTAGGGAAGAAATGACATGCCAATGCTAAGCACATGGTACAATTGCTAGCAGCCGTTTCATTAAGTGATGTGGCGACCTCTACAGCTATGCTACTGATCCTTGGGGACCAGAACTCCTCAAGTGAATTAAATACTAAAAAAGAAATGTGCTCCTTTGGATGTCATCCCTGTAATAAAAATGGTAGAACGCAAGCATGGAAAGATCCCTGAGGCTGGCTAAGCAATATTTGTGCATCTCAGGGACAATGGTACATCAAACCGAGTGTTTTCTGCAGCTGGACTTACATGACTCACTCCAGACCAGTTGGATATGTTTATTTTTTTATATACTGTATATTATGTATTTGCTATGTACACATACATTATCTAATCAATAGATCTTCAATATACTGCAAGGTGCCTGAACACACAGTGATGTTCATTTCCTTAAATAAAAACTAGTAGAGTTTACATTTACTGTGGGGAAGATTAGGCTAATTGGCGTTTCCAAATTATAGTGATTAATAGGTCCTACCAAGGCCATACAAATGGGAATAAATACTAAGGTCACCATTAGCCTCCATAGTCCCTAGTTGGACTACAGATATTCCTAG
The DNA here is from genome assembly GCF_024256425.1 of Clarias gariepinus. NCBI lineage: Eukaryota > Metazoa > Chordata > Actinopteri > Siluriformes > Clariidae > Clarias > Clarias gariepinus. The sequence goes on along the minus strand of NC_071108.1, from coordinate 7,482,710 downwards.
ATGGATGGATGGATGGATGGATGGATGGATGGATGGATGGAATAAATCTAAAACAAGAAAAAAGTCCCATCATCATTACTAATTTATGATTAATCAATTATTGATCGTTGACATGTCCAACTATGGGTTAAGAAAAGTTTGCAACCCTAATGCAAGGCATTAAGGAAAGATGATCAGTATAATCAGTAACTGGGCAGGAGTTCAAATCAGAAAACACTGACCTAAAAAACAAGGCATTAGAGCAACAAGGCCTGGACTTAATGCCTTGAATGCACAATAAGATTTCACAATGGTACTATAGCACAGCAGGGTATGAATAAACAACCTAATCAAGGATGAAACTCAATGTGAATGCAATCAGGTGAAACACTGACAAACCAGAGGCAATGGCAGGTCTAAAGCAGAAGCTGAAACACATGTTAACAAAACACATGATGTAAAATGAGAGAACCGTAATGCTGAGGAAGGGAATTTGCAACGATTAGATACACCATCATGTTGGTAAACAGGAACAGACAATGACATGTCTTTACTTTTTATCATGGCAAGATCATTATCTAGCCTTTTATCTGTGTCATTTCTAGCCACAGGACAGCTGATAATTGCATATTTTCGGTTGGTGTTCTGTTTCTCAATCCACTTTTGTCCTTGTCATTATCAGCAAATGACAAGGAGGTTATTTTCCCCTATCTGATAAAAAACTTTGATGTTTCCACCATCAGCATCATCAAGGAATCATCGCCCTTACAGATGATATAAGTGGAAGACCAGAAATAAGGTTCAGGCATACAATGATATAGTAGAACATGCTGCAAGGCCTTATGGTATTGCATGCTGAAACTACTTTTTCTGTGGTATGCATGGTATGTGCATGATCTATTAACAACTCAATATAATTAAAAGAAAGGTTTTGTCTGTACTTTGGTCAGAACTTGTTATTTTCAATGATATCTTTGTGGTTCGTTGAAGGACTCAAAACCAGTCTCGGAAAAAAAATTGTCTGTATGCTTGTATGTCTTTACAGTATATCTATCTGTAAGTCTGTCCAGCCCAAATTTGTCAAAGCATCACGCAAAGCTGGCTAGACAGAATGTATTGAAATTTTGCCTGAAGTTAAACCTGTGCCATAAATGAAATCAAAATGTTAACTACTGTACAACTGAAGTTATGAGCAATTTGGTGCCAGATTACATCACGCTTTTTTGGATGAATATAGTGCTTTTTCCATCGAAGCTATACGCGTCACTCAACAGAGACAATCAACACGATACTTTGCCGTGTATAGACCGAGTACGCTGAAGGCACACAAATGACCGTAAGGCACCTACTAGCTGCCAAAATCCTCAATACACAGGCATGAAAGTGTGACTCATCATGGCTTGCTCCAAAAAATAAAAAATAAAAGGTACGTAAAGCTAAACCTTGGGAAGTTATAAGCAGTTATGTGCCAGATGTTGATCAGCTTGTTTTTAACTGTAACATTTTAACTATTTCTACAAACTATTTACGCTAGTAATGTATAAAACAACAAAGAAAGCGTAACAGTTAAACCAATGGTGGTACGAATAGAATGAATGAATGAATGAATGTACGTGTTAAAACACAGAAGAACAAACACCAAACTATGGAGAGACAAGACGAATTATATGCCTGCTCATAAAATAAAATGCTGTGGATTTTTTTCTTTTTCACGCTAGCACTCATGTTCCTGAATTTGGATAATGGATTGTTTCGCCAGCAATGGAGATGACCGTGTGGGCGGATGACTCGTAGGAGAAATAACCTTCATTTATTCGAGCATGAACAAAATAGATGTATGAATAGCAGGCAGATAAAACAATTTTTCAAAGAGCGCAGTGATATACTGGTATCCAAGTTTTTAATGTATGATATAATACAAAAACCTTAAAGATAGAGCGCCTCTTCATCAGATAAAACTGGAGAGCTTCTGGAGTGCTGTTCATCTTAGGATGATGTAGGCTTTATATTTCCAGCGTATTTGTCTTATCAGGCCGTAACACACACCCCAGCTGCTTTCTCAGACGTGCTCGTGTTGGGGGATGGGCGATGGGAGAGGTAACATATGCAGCAGGTGTTTTCTTCTCTCTGGCGTACGGATTTACATGACATCAAGTTTACAAAAGCAGGTCAGAAAGTGTTGCCAAAAAAAAAAAGTGATGTAATTATAACTGCAGTGCAACTCCGAGCTTGAGGAGTGACCTCTTGCGTTCTTGAAACCCAAGCTCTACTGCACACTGATATGATAACAGCATCTGGCAGGTAGCATGGCACTGGCACTGATAAAAGCTGAAATCTTAAGCTATCTGTGAAATGCATCGGATGTGCTATAAATACCGAACAAGCTCCGAAACTCAGAAAGAAAGCAAAGCGTCATCCAGACTCACCGACGGTGCTTGAAAACCAAGGCAAAGAGAAAAAATAAAAATACATTGTCAAGCTCCAGCTGCTCTGTAAATTAGACCTGGGCAGGGATCAAATCCCTAAAAGCAACATGAGTCGCCCTGGATTATGGTGACTCCAGTGTAAGGCCACTCATTCCTGCATTACCCAAAGGTCTACACTCTATCTCTGAAAACACACACACACACACAAATTCATTTATGACATTTATTGTAATATGGTTCTTATAATAATACATACAAGAATATGGACAGTTGGAATGGATTAGCTGTGGTGTGGAAAATAGCTTTCTGTGAATAGCTGTGAATAGTAATAAGAAACAAAGAAACATCACAGTGACGTAACTCTCCATCATCTAATACTATTACCAACCAATGTGTACTATTTTTCGCCATTATTATTTGTCTTTTAAAAATAAAGTTAGTTTTTAACTTTACTTCGATTTCTTATGCTGTAAATCATATAATTATAGCTACATGGAATAACAAACTGTAATCAGAGCTTTACTTCTAGGTAACATTCTTGCAATGCCAAAGGGTAACATTCTCGTTTAGTAAAATGCTTAAGTTTTCAGAAATATTATAGATGCTTATACAGGGACACTGGTACATTCATGCAATTCTTCAATCAGCCAATCGTGTGACTGGTGCACTGCATGAATTTATGCAGATCCAGGTCAAGAATGCATATAGTACATTAAAATTCAGTGTTAGGATTGCAAAGTTTCTGTACACTTTTCTTTATCCCATACTCAAACATGTTAACAATCAATAATCAATTAATCATCAATAATTAATGAGACGCACACTACCCCCCCCCACTGTAAGTTTTACACTGTAACATTTTTTTTAGGTTGAAACTAGTGCTGTCAATCAATTAAAAATGTTAATCCAGTTAATCTCAGTTATACTCTGATTTATTCGCATTATAAACCTTAAATGTTAAAATAAAGAAAACCATGTCAAGAGGTTAGTTAGAGGAAACAGATTATGTCGTTTTATAATATCTTAAACATTAACAGTTAACAAATGTTAAATTAAAATCTTATGAAGAGGAACGGCACTGCATGCAGTGGCTGGATTCTATGGAGTGTGACAACTCACCGCCGGCGGGGCTTCAACCCGGACCCTAAGATCCGAAAGTCAACAACCAAAAACCTTAACCACCACCACATCTTATGTTTAACGTATTCTTGTAAAATTAGTTCCTCTTAAAGATCGCTCAACCGCACAACTTTGGCTTTATCCAAACTTCCATCCAGAGGCTTTGGAAACTTGCTGTTCAGCAAACCTGGTAATGTTCCCTCAGTCATCTTATTATCTGTGCTAAAGTGCCATTATCACACAGAAGAAATTCAGTTGACATGACTATCATTTCCAGATAACCTCACCTGAATGTATAAAATAAATAAATAAATTCAGTTCTTTGTACTTTATAGTATTTTTTTTTTTTTACAAACCCCAGTTAGAAAACTGGAGTCAGAGCACAGGGTCAGCCAGGATACATCACCCTTGGAGCAGATAGGGTTAAAGGCCTTGCTTAAGGGCTCAACAATGGCAACTTGGCAGTGCAGGGGCTTGAACCCCTGACCTTCTGATCAGCAACCCAGCAACCCAGTAACCCAGAACCGATTGAGCCCACCACAATTCAGTGCTTCTGCTTTGTACAACCCACCAAAGCAACCCCAGATCATAACACTGTTTAAGCTTATGCAGTAGGCACTAGGCATGATGTGTGCTTCACTTCATCCACCTGACTTCTTACCATTATGCTTCCATCTTACAGGAACAGAGTAAATCTAAACTCATTAGACCACATGATTTTTTTTCAAAGCTTCACAGTAAATTGTTTACAGTCTATAAACCCGAAACCCTTCTTTCAGATTAGCTTTACTGTTATGTGATTTTCTTAAGGCTACACAGCTGTTTAGTCCCAATCCCTTGCGCTCTCTTTGCATTGCGAGTAGGGACATTCTCTTATTTTCAAAAATTTACTTTAGACCACATTTCATCCTGGAAAATAATGGTTTACCACTTTGCTTTTTGGTTTTAATAATGCCTTGGACAGGTTGAAGACCACTTTAGAAGTTTCAGCAATCTCCTTAGTTCTTTTCATTGCTTGATGCAAGGCAATAATTTGACCCTTCTGAAACAGAGTAACAAATTTACTACGACCACAAGATATTTCTTCTGACATGGTTGTTCAAGAAACGAGAAGCCACTCACTGCCTCAGTTAAAGTTAAATAACTTTTTATAGACTGGGCCATATTAATGACAGCAGTAATTATCCAACAGAAGGCTCGTAACTATTCGCTCAGTTAAATTTAGGTGGTGACTTACTTTTGGCTGGAAGGTAGAAAGGTCTATGTTCTCATATCATTATTTAATGGTGTATTAGTTAATTTAGCTCATACGCTGAACATAACATGCAAAAAAATATGCATCACTCTGAATATAGTTGTTTTGCCAGCTAATGTTAACTAATAAACCAGAAAAGGCAGCAAAACAGTAAAAAATTTTAAGACAGCGAAAACGAGGGAAAAACCATTTCTGTGAAAAGAGTTCTTTAAATGTATCTCTTTGAGGTATGAAGCAGGCATGTACTTTGAAGTGCAAACCAAATACTGCAAGCTGATTGACTGTTATTCCTTTATGTCTGCTGTCTTTTAGATCTCTCTATATCGAGTGGAATGTCAAAAGCATATAGTCATTATTCATGTAAATTCGATCACAATCCCAATTCAAGATTGTTTTATCGCCCAGACCTACTATACCGTATAAGCAGTTTAGTCCTGTACAGTATATACTGTACCGTACCTGGGGTACTGAGTTTACAATTTTGGGCAATAAATGTTTCTTTCAGCCAAGTTCTGAATATTATGGTTGTGTTAGAATCTCTGTACATGCATTCATTGTAAGTTTATAAAAAAGTCAGCAATTTAAAATTTCAATAATATTTACTGAACATTTTAATGTTTTTTTTAAGCATGTTGACAAGTTTGGTCTTTGATGTCCCTGTGTATTTCCTTGTATTTGTACAGAATACAAACAACAATCTTTAAGAAATCTTCAGTGACTCTTTATTTGCACGCTGCTGAACTGTAAATTGATGTGAAATTATTTTATGAATATAGAATATAGAACATTTAAGCTGTGAATATAGAAAATTTAAGCTGTGAATATAGAAAATGTAAGCTGTTTTTCAGATTAGCTCTTTACCGTTAAGTGATTTTCTTAAGCATACACAGCTGTTTAGTCCCAATCCCTTGAGTTCTCTTGCTCAAATGATGCGTGTTTTATTTCATAGTGCCGCTTAACATTACTGTTTTTTTTATTATCGCCACAGGTTCAGAACGTATGACACAAACTGGCTTTAAACTTCAAACAGGAAGAACACACACACACACACACACACACACACAGATCTTTCCTTTCATCACTGATGGGTTGGTTTTCATAGTCTACTTTCCTTTTTGTGTGTGTGTAAGCCATGCTGTGTCTTGGTTTTGTATCTGTTTCTTATGTCTATACTGTACATCTATCTACAGTATATAAGGTTAGGTTTTGCCTTGATAGGCTCTGTTGCGTAATGTGTATAAGAAAAAAACCTTCAGGTGATGTACGCATATACTAGATTACTGGTATATTAATTATTCCGAAAGAACCTGTCACTCGGTCTGGATCTGGACCATTTTCTGCCATTTAGTGATGCCTATAGTGATACTATAACCCTACGGCCAGTGAGTGCTAGTTCTGTGTGCAGAAACCCCACCACAAACACAGTTTAGGACAGTAAGGAAAAGCTTGTGGAGCACAACTTCATCAGGTTTGAGATGATAAACGCTGACTAAAGTGAGCACAGGGAGCTCTTTTTCATGCTTCAGGCTGTCTTCTATTTTTCTTCTGTCATCATCTTCCAGCCAAATGGGAGATTAGAGATATGCTATACAGCTAAGTGCAGATGTTTGCACCCCCCACACCTTAGTTTCTTTGCTAGGTGAATTTCCTTTTTTTTTTTCTTTTTAGTTTAGCTGGGTCAGTATTTTCATGTTCATAGTAACCTGAAATGATTTTCATCAGTACTTTGTTAAATATTCTAAAAAGTAGACATCCTTTTCCCAAAACACGTTGTATCTGTGCAGGATGTCTGATTCAAAAGCTTTGGGTACATCACATCCCCATTTAGACATATTGTACTGTACAGTATGTACAGAGGAGCACTAACTGCAATTCAAATCTGTTTTCCTCATTTGGTCTATTTCTAAATCAGACAGGCATAACGGCTTAAAACATTTAAGCTATGGACAGACAAGAGGCAGGTTGAACCATTTAATCATCAAAAAGGTGATGGTGCTCACCCGTGCCGTATTCCAGAAAGTTTACTTATTTGTCTGTTCATGCTTTCAGTTGTGAAAGAGAGAGATAAAAAGAGACTGCTTGGCAGAACATGTGAAGTTTTCACACACACACACACACACAGAACGAAAGCTGCAGGTCCAGGATGGACCCGTTCCCTGTTGCTATATTGTTTCTGTTAAGTTTTTCATTTCTTCCTTTCTTTGTGTGCACTGTATAAAAACAAGCACGGCTAAAGTTTCACCTCCCTCCTGAGTCTTCCTCCACAATCTTCTACGGAGGTTTTACACCACAATCACTCGTTTTATTACTTTTACTCCAGCTTTCTATAAACGACTTAATATATCTGATACTTTCTTATAGAATAGGCTTTGTTCTTGATGGTTTTTGTCTATCTGTAGGTTAACGTAAATCTTCTGAGCATGTTTAAGGGAGAATAGAGTAAGCTAGGATCTCAGGTGGCTTAGGCGGACAATTTCTATCTAAATAAAACAAAGATTTTGTGTGTACATTGGTCAGAATTTGTTCATTCAATAAAACCTTTTCATTTTATATGCTGAAGGACCTGAAATTTCATGTCTGCATGTCTGTATGTCTGTCCAACCAGATTTTGGGTCACGCAAACTGGCTCAACACAATTTAATTGCCTAAAGTTTTACCTGCGCCATAAATGAAATCAAAATGTTGAGTAGAAGTGAAGTTATGAGCCACCCTCACGCCACAGCATGTGACATTATGTGGGCTCTTCACTCAACAGAGCCAAGCAATGCAATACCAAAAAAAAATGAATTTATATAAATGATAAAATATCTCATACATATTCAATCTGAGCTTAGCAAGGCACACGTGCATACATATCTCCATCATAAATATGCTGGCTCCACTGAGAACCAAGACCCCAATATCCTCATGTGTCTCGTGCATTTGTGTGCATTCTTGTGTAATCATCTTCCTACATGACTTGAATGCAAGCGGTCTTGCCTATGGACTCTGGTTTAAAGAAAACAACCACTTGGAAACCCATTTGAGACTTTTTTTATTTTCCCACATAAAGTGGATGCCTCGGGAGATTTACTTCATTTTCCAAGAAAACTGATGAGTGTTTTACATCTGACAGAGGCAGAGTGAAGCGAGTGGTATAGAAGCAGCGCTCCCTGTGTCCTTGAATAAGATGCTGGGTTTGGACTAGTATTTCCCAGGCTGATGAAATGACATCTCGTTATGACCGTAGAACGCTGCCACTAATTGGTTTGTCCACACCTGATTTCTATCTAGGAGTCTATAATCTCAGATGACAGCTGTCAAGGTCATTCAGTGGTATGAAACTCTGTGAGCACTTTTCCTTCCCTTTCTTTGTCCTTTTCGGCAATAAATATGAGCTCCGGCCTTCATCTCCAGTGTTCGATGTACAAATTTTTGAATGTCAGAAAAGACAACGCAATGCCAACTGCTTTGAAAAGAATCATATCAATTTCTAAGACCCATGTGAGGGGAATCAAGACATCACACTGTATTTACCAGAGGTGGGCAAAGTACACACGTTTTGTGAGATTCCTCAGGGCAAGTATTCTTCTTCTTCTTTGTCTTTCAGCTCTGTCCTTTCAGGGGTCGCCACAGCGAATCATCTGCCTCCATCTAACCCTATCCTCTGCATCCTCTTCTCTCACACCAACTAACTTCATGTCCTCTCTCACTGCATCCATAAATCTCCTCTTTGGTCTTCCTTTAGACCTCCTGCCTGGCAGTTCCAACCTCAGCATCCTTCTACCGATATATTCACCATCTCTCCTCTGAACATGTCCAAACCACCTCAATCTGGCCTCTCTGACTTTATCTCCAAAACATCTAACATGGGTCGTCCCTCTGATGAACTCATTCTTGATCCTATCCATCCTTGTCACTCCCAAGGAGAACCTCAACATCTTCAGCTCTGCTACCTCCAACTCTGTCTCCTGTATTTTCTTCAGTGCTCCAGGGCAAATATGACTCAAGTAAAAGTACAAGTGCAAGACCTCCATTTGCATGTGTACTTGAGTAAAAGTATAAAATCCTCATCTTGAAATTTGATTAAGTATCTATAGTAGAGAGCTTTTATAAGCTCACTGTAGGTTTTTTCACAGTAAAACAATTCTCTCTCTCTCTCTCTCTCTACAGAATGAACTGTTTTTGTCATTGTTTATAACCAGGTCCACTTCTGATTTTTAAACACCTGTTACGTCAATTACAGTTAATAGTTAATAAAAACTCCTGCTTCAAATACTACCAGTGTAGTTATATAACGCAACACCATGCAGAAATATACCTAAGTAGAAGTACAGATATTTGCTATACGATGTGGTGGAGTAAACGTAAGGAGTATCCTCTAATAAAACTACTCAAGTGAATTACAAATCCAAAAATCTATGAAATATGTACTTAAGAACTCCCACCACTGTGTACAAAGAACTAAGAATAAAAGGCACATCAGGACTCCAGATTCAGCTCCAAGGTTTCGTGGGAGAGAAACACAAAGAGTAGTTGTGATTTTCTCCTGCACTTGTTTACAATTGTGCCTTAGAGTCTGATATGGATGAGCTCAATAATAGATTTCATTAATCCACTGGCCCTGGTTTAATGACTACAGGAATGTCTGGATATTATTACCCTTTAACTTTTCACTGCTTTTTCGCCTCCTGGGCCTGACAGTTGGATGAAGCTGTAATTGTGCAAATGGGTCGTTCATTGGAAACGTCATGCTTCATCAAATAGCACAATAAGTACCTAGTAAATAGCAATAAACTTTCATAATTCTGCCCTGTTTATTGATATGTTCACTTTCCCAGCAAAAAATGTATTAGTGATAAACACCAATTTCCCATTATGAAATCAGGTAATAAAATTAATACACCTATTTCTATTTCACCTTACTCAATTACACAAAACTCAGGGGCACAACTGTAAACAAGTGCAGGAGAAAATTACAACTCTGTGTTTATGCTTCCATTTGGTGACCAATTAAAAATTAATATTATTATTATTATTTTAAATATTGATGTTATTTGCGTTGGTGACTGTGTTGTACAGGGACAGCTCTCCTGTCTCCGAGTTCAATTTGTTTTGAGATTCTGTTAGTATCACCATTTTATAAATATCCCAAATTCTATCATTTTTGCGGGGCATTTGGTTAACGTTGTAAACAAACTTAATAATAATTGACTCCTTTCACACAAGGTGCTGTGCTGCCTGCCAGTGCATGAATAGTTTAGATTGCACCTGTGGGATTATTGCGGAAAGGCAACATTTTGTCCATCGCAACTTCTTAACATCATTCCTTATGTCCAATCTCACTCATCCCACACTCACTCATCGTCTATAGCGCTTCATCCTGTATACAGGGTCATGGGGGCCTGGAGCATATCCCATGTACTTATGGCGCAGGGTGGGGTACACCCTGGATGAGGTGCCAACCCATTACGAAATACACACACACACATATTTACACGCTCGTTCACACACTATGGGAAATTTGGGAACACAATCAGCCTAATCTGCATGTCTTTGGACTGTGGGAGGAAAGCAGAGTACCTGGTACACCGAGGCAGGGCTAAAACACGGTCCCTGAAGGTGCAGGGTGTCCATGCCGCCTCATGTCCAATTATTGATCATTATTTTTTATAATGACTAATCACTAATGAGCACTGTTACCATGACGAGTCATTAGTTACTTTTGTTTTTAATGAACAATCACTAATTACCAATGTTCTCAATGACCAATTACTGATCATTGTTTGTTCCAACAACCAAACACTAATCACTGTAGTTTGTCTATAAACTTCATCTACAAACTTGTTTGATTTCTTTCTTCTTTCTCTTTACATCACGCTAATTGCAACTGCAAAAGACGTGCTAATTGCAATTTTCTTTCTTTCTTTTTCTTTTTTTGAAAAAAAAAACTACGACTGACAGCATACAAACATTTCTAACTTTTAATAAAAAAATTCAATTATGTGTACAGTATATAATCAAACAGGGACTATTAAATAGCTACATTTTGTTATAAACTTGACACAAGGTTACAGAACTTTCTCCAGGTTACCATTCAAAGCATTTCCTTTCAAATAAAGTCCAACAGAAAAATCAACAGGGACGGTGAAGGTTATCAAGATAGAAGATTTGTAAAATGCTGCGACCCCCCCCTACTGTATATATGATGTAGAATATAAGCAAAGACACATGTGACTGTCTACTAAAACTGAGATGAGAGTGCACCCCTTCCCATGACAGCGCACGGATACAGATGGTTGCAGGGGAATTAGAACTCGCAATTTCTGGATGATGGAGTGAATGCATTTCTAATTGCACTACTTGGAAGCACTTGTGCAATATGCACAGAATAAATTATATCCATGCTGAAAACCAGTTCAATCCTTAACCATTTCATATCTTTTCAGGAATACTCACTGCCTCTTGACATTCTTGACAACACCTTACTGCAGGGGTTTACAACCTTTTTACCTTGGCTTGCATGTAAGAAAACCTGAGACCTCTTACAACAACCTACCTCAGCCCAGCCCAGGGATTTACACAAAACAAGGAAGAAATTGATCTTATAAATTGTTTTCTCTGCAAAGTTTTAATTATACTGTACATGTTTGATTATGATCTTATTTTTAACATGGGCAAATCTACATAATTCCAACAATCTTACAGCCTTAGAGCAGGCTCACGTACCAACTTTGATCTTTGGTGCACCTTGAGGGGGCGTGGGCGTGTTTGGATGTTGGGAACCATAGCCTTATTAAACATGTATGATGTTGGTAACAATTTAAATTTAAGGCTGAAAAGCTCTTTTTAATATTTGCAGCTCAAGATCTAGAACATCTCAGATGTTTATGTTAATGTTATGTAATTCAGAAATAATCAAATGCATGAAAAAACTGTGCCACAGTCACCAAAATCAGGCCACTGGAAATTTAGACAATCATTACACTATGACTGAAAGTTGGGGTGCTACAGTATATCATACACCAATAACCGATTCTAATCAGAGGCTTTAATTAGAGCGAATCTGCGAATACTGTGTTGGATTAATCAATGTGCGATATTTCTAGCTCCGATCATACGTCCTGGCTTGACTCAAATGGTCCGTACACTTTATTGAGCCTCAGTAAAAATTCAGACTTTCTGATCAGTTTGGAATTCATTGGTTGTCTTGGCAACACAGCAGACGGATCTGTTTGATGCCTTATCGGGAAATTGCACTGAAAAATGGCAACATGCATTAAACAAAAGTGCTGCCAATCAAACTTGTGAATCAAACTGAAAAAATAAAAAAACCTCCAGTTAAACAGAGTTCAAACAAACTTTTGATTATCTGCTTTTCATCTAGGCGTTTTTCTTTTTTAATCAGAAAAATCATTCAATGTAGAAGAATTCTACAGCAACCAAGTGAAACGCAGTGTGCGAGCATAAGCCTGTCTGTTTTCTCTGCAGCTTCAGTAAGATTTAAATGTACAACATTTGTAGATAAGGGAGAGCCATGGTAGTCACGGTCCATTGATAATCATTTCAAGTCAGGCAAGATTCAAAAGAAGAAGGAAAAAAAAAACATAGCATGTCTAAGGCCACGTGAACAGCTTCAATACGTCCTGGTGCATAACGAGATGAACGGGACTTTTTCAAAAGAAGTTTCGATGGTGGTGGAGAGCCATGTCTGAAGACTTCAGCATACTCAACTAGGAGCCCATGGCTGTGCAAAGAAGGGATCGGCTTTGCAGCTTTACAGGCTTGCACGATCATGAGGAAAAACAGAAACGGCATGTTCTGATCCTTATTTTCGAAGAGAAATAAGATGTAGGTGGCACAAGATGGTACCATTTAAATAAACTGAGGGTTGAAGATGCGATACTTGGCATAAATTGCCAGTAATGGCTAACTACAGGCTTGTTGGCTAAGTGTGTGTTTGGACGTTAAGTTTACACAGCTGCTGTGTGCAAATGCGTGTGGCAAATGAAGCCTCTGGACAATGTCCATAAGTATTTAATACAGAAGGCGTTAAGATCTGGTGAATGTGCCAGTCATAGCTTATTATTTACACCATCATCTCTTTAGTGGCCACTAATATCTGGATTTAAATATTTAATTAGTTGGTAAAAGTCAGGAGAATACACATTCTGATACAACAGCAGGTGACAGCATGCACCTACTGGAGAAGCGTTGTGAACCGACTTTAAACACGAAAAGAAGAGAACAAGGAAGTTAACCTTTGCGTTATGCCGAATATTAGTCAAGTTGAAGTCAGTGCAATTATAATATTTTTCCCCCCAAAAAAAGTCAAAAGCAATGCTCTGGCTTTTACGTCATCAGCTATGGCTTTGTAGGTCAGAGGATGAAATGGTCATGAGCTACACGCTAAACAGAGACTGTACTTCTGTTCTCCCATATCTGATTCGATCCATGCCTTAGTACACTGTACCGTTGTCACAACCACCTTTTTCAAAGTGGCAACAATTCTTGAGAGTAAAGCAATCGTGTTCTCACCGGTTAAAATGAACCAGAGTTTGGGGTCAAGTGTTCTCGGAAACAATAATGGGCCCTAATATGAAAACGCCTTAAATTATTCAAGTTTTTCCTACAATGTTACTGCCAATATTTCACTTTTTTAATACCTTCATGCACCAGTTAGCCAGCTAACATTGGTGGAGCCGTGACTCGTATAAAGACAAACTGTCGATTCAATTTGATTTCTGCCCATTTCCGATTTGACCAACAAAACATGTGGTCCATTTAATTGGACGGCTCTAAGCATTACCTTGCCTGGCAGGATTTCTGCAACATACTGTATTTGTACTCCGTAGCCATAAATCTTCATAATCTTCACTCCAAAAGATAGACAGTTTGCTATCAAGTGTGAATTAAGGTTAACTCATTTCATTCTTGGCACAAGATCTGGTGCAGTGTGTAAGGGAACTATCGTGTGCATGTGTGAGCCATGGTACAGTATATAAACGCCCTAATGAGCAAATCCTTCAGAGCCAACAGACTGAGCCCCATTACAGAGGGCGAACTGCTGTGGAGCAGGTTCCAGCTGTGTTTATGCTCCCCTGCGGTGTACGGCACACATGTGTGGCACTCTGTAATGAAGACGCCGGTTTAGACACGCCTGCTCTCCTCTACTGCATTCACTCTTGAAGGAACCACATGCTGCTCTCCATCACTGCTTGAGAGATAAAGTGGTGCTTACAGATGGAAATCAGATCCAACACCCTCTCAAGCTCCTGCTCGCATTGATTGGTCCTGAAAGACAGATACTTTCACCGAGTCTCCTTCGGGAAAGGTTCTGGCTCTGGATAAATAAAGAAGCTTAAATTTGGAACTCTAATTCAGGATCAGGTTGCTGGATTTCAGGAACAGCACTTCTACTAGGTTTGGGGTCAATTTGATTTACTCAGACTATGAATTTATTCAATATATTTACCTTCTTAAAACACTACGGGAAAAGGACTGGCTCCATTGGTGACTCCTGTAATTCTTTTACAAGTAGTTTAACACATTGTAATTTGTCATACCAGTTGAATAAGGGGAAGGAATATACCATGTGAGAAATAGGGCACATGGGGATGCTGTCATAGAAACATAACCAACAGCTACGTGTACATGGAAAATAGTTATTTATTGCAGTTAAAATTTACATTTACATGATCAAAGCGTTTAATCTCTTTATATATATATAATTTTTTTTATTGTAAATTTTTTTCTTGTTATATTTTAAATAAATATAACAGAAGAATGTTTATTTAGGTCAGGTCAAGAATGCAGTCGTATGTATAATTGGATGATGCATCATCAGTTTCCTTCATGGCAACTCATGTCACCTACTGCTACCATCACATGGGCCAGCAGAAAGAGTATATCTATTCTAACAAGAAAGAAACAATCAGATCAAGTGTTTAAATGGCTATTAAAATTAGGCCGGCTCAAACCAGACTGTTCTGATTGATGCATGATTCATGGCCGATGCATGAAAAAACATGAGGCATATTTTTTTTTCTGGCTGGGTTATTATGCCGATTATTATTATTATACAGTATAATAATAATAATAATAATAATAATAATAATAATTGCTCCTGTTATTACATAATTTACATAATGTTTAGATTCTATAAATCTGCTTTGCGACAATGACCATTCTTAAACGCACTATACAGGTAGTCCCTATACAGATATGTTAATGGTTTTTGGTGTTCATTTACATTTAGGCATTTGGCAGACGCTCTTATCCAGAGCGACTTACAATTTATTTATTTATTTTTTAAAAATCTCATAACACATCAGAGCAGTTGAGGGTTAACGGCCTTGCTCAAGGGCCCAACAGCGGCAACTTGGTGGTTGTGGGGTTTGAACCTGGGGTTCTTCCGAACCGTAGTCCACTGCCTTATCCACTGAGCTTCCCCTGGCCCCCATATTACTGCTGATTGGTGTATAGTGATTCTTTTACTAGCCTGTCTTGCCATGGAACAGAAAAACTGCAAATTCTAACATCCTTCATTGTGACAAAGCACAGTTGATACCCGAAAAAGCGAATTGTATCGAATAGACAGTCTACCTACAGTAGGACGCACAGTTCTAACTGGTACACAGTGTACCAATGTTGGAGACTTTTTTTTTAAATGTTAAATAAATTTCTTACTTTTACAGCATTTGGTGACCACCCTTATCTAGAGCAACTTACATTTTTATCTTATTACTGTATACATCTGAGCAGTTAAGGGTTAGGGGCCTTACTGTGGGGCCCAACAGTGGTAACTTGGTGGTGGTGGGGTTTGATCCAGGAACCTTCAGAACCATAGGCCAATGCCTTAACCACTGAGTTACCCCTGATTAAAATAATTATATATATATATATATATATATATATATATATATATATATTTTTTTTTTTTTATTTTTTTAATTAAACCTACACATTTTTTTGTAATCCATTAGTGTGAATAGAAGGCTCAGTGCAAGTTGTAATTATCCTGAAAACGGGTTAGAACGAGAATGTTATTATAATCCCGTCATTTGCCTTATTGACATTATGTCATGGTCATGGTGTTGTACAAAGTTACCCAGCAACTTCTGACCAATCAGATTCAAGAATTTAAATTGATGTAGTATGGCTTTGAATATAGACTTAAAAAAAAAACATATTCACTATGTATAATAATCAAAATGAATAACAAATCTTATTAACGGTGTTAATGTAGTTATTAATGTGATTTTGTTTAAAAATAAACATCAAATAGTGCATCAGTTTAATGAGCTAAACAACATCCCGTCCCTGAACAGTTTATCATTTACCTGACACATGACATCAGATGCTTAGTGGAGAGAAATAGACTGATACCGTTCTGATAATCAATCACCGCCTGAGAGTTGTTTATGTCCTGCAGTCATTCTCCTGTGACTTCTGCTTTGTGTGCTCAGTCGGATTTTCTCCGCCCTCCCTTTCATCATGCTCCTATGATGGATATTTAACACACAGCAACAGAGGAGCAAAAGCCTTCCATCAGCTGGAGACTCAAGACTCAGCCAGATTTCACACTCCTCTATAATCAGTCAGCTGAAACCAAGACCGTAAGACTTAATTATACACGCAGGTCTTGTTTTAGAGCCATCCGTCTGAGCCCCAATGAGGCCTGAGATTCATGCTACAGAGAAAGATTAGGATCAGGGCTCCAGTGATTCATGCAAAAAGTGCTGACCGCCAAATGAACCAACAAATGCTAAATCAAATGCACACGTTACTACTTTACACACAGGAAACAAAATAAAGTGTATCTGGTTTCTGCTTTGTTTTTAGATTTTCTTTTCATCAGCACAGTTTGAGTTTGGGTTTATGGCACGTTAAGTTAAAAACAGTTGGGACCCAGACGACCACACATTGATTGGACATTCAGGCACAAATTAGCTTTTTTCGAGTTTAATTCAGATTCTGTGACTTTACATTCACTGCATTATGTTTTATCCATTATGCTGCGTGTAGCAGAACAATGGCCTATCAGACTTTATATAAATGCTTGTCGAGGACCCGTCTGGCCAGATGGCCTCTAGTTCATAATTCATCTCGGTTATGCTCGCAGTGGATATACCCTATATTACCAAAGATATGCAAACATCTGACCATTACACCCATATTAACATGATTGTCCAAAATGCATAAATGTATCATATGGGCATTTACAGGTTAACAGTTAGTTTCCGTCTGATGGGACGACAGGCATTCCACAAGTGATGATATAGAGAGTATAACAGCACTGGGATGTTTAAAACAAATCTGAATACAACCTCGGATCAAGGGCACTACTTAGTATGGGGAATAAGGGACTATCTTTCCATTTTACACTGTTTGGGATTTACCCCAGGACCCCAGAAGTTAGCTGATATTCTAAAGCGAAATAAGTGAAAATATAAAGTAAATCGCTTATCAGGATTATCCTCCACCTTCAGGTTCTGCTGTTGTTCTGTATATCAGCAGGGCTGTGATGCCTTCCATACTGATATTCAGTACAACAGGATGACCTCAAGCTTGATATTGCTTATGTATTAACTTTAAATGCATGTAATATATCATCATATATTTCTTTAAAAAATGTGCACCATATGTAAAAACTGGTCCTGGAAATTGATGTTTTCCAGCTGGCGAATTACAATCCTAGAGCACGAAGGTAAGATTTGAACATACTGTCATGTTCGTTTAGCAAAAGATTTTGCTTACATATAAAATAAAAAAAAGAAAGATTTTTAATCACAATATATCACACTAGAGCACACCAGGAAACAGAGCCCATGCAACATGATGCCCAGCCATGCAATCAAGCTTACTTTTACTGCACAGTAGGATAATTAATTGGATTAAATTTGGTTTTCACTCCAACCACTGCCTGGACATTTTCACACAAATGGTTGGATTTTTTTTTTTTTTTTGTCCACTAAGCTAAAAGAGTGAATTAAGCCCAGAGCATTATTTGTAGATGGTTGTAGGAGGCTGATGAATAGAAAGCACAGACATTGTCTTGAGCCAGAGCTTTAAAAGTCACTTCATTACGAAAGCTATTTCGCCTCTGGGGCCGTTTACACCCCTGGTTCAATTTCTAAACGCTAAAAGCTGCCACAATTTAATCTGATGTGAGTGATATTCTTAACATCTACCAAACTTAACCAATAAAAGAGGCTGTTTTCTATAATTAACCACGTTTCACCAGGATACACATCCTAATCAGTCCTGGTTAGATGGTTTCTTTTACCCATTTTTCCATGTTTAATAGAAACCATTATAAAATTCTAAATTATATAAAAAAAATGCTTTGCTTTCAAATAGATAACCAATAACAGAGTCATGGTAGGGAAGGATAGTGGAGGGCAACTGCAGTGCTTTTCTTTCATGCTACATGATTAAATAAAAAATCTTAATAATCATTGACTACATTTATGAAATTAATTGCTTGACTTAATAAAAAGTCAGTTGAAATTCAGATTTCAATTCAATTCTATTTCTATAGACATTTTAATGATAGACGTGGTTGCATAGCACCTTGACAGAAATAAAAATTCTGGATATATATTGCGAAATGTGCAATTTATTTTAACGTTATCAGTTAATCCCTCCTGAGCAGGACACCAGCTAAGGTGGCAAGAGGAAACCTTGATAGGAACCAGACAAGTAGCTACGTTCAAGTATGACCCACTGCACAAAGGATCTACTTCCTGTTACCATTGATGCTATAGCCGAACCTAAACAATTGTTTCCTTATCAGTCTCCCACAGATTGTTTTGGTATAAAGAACCCGGACTCTGAACGTTCACCATCCAGGTTCTGGTTTTTATTGTAGGAATAATGTCTAATGTCTTAGAATGAGCGTAATTAAATTACAAGTCTGCCATCTATTTGCAGTAAAGCTATAACTATACCATTCAACGCTAAAACTAGCATGAATCTGACAGGTTTGGCCTTGATACTAAGTCCATAACATGCATAAACCTCTACCTTCACCATACTCCAATGTTTAATTGATACATGTCCTGTATGCCATCAAGCTATTGTTTTACACCCTGTTTTTATACTGTAGATTACTCTTTTAAAGAAATGCAATAAAAAAGAAAAAAAAAAGAAAAGATAAGAAGGAATTTCAGCCTCCTTGCATTTTTTGACGCTGACTAGTGTTCTTGTAAGCATCTGTTTATTGATGGCTATCCTGATGCAAAGAAAAGAATGTCGCACCATGCACTGTGTCTTAAAACCGTTTATAGTAGCTTTAAGCATAAAGGCTTCAAAGATAAGAAGGAAATGAATCAATAAAATCCACTTCGATTCTCAGACTCCTCAAACAACAAGGGGTGGTTTGTTTCCTCATTTGTGAATCAAATTTGTGATTGCGGAGATCATTTTTATTAGTTAGCCTTGACAATCAGACAGTGGGAATCACAGCTACAGTATTTGTAATAGGAAAAATAAAAGCATTTAAATACACATGGTGTGACATGCAAGAACTCAAAGGACTGGGACTAAAGGCATGTGTGGTCATAAGACAATCAATTGTTATTGAGACTCATCAGGGAAAAAAGGCTTCATTTGCTACAGAGCATAAAGATTGGCCTTTGAAACAACGGAAAAACATCACAGCCTGATGAGTGCTGATTGACCCTATTCCAGAGAGATAGGCACATCAGGGTAAGACGGGACGCGCATGAAGAGATGCACATCCCATGCATACTGTCCACTGTACAAGCCTCTGGAGGCAGTGTTATGATCTGGGGTTGCTTTAGTTGGTCAGGTCTAGACTCAGCATTGTTTTGTGGCAGAATCCTGACCATAAAAATAATGTCTTTGGGATGTGCTTTTTTTTTTTTTTTTTTTTGGGTGTTTTCACATTAGGGTCCTGGGATCATTTCCCGAGAACGATTAAATTATGAACCTATGTCTTCTTCATTTTAATCAGTGAGAATCAACTGACGACCTGTACTTAATGACCAGGTTATTACATCTATGGAGTCTTTCCTACCTGATGGCACAGACATATTCTCACTCACACACTCATTTATCATCCATACCGCTTTATCCTGTATACAGGGTGGCGGAGACCTGGAACCTATCCCAGGAGACCACAAGGCAGGGTACACCCCGGACAGGGAGCCAATTCAGGGCAAACACACACACACTCATTTACAGGCAATTTTGGAATGCCAATTAGCCTATTCTGCATGTCTTTGGACTGAGAGATGAACCCAGACCCTGGTGGTGCAAAGTGACCCTGCTAACCACTGAGCCACTGTGCCGCACCAGGCAGCATATGATAGTATAACAACTGACTTTAATTCTATGTCCCTGATTCTGGAAAATTGTCTATCATGCTGTTCATGCTAATTAATCCACCTAGTAAAAATGTTCTACCATTATCCAAGTCGTATACTCTGAATTGTTTTGGCTCATGTCCTTCACACTACACCAAATGTCTTTTAATGAGAATTTTTTTTTCTTCATGTAAACATGTCACCAGTTGGAAAACAGATAATTAAACAAATGACTTTTTTTTTTTTTTTTAATAAACATCTGCTTATAAAAAAAGCCTATTAGCGTATAGATCAAAATAAGTGTGTGCCTGTACTGGAATGCCTGCGTTGAAATACCAACAACTGGCCATATATTTTCTATAAAATGCTGTCAGAGTCGTGTTTGTCCCTTTGCAACTAACTGGAAAATTCTAACAGACGGACGTAAAGGACGTATTCATCAAACACTAAGCCGATCTGTTCTACTTCTCCACTCCGGGAAAGTGTTATTGATCCCATGAGAGTCCCTTTGTCTCCAGTGGGAGAGGAATTTATTAATAAACACCAGGCAGCCAGATGAATTCACGCTGATTAATTGGCAAACCCTGAAATAACTTATGATGCGTACAACAGGAGCAGGATGTGGCATGAGCCAGCACAAAGCTGCCTGTGTATGGCATGGCATTAGGATTCAGAACACAGGTGAGTAAATAGTAGTATTTGTTTTTTAATGACCTCAAATAGTATTGAAATGTCAGTTAAAATGACAGCCTGAAATATTCACGTTGAATAAAATGAGAGTTTAGGCCTCGAAGGGCTTATATCGTACATGGCTTCAAGCATATTAATTCAACTTCCATCACTTTACACTGAGTGAAACAAAAGGACGTTGCTGTTACACTTCAGTCGCTCACTTAGCAATGAAATATCATCCCTCACTTCCTCCTCGGCGTGACGGCGTCTGTCACGAAACAGCTGCAAGTGAATTTCCTGATGGACGAAAAGTGCAACGTATACTCATAGGCTTTATATCTCCTGTGTAAACCCTTTATGGACATACTTTTCTGTTATCCACCATCAGAAATAAGAAATAAAACAGTTCTGTTACCACTTACCTTATAATAACTGTACACAGTCACTCCCTTACCTCTCTTTTAAATTTAATAAAAGAACAATTACAACTTGTCATGGTATATAGAGAACCCTGGAAAGTGCAAACTCCTCTGGTGGACACTCTCTTATTAAGAAAAAGGGAGCAAAGTGCTGACACTTGAACACATTATTTTTGAAAAAAAAAAAACAAAAAAAAAACTCAAGAGCCATACTGTTTTTCTTAGCTGCTTTAAAAAAAAAACATCAGCATGCTCTGAGCAATCAAAGCCAAAAAAATTGCAACACTCTGGTTTAATGATTGTTGATAAGCATAGGATGCATAATATCGTTTCCTCTTACTTTAGCTCATCATTGGATGGCAAGCAGAGCTCGATAGTATGTAAAGCATTTCATCTACGGCTGACAAAAATCTACAAAAAGATACACACAGCAAAATCACCACTGTAGTAGGGTTGCAGTGGATCCGGAGCACAATCGTTCACATCTGGGGCATCTTAGAGTCACAAATCCAATTTAATTTAGGAGGAGAGAAACCTTGAGGAAACAATGAGAGATTGTGTGTAACTCACTGACAGCATCTGATCAGGTGTACGTTTCATGGTCGGGGAAAAAAAAAAAATATATATATATATATATACACACGATATATGGGCTTCTCAAAGTCCAGACTTCAGTCTTGATCTTAACTGCATTGCAATTCAATCCAGACGCAGCCCACACCTGAAACTACACTCACTTACTCACTCACTCGTCTATACCGCTTTATACGATTCATGGTCACAGGGGCCTGGAGCCTATCCCAGGAGACTTAGGGTACAAGGCGGGGTACACCCTGGATGGGGTGGCAATCCATTACAGGGCACATTCACACACTACAAGCAATTTGTAATCTGCAATTAACTCGGGGGAAACCCATCAAGCACAGGGGAAACATGCAAACTACATAAACACAGACCTCTAGGCGGGAATCAAACCCGGAGTCTGGACATGCAAGGCGCCAGTGCTAACCACTAAGCCACTGTGCCACACACCTCAAATTAGTAGTTCAATAATATAATGTGATCTATGTTTCCTACTGTAAAATCAAAACCCCAGGGTGTTAAACGTAATAAAATGTTAGTTAAAGTTAGATCATTAAGGCCACCCTGGCCTGAGATTAAGCCTAAATGTAATCATTGTCATGGCAACGTTGACAGCCGGCAAGTACATGAGAGAGTTCGTGGGTTAGCTAACAAGTGCCTGTTCAAAGACCTACTTACCTAAAGACTAACAGGCTTTTACATTCTGTAACGTGGGCACGTACAGCCTAAATTTAGCATCTTCCGTCAGTGAACATTACGTCCCCTGTGCGGTGAGGATGTCCTGATACAAATATGCAAAGGAAAGGTGTATGACCTCCGTCTCCATGTTTTTTTCATGCTTAAAGGATGGGAAGCACCTTAAGCACATTAAGGTTTCTTTCCCATCTTGTCCACAAATAAATTCAGTAGCAGAGCTACTACAAGAGAGTTTCGGTGCTGGAAATCCAATTATATTCTGCAACTTCCTCATCATCATGCTGCATGCTGCTCATGGCTGCTTAGCAATAGTAGATGCCACAGAAGCACAAGCTCCAGAGAGCTTTGGAAAGAAGGAGAAAGCAGCATGGCTGGCGTCTTCCACGTTTTTAGACGTGACATGTGAATGGCCCCTTAGGACGTCATATAATTTCAAAATCAATTTAAAATCACAGTGTCTTGTAGTGTTGTCCTTTAATGTCAGTTGTGACCTCTGAAGTAAGTGGATTATTTAGGCATCAAAACAAATAAACTTATTATTTTACAAACTTGCTTGTTTAGTATGTTTAGATATAAAAATCAATCAATGAAAGCTATTATTTTGTTAAAATTTCTCTTAAAACACTTTTTAATGTTAAAAGCTGGAGCCGTTTAGGTTCACAAGCAACAATTTGCACACAGTGTCATTTCTTTTGCACTTGGAACCTATTTTAAATGTTTCTGACACTTTAATCTATGTTGCTTCAAAGTTAAAGTTGCTTTGGTTTAAACATCTGACTGCAGTCACACAGTTGCATTTGTCTGCAAGGATCTGTTTTGTAATAGTGTACAGATAGTAAGAACAGTGTAGGATCATGTGGGAGAATAGTCAAAAACAAGGTAGGGTCGGTAGGGTCACAGGGTTAAATAGTCAAAATAGGTTGATGTCACAGCGTAGAAAAGTCAAACAAGGGGTTTTGGGTGGGTTAATCCAAATTAGGGTTAGGGTCACATGGTGGAAAAGTCTGATTAAGATAGGTTTAGGCCACGGGTAGCCCAGTGGTTTAGGCATTGGACTACGGTTCGGAAGATCCCAGGTTCAAACCCCACAACCACCATGTTGCCACTTTTGGGCCCTTGAGCAAGGCCCTTAACCCTCAACTGCTCAGATGTATAATGAGATAAAAAATGTTAGTCGCTCTGGATAAGAGCATCTGCCAAATGCCTAAATGTACAGTAAATGTAGAGGGTAGAATAGTCCAAACAGGGTTGGGTCACAGGTTTGAATAGTCAAAGCAGGGTAGGCTCATAGGCTTTAATAGTCTAAACAATGTACTGTAGGTTCAGATAGTAGGATAGTTAAAATAAGGTAGGATCACAGGTAAGAATAGTAGCAACAGGGTAGAAAAGTCAAAACAGGGTCACAGGGTAGGACAGTCAAAACAGGGTACGGTCACAGGGTAGGACATTGATTGAGATAATTAAAATAGGGTTGTGTTACAGGGTCCGATAGTCAATACAAGGTACAGTAGTATTGACTTGTGTATTTGCCCTTTGTATGATAAACACTTTTTTATATTATACTTGATTTGTGCATGATTCGCATGGTTACTGTAAATAGTTTTTTAGCCAAATATTTTATATGTAGATCACATTTGATAGTGTCCTCTAAAAAAGCTCAAATAAAACTCTTATTAGACACTCACTTTTTTTGAACGTGTCAGCTTTATATCTACATGTAAATGAGGACTCTGCTCACATTTCCGTAAAGGAGCACCAGCGAAGTTGGACCTAGTGACATTTACAAATCACTATTAATTGATGCCGGAAAGACAATTAATCCAATTTTAAAGAATCTGATTTAAATTGTGTTTTACACACAGAACAACTATAGCAATACTTAGAAGATTAATCTTTGGCATCAGATAATTAATTAAATGTCTTGGAGGCAGAAATTTAAATCCTGAAGTTAAAACATGCATTTAACCTTTGGCTGCCCTTAATTTCCATTACTGTCATAGTAGACAAGTGGACTCGGATTTTATCATTTCATATTTAGCCTAACAAGGATAGGGTAACCCAAACAGGGTAGTATTGCAGGGTAGGATAGTCAAAACAGGGTGGGGTATTATTTTCAAGACCAAATAAAACAGATAAACAGAATAAATCTAATGCCATTTCCTATTTTATAGTATTTATATGAAATATTATTATTTTATCCACCTGAGGAAATAAGCTCTTCCTAAGCAGAACTCTAGAAGCTAAAAAAAAATGTTTGAACCTTGAGTGTATCAGGCAAAATGATATAAAAAACATATTACTTTTATCCTCGTAAGCTACAGGCCAAGGGTGATTCTCTTAACTCTACTTGCTCAAAATAGTGTTCTAAATGGTGCAGATTAAATAATCATTTTTACAGAAACAGATGGGTGTAACAATTCATCCATTTTATTGATGCATTAGGCACTGCCCTCTCTATTCTGTAAATGGCAAACCCAAGCCACCATATGTAGCCGTCACTATGCAAAGAAAATGCATCCTCAGCTCAACACTCTGTCAAAGACCGGGCTGAAATAAACACTGACAAGAGCGAAATGTTATTTCCCAACTAGGGTTATCAATAAAGAGGACAGAGAGAAACAATATCAAAGCAGCTGAAAGAGACACATAAAGAAAGGGATATTTCAGACAGTAATACAGCTCGTACAGCAGGCATGTCCTAGAAACATGATTATGTCTAGTCTAACTGCTGATTCTACTCCACATGTGCCTGGTTTTGTGTATACAATAGATGTGATGCTTGGCATTTACTGAGAAGTGAAACACTGCATTATGTTTTTCACGCTCTTAGAGAAAGAGTTGTTATAATCTAAGACACAGCCTCTGCACTGATGGGGAAATAGTCATTCATGCATCTATCTTCAGTAACCTCTTTATCCAGGTCAGGGATGCTTCAGCTCCAGAGTTTATCCTGGGAATACTGGAAATACAATTAGATCAGATGGCGGGTTATCACAAGCCACTATTCTCTGTTCACATAAGGAGACATTTAGAGGCATCAAATTATCTAACTGGCATAGGAGAACATTGGAGGACCATATAAAGACATAGACAATTGAGTATGAAATTATATAAATTATACACTATAAATATACAGTATGATAATTATCCATTATCTATATTTCTTATTCTCTGTCGGATCGCGTTGGCTGTAGCCTTTCCCTGGGAATGTGGGGCACAAAGCAGGGTACAGCTTTAATTTCATGCCAACCCATCACAAGGGCAAACAGAATGTTTTGAATTTTGAAATGCCAATCAGCCTTAAATGCAAAGTCATTTAACTGTAGGGGAAACTCACAAAGCAAGGGGAGAACATACAAACTCTATGCACACAGACTGTAGGGTTAGATTCGAACCCCCAACCATGGAGGTGCTAGGCAACAGTGCTATCCATTAAGCCATTATAAAATTGTCATGTATGCCATTCTGTTGTAATTGCCTTCATGAAAATGTCCTCGATCACCATCCATCCCCCCATTCAAGCCATTATAGCGAACAGTGGTTGATGCAAAAGGTCATTTCTGAGGACTCCAACCTTCTTGCCACATACAGGAACAGGCACACAGTAATATCTGGAAATGCCAATCAGACTACAAAGCATGTGTGTTGGACCGTTGGGAGGGGGAACCAGTGGAAACCCATCAAGCACAAGGAGAACATGCAAACTCCACAGACACAGATGAGGCATCGTCCTATCCTTTAAGCCATTAGATTTTTTTTTTTTGCCATTGTTGTAATTGGCATTAATAGCTTCCAATGTCCTTGATCACTATCCATATATCTATCCATTTAAGCCATTATATTGAACAATTGTTGATGCAATGACCTATGTTTTCATGCCAAAGGTCATTGCTGAGGACCCCAACCTTCTTGCTATATTTAGGAACAACACACATTAAAATCTGAAAATGCCAATCAGGCTACATACAATGCACGTGTGTTGGACTGCTGGGGGGGAAACCAGTATAAACCAACCAAGCACAGGGAGAACATGCAAACTCCAAGCACACACTAGGCAAGATTCAAACCTCCAACCCAGAAAGTGATACGTACAGTAACAGGGCTATCCTTTAAGCCATAATATAATTTTATGCCATTCGGTTTCACTTGTTGGCTTTATAAAAAAGTCCTTGACCACCATCCATCTCTCCATGCATTCAAGCCATTACAGCTAACAGTGGTCGATGCAAAAGGTCATTGCTGAGAACCCCAACCTTCTTGCAACTCACAGGAACAGACACACATTAATACACCGTGGGTGATCTGAAAATGCCAATCAACTACAGCGCATGTGTGTAGAACTGTGAGGGTGGTGGAGGGAACCAGAGGAAACCCACCAAGCACAAGGACAACTCGTAAAGAGGATGCGAGATTTAAACCGCCAACCCAATGGGAGCGAGACGGCACTGCTATGGAGTTGTGCCAGACGTTTAGATACTCAAATGATCATGATGATGAATGATATGGATAAATTAGTCTGTGACATCACTTTGCATGATGAGTGTGCTACTTTCCCCTGAAAAGATAAGCAGACAATGCTGAATTAGATAGATAGATAGATAGATAGATAGATAGATAGATAGATAGATAGACCTTACTATGAAGTCAAAATCATGGAATAATTGAATTTTTGTGATTCGATTTCTTTTCTCCCTGGCAATGAGGCTGCAGCCTAACACAGGATGGAAAGGAGAAGTGACACAAGCATTCAAGCACTCTTAGTCACCAACCTCACACTCTGTACCCCTAAAACAAGAGATCCATACAACTGTTGAAATAATAATAATAATAATAACAATAATAATAATGCAGTTGAAATAAGACAGTGAGACTGTGGCTCATTTACTGTACCTGAGCCTTGTGCTGCGGTCCGTCCTCAAGCTCCGTGACGCTGTTCATGATTCCCTTCAAAGCTCCTTCAGCAAAATTCTCCGAGATAACGGAACAAATAAAAAACAAACAAACCTAAAGAAAAAATAAATCCTCACGGACTGTCAAAAATATTCTTTATTCCCAACTTTTATTTAAATTTCTTTCCACTTCAGCAGCTATCTCTCTCTCTCTCTCTCACACACACAGACACACACACACAGGTCCACCAGAGAGAATCTCCTGCACCTGCTGAAGATCTGGCACACTCGTTTAAAAGAAGGGGGGAAAGCGGACTTCAAAAGATGAACACTATATACATTGTTTGAAAAATGATTGAAGATTAAAGATTAAAACGTTCGAGCGATGCGCGCGCCGCTTCTTCTCAAACAAATATTCCTGTGAGGAATGAAACTTCCTCTGTGTGAGAAGATCAAACAGATTTAAACCAAAAAACAGACGAAAATGTCGACATTCTGGTTCAGATATGTGTCCACAGCAGTGTTTCAGTTCGTATTCATCCTGTAGCATCCATGAGAGAGCGTGTGTATTCATTAAAATGTCTCTCTCTCTCTGTGTGTGTCTCGCTCTCTCATCACACTCGGCGTCTCTGTAGTGTGTGTGCGCGCGCGCTGAGTGAAGCGCCGAGCCGACACACAGCAGCAGCCCGGCTCCTCAACTGGGTTGCCAGATTGTACCGCCTCAGTCAGGGTGTTAAACAAACTCTACTCATGTCGCTAGGATGGAACAATTTCAAAGTCGGCCAAAACACAATATTGGTGTTGATTTGTTTATTTATTTGTACTTTTTTATGTTATACGTATACTTTAGTAAACGTGTTTGGCAAAATACAAATTCTGAAGTTTATGCTACATGGAAGTGACCAATCTTTCCTCCCTAAAATTTTTTTCAAGTTGCTAACTTCAGCCGTTTTGGAGACAAGATTTTATACGTAACCCAAAAAAATTGCCATTTTTCAGTGTTATACGGTCTCACTTCAATAACAATAATAATTTAAAATGCGACTCATATTTCTTTATAAGTATTGATATTAAAATTGGTTTACAATTCTAGAAGCATATGACCTGTAAAATGGTTGCTTTAATTGGTTTTTGGTAAAAGATTATAAAGCAGTGTAGTGTCCGTAACCATGTTAAATTCATGTTACAATATTTTAACAATTTTACATTTTAGAATATTGGGCTATACTTTTTCATCTGAAATCTGAATAACAATTAAAATCATTAAAAAATATTCAAATAAAAAAATTACAGAAACTACATAAAATATAAATGTGTATGCATATAAAAAATGATCAGGAGATAAGAAGAATTTTTTAAAATTATTAAAAAATATTCAAATAAAAAAATTACAGAAACTACATAAAATATAAATGTGTATGCATATAAAAAATGATCAGGAGATAAGAAGAATTATAGTATTGAGAAAAAATGGTGTTATACAGTATGATCCTATCTAAAAAATGAATCTTTTCACTTTGGATTAGACACTTTTTAGCACAATTTTTACCATGTTTTGGTCGGGTACATCTTTTAAACCTTTAAAAAAACCTAAGAACCATCTATCTATATATATGAAACCGATTTTTTGTTCGTTTTTTTTGTGTTTATGTATGGACAGCGGGAAATGTTTAAATATGTAAACTTGCTTCACTTGGCAAACAAGTTTTAAACGGCTCCCGGGTGTATGCTTAACTTAGCATTTTCTTTGGCTCAGTTCGTTCGCTCATATGTTCAAAATGCTTCGTATGCCAAAGCAAATTTCTTGTAAAATTTTCAGTTCAGGTGAAAATTCTTAAGGCAGGGAGCCTACTAGTTTTAGCATTTTGCTTGTAGCAAAGCATAGCAATATGATTATAGTGTTGGAAATTAGTAATATTGGTAATAGTTTTTTTGTGCCTGCAACAGATGATCTGCATTTACTGTACATTATTTCTTATTAAAAAAAAAATACATCACAATATGAATTTTCCTTAATAACTAATTCATAATTAATTAAATTTGTATGCTGAGGGACCACTAAAAGAAATCTTTAAAAACACAACTAAAGGCAAAAAACTAAATAAATGTCTCCTTTTTTTTTTTTACAGAGAATGAAAGGAATTATGGAATATAATAGCCCACTCTGTTCAAATGGCCCATCCATAATTTTCTATCTTTAAATTTTGTCATTGAATGGTTATTCAACATACCATTTTATTACACAACAGGCTAAACCTAACAAGAATAAGGGCATAAGGTAATAAGGAAAGGTCGCATTTGTACAACATTTGACCGTTTTATATAAAAAGGAAGGAAGGCCCATTAGTAAAATAAAAAAAATTATTTACCCATAACAAAACTGTCAGAACCTTTTCAAAACTGTTTATTTTACTAAAAGTTTTACAACATATGGGACAAAACAGCATCAAAGGTTTAAAACCATGTTAATGATGTATAAAGTATGAGTACTTTTTTTGTTTAGGGTTATAATAAACCATTTCCTGAAAATTACTGAAAACGTTTAAGACACTGACTAAGGCATTTTATCATGAACTAATAAAACTGATTTTAAAGCTTAAGGTGGTCATTATAGCCTACAATCCTCTACACTGAGCTATTAAACAGGATTTTGAATGTAACTGCGACATTTTTATTTTATAATTTTTTTTTTTGTTTAAATACATTATGAGTCAAATTAAATGCAAGTAGGAATTAAAATAAGGCATATCACTTATGATTAAGTCAGGGATGCAAGATTTTTACTGTCTCCTTTATTTGAAAAATAAAGTCCATAGACCTCCTCAGTGCAGATTTATTTCAGAAACATGCTATAATCCAACTATAGCACGCTGTGAAAGCAATTCCTTCTCACGGTTTTATGTTTCCTGGTTCAAACCTGAGGTTCGATTTACCTCAGGTTCGTTTTCCCTCTGTCCATATGCGTTCCCCCAGATTTTTGAGTTTCCTCACACCTCCCTAAAACAAACTTATGTGTGCCTTTGCTATGTTAAACTGAGGCTGCTTTCATGTTCAATCAAACTAAATTAAAAGCAAAACCTGCTTTGACTTGACAAAATGGGTAAATAATCAATTTAGCAAGCAATCAATAACCCAGTTACTCGGTCAATAAGCTATTTGTCTCCTCATTTACTGACTGGTGTTTGTTCTGCTACTGCATGGAAGAGTAATGGTGCAGTAAATAATTTTTGGATATATGTGTGTGACTTGATTTCTGTTCCGCAGAATGTCAGATAAAGTATACCGTATTGCGAAAGGTCACAGAAAGTCAAATATCTCCTGTGGTTTGATATTTACTTGTGAATATGCACTTTATTGAAATATCTAGGGAGAAATAATTCATACTGTTAGATTGGAGAAAGCAGCATTGTGGTGAATTTATAGCTTGTTGGCTCAACTGTCACCATGAAAAGCTTTGTTCTTTATGGAATGCTCGCATGTTATATGCTTTTTATATGATCATGTTGTAAATAAGCTCCAGAAGTTTGTCCAGGATGCAGCAGCCAGATTTCTCACTGACTGCATCACCACACTGAACTGGCTCCCAGTTAAGTGTAACTCAATTTAAGAAACTACTCTTGACCTGCAGTACAAACCACTGAATGGTCTTGCACTACAGTACCTGATAAGCTGCTACTGTGTTACGAAATGCCACACCTACTTTGGTGAAAAGATGCAGGCTGCTTGTCAGTACCTTGTATTCTGAAAAATACAAGAGCTTTCATAATGAACTGCTATGTTTGGATGCTGTCTTTCCCATTTTTACTGATCGCTCACATTTGTTGACAGTGAAGTGACTGGTTGCTTTACTTCCCAGGGAGCTCTTATGATTGTGTATCCTTTTGGCACTCCGTTTTTAGTTATAATGGCATAGTTATTTCTAGTGGAGTTTGTGCTTGCACTCTGCACTGAATGCAGTGACCTTATACATTATGTGACTGTTACAGTAGCATACCCAACTTTTCTCTCTCTCTCTCAAGCCACATATTGCATGCCTGAGATACAAATAATTGACACCTTTGACGTCTGGCTCATCCTGGTGCCCTGCTTCTGGTTGAAGTTCTTAATGCATGGAGGTTGCTGACTCTCTACTGAGGAGGGTGCCAATCCATCGCAGGGCACACACACATACACACACTCATTCACACAGTAGGGGCAATCTGGGAATTAGCCTAACCTGCATATCTTTGGACAGTGGGAGGAAAGCGGAGTACCCGGAGGAAACCCACCAAGCACATAGAGGACATGCAAACACCATGCACACAGAGATGGGAATTGAGCCTGGCCAGGGTATCGAACCCAGACACTGGAGGTGCAATGTGACAGTGCTAACCACTACACCACCGTGTCGCCTCACCCAATGTAAATAAGTGCGAATAATTAAATTATATTGTAAATAAATGAGCATGTAAAACAATAATATGAAAACAAATGAAAAAGTTGAAAATCATATGTAAACAAAAAATTATTGTGTAAAAATGGCATAAAGGTGTAAATGAATCACGTAAAAAAATCGCATGTGAAAATCATTTACCAATGTGTTAGAATTATATGTGGGGGGAATTACATGCACTAAATGTGAAAATATAACATGAATGGTCTAAACATCATGTGCATTTAAAGGCTTTTTACTGTTACATTCTTTTTTTTTCTACTTTCATGTAAGGGCTGGAATGACTTGGGTTGTTCCTTATTATGACAGAGCTGTAGATAACACAGAAAGTGAATTTAATTAGGCTCTCGCACACAGTATAGAAGCCTTTCTTATTAACATGCAATTAACTTAAAACGCCCCACATCTGGGAGTCGAGAAGCTTCCAAATTTTTTAATTATTTCCTTCACATGAATGAAAGTGCAAGTAGCTGATAAATAAAGAGTGAAGCTGCGGCAAAGATTTCATGACTACAAAGAAAAAAGTGACCAGAAAGAAGTATGAAACAAATTTTTACACATTGATGAAAAGAAAATGCAAAACAAATCTATGATGTCAAACCATTAACATTAACTAATAAATTTTACTGTGTGGTGAAGATTGAGGTGCGACTGCGGTGATCAATCTGCATTAGCGAAGTAATTTCTAAACCTGTTTTGACTTAATAAATTAAACCGATAGTCAAGTCAAGGGAGGAATCAATAAACAAATAAGTTAATCAATAAGCTGTTCTTAGACCTAAATTAAAGTGTAAGTAGCTGCTGAGTAAAGATAAATAGCTAAACAATCCAGTTTCACACTAGTCAAGTAGAAGTAAACGTTTAGGACAAACAGTAAGCTTTAATGAATATAGCATTGTCGGTTCTGTTTATGTCACTCTGAACACCCGCACCCACTGATTCACTAGCGTCACGGTTGATTGATTTCATTTCAGTTTCAATTAATATAAATTGAATTTCCACAGCACTTTAAGCATATATGAATAAACAAAGTAAACTTACAGGAGTCCAGATCTAGATATACAGCATTAATAGATAAGCTAATGGTGACATAAGAAACCCATTCGGGGAAGACTTACAGTAAGAAACTTATTCAGGGAACCCTCAATTTTGTGATGCAATTGGAAAATGAAATATTAGTAAATATAGGAAAAAGGAAAGGTAAAATTATATTAAGCATGAATATAGCATACAGTATATAACATACAGTACAAAAGTGCAAAATCCTTGAGGCAGTCCTCATTTCTTCATATTAAATAAAAAATAAATGCAATTATGTTCATTGAATTAAAGAAAAAAGAAATGTTTTACTGAGACAGGCTGTAAAGTGCCTAAAGATACTGTACATATAATCTTTTAGCACGAGTGTTTTACATCTTTTCAGGTTTTGTTCTGTTTTTTTTTTTTTTTTGTCTTTCTTATATTCAGGGCATAACACACACATTTATATGATATTTTATCATACTGTATATTTTTCTCATAATCACATGAGAAAAACTTATGATTACACAAAATGTTATTTATTTATTTATTTATTTATTTATTTCAGTAAGGAATATCCACTTCTAAGACCAGGCTCTTTATTAAAACAGTGATGGCTTTTCCTGTGGATATACTGTATTAATAGATTGTCAGGAAATGAGGCTTATGCTAGACGTGATTGCAGTTAAAGATTTTTTACTGGGCATAAATCAAGGTAGACGCTCCAAGACACAGCGAGCAAGAGTGTAATCGAACAGGCAAAAGGTCAGGCGATGTACAGAGAGAATATGAAAGGAAGGGAAATGGGCAAAAATCCACAAAATTGCAAAAACCGTCAAAACGCTAGAATAACAAATCACAGGCGAAAGGTTTGGTAAAGTCATTCACAAGAAAGCTGAGCATTTACCTTAAAACGTTCATGGTTCAGTTTGAGTGACTGAAACAGGAAAACAGGCAATTAATTAGACTAGCCTGGGTGTAAAAAGTTTGCATGTTCTCTCCATGCTTGGTGGATTTCCTTTGGGTACTCTGGTTTCCTCAGTTGAAATACATGCAGATTAGGCTAATTGGCATTCCCAAATTGCCTGGTGTTAATGAGCATGTGTTTGTGTGTGTGCCCTACGATAGATTGGCACCTTTTCCAGGGTGTACCCTGCCTTGTGCCCTAAGTCTCCTGGGATAGGTTTTGGGCCCCTGCAACAGTGTATGCATTATAAAGTCGTATACACAGTGAATAAATAAATGAATGACTAATTAAAACTTTGGCAAGTGGCATTTTGCCAGAGGAATGTTGCTCTGGAAGTTGTAGATTGAGGTGCCCATGCTTGTAGGCCATGTTCTGAGCTGAATCTGCTAGCAGTGTGACATAGAATTGCAAAGAAATGAACTTAAATGTTACAACTAAATTAACATTTACATTTAAGCGTCTGGCAGATGCTTTTATCCAGAGTGACTTACAAAAGTGCTTTGAAGTTTCTGTCACTGGATAGATCCTTACACTGGGTTACTAGTGTCAGTTACTTAGGCAAAGGTAAGTACCATCAGTCAAACACTGCTGGGAAGGTTTTTCTTTGTGTGTATGTGTGTGTGTGTGTGGAGAAGAGATTATCCAAAGTACTGAAGAAACAGATACGTCTTAAGTCATCGCTTAAAGATTGTCAAACTCAGCTGTACGGACACCTAGAGAAAGTTCATTTCACCAATTAGGTGGCAGAACAGAAAAGAGTCTAGATGCATGTCTTCCTTGATCTTTGAGAGAAGGTGGGACCAGCCGAACAGTCCCGGAGGATCGGAATTGCTAGATGTAAACCATATAATCTCAGAATGTAAGGGGTAAGGGTCTGTCTACAAGCCATCAGGCAACGAATAACCACCACCCTGGACTGATATATTCATGATTTAAATGGCAGTTTAAAAAAAAGTCAGATTGTATCTGAGCTGTTGAGGGTGAAGGACTTTGCTTAAGGCTCCATCAGTCGCAGACTGGAGGCTCTGGGGCCCCAACCGGGGACCTTCTACTCAGCAATTGAACACCTTAACCACCAAGCTACCCCTGTATGTATGAATTCTTATTTGTTAAAAATAAAACATGAAAATGTAAACTTGCTCAAGGACTACAGTAGATTTAAAAAATAATAATAAAAAAAAAAAAACACAATGAAACTACGCTTAGTTTGATTCATACAGAAATTCTGCTTTGTGTTTGCTGGT
Organism: Clarias gariepinus; assembly: GCF_024256425.1. Lineage (NCBI taxonomy): Eukaryota > Metazoa > Chordata > Actinopteri > Siluriformes > Clariidae > Clarias > Clarias gariepinus. The sequence goes on along the minus strand of NC_071108.1, from coordinate 7,447,699 downwards.
TAAAGTTACACTTAGTGACACAAATAACTCCCCATGTTGGAGTATTCTAAGGAGACTGGCAGGAAAAAAAAAGATTTAAAGGGTAGTGTGTGGCAGCATTCTGACAAGGTAATGGAAATCTCATCGAAGAAGAATGCATGGAGGGGTCAGAAGGTGAATGATGGGTTTTAAAGGTAGAGCCATTTCTGTGTTGCACTGGGCTGTTGCTGGCCGATCACGCTCACATTTCATTCTCTATTTGTGCTGAAACACTTCAGTGGTTTTGTAAATAGGCAATTATTTCTGCCAGGACTTTCTGCACCAACAGCTGCACTGACTTTTTGGCTGCTTAAATATCTGCACGCATCAAGCAGAGTGTGTTTTCATACATGGTAATGACCACTTGCTAAAGAGCTTCACGTGAAGGAGACATTGAGAGGAATGATGTGAAAGCAGTGTAAGGAGAAGCACTTTAACCTGATTTATCTACTTAAGGTTAGACATCACATTCAGGTTCAATGGTGCATGTTTTAGGTACATGTGATTAGGACTATTGTCTCAGAAAGCGGGATGTTTTAATTGCAAGGCTGTAAGTCCAACGTGAAATCATGACTACATATTGAGCAGGACGATTTCAGGGAATTTAAAACCCTCAAGAAGATGCCAAATTCAGAAATGAAGCTTGGGTATTTCGATTCAATGTAATAACACATTGTACTGTTCCTGTTTGCTCTCTTTTTTTCAAACTGTGAATTTTATCATGCAACTCCCTAACTTCAATATGTTTATGTAGAGCATGTAAAATCCTGACAGTACACCTGTTCACTAGCAGCGACTTCAAACTGTGTTCACACAAACTGCAAAAGAGATTAGGCAATGGATTTTGCCACAGGGTGTCCTGAGAACTAGTGTTCAGCTTCAAAAGAAAACAAAAGTTCTCCTTGTAGCAAAAGTGATATTCAAGCAGGTTCTGGAGACTGAGAACGTTGGGAAATCATCCATAAAAGGAAGCCTGGACCCCATACCAGGGGACTTGGGGCATGAGGCCCTCAAAGCCTTTTTTTTCCCAATGTAAATGTGGAACATTTAATAGGCTCTTTAATGCTCTTGTGGCTGAACACAATTGTCGCAGCCATGCGTCATGCTCTAAATGGTGGAAATTTTTGCCAGAAAAGTTAAGGTTATTATAATAGAAAAGAGGGATGAAATCTTGAATGGGGTGTTCATGGGTGTGCTCAAACGCTTAGCCATGTACTATTAGGTACGAGGGGAACTCATCAAATTATTGCTAAGAAAAAGTAATGTAATGAAAACAAATGTTGGTCGTAAGCTTAGTTTTTCTCTACATATTCTCCACATATGCCGACATGCATCTCCAAACAATGGATGAGCTGGTGAAGACCGTCTCCACTTTTTTAACCTTGTCATCGTCTTTAAAACTTATTCCATGAAGTGGTTCAAGTGATAGACGAGGAAGAAGTCACTGGGTGCGAGGTCGAGGGAGTAGGAGGATAAGGGAGCATTTTGTACCCTAAGTCTCCTGCAAGCTTTACTGTTTTGTAAGCTGAATTGGCTAGCATGTTGTCACGAGGAGGCGAACCCCCTTTGAGAGCATTACACTGCTTCTCCTTGGTTTTGAACCTCTAGTTGTCACAGTCAGGCCAGGCTCTGAACCCAATCAGACACAGCGCCCTTTATCACCAAAGTATTAATCCCAATCACCTGTCGCCAATCAGCGCTAACACATAAAAACCACACACCACGCTTCAGTCAGCGCCCGGGCTTGTACCCATGAGTGTGGACTTGACTTCCTAGTCAACTGCAAGGGTTTCCTGCTACATTGCTTCCTGATGTTCGCCATGTAACCCACATTATATCCTACAGATTAGGCAAAAATAGCAAATATCATTTTCCTCTTATCTGGGCAGGCACATACAACCTTTTCATGAACCATTTCAAGGAGGTCTTCGAGCGATCTGACAGTGAGGTATCCGCAGGAGAACAACTATACCATCTACAACAAGATAACCTTTTACTTTAAGAGTATGCATTACATTTTCACACTTTAGCAGCGGTGAGTGGATGGAACGAGCAGGCGCTCCTAACCACTTATCGTCAGGGGTTGGAACCCAACCTACGACTCATGCTGGCTACCTACTATGATGACATGAGGTTAGAACGTTTTATTCAACTCTGCATATGCTGTTCAGCGCGGTTCGCTTCTTGCTGTACCAACACTGGGTCGTCCCTCTTCCTGGACAACAGAGGACGGTAAAACACCCAGAACCCAAGGACGAACCAATGCTCCTGGATAAGGGGATGGATCGGACCAATGTGACCAATGTGAACCTCACTGCTTGTCATGTAACTGTTTCAGTGGCAGCCCTCCTCGACTCTGGGTCAGCCGGCAACTTTATCTCCAGGGAATTGTGCCGATACCTCAAACTCAAGACCACCCCAACAGAGAAAGTATACCAGGTCAGGACTGTGCCATCAAATTAATCCTCAGAGAACCGCTACCCCATGGACGAATTTATTCACTATCTCTCCCCGAACGGAAAGCCATAGAAAATTACTTCTTAAAGGCGATTCAACAGGGCTACATTCCCCCCTCAATCTCACCAGCTGCCCCCAGCTTTTTCTTCGTGGCAAAAAAGATAGTGGATCCCTTCATAGATTTCCGCATGCTCAACCAAGCCACAGTAAAATTTCGCTATCCATTACTCCTAGTGCCAGCGGCTCTTAAATGTCTTCGCGGCGCAAAACTCTTTACCAAACAAGATCTTCAGAGCACATACAACCTGATTCGAATAAGAAGGAAAGATGAATGGAAGACAGTGTTTGTGACACCTACCGGTCACTACGAGTATCTAGTGATGCCATACGGACTGGTCAACGCACCTGCTGTCTTTCAGAACTTTATGCATGAGGTTCTCTGAAATTTTCTCCATCAATTTGTCATTGTGTACATCGATGACATTTTAATATTCTCCAAGTCAAAGTCGAAACATCACCGTCATGTCAACCAGGTACTCCAAGGCCTAAGGAAAAGCCGAGAAATGTTCCTTCCAGTCGTCAGTTCATTTTCTCGGTTCTGTCATAGACCAGAATGGAATTAAGATGGACGAGGAGAAGGTGGCGACCATTAGCACCTGGCCATAACCTAAAACAATCAAGAAATTACAGCGATTCTTAGGGTTCGCCAACTTCGCCAACAGAGATTCATTAAGAACTACAGCCTCATCGCATCTCCTTTGACTTCTCTACTTTGTGGAAAACCAAAATCGTTAAAATGGACTCCTGAAGCTACTGCCGCATTCCAACACTTAAAACACGGATTCATTTCTGCTCCCATTCTCATTTATCCCAACCCAGAATTCCCTTTTGTGGTAGAGGTAGATGCTTCAACAACCGGAGTAGAGCCATTCTCTCCCACCAGCAAGGAAAACCACCCTTACTCCACCCATCCGCTTTCTTTTCACGAAAATTCAACCAGACTTCCTACGTGCAAGTAAGAAGAATAATACTTATCTAACTACCTATATTTGCCTTTGCTTTCAGAAGTATTCCAGTTACTGTCCCTGAGTGCTGCTCTCCGCGTCACAGTGGTGTGTGGTTATATCCATCTCCCGTCATTTCGAGGTTTGACTCTCTATCGCTCCGTGTTTCCTCAAAAAGGAAGAAGATAAATTAAAAGCTGATCATTGTGCTCCTAATGTTCACTGTTTCATGTTATCCTTAACTTACCTGCTAACAAGCTAATTCTCGTACTCTGCCGTGATTTGCTTCTGAAGAAAAATAAACTGACTCGTCTTGCTGCTTACCTTTGTGTAGAGTCCATCTTTGTTACACTAGTGGCATTGTGCGGAACTATATTTAAACAAGAAGAAATGTTAATGAATGTTCTCATTTTAGGAGACATGATTTGAGCAAATATTTTCTGTTTTTCCAGACAATAATATGAAATGACTGTTCCTCATATAGAGTGTGTGTACAACATTTAGTTCCAGTTCACTAACTTAAGAGGGCAAGCAGTGTTTCAAGAGTGCTTAGTCAAGGCAATGTGTGTGGTCTAGTAACATAATTAATAACATAGTGGTATGATGATTATTATCCAATAGCAGCATGTCCCAAAGTGTTTTTTTTTTATATATATGAACTGTACAATAGTTAATAATAAAGTGATAAAATGCAGCTTGTCACATTTCTTCCTCTGGATCACCACATCAGATCATTTAATCCGCAGTGATTTGACACAGGTTTTATGCTGGATGCCCTTCCTGTCGCAGCCCATTCATCTTCTCTCCAAGTCTGGGATGGGTCCTACTCAATGGCTAGGTATTATGAATGGAAAAAGGGTTAAGGGCGCTGCCCAAGGGCCCAACAGTGGACCAAACCTGGCGGTGGCCTCAACCCCCAGAGGTACTACTGACCGTTAAATGCAGCTTTTCACATAAACCTGTGGTTTGTATTACAAGTGAAACTACTGTCAGACCTGGTGTTAAAGAAAATTATTCAAGCAACGAAAGAATACAATAATACTATGATACTGTTTTGTTAACAAATGCCACTATTTAAAATGCATTATGCCACTTACGGCAGGAGGATAAATAAGGGTTAAAGCAAGGACACATGATCCTCTGTTTAATTATATGCTTTGTAAATGCCTAGTATAAAATGTATTAAAGTGGAAGCCTAAAAATGTTTGTATTCATCCCCCCCAAAAAGAGCCCTATAATTCGCACTTCTTTGCAAATGTACTGTCAGTCTGTTACCACTTGAAAATGCAGAGAGGCCCTGGATAGTGAATTCTCGCCCAAGTATGTTTTCATTGGTTTTAATTTACTTGTGCGCATAAAAATGAACAGAATTTGTGCACAGAAAAATGTCCTCATGCAAATTTACTGCCGGCGCAAAATGTTAACAAATCCTGCACATGTCTATTACCAATTATATAAAGCCGCTTAAACGGATCAGACATGGCCAAGAGAGCAAGCCAAATGCCCCCCAATAGAGATGTAGCCCTAAAGTGGGAGTTGGATAAGATTTGTTGGTCTCATCTATAGAAAGAGGCACTGGGAACACTTGTGTCTTGTGAGCACATATTGCTGTATTTGTTTAGATCTTCACATTCTACCGTTTTAAGAAGTAATTTAGAGTGCAAATCTGCATGGCTGCTCTATTCATCCTCTATTTTTGCATGCTATCTTAAATTCCCATTTTGGTGATATTTGCTCATGATGTTATTAAAAGGGATCACTTATAGATGCTTCCTTACAATCATGTTATTACTGTTTGGCTGAGGATTTGCTGTTCTTGGCAATTTATACAACCATGAGAAGAAACATTTGCGACAGGCACATGGGAGCACTTTGAAAAACAGATTGCAAGTGTGTGTGTATGTGTGGCACACATGCGTTTAAAAAAAAAAACCCAAAATTATTTATTTATTTATTTACTTATCTGTGTGTGTGTGTGTGTGTGTGTGTGTGTGTGTGTGTGTTACCTATCACCTGAGAGCTTTTGGGTCTGAAAGACCACACAGCTCGTAAAGCACATGTGCAGATGGCCTCCCCAGTGGAGGTTCCCTCATATCTAGTGGACATACAGCAGGGGTGAAGGCCATTTGTGTCACCTGATGTTCCCGGGAAAGAAATGGAAACAGACGGAGAGAGGGATGAAGTTTGGACGAAATTGTAAAGCAAATTCAAGGGGATAATGCCACAGTGTTGTTCATGTGCATAACAGCTACTTTGTGTATAATGGCTGCACATAGATGGACATTACTCAGGTTTTGCTATAGTGTTTAAATTATTATTATTATTATAATTAGTAGTAGTAGTAGTAGTAGTAGTAGTATAGAAAATAAAGCACACGAGCATACTTTCAAAGCAACTGTAAGATGTGAGTACTTATGAATAGGTACAGTATGTTTTTGGTGTAACGTTATTTTGAGAATTTATTTTTGCTCCTTTTGGTCAACGTGTATAATGAAATGTAGAAATAAATAAAGGAAGAAAGAAGGGAAAAAAAAGGAGGACTAAACGGAGAAAATAAGGAACTACTGTAAGTCTGGCAATGTACTTATTCCACAGATGGTTTAACCTAAACATCGGAATTTTAACAATTATGTACTATAATATATTTACAAATATATTACATAATCTTCTTGATACATTAATCATTTCTTTCAAACTACTGTATGGAAGGATGGATAAATGTATAGATTCGGTAAGGAAGGAAGTAAAAAGGGAAGTAAAGAATGAATTAAGAAAAGAAGGACCAATGAATGGATGGATGGATGGATGGATGGAGTAAGGAGCATGTAAAGAAAAACTGGAGGAAGTTTGTTTAAATAAATAGTTGGATGAATACATCAAAGAAGGAAGTAACAAGTAAAGGATGTTTAATTGGATAGATTCTGTAAGGAAAGAAGTAAGAAAGGAAGTAACGAATAAATGAAGGAAGGGTTTTTGAATGGATGGACGCATGAATGGATGAATTAGAGAAGGGAGTAGGAAAGGAAAAAGGAAAAATGAAAAAAAGAAAGGAAAGGGGGTCATTTTCATTGATTGATGGAAGGATGGATGGATAAATTCATCAACCGGGGGTCTTTTGAATTAAAAAGTGAATTCTGGCACATAGCATTCATTTTTAGGTAAATAGGTAATTTTTGGATTTCTGCATATATTTAAACTCAACAGCATGTTTTTATTTACTTCCTACAAATACAATAGGAAACATCTCACACCATCTCACACCTTGCCTCGCATGGTTGGTGGTCTGGTTGTGTAGAGTTTGCATGTTCTCGCCATGCTTGGTGGGCTTCTCTCACGTACTCCCACACAGCCCAAAGACACGTCTGGTTGGTTGATTGACATTTCCAAATTGCCCATAGCATACGAATGGACGTGTGAGTGTGTGTATTTGTGTGTTGCTATAAAAGTTGGGGTCTTCAGTATCTTGCTCTTACAGCACTGTAGAGCATTGTTTCATCCAACCACTGGATAAAAATGACAGACAAACAAATATAATGCTGGGTGAAATCCAGTTAAACAAGCACAGTTGTAAGAATGAGTTTAAGCTCCCAACAGACAGCTGTGCCAGAAAAGCATTCACTATAGTGTAAAAAAAAAGAGAAAAAAAAGTGCGAGCGTCCGAATCCCGATAGATGCCAGCGCCATCTGTGGCCGTGAGCCATGAGAGCAGAATGATTTGGGAGGAATGGCATACACTTCCCCTGCTGTCAATCACTGCAATGAGCCAAGTGAGCTGGAAAGCTGCGCTGTTATTTGCTGGCTTACTCCCAAGCCAAATTAAAAGCTCATGTATGCTCTTACCTCAGGTCTGTCATGCATGTCTTGTGTAATACTGGCAACATGATCAGAACAAGATCACACCCTTAGGCTTTCATTTAAATTTGGTTAAAGCATGTATTTTCAAATGTGGTTTGATTTCTCTTTAAGTTTAAACATAAAAACCAAATATGAGGCTCTATGCCTGATTTTTTTTTTTTGAGGCAGAAGGATTTCAGAAATATCATTTTCTGCCAGAAACTCTTGGGGTAAGCATCAAACACTCAAACTACGCCTGTGGATTTGTTTACTTCTTCGGTGGCTCGCTTTTGAATGATTCATGTTCAGGCGTGCACAGATAATTTGACTCATTATTCTTACCCACACAGTTATTTACTATAGACACGTTAAAAACACTTAAGCTGCTTGATTAACGGGGACGCCATGAAAATCTACCCGCAGATTCTCTTCAGGTGATATAAGAATCCCACCGTGCTTGATGTTTTGCTAGCTAGGGAACATGCACCTTAGGCCACAATCATGAACAGTTCTCACATCATGCCAGAGAAGCATTGCAAAAAAAAAATGGTTCAAAAAGGACAGCAACCGCAGAGAAGCAGAAGTGTGTGTAATTGCAGACAATTGAACTGAAGACCCGGCTGTAATTAGTGATGCAGGCAAAAAGACAGACACCTGCTGTTTCTTCAAGCCCGAGGGCAGTTGTGTACCTTCTCTGATCCACAAACAACCCGTGTGAACGGATCAGAAAACAAACCACATACTCTACTGTACATGTATCAGAAGAGAGCAGCTCTCACACATCTCAAGCGTGCACTTAAATCAAAACTATCAACAGCATGTGCTGCAAACAACATTCCCATAATTTATTATTATATAATGCTTTGTTAAAATTCTCAAGCACGCATTTAGGAAATGAATCAAACAACATATTGAGGCACTCTGACAAGGCATGTATGTAAATAGAGCTGCTAATTATCTCTTACATTTCACTTCAAGATCATCTTCTAGATACTTCATTTAATAATAATATCATGCAGCCTGAATAATAAGTTTAGCTTATAGCAGAAGTGTATTTCTCAGAGATACTAAATCTAACATGTGGGAGTATGATTACAGATATTCCATACTCCAATTTTAAAATAGGTAATGATGACACCAGTAAGGACAAAGAAGTTGGATGACACCGAATGCATGATAAGATATGGCAACGAAATAAAGAACAGCAATATACACAGATTCACAGCGCTTCACTTTTTTCACATTTTGCTATGTTACAGCCGTATTTCAAAATGGATTAAATTCATACTTTCCGGATGCACTGTATATGGGCTTTTCTGGCCCCTTGGGGCATAACCCCACCCACCAGGACGTTGGCAACAGATTCATTAGTTGCTGTTGGTTGCATCGAGGGACCTCTGTGGATTGAACTTGATTGTCTGGTGCTAGATCAGATTGTGATCTGGGGAATTTTTGGGCCTGGATCAGCGCTCTTGGGCTCTTATGTGGGATCAGAACAGACCAGACAGGGTGGCCTTTGCTCCTACAGGTATAAATCAGCCTTGGGTGTCCATGCTCCTGTCACCGGTTTACTGGCATATAATTGCTAATCAGTGTTAATATTTTAATGCCACATGGTGTTTATGTTAACGCTCATTGATGTAAACTCTAGACAAACTAATTAAGGGAAAGACAGGTGCAGACAGAGACAGGATTAGAACGAAAACAAAGGCACATGTCGTAGACAAACTTTTTATGTTAGAAAACCGGTTTATCTTATCAGTTTTAGCATTTATCCATAATTATCGCTCACACTGTGGTTTTAATATAATGTCTCCAGCATAGGATGTTCCAATGCAATGATAACAAATTGCACTTGGAACAATTGCAATAATTTTTATTTATCTGTTATAAGACCTGCGAAATAACGCAAACAAGTTGTTTATCTGTTATATTACAGCAATTATAAATCTTTTAAAACAGAATTTGTCAGAAGGTGTTGGTAAATCTGGATACAAATTATTAATAACGATGTGGAACAATTTGGAGAAAGTACAAATTTCTGAACTTTATTCTTCCTAGCAAATTGAGTTTTTTTTTTCAATTAGTCTCACTAACAAATGTTGTTCAGACATTAAGTCCAGTTTTAATATTGCGAGTTCTCATCACATTGTGTACAGTATGTGTGTGTAAATGCTCTTACAGTACTTTTACTATTAAAGTGCCAGTGGTACCGTAGCTCTAAGGGCTGAGGCACTGACTTACTGATTGGAAGGTCGGTGGTTTAAGGCTCAGCTTCGCCAGGTTGCCATTGTTGGGCCCTTGAGTAAGGCCTTGAACCCTTTCTGCTCTAGGAGTGCTGTAACATGTCTGAACCCAGTTATGCTAGGATAAGCAAAGAAAGAGTTTCACTGTGCAGTAATCTATATGTGACAAATAAACCTACTGTAACTTAAACATATCTGTGATTTCTACTCATTTTTTTTTTTACAATGCAACTTCATCAAACATTTATAAAATCTCTATTCAGATTTTATTTTGAATTATGCCTTGGACAATTCTTAACTTTAAGTCATTTTAATATCTTCTTTGCTTGATGCAGGTCAATGATTTAATTCTTCTGAATCGATGCCATCCAGACAATGTATCAATCAAAAAAAAAAAAAAAAGAAGGTCAGAAGGGTAAGAAGGGCAAATCATCTTTCCCGTGTATGTGTATGTTTTTTCCCTTGTAAGTGTGTTTTTTCCCCTTAAAAATATATGATTTTTATCTTGAAAATGTTTTTTTCCCTAGAAAATGTGTGCTTTTCCCTTGAAAATATACCCTTTTCCTTATAAATGTGTTTTTTTCCTTGAAAATGTATGCTTTTTCTCTTGTGTGTGCTTTTTCCCGTGTAAGTGTATGATTTTTGTGCGCAATTACTTTTTCCCGTGTTTTGCAAGCTAAAGCTAATGCGCAAAGGACTATGAGATTTTGAGGCCAACACGGACAAATTGAACACTCGGAATCAAGCCGGGGTTATGCGCTAAAATGCCCCCAACCCCCTGCCACGGATTTGTATATTGCTTATTTTATAATTACATAAAATGGGTGTAAATTGTGATTTGTAAATCATAAACCTATGGATTTATGTTCTAATATAATATTTGATAGAGATTTTGTAGGGGGACAATCCGGGGGCGAGGGGGCATTTTAGCGCGTAACACCGGTAAGGTTCCGTCTTTAGTTATGTTTTGACCTCACTCCCATTAGTCCTTTGCGCATTAGCATTTAGCTTGCAAAATACGAAAGAAAGAGATTTCCCACACGGGAAAAAGCAGTTGCGCACAAACAGGAAAAAGCACACATTTACAAGGGAAAAAACACACGTTTACAAGGGAAAAAGCACACTTTCTAAGGAAAAAACACACGTTTACAAGGGAAAAAGCACACTTTCTAAGGAAAAAACACATTTACAAGGGAAAAAACATCGCAGTTATTTACAATGATAATCTGTCTATTGTACAAAAACATGGACTCAAATTTAATGCATTTGAAGTTCTCTATAGTAACATAAAAAGTGTAGCTACAAATATGAAGTCGATTCCACTAATTATCATTTACAGACCTCCAGGGCTGTACTTTGAATTTCTCTGTGAATTTGCAGATTTCCTCTCAACTTTTGTCATCTCGGTAGACAAAGTGTTAATTGCTGGAGACTTTAATATTCATTTTGAGAATACAGAAGATCCTCTAAAAATAGCATTTATGTCCATACTGGATTCAGTAAAAGTAAATCAGTGTGTAGTAGGACCCACTCATAAAGCAGGTCACACTTTAGATTTATTATTATCCTTTGGATTAAGTATAAGAAATATACCCACAATTCCACAGTCTGAAGCTATCTCAGATCACTGTCTTGTCTAAATTAAAGTGTCTCATAGTAATAATGTACACACAGCGCCGCGCTACCGAATGAAATGTACATTAAATACCACACAGAGCTTTATTAATAATCTCAGAGAGTTATCAACTTTGATTGGATCGCCATCTGACTCCACAGAACTCGATCAGACGACTAAATATTAAGAGTCAACGTTTCGTTATATCTTAGATAAACCAGGTGAGTAAAACCATCTTACTAAAGTTGAGCAATGTGTGCAGGACATAAGAGATTGGATGTTAATTAACTTCCTTCTGCTTAATCCTGATAAGACAGAAGTTCTAGTCATAGACCACAAGCAGCTAGAAGCAAGCTTTCTGATCACACTGTAACTTTTAATGGCCTTTCTGTTCCATCAAGTGCAACAGTGAAAGACCTCGGTGTGATTATAGATCTTTCATTTGAAGCACATGTAGATAATATTACCAGGATGGCATTATTTAATCTCAGAAATTTTGCCAAGATAAGAAATATATTGTCACTAAATGATACAGAAAAACTAGTTTATGCTTTTATCACATCTAGGTTGGACTTCAGTCGCTTGATAGTTCAGGACTAGAGTTTCCTACAGTCTACCTGAGCCTCCAATAACGAACTGGACTCCATTTTAACTTAAACACATCTCCTGTTATACCAATGAACTTCTGAACCCTGCTATCCGTTTCACCCAGGTGAGGATGGGTTCCCTGTTAAGTCTGGTTCCTTTCAAGGTTTCTTCCTACTGTAGTACCATCTCAGGGAGTTTTTTCTTGCCACTTTCGCCGTCGTCCTCGGCTTTCTCATCAAGGACAATCTTATCATTTTGATTCACACATGTTCACATCTCATGTAAAGCTGCTTTGCATTTTGCAATGTCAATTGTTAAAATTGTTGTTGTTGTTTATTTTCCTGTAACAGCATGCCCTGTCATGTTTTATTCCTTACTTCTTAAATCACACGCACAAGTTATAAAATTGGCTTCTTGTGTTTGCTGATTCATCCAAAGTGAACCCTTCAAGCATACCAAATGCATAAAACTGGAACAATTATGTGCGGAGTGGCAAACAATCTTGCCTGTGGCTTGTTTATTTACACCACTGCATCAAAGGATAATTCACATTGAACCTTGTGCTTGGACTGTACCTTGGCAGAATGCCCTTTATCTTATTAATCTAGTAATTATGCAATATCATAAAGTATGGCACAGAAAAAAAAGTGCAAAGCATAATACAGGAAGCTAAAATAGTATATAGTCAGCCACCAATTGTGCAAGTTCTCCCACTTAAAAAGATGAGAGAGGCCTGTAATTTTCATCATAGGTATACCTCAACTATGAAAGACAAAATAAGAAAAGAAAAAAATCCAGAAAATCACATTGTAGTATTTATTTGCAAATTATGGTGGAAAATAAGTAGTGGGGTTTGGAGTGGGACTCTTTGAGGTTGTGAAGAGGTGTCTTTTATACTGATAACAGATGCCATTAATACAGGTAACGAGTGGAGGACAGAGGAGCATCTTAAAGAAGAAGTTACAGGTCTGCGAGAGCCAGAAATCTTGCTTGTTTGTAGGTGAACAAATACTTATTTTCCACAATAATTTGCAAATAAATTATTTAGAAATTCTACAATAAGATTTTCTAGATTTTTTTTTTCTTATTTTGTCTTTTATAGTTGAGGTATACCCATGATGAAACTTACAGGCCTTTCTTATCTTTTTAAAAGGGAGAACTTAAACTGACTAAATACTTTTTTGCCCCACTGTATATATTAACTGAATATAATTACATGATGTTGAACAGGAGTAAAGTCAAGTCTGATTAAAATAAAGGCTGATATTGAAATGAAGATTGTTATCAGCCAAGATAAGACCAAGGCTTTTACCAGTGAAGAATAATATACCTTTGATGATCTCATTACATGCACACATTGCTACTGTATGTTTTAATTTTTTTCTTAACACACAATTTGGAAAATTTTGTGGAATGTTGGAATGAGCTAAACTGTGAAATTTGGGAATGTATTTCTAACTATGGATATTACAGCTGGCTTTACATTTAAATTTATATTTTGGACTAAATAACAATACTAACGTCAATATAAAATGTATTAAATTTATTACAGTAAATTTAGACCAGTTAATAGTTTGAATTTACTTTTACATTATTATTATTATTATTATTATTATTATTATTAAACAAAAATTTTTTAACTATGGAACACATAACACATATGGCACTAGTTACAAGTAAGTAACAACAACAACAACAACAACAACAACAGTCAGTTGTTATTTTAAGACATGAAGGTCAGCTGTTCTGGAATAGTTCTTGCAAGAATTTCACCAACTAATACATTCAGATTAGAGCCGTTATAAAGGCTTTACAAAGCATACGTAGCAGATACATCTCAATATCAACTGATGCCTTCAGTATTGTTTTATAATTTAGAAAAAAATTTAAATCAGAAAAGACCATGGAATTAGAAGTTGTGTTCAAACATTTGACTGGTACTGTACATATCAGAACATTAACACTACCACAGACATTATTATTGCAAATTATAACTCATACAGCATATTTCTGAGGTTGTAAATGCAAGGAGCAAAGTTCTAAACCGTATATTTACTTACACCTAAAATAAAAACATTGAATAAGAACCCATTCCAAAAGTTAATCAGGTTATGGTTTTTATTTCCTTAAGGTTGAGAACAGATGTTGTACTTTCAACATTCTTTCCCCTCAGTCTCTGCTACACTGTTCACTCCAGCTGTTTCTTCCCTGCTGTGTCCTGTCAGTACATTCTCTTTCTCTGAATAAAATAAGAGATGCAGATACAGAGCAGTAAGAAAGAAATTGAGGGATTTCTCTTAAAATTCTTTTTATCATAGACCAGAGAAATATGTATGCAAACTGAGTATTGTACAGAATATTATACATGGCCTGGTCAAAATGTAAATGTGAAATGTACAATTAATAGCTTATCAGTGCAAAAACAAATACTTGCTTTAGACCTGACCATAATGGGACAATAAATTCTTAAAATAAGTCTTTTTATTTTCTTCTAAATTTTTACACCAATGAAATGCAATGTAAGACCAATTTATCTTTACAAAAGATGTGTGTGTATATATATATATATATATATATATATATATATATATATATATATATATATATTTTTTTTTTTTTTTTTTTTTTTTTAACATATTTTGAAAATATAGAAAACACATGAAAAGTTAGATGAAAAGCACATTTTCATCTAAAAGAAACAGCAGAACATTGATGCTCAGGTGGAGTATAACTCAAATATTCTTTTTCACATCACTGTTTTTTCTGCATGCTTTGCAACTCTAGATGTTTTCTTCATTCTTGTACATTCTGCTTCCACTTATGTACATCTCATATTATGTGCCAGTATATTGGTAGACACCTCTGTAATTATCTGTATGTTCAAAGGTCCTCAAAAATATAAAAGACACCATAGAAGTGGATATACTATAACACTTGCTGTTGATTGCATCAACCTGGCATCCATTTTTGTGGATCACATTGGGATCAACAATACAGCTCATATAGAAGTAAGTACATGAAGGAAGCGTTCTGTTCTTTGCTACGATGTTAAAGTGTTTCCGAGGACCAGGCACCCCTGGGGCGTGTAGCATAAGCTCCAGTTTTGTGGTTTTTACATTTCGTTAATCTGTGTACAGTAGGGTTAATCCCGATTTAATGAGTTTGATCCAAAATTCAGCAAGGCAGTTCAACAACAATGGCAGCATAAATATTATGTGTTATGTCAATGTCGAGCAAAGGAATAGAAAGCTATGGGAAATGCTTGTATTTGTTCTACAATTGAAGGGAGCCGCAGATAGTATCAGAAGCACTCACCCAGATAAGGTATGACAACTTGGGAGCTGTCATTGGTACTGAAAGCTCTACCCTAGTAACCTTTTTAAGCTTATATAGCCATCCATGTTTGTGGCATTGGCTTCAGATGATCTACACACTCTCAATTCATCCCTTGTGCATGACACACTTCTTTGAAATGAAGAGAGTTTGTCTAAAGCCTAATCCAGCCTTTATGCCTGAGTGCTTCCCTGCATTCACCCACCCCTACAACTCCCTGGATATATGAGCAACATTTATCACACTGCCTGGTGGAAACCATAGCACTGGCATATCCTATTACAGTCATTCTCCGGGTGTGAATTTACACTCCTCCCTTAAAAGCCAGACTTCTGATCCTCTACAGGGTTCATGCATGGATATCTTTATAGGTGTCCGCTTCCACTTGAGCAATGATGGTTTTACAGAAAGGAAAACCTATTATTTCCTTCTATAATGCCATATGATTCATTCTATTCAAGTCTGATTGTACAATTTGTGCTGATTATGATGTTTAAATGTATTTAATTATCCTGACTGTCTCTAACAGCTTGTGAGTCATCCAGTCTGTACTGTATGTAAACAACTTAAACATAGCATTAACATGGTCAGGTCTCTAGATATGCGGGAGAATGTAGTGATTATATACAGTGATGTGGAGAAGACTCTGTGCTGAATAGAAAAGCAAACACACTTAAGGGGAAAATGTGAAATGAATAGATATTATTGCTTATTACCCTTGAGATGAATGTGCTACAATGAGAAGTAAAACTGCCATTACTTTGCTCTTACAATACGTCCCCCTTAAGCCATCAACTTTTCCAAAAATGAATGCTAACTTCATATTAGAAGAGAATGTAATTCTGCCATTGAATTATTTTCATTAGTCATGGCAGCCACGCCACACTGAAAGGCAAAACCTTTATTACATTGCCACTATATCACTTGATGTCCTCATGAAATAACAATCTGATTTTTCCGACAGTAAAAATTAACACTCCCCAATGCATTACTCCTCTCTTTCATCAGTTATTGAAGTCATGCCAGATTATACAACCCTTAGTTCCGAACAAGTAATCGAATTGGATGGCAGGCCTCCCATGAGTGGCAATATTGAGTATAACAGCACTGAGACGTTTAACTATATTTATAACTGCATGGCACAGGTGTTCTAACAGTCGGTAATTACATGCACATTTATGGCATTTGGCAGACAACCTTATTAAGTTAGGTTAACTGGGGCCTTCATTTGTCACATATACAGAACATTTTTGCACAGTGAAATTTACAGATATTGAGTTCAGGGGTCATCCATGATACAGTGCCCAATAATGGAAACCTGGTGGAGCTGGGGTTCAAACTGCTGACCTTCTGGTCAGTAACTCTAAACACAGCTAATATCTCGTTAAACATTCTGAGCAGTTGAGAATTAAGGACTTTGCCCAGGGGTCCAACAGTTCTAGTTTGGTTGTGCTGGGGTTTAAACCTGGGACATGCTGGTAAGTACTCCAACACCTTACAAATTAAGGTACCCTGAAATACACCAACTGCTGATCGTCATCATCATGGGTAAAAGCAAGTTTGTGCAAACTGCAGCACTGGAAAGAGGGGAGATCCTCTGCCTAACAAAACATTCATGGGAGCAAGAGAACAATACCATGTGATGTAAAACAATACCTTGTCTCTTTAGTAATTGCTTTAAAGTCGTTCCGAATTGCCTACAGTATATCTATGTTGTTTTGCTTATGGCTAAAGTAAGCTTCAAAGCTAACTAGCTAACGTCTAACAAGACTATACTGTTTCTCAAATCCTTACCGCTGGTCAATGGCACTACTTCATGTGTGGAACAATGGATTGTATGCCCTACATAGTGCCTTAGTTTTCCATTTTAAACTATTTGACTTTCAGCCCTGGAACCCCAGTAGTTAGCTAATATTCAAAAGCTGAATAAGTGGAAATATAAAGTAAGTCTTGTAGGTTTTTCAGGACTGTCCACTATTCCTCTCAACTTTTGGTAATTTAAATTGACTTCCATCCCTGTTAATTACACTAACTCACAGTCGCAAACTGTTGGATATCAGTATGTGAGTTAAATTAAGAAATAAATCATTATCAGTTGATAACAAATTTGTAGGACTGTTAAATAAAAGTAATATTACACTCGAGGTCATGCACTGAATTTTCAATTCAACAGCACTACTTCCCATGTGATATTGCCTAATTACTTTTGAAAACAATTTGGAACAGAAAAACCTTTGTTACACCGCTGTTCAGTGATCATAAGCTTTTTAAAAAAGTAATGTTACTGTAAGGGTCCTCCACTAGAGGTCACTGTTTTTATTTTGTAGTTTTTGTTGGCCGACTCAGTTTCCCAGCAGGCACCTCGGTCAGGTGATGCAGTGCACACCTGAACCGAGGTAGCCATCAATCAATCTATAAATAGCTGTTTAGACTGGGAAACTGGGTCGAGCATTTTTGGTACCACCGCTGTCATTTTTGTGGGCTTTTTGTTTGTTTTGTTATATGTTTAGTTTGTACCTTGATTTTAGTTGTGTTGACTTGGGCTCTCTTATTGGCAATGTCTCTGTGTATGTTTTGTGTGTCTGTGTTTGTGGAGCTGATTTAGTCCTGTCCTCCTGTGTTCTTGTGGTTAGCTAGAGCAGGTAAGTAGTTAGGTGTGTGTGTGGCTAGGAGCATGATTAGCTAAATTCTATGTTGAGTTATAGTACAGTTACAGTACTAGCATGCTTCTAGCCATAGCCCCTCTGTGTCTCTAGCTATCCTGTGTTTCCTCTCCCCCTAGTGTCCCAGTGTGCCTAGGTTTAGAGTGCTGTCCCTCCTGGCTTTGGAGTAACGACTAGCTTGTGAGTGCCGCCTCGCTTAGTCATAGAGGGCTGCCTCGCCTAGCCACTGGGTATCCTTTGTCTGTGTTTCTGTGCCCCCATTCCCTAGTGTGTTTAAGCTATTAGGTAAGTGTAGCTTAGTGCATGTTGGGGCTAAAGACATGCTTAGCTAGGTGTATGTGTAGCTGACTGCCATGGTTAAGCTTAGCTTAACCATGTTTAGCTAAAAGCCATGCCTAGCTGATTGCCATGTCTTTAGCCCTCGTCCCGTCCCTCTCTTGGTCTCTCGTCTCTAGTCTTTACGTGTCTCCCGTTCCTCTCTAGTGTCTCGCCACAGGGCGTGTTACGTGTCTCCCCCTGCCTGTGTCTCGCCACAGGGCGTGTTACGTGTCTCCCTTTGCCTGTGTCTCGCCACAGGGCGTGTTGCGTGTCTCCCCCTGCCTGTGTTTCGCCAGAGAGCCCCTGTTAGCACAAAGTTAAGCATTGTTTGAGTTTGTTTGTTCCTTTGTTTGTATCTTTATTTATACTTTGTTTAACCTTTATTAAAAGACTCTTTTTTTTTTTTTTTTTTTTTTTGGTTACACCACCCCTCTGCCTCTATGCCTGCTCCTTCCGCCCACGGCGTTCAACACCTGCCACAACACCCCGGTCATGACAGTTACCTTCACATCAGAAGAGAACAGAATTCCGCCATTGAATTACGTTTGTTGTGGCAGTCATGCAACACTGAAATGCAAAACCTTCATTAAATTGCTGCTTCATCACTTGATATCCTTAAGTAAATAACAATCTGATTTTGTTAAACATATACCCCTTACATCAAAAGGGAATAGAATTCCCCAGAGCATTGCGAGTCCGTTTCATCAGTTGTTGTGGTCATGCCATAATGAAATACAATCACTCTTCAGTCATATAGCCCAAAGCCAGTCTCAGTGATGTTTCCTATGGATTTCCTTGTTCCTACTACACTGATTGTTTAACAATTAGACAAACATCCATCACATTTCAATCATCACTCTTTTCAGAGTTAAGACTAAGTGAAAGTTAGCGAGTTGTTTACAGCAGGTCTTAAGGAGGTATATAATTAAATTTCAGCAGAAAGACACTAGATTTTCTGTGAGTTTTCGAGGGTCATTTATCATTTAGCTCATTTAACTGTGTACTTAAAAAGACTAATGTACCGAAGGAAAAGTTGAAGCTTTAAATAATGACACTCTATTTGATTACTTGGACTTAAACATATTAGTTAAATCAAGTGCTTCATTTCCTGTGAAATGGTTTGTTCCTGAGCAAGGTTTTGCTGTTTCCTGTTCAGACTAATAATGAGCAATCTGTCTGTCTGTGAGCTCAAATCTCCAACGTTTCTGTAACTGTGAGTGGCATGACTGAGCAGAAATGAAGGGGGGGGGGGGGGGAGATAACTATGCTGCTGAGTCTGATAAAGAAAATATTGGATGCATCATAAAGAAGCAAAGGCTTCTTTCCTCTTTTATATGCTGCATGAATATAATCTTACATTTGAAGTTTAATCAAGTCAAAATTTCTATTCTAAAAAAATGTTGACCTTTTAAGATGTACTGTGGGGTTGAAAGATGTGTTTGCTGAGTAAATGTAGATTTTGTTATGCATGGTGCATGACATTACTAGTGTATTTCTAAAAAAGAAAAAACAAAAAAAAATGACAATGAATGCAAGAAAAAGTACAAAATACTTTTACTACTACTTCTTCTACTATTATTGCTGCTGCTGCTAATAATAATAATAATAATAATCATCATCATCATCATCGTTGCATCTTGTTTTATTCAATTAGTTCCAACCAAGTAATTTAATTGGATAGGAAGCATCCTATGAGAGGTGATCATAGAGTCTAACAGCACTGGCACGGTTATATGAATCATCCTGCATTATAAGTGTCCTAACAATCATTAACCCCTAACCAAGGGATTGTACTTCCTACATAGCGCACTTTTAGCAGATATTCTAAGGCAGAATAAGTGAATATAATAATATATATATTCTTGTGGTAAAGTGCTCACCCTATCATCTGGAGATCGCTGGTTCAATCCCCGGGTGATACAGTAACCTCTCACAGCTGGAGGTCTATAGAGAGCTGATTGGCTGATCGGGAAGGGATGAGAGGTACTCTTTATGCATTAATACAGCTCTACAAACCAATCAGGTGCGTCTGTAAGCTCACGTAAGCGGAGGAAATGGATTACGCTGTCCTCCGAGTGTGTTACTCCGCCCCCAACGGTGCGTGAGCAAGCAGTTCGAGAGGATGGTCGGTGACATTACGTGGGTCGGACTGAATGGTGGTAGAAGCTTAATGTGGGAGCCCCCTAGTGACTGGGAGGAATTGGACACTACTAAATTAGGGAGAAAAAATTGGGGGAAAATTTTAAAAAATAGTAAAATAAAAAAAAAAGATTTAGAGAACTAGAAAATCTGTTGATCACTAGCTCCACCAGTCATGATTATTTAGTTCCACCGGGTGTAGAAGGATATGTGTTGGCAGAGCTAAAAACTGATTAAAGAAAAACATAAACAAATTAGAATTAGTAGATAATTAATGCAATTTGTAAAAGAATATCACACTCAGAGCCAAGCTGTTGTACTAAATATCAGCATGGTGATATCTTTAATACTCGGGCTTACAACCACATTCCATGTTGGACTGATATTCAGTACAGCAGCACTTCCTCTCATGTGATATTGCTGCAATAATGATAATGATAATAATAATAATAATTATTATTATTATAATTATTATTGTGTTATATTTTTAATAGATTATTAAAGAGATTTTTTCAGTCAATAAAATCAATGGATGTTAGCAAAAAAATTTTTTTTCATTTATTTTTATTTATTTTTTTATTTTTTTTACAAGAAACACTTTCAAGGCTTTCTGTCTATCACCGCCCGCCTTTTTTAGGCTTGAGTGAGCTTCAAACTTTTCGCACTTGCTAAAAGCTCCAGTAAGTGAAGGCTGTGATTCACTTAGAAGCTGCCAGTCTGATCATTACTGGATCATTATCCACTCGGTGTGCTCCAGACATGCTGGTTCTCTCTCACTCTCTATTCTCTCTCTCTCCTTTCCACAGTCATATACCTGTATATACTTTCAATTTTCTTTTCTTCACGGTCCATCTCTTCCCTTTTTCTGTAACATGTTTAGATACTTTGTCATCACCACCATTTCAGAAGATTATAAAAGTAATGTCAAAAATTACACTTGACATAAAGTTTACATTTTACCAATGCACACATTTTAACAATAACCTAATCACAGACTCTGGAAAAATAAACAAACAAACAAAAACAGACTAGGCTGAGATCGAAGCCCAGTGGTGCGTCTGGGCACAGTGACACTGATTGCAATGCAACAAGACTGGCACCAAACATGGCAAATTGAGACTTAAAGAAGCAGAGAAGAGCAAACATTCTTCTCTTTTACAAAAGTAACGATCTTGCTGAAGTCAACCAGGTGCTGTCTCCAACCAAGGTGTGAGAATGTCTGCTACTTTAACCC